>NC_090265.1:220057143-221257143 GCF_040414725.1 Anabrus simplex
AAACCCTTGCCTACTCTCACAAGGAGATTTAGTTTCTCCATTGTATAACTGGAAATCGAATCCCAGCTAACTGCAAGGTCAACTAAAATTGCTAAGTTCCTGAATCACGGACACGGGAGGTGGAAATAAACAAAATGCTCTTTAACATGGAAATATTATAATTCTATTTCACTCCGTTTTGCACTGAACTGGAATATTTATCCTGTATTTCACACACATGAATCCGTTTTACTGTTAAATGAATAATGAACAATGATATATGCATGGACAGTTTTCCGTTTGGGGCAGGGATTACAGTAACTGCTTCTGATACTCTACACTCTGTTATATCGCTTTGAGACACAAAGCAGTATGAGTTTCATGGTTAATTTGTTGGTTTGCATATTGCATACATTTACGGTCACACTAATAATCCAAGACAAGAGAAACATTAAGTGATAACAGGTTGTGTATCAGGAATGTAAGGGACAAATGGCTGGTAAACACGCGCTTCATTATACTACCATTTCGACAACGATGAGTGCGCGAATATTGATCAGGGGATCAAATCCTTGGTATTAGCGCGTTATTGGTAATTACATATAATAAGTTATCGTGTTTCGAGAAGGTTCAAATAAAACAACAGAGTGCTAAGTCCTTCGATAATGTTATACTGGAACTCACATTCCGGAAACCAGGCGTGCAGCCATTTAATCTGCACCGAAGCACTTAGTGTTACCAACTCCATAATAACAAGAATAGCGGGTGTGGTTAGCGTCTGAATAAAAGAAAGAAAACTGAGCTCGATAGCTGCAGTCGCGTAAGTGCGGCCAGTATCCAGTATTCGGGATACAGTGGGTTCGAACCCCACTGTCGGCAGCCATGAAGATGGATTACCGTGGTTTCCCACTTTAACACTCAGGCAAATGCTGGAACTATACCTTAATTAAGGCCACGGCCGCTTCCTTCCCACTCCTAGCCTCCCCCTACGCCATCGTCGCCATAAGACCTATCTGTGTCGGTGCGACGTAAAGCAACTTGCAATAAAGAATAAAAGAAAAACTTTCGTATTTTGTTTTAAATTTTTATTTTGTTAAGTAGTATTCTGTTGTGTTCTGACGTGTCATATTGCTTTGTTTTGCGACATGTATGGTGTTGTCTTGTGTCATGTTGTGTTGTGATTTTTAGAGAATTACTGTGTTGTGTTATGATGTGTAGAGTATTATTGTTTTGTTCTGTCGTGCCACGTTGCTTCCTCTCGTATCATATTGTGTAGTATTGTGTTGAGTTGTGGCATGTCGTGTAGTGTTGCGATGTGATATGTCGTGCTATGTCGTGGTGTGTTGTGTTTTGTTGTGTTGTGTTGTGTCGTGTTGGGTTGTGCTGTGTTTTGTTGTGTTGTGTTGTGTTTTGGTATGCTGTGATGTGTTGTATTGTGAAGAGTTTTGATATGATAATGTGTTTTGTTTTGATGTGATATTGTGTTGTGTTGTGCTGTGTTGTGTTGTGTTGTGTTGTGTTGTGTTGTGTTGTGTTGTGTTGTGTTGTGTTGTGTTGTGTTGTGTTGTGTTGTGTTGTGTTGTGTTGTGTTGTGTTGTGTTGTGTTGTGTTGTGTTGTGTTGTGTTGTGTTGTGTTGTGTTGTGTTGTGTAACTGGATATGCGCTCATGCCAATGTTCACGGTACAGGAACACACCCTGCAAAGTCGTTTGATATTTTTTGCACCCACGGTATCCCCTGTCCATCGTAAGAGGTGACTAAAACGAGCCCAGTGGCGCTTAACTTGCGGGCATGTGTTGATGACCATGCGGCTCCTAGCTGAGTCCTAGCATGCTTCCTTGCTTGCTTTCTTGCTTGCATGCTTCCACTCGTGCCAGGTTCCTCACATTACTGTACCCTATCCGACCTCCCTTCGTCAGCTCTTGTTCTTTTCCGACCCCGACGGTATCAGAGCGTTCGAAACCTAGGGATTCTTTCATTTTCACGCCCTTCGTGGCCCTCGTCTTTGCTCGGTCGAAACCTTCACTTTTCGAAGTGTCGGATCCCTTTACATTTTCTCTCTGATTAGTGATATACGGTATAGTTGTCTAGTTGTACTTCCTCTTAAAACAATCACCACCACAACCCTGGCCTAGCGCTGCTCAGCCCGAAGGCCTGCACAATACGAGGTGATGCGTGGTCAATGTGATGAGACTCTCGGTCGTTATTCTTGGCTTTCTAGATCGGGACCGCTATCTCACGTCAGATAGCCCCTCGATTGTTCCCGCGCAGGCTTAGTGAACCTCGAACCAGCCCTCATATCCAGGTAAAATCTCTGACCTGGCTGGGAGTAGAACCTGACTCTGGGATGGGTTTAAAGCAATTGCTGAGGGATGTGAAAATAGGATTGTAAAGGTGGTAAGGAATAGTAAAGAACCACTATATTATAACAAAGAAGCATTTACAGTAGGACACAAAAGTTGAAAACTAGAAAAGCAGCTCAAATTGATAAGATTACTGGGGGTATACTAAAGACAATGGGTTGGGATATAGTACCATATATGAAGTACTTATTTGATTATCGTTTGCATGAAGGAGCTATACCAGATGACTGGAGAGTTGTTGTAGTAGCCCCTGTCTATAAATGAAAGGGTGATACGCACAACATTGAAAGTTACAGGCCAGTCAGTTTGACATGCATTGCATGTAAGCTTTGGGGGGGGGGATCTGATTATATTAGACATGTTTGCGAAATTAATAACTAGTTCGATAGAAGGCAGATCACGTTTAGGCACTGAAGTTCAAGTTACAGAATTCCAGCAAGATATAGCAAATGGACTGTGTCGCGGTTGACCTGTCTAAGGCATTTGATAGAATAGATCATGGGAGACTAATGGCAAAAATGAGTGCAATTGGACTAGATAAATCAGTGACAGAATGGGTGGCTATATTTCTAGGAAATGAATAGAATTTTTTTCTAGTTGTTTACGTCGCACCAACATATATAGGTCTTATGGCGACGATGGGATAGGAAAGGCCTAGAAGTTGGAAGGAAGTGGCCGTGGCCTTAATTAAGGTACAGCCCCGGCATTTTCCTGTGTGAAAATGGGAAACCACGGAACACCATCTTCACAACTGCTGACACTGGGATTCGAACCCACTATCTCCCGGGTGCAAGCCCTTGACCGCACGGCCAACTCGCCCGGTAAACTCAGAGAATTAGAGTAGGTAAAACTTTATCTGACCATGTAATAATTAAGAGGGGAATTCCTCTCAGCAGTATTATTGGACCTTTATGTTTCTAATTTATATGATATGAGTAAAGAAGTGGAACAGGCTTTTTGCAGATGATGTTATTCTGTATAGAATAATAAATAAGTTACAAGATTTTGAGAAACTGCAAATGTTTTGAGATAGACAGTAGGCAATAGTATTGCGCCATCCTAGCCTTATTCCGCATAGAGCCCCACTGTTGGGTGACAAATATGCGCCCTCCTGGCCTTATTCCGCATAGAGCCCCACGTTGGGCGCCAAATATGCGCCCTCCTGGCCTTATTCCGCATCGAGCCCCACTGTTGGGTGACAAATATGCACCCTCCACGCGGCGCTGCCCCATAGATTAGCACTGGGAGCACTCTACACCCAGGGTCTTGACGGATTCTTTTATTGTTGTGGGGCTATTTCAGGATCACAGGACTTTGTATGTGCCTCAGCTAGCTAATATGTTCTGGTAAATAAAAATCGCATCAACGGTGGAAAATTGGATTCGGAATCCTATCGGGCGGCTTATTTTCAAATTGCTATATTAATGTTTTAAGCCAATCGCTGTTGTGTTTGCATCACCTATTTTCATAATTTATGATATGCTTATAATAATCGAGACCTTGTCTTGAATTAAAATTGATTATACCAAATATAATCTTGGAATTTGAATTAATTTTATAAGTAAGGCCATGTATATCCATTTTATAATGAAAAGATGGAGATATTCTGGATCGGATTATATTTATTAATTTAAATAATCCTACTAGTTAAGACGAAACCAAAGTATAACCCAAATTAAAAATATTACCGAAGAACAAATTGGTAATGACATAAAATAGCTGTCGTAATTGAATTAATTTATACCCGATTCAACATAATGCAGTGATTTCAAATTGATCATTCCTCGTTTATAATGGCTATTTGAAATTCCGAACCTAAATCTACATTTATTCAATAACGTGCCTAAACCTGAAAAATTACCATAATGACTGTGTTCTTTCTTTTACTTCACAAGTTTTAGGTGTTCCTATTCCTTCAGTTTTGATTTGATGTCAGATTTTCAATAGGAGAATTTCGTTCATGTCAAATTCAGCTGATAATAATGTCTTTTTATATGTGATGCCTAACCTAATTAAAATAAATAATCATCACCACCTTAACTAACTCGTACGTCCTGATGAGGTTCACCTCAACGCGACAATAATTACACGTCCACCCTCGCGCATACCTTCGAGCATCATGTTGCCTTAATGCTAATGCATAAAATAAATAATCAAAGATAATATACATAAAGACAAGAATATATACACTTAAATGTTAATAAAACCACATACGACATCTCTACTACATCTACTAAACTACCATGTCCATGAAGTAAACATCTAACTTATTAATATCACGTCATATGTCCTCGAAGCTGTACGCGTGGTAAGCTTCATGCACGCCTCGATCACGTCGCCGTCATACCGACTAAAAACCCTAATGATTGACATAGATTTTGAATATGACATCCGAAATGTAACGATAATCGATAGGACAATTGTGGCCGACATCTGATTGCAATTAATAATTATCCGCCTTACCATCTTAGCCTACACTTACATAACAACATTACGATCCCAGCATTCACTCATGTAAGAGCATTATAAACTTAACATCATCTTATACTAAGGCATTACAATTTCAGCATTCGCTTATATACAAGTGATACACTTCCTTTTGCTTTATCTAACTTCACACTGGCATAAAGCAATTAAATAATACGTTCCATGTAGCGATATCAAGATAAACCTTCATTGTCACCTCCCATCTTATTAAATAATTCAC
Source organism: Anabrus simplex (assembly GCF_040414725.1). NCBI lineage: Eukaryota > Metazoa > Arthropoda > Insecta > Orthoptera > Tettigoniidae > Anabrus > Anabrus simplex. The sequence continues at coordinate 220,062,192 of NC_090265.1, forward strand.
ACAACACAACACTTTTCATTATTTCAACCACTAAATTATATGTGAGCTAACCCACACATCGAAGGCATATCACGATATCATCCCCACGTTTTATTATTCATCATCATAATAACTATTACCACCACATGCACTTAATACACTTGAATTATTCATCAACATAATGACCACCATCATCGCAGGTACTTAATATATCTGACACCATCATCATCATTATTATTATTATTATTATTATTATTATTATTATTATTATTATTATTATTATTATCTCACGTTGATTCACACCAGTGTCATTACTCACAACATTACTACATTTGTATCACTTACCTGCAATACCAAGGTTAGCTTCGCGATAAATATACTGATTCTATGTTGATGTTGTTACATATGTATACATAGGCTCATGTTTTCCCAGTAATTACGGCTCTACAACATAATATAAGCGATGTCGGAGTTATCTACCAACAAACCCATTCATTCTCTCGCATGGTATCGTATCATTTCGAATGCCGAGTTGCCTAACGCATATAAGAATTCCTATATTCCAAATAACATAATATCATGCCGCTCGAGATGTAATTACTATTACGTTTTGGCGAACTACTTCAGGACATGTACTACATATTATACACTACTACCTACATTAAATAAACTAGTAACTAAAATAAAATACAGATGGATGTTGCATCAAATAAAATGCACACAATAAAAAGACATCATTATAATGGAAAGCAGTTACTGACTTGAATAGCCAGGGTTATATGAATCACTGGCTTAAGTTATCCATCCCGGTAACCACTCCACCGTTTCAGCTGGACCTACTTGTACATAATTTAGCACTCCATATTCTCCTTTGATTTAGTACTTCCTTTTAGACTCATGCAGATTACACCTGAAAAAGGTTAATATTAGTTCTTTGACAACACACAGAGCCACTAGTAAATCATTTACGCATTTACTTCTAATTATACGAAGTTATTTACGATACGGACAATCTCTATTATATATCGTATTGCTCCTTCTGTAATGGCTTGGCCTTTATACAATCATAAGCGTATCACCGTTATTTTAGGCCGGGTGCATTTGCTTAACTGCATATATATATATATTCCCTATTAATTTCCTTTGCATACAATTTCTAATTTTTACGTATCATTTCCATACTACCATCACATTGACAATAACAATTAACAAGAATACTTTTAACGTTTTACACATGTCATAGAATAACAAAATTAGATATTAGATGCGGAACTCTATCTTAGGTGTTTACTTACATCTACTGACATCTAGATGTCGCTACCGTTCTTATTAGCAAATATCGATATTTTATACTCCGTAACATTACCCTATGTGTTCAATCTTTGGTTTCGTCTTGTTTTCATACATTCTACATTTTACATTCGACTTAATTCTAACAGTATTTATACATATATACACGTTTTCTCCGCTTAGAGATGAAAGTAAAGTCCTTTCTTCACAATCACTTCATTGCGTATTCGACATTTATAAACCAGTCCTCGCCTAAACTGCTTCGGCGCCATGTTTCTGGACCTCGTGCTAGTTGGTTTTGTTCGCGCTGTAGCATATGTCACACATGAAAACGGCACAGTATGATGATAAAGGGGGTTAAAATTCAGGTTGTGAGTTTTACAAATAGGAAAAATCCCCTCAGTTTTAATTACTACGTTGACAGGGTAAAAGTTCTCTATAGGGATCATCGTAAGTACCTAGGTGTTAATATAAGAAAAGATCTTCATTGGGGTAATCACATAGATGAGATTGTAAATAAAGGGTAAAGATATCTTCACATGGTTATTAGGGTATTTAGGGGTTGTATTAAGGACGTAAAAGTGAGGGCATGTACTATAAGTCTCTGATAAGACCCCAACTGAAGTATGGTTCCAGTGTATTGGACCCTCACCAGGATTACTTGATTCAAGAACTGGAAAATATCCAAAGAAAAGCAGCTCGATTTGTTCTGGGCGATTTCCGACAAAAGGGTAGCGTTGCAAATATGTTGCAAAGTTTGGGCTGGGATGTCTTGGGAGGAAGGAGACGAGCTGTTCGACTAAGTGGCATGTTCCGAGCTGTCAGTTGAGAGACGGCGTAGAATGACATTAGTAGACGAATAAGCTTGAGTGGTGTCTTTAAAAGTAGGAAAGATCACAATATGAAGATAGAGTTGGAATTCAAGAGGACAAATTGGGGAAAATATTCGTTTATAGGAAGGGGAGTTAGGGACTGGAATAACTTACCAAGGGAGATGTTCAATAAATTTCCAGTTTCTTTGAAATAATTTAAGAAAAGGCTAGGAAAAGAACAGGTAGCGAATCTGCCAGCTGGGCGACTGCCCTACATTAAATGCAGATCAGTGGTGATTGATTGATTGATTGATTGATTGATTGATTGATTGATTGATTGATTGATTGATTGATTGATTGATTGATTGATTGATTGATTGATTGATTGATTGATTGATTGATTGATTGATTGATTGATTGATTGATTGATTGATTGATTGATTGATTGATTGATTGATTGATTGATTGATTGATTGATTGATTGATTGATTGATTGATTGATTGATTGATTGATTGATTGATTGATTGATTGATTGATTGATTGATTGATTGATTGATTGATTGATTGATTGATTGATTGATTGATTGTTATCACCTTTAAACACCGTTAAAAGCAACCAATCTCAGTCGGGTATGAACCCGTAAACTTGGGATTAGTCGACCGACTCCGGGGATATTCGGACGGATACGACAGAAGTTTGTGTGACGGTACCATGCCTGCATTGTAGCAGGGGGACGCTATTTCGAACATTTGTTGTAAATGGAGGAACTTGTGAAACTTGTGCAGGTAAACGGACTTAAATGAGTAGAATCTTGCTTAACTTTTGACTCAATCGTTTCTTGAATATGGTTCCTGATCTCAGAGTGATCCATTTGTCGTCCTCCATCATCACTGAAAGTTTATAACATCACCACGAGCACACCCAAATAATTAGTCAAACGTGTCACTAGGCCACCAGATTAATAGCATAACAGCCATAAAAATTAAAATCACTAAATCGGTTTTTATCATCGACCACTGTAAATAAAATTGTATTGAAATGACTGTTTCAAGTGCCTTTAATCTTACCCTTGAGTCTCGTGGCGTAGTCACTAAAATCCAGCGGAACAGCCTTTCACCTACCCCGACCGGTGTTACTGATGCCAAATGTGATGCTGTGAGCGAAAACGTTTCCACAATTTTTGGGATATTTTCAACCAATAACACAGTAATAAACTTTTAATAATGGTAATCAAACGGAGAATTTGAGGTTTCAGGGTCAGGATTTAATCCTTTCTTAATCTAAAACATTTCTCTCGATTATGTTCGCAGTAGATAACCCAGTATTGTTCTGTGGGGAGGAGGGAGGGGGGGAGCATGAATAACCTTCCCTGCAGAGTAGAAATGTGATGAATTCCAAGCAGAACCAGTGAAGGTAGTAGCTGAGTGCATACCTGTTTATACGATGTGGTTCCTGTGTAAAAATTTAGGACTCTTGTTTTATTTCAGGACATTTGAACGTATTTCGCACATAATAATCCCTATTTGGGGGAAAATATCAACAGAGAATGTAATTTATAAATGTCTAACCTTGTTTTGTAGTTCCGAATTAATGTAATTCTTTCTTTCCAGAGCTCGGCATGTACGTGGGGTCGCCGTGCGAGCTCACTTGTAACCCTAAGCTGCGTAACGTGTTCTGCGACAAGATTACGGGAGTCTGCGAGTGTGACAAGAGATACCCAGTGCGCCTGGGCGCTAGCGTCGGCTGCGCCAAGCGTGAGTACAACTTTATACTGGTATATTGTATTCATAGCTGATGCTATGTACGAGTGTGATACGTCACCTTATCTATACCAAGCGAAAGTACATTATTGATACTGATATAATGTATGCATACTTGGTAATATGTACCAATTGCAAGTAGCTGGTGATATCGGCGAGGATGACACGATATACCTGGTCTGTACCAAGTGTCAGTGTATATTCATACAGGTATGCTGTATTTGTGTATTGATGTACTCGAGTGTGATAAAGATACACTAGATCTGTAAGTTTATTAGGGGCGGGAGGGGGGGGGGGGAGGTGAAGTAAGTTAGGAAGCCGCACACCCCGCGTGGCGTCCAACATGCTGTTATTTCTAAGAAGGCAAAGAGACAGCAGGGAGGATTGTAAAGGACTGAATCTAAAGGAGTATCGGCCTGCTCAGTATGTTACCAGGCGAAGATCAAGTGATAAGGTATAATAGTGGTGGAATCAGGTAGTAAAGGCCAGGAAAAAACATGGACGGAAATAGAACGATGCCTACATTTAACCAGGCATGGGCTGTACTATAAAAGTGTAAGTGCATATTTATACCGATATAAGGCCCAGTCATTGCCTGTTATCATTTCTTGATGGATGCAGTACACAGGCCAGAGCAAAGTGTAGCTTCCACCGAATTCCCAATGGCTGTGATAGTATGGATGCTGCTGGGGTATGAGTGGCGCTAAGTAATGACATTCAGAGCACAACCAGTGCGTTTCAGTGTTATGAAGGGTCTTGCTCTTAGGGTTAATCGTACTGCAATAGCACTGTCTGGCCCAGTGAGGAAAGCAATGGCAAACTACCTCACTCCTCATCTTGCCTAGCACGCCCCATTTTGGCGCTGCCACTGGTTTTTGTAATTTTCCTATAACTGTTGGTGGTGTTATCTGAGGATCCAACCCACCTCTGGGCTGATGACCTAACAGACAAGACCAAGTCAACATGATGCCAATTTTCCACTATTATGTACACTACCCGAGATAGAATATTTAAGGCTCTATCGTAAATTCCTATTATCATTAATATCTAAACTGAGGGATCCCATGGCGACCTCTGGCACCCATTTAACTGCACTTTCGGCAAATTATACATTATTATTATTATTATTATTATTATTATTATTATTATTATTATTATTATTATTATTATTATTATTTGTTATGTCAGAATTAATGCTCAAAAGTGGAGAAAGTATTTCGTAAAGTTATACCCTCCACATAGCGTTGGCGTCGGGAAGGGCATCCAGCCATTAAAACACCCTTAATCTGCATATATGGTGATCCAAGATAAATGGGGGGAAATTCCAGTAAATAATAATAATAATAATAATAATAATAAATAATAATAATAATGGGCCGATGACCTCGATGTTAGACCTCTTTGAACAACAAGCATCATCATCGTAGGACCTCAGCTGCCACGTGCAAGCACTTTCAGTTGATGTCATTTAAAATGCATGTCAACGGTCGGACTGACTGTATCACGTTGAGTAAACGCGATCTCTTTGGGAGATCTATGGCCGAGTATATAATTTACCTAGTCGAGAAAACACTAAATGAGTCATCGGATATTTTTGTACATGCCGACATCGTTCGACATGAAGTGTCGAGTGGACATATCTTCGCCCTTCAAAACTCTGACTACCTCGACGGCTTTGAACCAGGTTCCGGAGGCCAACACTCTACCACTGATCCAGAGAGGGAATAGTATTTTTACCCCTACCTCAATACGGGGACTACGAGTAATAGTTCTGGGGCGCAGTAACACAGTGCAGCAAGCTATTTGTAGCTTGTGAAGATGTTATTCAAATTTGTTTAAATATCGAGTACGAGACCTACATCATGTTGGTGTTTGGTACTCGCTTAGAGTACAGGTGTATTTGTAGCGCACCTCTGTGTGAGTGTGCGTTTGGTTCCCTTTCGATGTACCACTGTTGTTGTGGTGTGGGACGCTCTGACTGTGCCCCAGGGTAGATAGGGCGGGTGTTCTATCACTACTCCTGTTGTTGTTGTTGTTTGAGTCATCAGTCCATAGACTGGTTTGATGCAGCTCTCCATTCCACCCTATCATGTGCTAACCTTTTCATTTCTACGTAACTATTGCATCCTACATCTGCTCTAATCTGCTTGTCATATTCATATCTTGGTCTACCCCTACCGTTCTTACCCCCTACACTTCCTTCAAAAACCAACTGAACAAGTCCTGGGTGTCTTAAGATGTGTCCTATCAATCTATCTCTTCTTCTCGTCAAATTTAGCCAAATCGATCTCCTCTCACCAATTCGATTCAGTATCTCTTCATTCGTGATTCGATCTATCCATCTCACCTTCAGCATTCTTCTGTAACACCACATTTCAAAAGCTTCTATTCTCTTTCTTTCTGAACCAGTTATCGTCCATGTTTCACTTCCATACAATGCCACGTTCCACACGAAAATCTTCAAAAACATATTTCTAATTCCGATATCAATGTTTGAAGTGAGCAAATTTCTTTTCTTAAGAAAGCTCTTCCTTGCTTGTGCTAGTCTGCATTTTATTTCCTCCTTACTTCTGCCATCGTTAGTTATTTTACTACCCAAGTAACAATATTCATCTACTTCCTTTAAGACTTCATTTCCTAATCTAATATTTCCTGCATCACCTGCCTTCGTTCGACTGCACTCCATTACTTTTGTTTTGGACTTATTTATTTTCATCTTGTACTCCTTACCCAAGACTTCATCCATACCATTCAGCAACTTCTCGAGATCTTCTGCAGTCTCAGATAAAATAACAATATCATCGGCAAATCTCAAGGTTTTGATTTCCTCTCCTTGGACTGTGATTCCCTTTCCAAATTTCTCCTTGATTTCCTTTACTGCCTGTTCTATGTAAACATTGAAAAGGAGAGGGGACAAACTGCAGCCTTGCCTCACTCCTTTCTGGATTGCTGCTTCTTTTTCAAAGCCCTCGATTCTTATCACTGCAGACTGATTTTTATACAGATTGTAGATAATTCTTCGTTCTCGGTATCTGATCCCTATCATCTTCAGAATCATAAATAGCTTGGTCCAATCAACATTATCGAATGCCTTTTCTAGATCTACGAATGCCATGTACGTGGGCTTGTCCTTCTTGATTCGATCCTCTAAGATCAGACGTAAAGTCAGGATAGCTTCACGTGTTCCTACATTTCTTCTGAAGCCAAATTGATCTTCTCCCAACTCAGCTTCAACTTGTTTTTCCATTCTTCTGTAAATAATACGTGTTAAAATTTTGCAGGCATGAGATATTAAACTAATGGTGCGATAGTTTTCACACCTGTCAGCACCGGCTTTCTTGGGAATAGGTATAACAACATTCTGCTGAAAATCGGATGGGACTTCTCCTGTCTCATACATCTTGCAGACTAAATGAAATAACCTTGCCATGCTGGTTTCTCCTAAGCCAGTCAGTAATTCAGAGGGAATGTCATCAATTCCAGGTGCCTTGTTCCTATTGAGGTCACTCACAGCTCTGTCAAACTCTGACCTCAATATTGGGTCTCCCTTTTCATCAGCATCAACAGCCTCTTCATGTTCCAGAACCAAATTATCTACATCTTTACCTTGATACAACTGTTGGATATGCTCCTACCATCTTTCTGCTTTGTCTTCTTTCCCTAGAAGTGGTTTTCCATCTGAGCTCTTAATATTCATACACCTAGATTTCCTTTCTCCAAAGGTTTCCTTGATTTTCCTGTATGCAGCATCTACCTTTCCCAGGACCATACAGCCTTCGACATCCTTGCATTTCTCCTTCAGCCATTCTTTCTTAGCTGCCTTGCACTTTCTATCCACTTCATTCTTTAATCGCCTGTATTCTTTTCTGCCCTCTTCATTTCTAGCATTCTTGTATTTTCGTCGTTCATCAATCAGGTCTAGTATCTCCTGAGTTATCCACTGATTCTTAGTTGATCTTTTCTTCCTTCCTAACATTTCTTCAGCAGCCCTACTGACTTCATTTTTCATGACTCTCCACTCTTCCTCTATAGTGTTTCCTTCAGCCTTTTCATTTAGTCCTTGTGCAACATGTTCCTTGAAACAATCCCTCACATTCTTTTCTTTCAACTTGTCTAGATCCCATCTTTTTGCATTCTTTCCTTTCTTCAATTTCTTCAACTTCAGATGGCATTTCATGACCAACAAGTTGTGGTCAGAGTCCACGTCTGCTCCTGGGAAAGTTTTGCAATCCAACACCTGGTTTCTGAATCTCTGCCTAATCATAATGAAGTCTATTTGATACCTTCCAGTGTCTCCAGGTCTCGTCCACGTATACAGCCGTCGTTTGTGGTGTTTGAACCAAGTATTGGCAAGGACTAAATTATGATCAGTGCAGAATTCAACCAGACGACTTCCTCTTTCGTTCCTTCGTCCCAATCCAAATTCTCCTACTGTACTACCTTCTCTTCCTTGGCCTACCACTGCATTCCAGTCTCCCATCACAATTAGATTCTCGTCACCTTTTACATATTGTATTACATCTTCTATCTCCTCATATATTCTTTCGATTTCTTCATCATCCGCTGAACTAGTAGGCATATAGACCTGCACTATTGTGGTGGGCATTGGTTTGGTGTCTATCTTGACGACAATAATTCTTTCACTATGCTGGTCTTAGTAGCTTACCCGCTGCCCTATTTTCTTATTCATTATTAAACCAACTCCTGCATTTCCTCTGTTTGATTTTGTGTTGATAATTCGGTAGTCGCCTGACCAAAAATCTTGTTCTTCCTGCCAACGTACTTCACTTATGCCAACTACATCTAACTTTAGCCTATCCATCTCCCTTTTCAGATTCTCTAACCTACCACAACGATTCAAACTTCTAACATTCCACGCTCCGACTCGAATAATGTCAGTAGGCCTATTCATCTTCCTGATGATCGCCCCCTCTCGTGTAGTTCCCACCCGGAGATCCGAATGGGGGACTAGTTTACCTCCGGAATATTTTACCCGGGAGGAAGCTATCATCAGTACATCATTCATACAGAGAGAGAGCTGCATGTCCTCGGGAGTTAGTTACGGCTGTAGATTCCCGTTGCTTTCAGCCGTGTAGCAGTATCAACACAGCTAAGCCATGTTGAGTATTATTACAAGGCCGTATCAGTCAATCATCCAGACTGCCGCCCTTGCAACTACCGAAAGGCTGCTACCGCCCTTTCGATGAACCATTCGTTAGTCTGGTCTCTCAAATACCCATCCGATATGGTTGCACCTGCGGCTCGGCTATCTGCATCATTGGGACACGCAAGCCTCCCCACCGCGGCAAGGTCACATGGTTCGCAGAGGAGGTCACTACTCCTATAAAGTATATATGATATCTTATACAAGGAATGACCGTCGTGGATGTTGCTTAACTGTTAATACAAGTTCTCAATTTGGATTTCATCATCATCATCATCATCATCATCATCTGTTTACCCTCCAGGGTTGATTTTTCCCTCGGACTCAGCGAGGGATCCCACCTCTACCGCCTCAAGGGCAGTGTCCTGGAGTTTCAGTCCCTTGGTCGGGGATACAACCGGGGAGAATGACCAGTACCTCGCCCAGGCTGCCTCACCTGCTATGCTGAACAGGAGCCTTGTGGAGGGATGGGAAGATTGGAAGGGATAGGGAAGGAAGCGGCCGTGGCCTTAAGTTAGGTACCATCCCGGCATTCGCCTGGAGGAGAAGTGGAAAACCACGGAAAATCACTTCCAGGATGGCTGAGGTGGGAATCGAACCCACCTCTGCTCAGTTGACCTCCCGAGGCTGAGTGGACCCCGTTCCAGCCCTCGTACCACTTTTCAAATTTCGTGGCAGAGCCGGGAATCGAACCCGGACCTCCGGGGGTGGCAGCTAATCACACTAACCACTACACCACGGAGGCGGTCTCAATTTGGATTTAATTTTGGAAAGTAGGAAGACCAGTCTGATGGCAATGAAGAAGATGAAGTTACAGACAATTCCGCCGAACAACGCCTCATCTCAAGAAGAAAGAAATGAATGGGGAAGAGAAAGAGAATTTATTTTTTTAATATCCGGGTTATAGATAATCCGCATACTTCCATTATATGGATCCATTTACAGTCAATCCGGACTGGGATGGAGAAAGAGACTCACAAATTTCAGAATTGTTTTCTGGGAGTCTGGGAAATCACTAATAAAGATGAACGCAGATGACTAGACGCCATTACTAAGAACCAGAAAGAGAAATAAACACAGTCGTTGAAGACATTCCTGTTGGTCAACTGGCTCTAAACGTCGAGTCGTTGTTTGGAATGTGTTCCACACATTTCACTTGCTTTCGTTTTGATGGAATTCATAAATGTCAGTGTCATACTGAAAAAGAAAGCTGTCGAAACTAGTAACATGAAGGAAACATTTCATCACCACTAACCGTACAGAAATTCGTCCGACTCATTGGCTGAATGGTCAGCGTTGAAGCCTTCGGCTCAGAGGGTCCCGGGTTCGACTCCCGGCCAGGTTGGGGATTTTTGTGTTTGTCCCAACACTTTCCTCTTCATATTCACACAACACACTACACCACCAGCCCCCACAGAAAAAGTGAATACATCCCTTCATATCGGGTTGGTGTCAGGAAGGGCATCCGGCCGTAAAACAAGGCCAAATCCACATGTGCGACACTGTTCGCACCGGTGACCCCATAGGTGTGGGAAAAGTGGTAGAAAAAAGAAGAAGAAGAATTCGATTAATATATTTATAAAAGTCAATAAAAAATTTAAATAACATCTTGTGCAATTTTTGAAACAGAAAATAAAACTTCCCATTCACAAAAACATGCATGCGTCTTCATTATAATTTCTTACATTTTTCAACGCTCAGTCTGCAAGACTCTCTGTATTAAACAAACGCTTCTAGAATCCTGTATTTACAACTAGTTCAGTGGCCTTGCTTATCTTACCTTTACCTTTAAATCATTTCATTAAAAACTAAGTCTAACCATCATTGTCAATCTCCCTCTGCTTCTCTTACCCTTCCTGGCCCAGTCCGTTATTCTCCTAGGAGACCTATCCTCCTCCATTCGCCTTATTACACTCCACCAACGAAGCCGGTTGCTACGTCAGCTTCATCAGCAGAGTCCTTTCCTAATCTAGCCGTTATCTCCTCCCTCCGATGTAGCTCTTTGTCTATATGAAACTAGTTCCACCAGGCTGAATGGCTCATACGGTTGAGGCACTGCCCTTCTGACCCCAGCTTGGCAGATTCGATCCTAGCCCAGTCCGGTGGTATTTGAAGGTGCTCAAATATGTCAGCCTCGTGTAAGTAGTTTTACTGGCACGTAAAAGAACTTCTGCTGAAGTAAATTCCGGCACTTTGGCGTCACCGAAAACCGGAAGGTTGGTTATTATTATTATTATTATTATTATTATGATTATTATTATTATTATTATTATTATTATTATTATTATTATTATTATTATTATTATTATTATTATTATTATTATTATTATTATTATTATTATTATTATTATTATTATGGGGCTTATGGAAGAAAGAAGGTAGAACTTGCTGAGTCAGCAAAGAGGATGCATCTGGATTTGCTAGGAGTAAGTGATATTCGGGTAAGGGGAGATAAGGAGGAAGAGATAGGAGATTATAAAGTGTACTTGACAGGTGTTAGAAAGGGAAGGGCAGAGTCTGGGGTAGGGCTCTTTATTAGGAATACCATTGCACGCAACATAGTTTCCGTTAGGCACGTAAGTGAGCGAATGATGTGGGTAGATTTGTCAGTGGGAGGAATTAGGACAAGAATTGTGTCCGTGTATTCACCATGTGAGGGTGCAGATGAAGATGAAGTTGACAAGTTTTATGAAGCATTGAGTGACATCGTGGTCAGGGTGAACAGCAAGGATAGAATAGTGCTAATGGGCGATTTCAATGCGAGAGTTGGGAATAGAACTGAAGGATACGAAAGGGTGATTGGTAAATGTGGGGAAGATATGGAAGCTAATGGGAATGGGAAGCGTTTGCTGGACTTCTGTGCTAGTATGGGTTTAGCTGTTACGAATACATTTTTCAAGCATAAGGCTATTCACCGCTACACATGGGAGGCTAGGGGTACCAGATCCATAATAGACTATATCTTAACAGACTTTGAATTCAGGAAATCTTTTAGGAATGTACGAGTTTTTCGGGGATTTTTCGATGATACAGACCATTATCTGATCTGTAGTGAACTAAGTATCTCTAGGCCTAGGGTAGAGAAAGTGAAATCTGTCTGCAAACGAATAAGGGTAGAAAATCTCCAGGACGAGGAAATTAGACAGAAGTACATGGATATGATTAGTGAGAAGTTTCAAACAGTAGACAGTAAGCAGGTTCAGGATATAGAAAGTGAATGGGTGGCATACAGGGATGCTGTAGTAGAAACAGCAAGGGAATGCCTAGGAACAAGTGTGTGTAAAGATGGGAAAAGGCGAACATCTTGGTGGAATGATGAAGTGAGAGCAGCCTGTAAACGTAAAAAGAAGGCTTATCAGAAATGGCTCCAAACAAGGGCCGAGGCAGACAGGGATTTGTACGTAGATGAAAGAAACAGAGCGAAACAAATAGTTGTTGAATCCAAAAAGAAGTCGTGGGAAGATTTTGGTAATAACCTGGAAAGGCTAGGTCAAGCAGCAGGGAAACCTTTCTGGACAGTAATAAAGAATCTTAGGAAGGGAGGGAAAAAGGAAATGAACAGTGTTTTGAGTAATTCAGGTGAACTCATAACAGATCCCAGGGAATCACTGGAGAGGTGGAGGGAATATTTAGAACATCTTCTCAATGTAAAAGGAAATCATCATGGTGGTGTTGCAAACAGTCAAGCTCATGGGGAGGAGGATAATGATGTTGGTGAAATTATGCTTGAGGAAGTGGAAAGGATAGTAAATAAACTCCATTGTCATAAGCCAGCAGGAATAGATGAAATTAGACCTGAAATAATGAAGTATAGTGGGAAGGCTGGGATGAAATGGCTTCATAGAGTAGTCAAATTAGCGTGGAGTGTTGGTAAGGTACCTTCAGATTGGACAAAAGCAGTAATTGCACCTATCTATAAGCAAGGGAACAGGAAGGATTGCAACAACTATCGAGGTATCTCATTGATTAGTATACCAGGCAAAGTATTCACAGGCATCTTGGAAGGGAGGGTGCGATCAGTCGTTGAGAGGAAGTTGGATGAAAACCAGTGTGGTTTCAGACCACAGAGAGGCTGTCAGGATCAGATTTTCAGTATGCGCCAGGTAATTGAAAAATGCTACGAGAGGAATAGGCAGTTGTGTTTATGTTTCGTAGATCTAGAGAAAGCATATGACAGGGTACCGAGGGAAAAGATGTTCGCTATACTGGGGGACTATGGAATTAAAGGTAGATTATTAAAATCAATCAAAGGCATTTATGTTGACAATTGGGCTTCAGTGAGAATTGATGGTAGAATGAGTTCGTGGTTCAGGGTACTTACAGGAGTTGGACAAGGCTGTAATCTTTCACCTTTGCTGTTCGTAGTTTACATGGATCATATGCTGAAAGGTATAAAATGGCAGGGAGGGATTCAGTTAGGTGGAAATGTAGTAAGCAACCTGGCCTATGCTGACGACTTGGTCTTAATGGCAGACTGTGCCGAAAGCCTGCAGTCTAACATCTTGGAACTTGAAAATAGGTGCAATGAGTATGGTATGAAAATTAGCCTCTCGAAGACTAAATTGATGTCAGTAGGTAAGAAATCCAACAGAATTGAATGACAGATTGGTGATACAAAGCTAGAACAGGTCGATAATTTCAAGTATTTAGGTTGTGTGTTTTCCCAGGATGGTAATATAGTAAGTGAGATTGAATCAAGGTGTGGTAAAGCTAATGCAGTGAGCTCGCAGTTGCGATCAGCAGTATTCTGTAAGAAGGAAGTCAGCTCCCAGACGAAACTATCTTTACATCGGTCTGTTTTCAGACCAATTTTGCTTTATGGGAGCGAAAGCTGGGTGGACTCAGGATATCTTATTCATAAGTTAGAAGTAACAGACATGAAAGTAGCAAGAATGATTGCTGGTACAAACAGGTGGGAACAATGGCAGGAGGGAGCTCGGAATGAGGAGATAAAGGCTAATTTAGGAATGAACTCGATGGATGAAGCTGTACGCATAAACCGGCTTCGGTGGTGGGGTCATGTGAGGCGAATGGAGGAGGATAGGTTACCTAGGAGAATAATGGACTCTGTTATGGAGGGTAAGAGAAGTAGAGGGAGACCAAGACGACGATGGTTAGACTCTGTTTCTAACGATTTAAAGATAAGAGGTATAGAACTAAATGAGGCCACAACACTAGTTGCAAATCGAGGATTGTGGCGACGTTTAGTAAATTCCCAGAGGCTTGCAGACCGCTGAAAGGCATAACAGTCTATAATGATAATGTATGTATGTATGTATTATTATTATTATTATTATTGTTACCGTGGTTTGGTGGGTTAGCAGAGGTGAAAGAATGTGCCGGGGTGAACAGGTCTCAAAATACCAAATTAAAGTTAAGATAAAATTTAACGAGGTTATATTTTCCTTGCAAAATCAAGAAATAACAAGAATGGAAGGTATAGAGTAGCAAAGCCACTAATTCGAAAGTGTACAGTTACAGTGTTACAAGATTTGGGCTCCGAGAGCCAGACACACAATTCTTGAGCTATAAGCCCAACCTTACGATATACAGAATTCAACCAAGGGGCAGAAGACCCCAGTCATGCCTAGGAGCACTTGCTCCTCTTTACACGGTAAAGCCTCCTCGAGGCATACAACTCAATTTTCAAGAAAGAGCCACTCGCTCTCAAAATTTAAGCCTATCAAAGGCCACACCAAACTCCACTTTCAAGTTGTCCTCCAAGGACATATACACAGGGGTAAAAATACCCAACCTACTGAGGCCTATTAAGAAAATAAACAGATCAATTACCTGGCCTCTAACATACCAACTTGAGAGGAGGCGTTCTTGCACTCCCAATACACTTTATATAAAACCTACTTGGCACTAGGCCGATACTGCAAGGGCTAATCCCATACTAGAGAGGTGACTTATAGAAAGAGATGATTTACATTACATTCAGGAAGAAGAGGAAGAAGTTCACCTCAAAGGAATATGAGTGGGAGCTCGAGAGGGTTAAGCACTCTCTATCCCAATATGTAGTTTAAAAGATAGAATAGATACTAAGTGTCTTTACATTTTAGGGGAAAAGTTACATGGTGGAAAGGCTTCGGACCTGCCCCGAGAGTTAAACTGCTGAGCGAGCAAGAAAAGAAGTTATTAAACGGCCATTACCTGGTGGTTGAACTGCTGCCCGAAGAAAGAGGCGCTACCCGCCCCCTGCTACGTACTTTACGCACTGATAGATGTTACTGAAGTGGCCTGGAGACCCGAAAATCAACAGTTTATAAACCCTCGCGCAAAGTTCGAGGCGTTTCAGAAATGAGAACACCCTCCCACAAGAATTTTATTGGCTAGGGTTAAGCAACATATCCACGTTGAAGAAGATACACCTGATTGGTCATAAATTAATTAAAGAAATTCGGGATTGGCTAAATTCAAACCTGGCGGAAAGAAGGGGTTAATATTGCCAACATAAACAATAACTGAAAGAAATTTAACAAAGAACAAACTTATGAACACAAAATTTCTTCAAAAACATAGTTCTTTCACTTCGCACTAGGGTGCATAATTGTATTTTTTCAGTAGTGCCATCTGGAAGAGAATGTCCACACTTCTTACTACAGGGAAAACAAAAATGAATCGAAACTGACACAGTTCAGAACTTCAAAATTTTACAAGTAGTGACATCTTCTGAGAAACTTGAAAATTAACCCAGTAGATAAAGTTCAGACTTCCTCCAGTAGAGGAGTTTCAACTGGCGCAAGGTTTGAATAAGCGGCGTGGAGGTGTACCGACCGGTACAGACCTCCCCACCCCCAGAAGTTCCTCCAAGGGGTAACACAGAAGAACGTAAACTTTTGTTTCAAAATAAGGTCCAGTTATGATGTTGATATAGAAGTTAATTGCAACAGCATTGACCGACAAATTTTCTTAAAATGATTGGATCCAGTTTCAAAATTCTTTGATTACTATTGATGTAATGTCTTTGTACTTGTAGAGGTTAAATTCAGAAGGAAACTTTTAGTTTTTAAAGTTGAGGAAAAAAGTTTTCTAAGTCCACCAGATATTGCAGTTGGATTAAAAACTGTAGAAATTGTTGATGTTAAATGTCCATGTAGCTGATTACATATATCTAAGGTTGATTAAGTTAGACGGCCAGACCGGCCGCTGCTGCTTGTGTCCAGAGGAGGCCGCTCGGACCCCCCAAGTACCCTGAGATACCGCTCGCCCGCACTATGAGAGGAGTAGTGGAGTTGAAGCACGCCGCGCCCGCGGCGAACATGCAGGTCGCGGGCCAGTTACAGGTTGTGCGCCACACATCAGCCTTGGCCGGGAGGAGGACTCCGGCTCGCCGTACACTGGTTGGCCTCACTGGAGAAGGGCGGGCCCGTACCCTGCATCAGGAGCGGTACGGCGCCGCGCTGCTGCGGGGGCACTGAAATATTAAAGCTCGGCGGCAGAATTTTGTCGGAGCAGAATGATTTTAGGGTACATTCATGGTGGTGGAATTGAGGGGCCAGCGGCGTGGAGATATTTATTTAATTCCCATAAGCTACAGATTGCAGTTGAGCAGGAGACGGGAGCGTGCTAATGGCCGTGGTAAGGACAGGATGGCAGTTTAACTGGTCGGGGAGGGTTTACAATAAATAATTACACACAAAGGAAACAGATTCCAACGGCAGAAGGCATTAAAAGTGAAACCCCTCAAACAAAAATATAACCTTCATATTTCTTTCAAAATTATATGAAGCAAGTTAGCACAGAAATTACACCGGTTTCACCTGTGATAGGTGAAACCTAAATATCCTCTCGGTGGCTGGATTGCTTAGCAATAAGGTCACGGGAGTAAGGAAATCGAGAATAGTACACGGCCCATGAAATCTGGGGGCAAGCTTGCCCGCGGGAACAAAATTCTTGACCATCACCTGGTCGCCTACCTTCAAATTGGTGGGTCTCCGTCCACGATCATATCTTTTCCTAACCTTTTCATAAGACACTTTAAGATTGGCTTTAGCCTTCTTCCAAAGATCTTTAATGTTATCGGGATCTATTGTCTCAGGCAGAATGTCACTCAGAGACCAGAGGTTAGAGAGCGGCGCGTTGGGAACAAACTTGAACATTAAAGAAGCTGGAGTAAACCTATGAGATTCATGAACAGCCGAGTTCAAAGCAAAAGCTAACCAATGCAGAGACGTGTCCCACCGAGAATGATCTTCGTGATGATAGGCAATAAGCGCGGACCTGAGATTACGATTAACCCGTTCAGCCAGAGATGGTTGAGGGTAATAAGCAGAAGTTGTCACATGAGAGATGGACAGGTCAAAGCAGAATATACGAAATAGATTAGATGTAAAAGCCTTAGCATTATCAGACACAATATATTGACACGGACCAAAAGAAGCGAAGATTGAATTTAGACAAGTAATGGTGGACTGAGCGGTAGCCAGCTTATTCGGAAATAACCAGGAAAATCTTGTAAAACCATCTACACATACAAAGATGAACTTGTTGGCATTTCCCTTTGACTGGGGGAAGGGTCCTACATAATCAATATACAGGCGTTAAATTGGGCGCGACGCCTGATGAGAAGACAAAAGGCCTACCTTGGTGGACATGGTGGGTTTACTAAGCAAACAGGATTTACAAGCTTTTACTAGTTCACGGATTTCACCGTCCATACCCTTCCAGATGAACCTTTCACGAATCTCTTCACGAGTTTTAAAGATGCCTAGATGCCCCCCTAATGGGGTCTCATGATAGCACTTGAAGATCATAGGTACAAGAACAGCTGGAACGACAACTTTCATCATCTTATCATGCCTCGAAGGGCAACATAACACACCATTCCTCTGTACGTAAGGGACAACATGTTCCCCAGAAGAAAGGGTTTCCATTATCGGAGCCAGCGTCGGATCTTCACGTTGGTATTTCTCAATGTCCCTAAAGAGCATGGGAGCATCTGTTAAGATGGCATTAACCTCAGATAGTATGGACTCGGGAGGAGATGAACTTTCGACCGGTTCGTGGGTCTCGACGTCGTTGGAAAACATACGGCTGAGTCCGTCTGCGACAACATTTTCAGTACCTCTGATATGCCTAACATCAAATTGGAAGGCAGAAATTCGGATGGCCCAACGGGCTATACGACCAGTACGACGCGGCCTACCTAAGACCCAGCTTAAAGCTTGATTATCCGTCTCCAGGTCGAATTTGACATGTTCCAGATAGAGACGGAACTTTTCTAAGGAAAATAAGACTGCCAAACCTTCGAGCTCATAGATGGAATACTTGGTTTCTTGAGCCGATAGAGTCCTAGAGGCATAGGCGATGGGTCGCCTCCCTAGTTCAGTCTCTTGAAGAAGGACTGCAGCTACCGCCGACGACGACGCGTCGGTTTGGACGATGAATTTCTTTGAGAAATCCGGCATAGCAACGACAGGGGCATTACAGAGAGCTAATTTAAGATCTTCAAAAGCGGCTTGATGAGAAGGTCTCCACTCAAATTTGATGCCTTTCCTACGAAGAAGGTTCAAGGGCGCCGCTCTATTAGCGAAGTTAGGAATAAACTTCCTGAAGAAATTCACCATACCAATGAACCTGGCGATACCTTTGATGTCCTTAGGAAGTTTAAAATCACGGATGGCCTGTGTTCTAGAATGATCGACTGCAACACCATCAGGTGACACAATATGCCCTAGGAATGACATGGAGGGCTTAGCAAAGGCAACCTTGGACAACTTCACAGTTAACCCAGCCTTACGAAGGCGATTGAGAACTTCACGCAGATGATCTAGGTGTTCTTCGTAAGTCTCCAAAAATACGACGACATCATCAAGATAGTGATATAAGTACTCAAATTTGATGTCGGAGAAGACCCTATCTAGCAGTCTAGTGAGTACAGCTGCTCCCGTGGGGAGCCCGAAAGGCACGCGGTTGTATTCATACAAATTCCAATCCGTGGCAAACGCTGTAAGATGTTTAGACTCTTCGGCTAGGGGAATTTGATTATAAGCCTGATTCAGGTCCAAGATGGTAAGGAATTTAGCTTTACGAAACCATGAAAAACAAGAATGAAGGTCAGGAAGGGGCACAGATTGTAACACCACCTTCCGATTGAGAGCCCTATAATCAATGACAGGCCTGAAGCCACCTTGGGGTTTCGGGACTAGAAAAATAGGCGAAGAATACGCCGACTTAGAGGGCCTAATAATACCATCCTTCAACATTTGATCGATGATTTCTTTCAGAGCCGTCATTTTAGGTGGAGATAGCCTATATGGTGGAAAACGGACCGGAATCGAATCCGTGACCTCAATTTTGTATTCAATAAGGTCAGTAACACCAAGAGTATCAGAGAACACCTCTGAAAACGACTGACACAACTTACGAATACTATCAGCCTGCTCCTCAGGTAGATGTCTAAGATCTAACAACATCTCATCCTGGGTGGGCGAAATAGATGAACATGATACAGAACTACACTTTAACAAAGGGATTTTACAATTAGAGGCAAATTTGAAGGTGCACGACTTACTCTGAAGGTCGAGCACTAGACCGGTGTGAGAAATGAAGTCAGCTCCCAATATAATGGGGCAAGACAAGTGCTTGGCCACAAACAATTTAATTTTCCAAGTAAACTTAGAAATACCAGTTTTGACATATAAGAAACCTAAAATTTCTAATGGAGAAGAATTAGCCGAAACATATTGAACAGACGATGAACAATAGTCAGGAAGTTTACAAATAGATTTCAATTTCGAATACCATTGAGCCGAAATAATTGAACAAACACTGCCTGAATCTAAAAGAGCTGTTACAGGTTCATTATTTAACTCAATTTTGAGAAAGGGCACAGGTGCGGGGAGATCCGCCGCAATCCTAAGACATTCTCTGGGGCTTTCGAAAGATAAATTTGAAGACTGAGTCTTCCCTGGATTTTCGACCTGTTTACCAGGGGCTGAGCCTCGGGAAGATGGGTTAGTCGACTCAGCCGAAGCCACTAGTCACTTATTATTATTGGCATTGGTGGAAGTTGCACCAGAAGTTGAGCAGGAGGGGGTGCTATTCGAATTTGGGCAATTCTTGGCAATATGTGAGAAAGCCCCACATTTAAAACAGCCTTGTGATGAACTTGCTCCATTATTTGCCCTACTAGATTAGACCAATGGACATTTATTGCGAAGATGGTCAGGCGACCCGCAAGCATAACATTTACGAGGTGTGACTGGTCGGCGAGGTGGAAGCCGAGGATTACTAAAAGAAGGAGGGGGTTCTTTCGCGACACGCAAGGAATCGGCGTATCTAACTCCTTCCGCTGAGACGGCCAATGCTTCAAGTTCAGAGAAGGTTTGCGGGCACGCCGCGAAACACAAATATGACCTATAGGATGGTGAGATACCTTCCACAATAGCTTGTACAATCTGATCCTCAGGGAAGTGAAGAGCAAACACCCTAGTATAGAACTTAATATCTTGGATGAAATCTGCCAAGTTCTCATCCAACCGTTGTACACGATAATTACTTCTGAATAAGCGAGGACCTTGCCCTAGCCGGAATGAAGTTAGCTAGCAAGTGGGCGTGGCAGTCATCAATAGATGATTGTTCGGCAATGGCTCTTACTATTTTGTCTGAGAGAACACAAATTGCATAAGGATAAATTATCTGCAAAATTTGACATGGAGAAAGAGAAAAAACAAGAGCATGGTCCTGAAACTCAACTAAAAACCTTAAGAAGGAAATTACTTCACTGGTGGTATTAACAGAAAACTTAGAGATACCTCTGAGCAGCATTGCTAATGGATGAGGCAAGCTGCTGAACCCAGGTGACATAGTAGGTAAAGGTTCAAGGGGCAAAGAAGTTAATTCAGAACGTACATTATTCAACGAGGTACGGCGTTCAGACTCGTTGTCCAATGGGGCAGAGATTGTTTGAGCTCCAACGGTTTTCCTATTGACTTCTCCTTTAGGAGGCTCTTCCTCGCTACCTACATACACCGTAGTGGGTTGATCAGTTTTGGGAGGAACTTCCCCAGTTAACAATTGGGTAACCTTACTAGACAATTCAGAAAGATTTTCAAGAACCATACTAGCTTCCTTCCTCTGAACGTCATTCAACTTCAGAGACAACAGATCGTTGACTCTATTAGAAAAATGAAATAGTCTAGCTTGCACACGTTTAATTTGATTAGGCGACGGGTCATTTTCTTCAAAAAAGGTAATTACAGATGCCAGCTCAGTAGTATTTTCCGTGATCGTGGAGAGAGAGTCGTCAATTTCTTTCTCTCCCAAAGTGGGGATGGAAATGGGCAAATCAAGGGACTCTCTAAGCTTATTTGTGTCTACGGCAACCGTGCCTCCAGATTGCACGTTTCTAATAGTTAATTCATAGATCAACTCCTCCTTGCGCAAATAGTTAAGATGGAGAATATCGCGAGGGCCGGGCATAATGACAAAGCAATTTTGAAAACGAACGAAAAATCAAAAAAATTCCAGCAACTGAGAAAATTGTTAGAGTTCGAATCAAAGCAATGTTTAGCCGTCAAAAAGGGCTAAATTGAGACCCATTCAACCACGCTCTGCTACCACTTGTTACCGTGGTTTGGTGGGTTAGCAGAGGTGAAAGAACTTGCGGGGGTGAACAGGTCTCAAAATACCAAATTAAAGTTAAGATAAAATTTAACGAGGTTATATTTTCCTTGCAAAATCAAGAAATAACAAGAATGGCAGGTACAGAGTAGCAAAGCCACTAATTCGAAAGTGTACAGTTACAGTGTTACAAGATTTGGGCTCCGAGAGCCAGACACACAATTCTTGAGCTATAAGCCCAACCTTACGATATACAGAATTCAACCAAGGGGCAGAAGACCCCAGTCATGCCTAGGAGCACTTGCTCCTCTTTACACGGTAAAGCCTTCTCGAGGCATACAACTCAATTTTCAAGAAAGAGCCACTCGCTCTCAAAATTTAAGCCTATCAAAGGCCACACCAAACTCCACTTTCAAGTTGTCCTCCAAGGACATATACACAGGGGTAAAAATACCCAACCTACTGAGGCCTATTAAGAAAATAAACAGGTCAATTACCTGGCCTCTAACATACTAACTTGAGAGGAGGCGTTCTTGCACTCCCAATACACTTTATATAAAACCTACTTGGCACTAGGCCGATACTGCAAGGGCTAATCCCATACTAGAGAGGTGACTTATAGAAAGAGATGATTTACATTACATTCAGGAAGAAGAGGAAGAAGTTCACCTCAAAGGAATATGAGTGGGAGCTCGAGAGGGTTAAGCACTCTCTATCCCAATATGTAGTTTAAAAGATAGAATAGATACTAAGTGTCTTTACATTTTAGGGGAAAAGTTACATGGTGGAAAGGCTTCGGACCTGCCCCGAGAGTTAAACTGCTGAGCGAGCAAGAAAAGAAGTTATTAAACGGCCATTACCTGGTGGTTGAACTGCTGCCCGAAGAAAGAGGCGCTACCCGCCCCCTGCTACGTACTTTACGCACTGATAGATGTTACTGAAGTGGCCTGGAGACCCGAAAATCAACAGTTTATAAACCCTCGCGCAAAGTTCGAGGCGTTTCAGGAATGAGAACACCCTCCCACAAGAATTTTATTGGCTAGGGTTAAGCAACATATCCACGTTGAAGAAGATACACCTGATTGGTCATAAATTAATTAAAGAAATTCGGGATTGGCTAAATTCAAACCTGGCGGAAAGAAGGGGTTAATATTGCCAACATAAACAATAACTGAAAGAAATTTAACAAAAAACAAACTTATGAACACAAAATTTCTTCAAAAACATAGTTCTTTCACTTCGCACTAGGGTGCATAATTGTATTTTTTCAGTAGTGCCATCTGGAAGAGAATGTCCACACTTCTTACTACAGGGAAAACAAAAATGAATCGAAACTGACACAGTTCAGAACTTCAAAATTTTACAAGTAGTGACATCTTCTGTGAAACTTGAAAATTAACCCAGTAGATAAAGTTCAGACTTCCTCCAGTAGAGGAGTTTCAACTGGCGCAAGGTTTGAATAAGCCTCGTGGAGGTGTACCGCCCGGTACAATTATTATTATTATTATGATTATTATTATTATTATTATTATTATTATTATTATTATTATTATTGTTACCGTGTTTTTGCGGTAGTTAGAGGTGAAAGAAGGTGCGGGGTGGTGAATAGGTCTCAAGCTTCGAAAATAAAATTAATTTAAAATTTAACAAGGTTATATTTTCTTTTCAAAATAAAGAAATAACAAGCATGGCAGGTACAGAGTAGCAAGTCAACAAAATGTAGTTACAATATTTACTGGATTTGGGCTTCGCGCCCCGACTTCACAATGCTTGGGCAATCAGACCAACCTTACTTCAAAATAAGTATTAACAGAGGGGCAGAAAACCCCATTCATGCTCAGGAGCACTTGCTCCAACTTACACAGAAAAGCCTCCTCGAGGCATACAACACTCAATTTTCAAGAAAGAGCCGCTCGCTCTCAAACTTTAAGCCTCTCAAAGGCCACACCAAACTCCACCTTCAAGTTGTCCTCTCTGGACATAGACACAGGGGTAAAATACCCAACCTACTGAGGTCTATTCAGTGAGAAAAGATTAATTACATGACCTCTAAAATAACAATTTGAGAGGAGGCGAACTTGCGCTCCTACTACGCTTTGTTTAAAACCTACTTGGCACTAGGCCATTAATACAAGGGCTAATCCCATACTAAAGAGGTGACTTAAGAAGGAAACAATTTACATTAAGTTAAAGAAGAATAGGTTGAGAAAAAAAATAAGTTCACCTCAAAACAATATGAGTGGGAGCTCGAGAGGGTTAAGCACTCTCTATCCCAATATGTAGTTTAAAAGATAGAATAGATACAAGTTTCTTTACATTTTAAGGAAGGTTACATAATGGAAAAACTTCGGACCCGCCCTGAGAGTTAAACTGCTGAGCTAGCAAAGAAAGAAATTATTAATCGGCCATTACCTTGTTGTTGACCGCTGCCGGAGAAAGAGGGGCTTCCCGCCCCCTGCTATGTACTTTACACATAGAAAGATGGAACAGAAGTGGCGCAGAGACCCAAAAATCAGCAGTTTATATACTCTCGCGGAACGTTCGAAGCGTTTTAGGGAAGAAAACACCCGCCCACAATCACTTTATTGGCTAGGGTACAGCAACATATTCAAGTTGGGGGAAGATACATCAGATTGGTCAGAAATTAATTAAAGAAATTCGGGATTGGCTAAATACAAAACAAGGGGAAAGAGAGGGGTATACAGCCAACTTAAACAATAACAGAAAGAAATTTAACAAGAAACAAACTTTTGAAATAAAAATTTCTCCAAAAAAATAGTTCTTTCACGTCGCACTAGGGTGCACCATTGTAGTTTTTCAGTAGTGTCCTCTAGAAGAGAAAGTTCACACTTCTTACTACCGGTAAAACAAAAATACATCAAAAGTGGCACAGTTCAAAAACTCCAAACTTTCCACGTAGTGACATCTTCCGAGAAACTTGAAAATTAATACCGTCGATAAAGTTCAGACTTCCTCCAGCAGAGGAGTTTCAACTGGCGCACATTTTAAATTAGCGGCGTGGAGGTGTACCGCCCGGTACAATAATAATAGTAACAATAATAATAATTGGTAAACTATCGTAAGTCCGCCTCTGTGTTGTAGTGGTTAGTGTGAGCAGCTACCAAATCCGAGGGCCCGAATTCGATTCCCGGTTCTACCACGAAATTTCAAAAGTGGTACGAGAAAAGGAACGGGGTCCACTGAGCCTCGGGAGGTCAGCTGAGTAGAGGGGGTTCGATTCCCTCCTGCGCCATCCTCGAAGTTGCTTTTCGTGCTTTACCACTTTTCCTCCAAGCAAATGCCGGGATGGTACCTAACTGAAGGCCACGGCCGCTTCCTTCCCTCTTCTTTGTCTATCCCTTCCAAACTTCCCATCTTCCCCACAAGGGCCCTGTTCAGCATAACAAGTGAGGCCGCCTAGGCGAGGTACTGGTCCTCGTCCCCATAAACTGTGAACTTGTATTCAGGAGATAGTGGTTTAGAATCCCACTGTTGGCAGCCCTCAACATGGTTTCCCGTGATTTCCCATTTTTACACCCGGAAATGGCCACGTCCACTTCTTTCTCACTTCTAGCCCTTTCCTATCCCATCATCACCATAAAACCTATTTCTACCGGTGCGGCGTAAAGTCAATTGTAAAGAAAATGAACGTACACATACAACAATGTATCCTTAAGGCCAGAACAAATCACATACGATAAAAACCTCAAAATCGCCGTTTCCGCATTATTATTATTATTATTATTATTATTATTATTATTATTATTATTATTATTATTATTATTATTATTATTATTATTATTATTATTATTATTGAAAATGAAAACCTACAACCTGTTTTCCAGTCAGTGACCGGGTCAAGGATGGAATGAATGAAGTCCCCATCATGCGGCGAGGATAGGAATTACGCCGGCTGCCGAAGCCTGTCGTGCTCCTCTGGGGCAATAATTAATAATTCACAGATGAAATGATAATGAGAGTGTTGAGGGAATGAAAGACGACAGGAAAAACCGGAGTACCCGGAGAAAAACCTGTCCCGCCTCCGCTTTGTCCAGCACAAATCTCACGTGGAGTGACCGGAACTTGAACCACGGATCCCAGCGGTGAGAGGCCGACGCACTGCCACCTGAGCCACTGAAGCTATTATTATTATTATTATTATTATTATTATTATTATTATTATTATTATTATTATTATTATTATTATTATTATTATCTCTGCTTCTCCGCCCAGCTGAATTGTGCATGTCGAAGATGAACAATGTTCAAATGGAAGAGAGATCTATGGCCATTGATCTCATTCATTTCCACGAGGGATTTTTTTTAACAAGAAAGTAGAACTGTTATTCACTCTCATTCGGTAATTATCCCTTCCTTCATCACTTTTGCTGTAACATGGAAGGATTTCAATAAACAAATGTAGGTGAATGAACGTACGACGAGTGACACAGTGCCGCATCAATTAGCTTGAGTGCTGATAGCATTCAAACACAAGTGGAATGGGAACTGATCGCTTGAGGGCTTAATGAAGAGTCTGGCTCGAGGCAACACTTCCGTGTCGCGGTGAACCCGGGTACAACCACGAGGACACCTAAATATAAACCGCTGTGCACTTCTTGGAATTAATTAGAAATATACATTGAATTATTGTTGTCTTAGTTTTATGATATCGTGACCATAGCGAAGAGACTGCCAGTTTTACGAAGCTTTCGAACCGTAGAAACGTTATTTTTAATTTCCAATATCACATGAGTATTGACTGGGATTCGAAGCACAGCTGCCTTGGTGAGAAGCCATTGACGATGCCACTAGACTACCGCGTAATCAATCAAAATAAATATACGTTACAGTAAACCAGTCCACTATTTGAAATCGATCTCAACATATGAAGTTTTACTTAGTGGTGACATACTAAAACACAATCAATATGTAGGTTAAAACATAAGAAATTATAGTAACTGAGGACTTGCAATTGTGTGTCTGCGAAATAATTGTGTAGCAGTATCAGACTATCAGCTAACGCAAGAGATGGATAGCCACGCATAGAGAGTTGCGATACACGCATAGCACAGTGTTGCTGAAATTGTGTGGTTTTCGAAAAACGCCATGTGATTTATTCACGAAGTTCTGAAGGACTCGGAAGCCACCGGAGGGGATATGTCGCTTGCAGCTATGCGCAAAACTCATTCATGACCTCCGGCGCTGTGAGAACACCATCATTCGTACAGCAGGTGCGGAGCACTATCAAACGTCCATGATGGCCATTGCCAGAGATATTTAGGTATCCGATGGCACAATCCACACTATGGTGCATAAGGATATTTTTATAAATCGTGTGTTGTGAGTACGTATATCTTATATTAGCGCTCACACAAGAACAATGGCAGCTCCAGTAAAGTAAATTGAAACATTCGAAAGAACTTGACCTGCTCTGGGAAGAAAATTTATACCTGCGTATCCTTCTTAGGGACCGATGACCTTCGATGTTAGGCCTCTTAAAACAACAAGCATCATCATCATCAGCGTATCCTTCAGACGTTACCCTTATTATATATATATACAATGTGATGGTTTTAGGGGTGGCAAGTAGCGGATTGACCATACAGTATATCACCAGACATATGGCCACTCTGCTTTTAAACTCTGTACTGTGTGGTAGCCTTGTTGCTTCCAGAATCATCCTGATACATCTGCTGGGCCTCTCAAGAAGTACTGATCTCGCTTCAGTTCCTTTCGACTAACTACCGGAGTTTTGACACCTCGTCTGTATGGGTTGGTTAACCTTTCACTGGTCAAGGGGTGAACACAAAAACCGTTTTTATTAATTTTGTTTAAAATATAATTCCGTAAGGAGTAAAATTTTAAATATGGCTCAAAGTAACTTGGTAAAAATAAAATTGTTCCTCTACAGTAAGTACCGTATGACGTTTCATTATATAAATTATGTTATAACTCCTGAACAAATTTACATTGTTGATACCTGAACTCAGTTTCTGTATCAGTTCAAAAATATTATTTGAATTCAGTTATTGTATTCTCCTTTCCTGGACTTATCTCAGTTACCTCAGGGCAGCACTAATATGGATTAACCCCAGTTTTTAGACTAGATGCCCTTCCTGGAGGGATTTCACTACTGCGTGTTTCTGTTACAGTTCATTCCCTAGCACGTTCCATAAAATATTTTTTCTGAAATATATTTCTTAACGCATGTTTCTCCTAACTTGAATTTACTAAATTTAAATTTTCCTAAAAATATTGAATCCTAACATAGTTTTCAGAAAACAAATTTTCTAAACCAGTTTTTCGAAAAATGTATTTATTCCTAAAACATGTGTTGTGCAATATATCTCTGATGGAATCAGCAAATCAAATCAAACACAACTGATCTACATTTAGGACAGTCGCCCAGGTGGCAGATACCCTATCTGTTGTTTTCCTAGCCTTTCCTTAGTGAGTTCTTCTATTTATTTATTTTGTATTCTAAATGCTGTGGCACTCAACTGCTAGCCATTTCTTTTTCGGCTGAGAACTTTTTTTTTGCAAGTTGCTTTACGTCGCTCCGACACAGATAGGTCTTATTGCGACGATGGGACAGGAAAGGGCTAGGAGTGGGAAGGAAGCGGCCGTGGCCTTAATTAAGGTACAGCATTTGCCTGGTGTGGAAATGGGAAACCACGGAAAACCATCTTCAGGGCTGCCGACAGTGGGATTCGAATCCACTATCTCCCGAATAGTGGATACTGGCCGCACTTAAGCTACTGCAGCTATCGAGCTCGGTCGGCTGAGATCTAATAGAATTTCCTACTGTAAGTTCATTCAAACAATTTTCTGTATCTGACTGTTCTTTTTGTAGTTCATGCGGAGTGGTGTACATACTCGGGTGGTTTTTACTCATAACACTATTACATTTATTGTGCCAGCCTTCGCTAACATTGTTGGTCCTGCGCCTGTTCTGTACTGTTGTTCCCCACTGGTTTGACAGTTGTGGAAGATATCGAGGTGGAGTTCTCCTTTGTCGTCCCTGTGCTCTCCTAGAAATTGCATACGTATTCTCATTGTTATCAAATACTGTATTTCTAACAACTCTTCATCAATAGCGTTCATCAGTTCTTCAAACTTCTTCAACATTCGCAAGTGCTATGAATGCATTGGCAAGGAACATGTGCGTATGCAGTTTGGTTTTTCGATTATCTGAATCATTATGGCACTCTTGAAGGTCTTCATCTTTTATTTTTCTGTAAATGTTCTGAATAAGGTGAAAGAAACAACATTTGACACTCGTACCAGGAAAAGCTTCAGTTACTCTATTGACGATTTGCTTTTTCAAAATCGGTCATATTCTTCTCTGTATTAACAACTATCTGATTATATTAATAACTTGTTTCATTACAAATTTGTATATGTCATATTTAAAGGGTACATGAATTTGTTCATCTTTCGGATTAAGATCTGGACATGTTCTCAGTCCAAAAATAAATAATAGTGAGCAATTGAGCGATCAGATTAGGAGACACTCTCAAGGCAACATCCAGGAACCAAGTATCGCTTTTCATTAGAGAAATTAAATTCCGTCCTGTGCTAAATAACAATATTCGCCCATTTTTAAACATTCCTGTAATCATCTTCTAGAGAATCATATATGTTAAGAAGGCATTTCCTAATAATGTCCTTCGGTACCTCATCGGTATTTCTGCAAGTTTTGTTAAAGTTACAGGGTTCGTTGAGTTGTCACGTTGTGATTCTCTTCTAATGATGTTCTTCAAGCTTTCTCGCTCCAGTACGTGACTCAACATCCCTAATAGGACATTGTGGAGTTCAGTTCTTAGTAATTCTGCTGGATATGTATTTCGGGTCTTTTATGCGCTACACGTTTCAGTCGTTGCTTTTATTTCGTGCATTAAATGTTATAACCGAGGGGATCTAATCTTGTTCTAAATTATTTTAATAATGCATTCTCGATGTAATTTCACCTTGTTAAGAACAATAACTGTGAAAAAGGATATCCACAGTCTGTTTGCAATCATTCGAACGGGTCAGGAATGGAATAAATGAAGCCCCATCTAGCGGCGAAGACAGCAATTTTAACAAAAATAACTGTATTATTATTAATCATACTAATATAAACACCACGCCGTATAAATTTGGTGGTGGTGGTGGCACGATTCTACGGCAAACAAAGGGATTACCGGAAAGAAGAGATTTGACCCAGACAAGAACGGTACACGAACAGACTCGCTTGTAGTATACAATACTGCTTCACAAAAGTGTTTAATGGTTTACAGATAATGCCGGGCGTCAGACTATTTCATTACCTCGGGTCTTCATTTTCGGTCATGCAGGGCTCTAATCGGAACCTGTTTCTGTCTGTGAACTGTGCCACTAAAGTGAGTGCTGTACTTACCTACGATCCCTGACGTTACGAAATGAAGGTTCAACCAACGAGGATTAAAATTAAGTGTCTAAACTTGTCGTTACGCCCTTAATTTTCTTCTCCACTAGTAAAGTCTCGAAACTGGTCATATTCAAAGATATGAAATGAGTACGAAAGAAATAAATTGCAGATATTTTTAATATCTGTAACTTAATAACGGAAACAATAAACGAATACAAAATATTACACATGTCGAAGCCTATGTTCAGTGAACAGGAAACTGAGCAGATCATATCCTTAAAGGAGGTCATTTGTTGTTCGTCATCTGTGAGCCCCATTGAAGTTTATCTGCTATTAATCAATAGACCTCTTTGTGGACTATTTACGAGTTGCAATACTGATTGTGACAGAGAAGTTTGTAGCACTCGTACCAGCTGGCTGGTGATCTTGGAAAAAATCACACTTTGTCGATATCATGGTGAATTGGTAAGAAAACTCCATAGCTGTGTTTTTCAGCTGGCACATTATTTAACAGCGCCGTTGAGTCCTCGACTGGGTCCTCTATGAATTACAACAAGCAGTTTAATTAGTTTCCAGACTTCACTGCCACTACTAATTAAAATAATAAGAAAGAAGTAAATTCTCGGAAGAAACTATCTACTGTACACATCGGTCTGCTTTCAGACCGACTTTGCTATAAGGGAGTGAAATCTGGGTGGACTCAGGTAATTTTATTCATAAGTTAGAAGTAATAGACATGAAATTAGGGAGAATGATCACAAGTGTACACAGGTTGGAACAAGGGCAGGAGGGTACTTGAAGTGAGGATATAAAAGCTAAGTTAGAAATGAGCTTGATGGATGAATCTGTACGCATAAAACGACTTCCGTGGTGGGATCATGTGAGGTGAACTGAGGAGAGATCACCTAGGAGAACAATGGACTCGAGCTATGGACGTTAAGAGAAGTACAGGAAAACCAAGATCACGATGGTTAGGCATAGCTTTTAATAATTTAATGATAAGAAGTGAGAAACTAAACGCATCGACAGATTTGATTGCAAATAGAGGATTATGGAAATGCATAATTAATTTACAGAGGCTTGTAGATTGAACGATGAAAGGCATAACAGTCTATAATAAAGTTGTATGTATGTATGTATGTATGTATGTATGTATGTATAATAATAATAATACTAATAATAATAATAATAATAATAATAATAATAATAATAATAATAATAATAATTTTGACGCAGCTGAATTATTAGTAATACAGCTAGCTACCCACCTCAGCTTCGCACTGAAGCAGTTATGAACTTAAGGCAATAGGCTACTTTTAATCGAGGATATGTGATTTCCTTGTAAACGACATTGGCCGTTTTTCTTCGTGTAAATAACACGAAAATATTTCGTTTTGATGTAACACGTGAAAGGGACACGTTAGCCTGTACAGGAGGAAAACATTCTCCACTGAGATCAACTCCAGCCACGATAATATTTGAACCTGTGCCTTGTTTATAGTCATGCCTAATAAGACGTTTACTGGCAATTGGACCTGTTTGAAATCAGAAGGCATTTTTTATAATTGGCTTTACATCGCACCGACACAGCATGGTCTTATGGTGACGATAAGATAGGAAAGGGCTAGGAGTGAGAAGGAAGCAGCCGTGACCTTAATTGAAGTATAACCCCAGCATTTTCCTGGTGTGAAAATGGGAAACTACGGAAAACCATGTTCAGGGATGCCGACAGTGAGGTTCGAACCCTCGATCTCCTGAATACAAGTTCACAGCTGCGCGCTCCTAAACGCACGGCCAGCTCGCTCGGTAAGGCAAATCTGAAGGAATCATTGGGATTATAGGTAGACTATAAAAACCGTTTCTCCTGTGCCAGAGCAAGTTAAAACATTACCTTCAATCAAACACTTTTTCCAAAGTTTTTACTACCAATCGCGTCCTTTTGCTTAACTTCAGTGGGTGTAGATTGCGTAACTATATAATAGGCAAGCCCACTTTCAAAATTACCTAGGCACTGAATTTGAAGAACACCAAGTTATAAATTTTCCTAACTTGTTCGTTTGTCAGCGATAACATTGCTCTTTCTTGGAATCATGAAAGCAGCTTGTTAGATAGTACTTTGTAGATTTCGTAATAAACGCTGTCAATCAATTCTTAAATGTTGCTTACTAAAACACATAAATCGTGATTGAGAGTAATGTTTACTTCCATTTCATTTTCAATTTCATTTTTTTTCATTTTCGATCATTCGAGTATTATATTCTGAAGATAATAGTACTATCATGTTAGTTTTGAGTGCCAATTTTGTTATATCGAGACAGATGTAAGAACTTACTAAGAAGCGTTGACTTCGACAGTTCTCGTTCTTCTCGTAACGAGTGGTAAGAGTTGACGAATATCTACGGTGAGCAAAACCCTACAGACACCCATAAGTGTGTCCATATTCCTTTGTACGAGACTGCAGCTACATCCCATTACAATTAAACATTTTTGGATTAATTTGACAGTGTTACTTTGTTTTGAAATATTACGTGCGCTTACAACTTCACTGTTAACTTTCAGTTGAAGTGTAAATGTTGCATTTGCCATTCTTCCTCCTTCCAAAAGAGTTGCTATATACCAGATGATGCGACGCCAAGAGCACCATTACCACCAGATCTCACTTTGGCGAACAACAAATTAATCAATAATTTTTTTCCTGTGCCTTCAGGGACATCTAAGGTAAACACTTTACCTTCCTTCCGTGTTATGCTGGATATGATGATGTAATATGTGTTTTTATTTTTCTGATCGGTTGTTCAGACGGTGTTCATCTTGAGCAACGGCTTGCAGAAGCCAAGAAGGATCATATGACATCTCCGTAAAGTATACTCCCTGGCACGTAAGCCTATGCACTAAGGGTACAACCCTACTCTTTCTCCTCTGTTAATACTGAAAGTAGTGTTTCATGGTTATTTTATAACTGTTGGGTTCGATTCAGCGCTGCTAACCATACAGTTTAGGGACCCTACTTGGCGATACGACGTCTTACCGTTATTGTTAATCTGGCGTGTTGGCACTATGCAGTGCACCAAATCCCTCCCTTACAGATAATACACGACATAATACAATGCGAACATCGGGAGATTCGAGGCGTGGACCGCGACTAGGAAAGGCTAAAAACACAGCCCAGAACTGGAAACGTCCCTCATTAACAATGCACAACAGGGATGAAACTAACTACTAGCAATAAAATTCAAATAAAATTTAAATGAGGGTTTATTAATATAATAAGATTACAAAGAAAAAGAAAATGAAGCCACCAATAGAAAAATAAAATAAAAAGGATACTTACTTGTGTTCATTTGGTTCAGTAGAAGTAGTAACATAAGTGCGTGAGCACATCATTTCTCAAACACCAAAATTAATATTTAATTTACGACGTGCTCACCGTCTCAATTATAATTTCACTACATAATTAGCTAATCTGAAAAACAACCCACACGGATTTGTTTGGTCGTTCTTTCCACGAGATTAATTACATTGTTTTACATACGCGTCCATCAAACTCCATCATCATCACGACAACGATAGCTACAAAAACATAAGAGCCCCCAAGCATCCCGGAGAACAAACACAGAGCAGATATAATAAAGGAATGCAGGTATCGGGATAGCCGAGAGAGAAAACATCACTGGACCAAAGAACAACAGTCAAATCCAAAGAGAAACACAGGCATGCACATACCTGAATTTAAGTAAACAAACATGGCGGCCTCGTCGGCAAGCAGACGATCAAAACAGAGACCAAGGCAAAATAAATAACACCGTACCGAAAAACAAACACAGGGTACGGAAACAAGATCAAAAGGAAAAACTAAACTGACCGATACGTCATCTTTCTACTCCCCACATTCTCGAATACACACCCAAACATTCAGACATTGCCGGTAGCGGCCAACAATGCGAGCAGTAGCTCCATTCAATAAGTTGGACACAAACTTATGTAGTATGACTCTCATGGTCACAAACAAAGGTCTCACATATGTCAGAGTAACGTGCACGACGCAAATATTTCATCAGCAGGATAATAGGTACCCATTGGTCACGCATAAGTCCACCAGCATACGCACTCCGTACGACGCGAATGGATCTCCGCATCGACACGCAGGGCATACATTCATTTGATGGCAAAAAACATTAGAATGCAGTGCGCATAACTACAGTAGAATTGATCAGAGACCTAGTTACTCACGTCTCACCATCACAATAACAGCAACAAACACGCGGTCCATTCACGCTGCAGAGCAGAAAGATGCATATCAATCAGCTATGATTAAAAGCACAAGAAAACCACGAGATAATCATAGGATCAATATAAATACAAGGATCATAGTACTTGCAATATCAGCCGTCAAATCAAAAAGAAGGATGGCAGTATAGGCTGAGTTTAAATCGACTAAATACCCATCTGTCACTCAGAAAAGCAACTCCGATCTGCGAGGAGTCCATTGTATATTCCTCTCTCATAACCACAACAAAAATTCGAGTCAAAGAGATAAAGTTACAGACTCGCCAGAAAGAATGACCCTCCGTGTTCACAACTGAGGGTGCTGCCCTCTGTAGTACAAACTTGAAAGTAGTTAACTCAATCAAGCTAAAGCTGATACAAGCTCTTAGCAATACGGGAAACATCGCTTTTTACGAACATGCTATATTAGCATGTCTCAGCAGTCATGGTTTATTTCGTGACTTGCAAGAATTACGTATTGCCACTGAAGTGTTGTTAAAATCACTAGTGTTACATTTACGGGCATAATTAAAGCATATTTTCTTTCTCTGTGCGATTTTAAACCTCTTTGGATAATACCAGGTAAGTAGAATTGTGGCATGTTCAAACATTTAATAACGTAAACTGGTATGAAATGACGAGCGCAGCATTTATTCATTCCGGTCTTATTTCGTGCAATACTTGCGTAGAGAATTCGATCAGTATATCTAAGAAGCAAGAAAAATCTGCAACAACTCCTCCTGAAAAGAAAGTAACATTACTGGCAAGTAAAAGAAAAAACTCCTGTGGGACTAAATTCCGGTACCTAGCTGTCTCCGAAAACTGAAAAGTAATTAGTGGGACGTAAAGCCAGTAAAATTATTATTACAGTATTATTATTATTATTATTATTAAATGGAATGGCGTATGGCTTTTAGTGCCGGGAGGTATCTGAGCACTTCGGCTCGCCAGGTATAGGTCTTCTGATTTGACCCCCGTAGGCGACCTGCGCGTCGTGATGAGGATGAAATGATGATGAAGACGATACATATAGCCAGTCTCCGTACCAGGGGAATTAACCAATTATGGTTAACATTCCAGACCCTGTCGGGAATCGAACTCGGGATCCCTGTGGCCAAAAGCCAGCACGCTAACCATTTAGCCATGGAGCCGGACTTTATTATTATTATTATTATTATTATTATTATTATTATTATTATTATTATTATTATTATTATTATTATTATTATTATTATTATTATTATTATTATTATTGAACTGGTTACTTATAGTTTTCTTCATTTCGTTCAAATGGAAGGAAATTTTGGTATCAAATTAACTTAACCTAACCTTGCCTTGTCACGACTTTGGTACGGTTTGCAGACTTAGCCTTTGTGTAACTTATTCTTATTGACTTACGGCATATGTACATGTAATATATTTGCTTGTGTTTATTATTACAGCGTGGTTTCTCTTCATTCCGATAAGTAATGGCAAATTTCAAGAAGGGAAATGAATTATCCACACAAAGCAAACATCGAATACGGTTACAGTAAGGCGTATATCAAACTAAATGCAGAAATATATAACATTAAATTAAGTGACGGTGAAAGAGTGTGTGTATTTATTTAATTCCTCAAAAGCTTGAAAACCGACTTAATTATGAATATCTTGGCCGATCATTTATTATTTACTTGGGTAAGGGAACCTCCATTATTGATACTTACATTGAGGTTAGTTTGTTGATAGTTACGTCCCGTGATTTCAGTGCGTAACTAGTCAAGTTGGCAGCAGTGATGAGCCATTAAATAAAAGACGAGAATACGGTGGCGATATTTGCCCTACGTGACGAGTGGTGGTGGTGGTGGTGGTGACTATTGTTTTAAGAGGAAGTACGACTAGGCAACTATCCTCTATATAACACTAATCAGAGGGGAAAATGGAAGGGATCCGACACTTCGAAAAATGAAGATATCGGCCAAAGGAAGACAAGGGCCACGAAGGGCTTGAAAATGAAAGACTCCCTAGCCCTCGCAAACCTAATAGCGTCGGGGTCGGAAAAGAACGCGAATTGATCAAGGAAGATCTGATAGGTTAGATGAAAGTGAGGAGCCTGGCACAAGTAAGTGGAAGCAATGACAGGACTCAGCTGAGAGCGACGTGGCCGCCAACCTACGCTCCAAAGTTCAGAACCCCAGGGGCCCCTTTCAGTCGCCTCTTACGACAGGCAGGGGATACCGTGGGTGTTATTCTACCGCCCCCACCCACAGGGGGATACGTGACGAGTACTGTACTCGTTACCGTTCGCCTGCAAGTTATTCTTATCTGGGAAAGGAAGTCCAAACTCTTTGATAGATTTGCTTACAAATGATTCTTGTGTTCTGTTCGCTGTAGCCAGACTTTCATCGAACACAACGCATTTCGGTCACAGTTTGATTCTTCTAATGCTACCTCTATCATTTTCCGCTTCCATATATATTCTGACATGCTTTCCCGGTGATTATTCCAAAGACGTGGCAATAAAACTATAATGATGGAAAGTATGCAGGAAACAGTGTGCCCTCATATCGTATTGAATTGGTATATTGTTTTCATTCATATTACCTGGAATTCTAGGAGTTCTTTCCCGTGAAGATATGAGGGTTCAAAATCATTTCCGGTTGAGGCGAGGGCTTTCTAACCCCAACTTGTCACGTTCGATCCTGGCTCAGTCCGGCGGTATTTGAGGGCGATCAATTAAGTCAGCCTCGTGTCGGTAGATTTACTGGCACTTAAAAGAACTCCTTCAGGAATACATTCCGGCACCTAGGCGTCTCCTAAAACCGAAAAAGTAGTTAGTTGGACGTAAAGCCATTATTATTATTATTATTATTATTATTATTATTATTATTATTATTATTATTATTATTATTATTATTATTATTATTATTATTATTATTATTATTATTATTGAACTGGTACGTATGTTTTTCTTTCTCGAAGAGTGTGTAGACCCGCTTCACAGATAAAGCAGATAAGTTGCCAATACGTCGGGAGTTTGAACTGAAAACGTACTTCTCCAAAGCACCCGTCACATGAGGCCACCCGGCTTACCCAGCCGTATGTACTGTATCTAAAGCATGCTGCACTGTCCATTCCTTTGTCTTACCGAGATAATGCGGACAGAGAAGCAAAATTATCATTGAACACAGAATAAAATAAAGCAGATTATGATTTCTGATTTTATATCTTAATTTCTAGTTTGCATTATAAATCGTGTTCGAACCACTAGAAACTTTCCACTTTCTCACTGCGTTGTCCGCTCGATCAGAAGTGAAATCAACTAATGATGTCTTCACACACAATAGTCATCAAGTATTGATAGCGATCACGAGTGGACAATCAGTGAGCTGTGTGATTAGACCGGGGAGGATGAGACGGTAGCACTGTCAGTAATGAATGGATATCAACACAGTGCCTGGGAGATCTCTACTAGCTGACTGACAGGTGTTAATTGCCTACATTTATAATTATTTGACTCATGCTCGCTATTGTCCGCTAGCGTAGTTCGTTCCGAATTGTTTTACTCAATAACATATGTTTAATACTGTGATCGAAATATTTATATCGTGTAAATATTTACATATGGTTAGTTATCACTTTCCAGCCCCAAATTATCTGAAATTATGAGAAAATAATGCTTTATAAACATTTTTCCATGAAGAAAACATGCCCGGAATACGGTTTTTATAAGAATTAAAGGACATAAACTTGTAAATAAATTTAAAATTGTTATTTTATTTCCGACTTTACTTGCTTGCTTTCAGAAGAATTTCAACATCCCAAGCATCAAGTTGATGCTGCTTGTCCGAGGCGAGAAAGGCACACTCGGTTCACCCGGAAGGATGTGGGCTCGTTTCCCCATCAGTAAGTTAAAAGTTTGAGAGACGGGATTTCCATTTTGAAGGTTCACACGGCCCTGAGATACATCAAAAATGAGTATCAAGTTCATTCCTTGAATCAAAAACGGCCGAGCGTATATCTAACCACTCTACTCCACCAAATATCAGGATTACAGATAGTGGAAGCCTTCACCTTCCTTTCCACCAAGGGCCTTCATGCCCTGTTATTCTACTCAATACTATTAATATTTTATTCTTATAGACGATTATTATTTGCCCTAACAGCGTTCAGAATTCACAAACAGGTAAACGAAATATGTAAGAATGTTTCATGGAGACTATGGCCAAGACAGAGTACACGCATGGGCTATACGACTGTATCGACAGCACAGTCCGTGTTACATTTGACCAGTTAGGTCCTCGGAGAAAGGTATTCTACGTTAATGTTCTTTAAGTAAAAGTAATTGAAACCGACATCTTCAAAATTTTAATTCAATATTCATTTTAAGGACTACATCATACAGGGAGGAAAAGCACCATGAGCACCGTAAGATTGATGGAAGTATTTGTGAAAACAAGATTTCTGTATTTTTGCCGCAAAATCATATCACCATTTACTCAAATCTGTGTTAGCAGTACACATTGTTCATTAGAAATGCATCTAACTACGGAGACTAACCAACAAAACTACGTGAAGTATTCAAAGTTTTATTTTAATTAATCTCTGTAACTGATACAATGAAGAAAAACAGCCAACTAATAACCTTGTGATCCCTGGTTACGAAAGCTACAGTTGAATTTAAACTACATATGCATGACTTTTTCATTTTAAGAAACTCACGATAAGAACCGTGGCGATATTTGTGCGAACAGTGAAGACATTACTCGATTTAAATCGACAGCAAAAAAAAAAATGGTTCTATTGGAAAAACTCGTCGGTCTCACATATATATCGCATTTTAGTATGAAATTCGTATTTTATCTAATACTCAGAACACGTTAAACCGGTTTAGATATCGTGGAAAATGATAATAAAATAATGCCAGTACAAGTCTTTTGTCTTATTTATTAATTTGCCTGAAATTTTTTGGTTTGCCCAAGGATCCGAAATACCATAACAAGTTTATTCATTAGTACGCTATTGTATTTATGAATGGAGGTAAACGTAAATATTTAAATATCTACATTTAAAGAAATATCGCTATTGCGAATAATCACTACCCGTAAATATAGTCGTAGGTTTAAATCAAATGAAATGAAAATCCACAGCCCGCTTTCAGTCATTTGACCGGGTCAGGAATGGAATGAATGAAGCCCCATAGGAATTGTGCCGGCTGCCGAAGCCTGTCACACTCCCCTGGGTCAATTATTAATGAATGACAGGTGAAATGTAATGATATTGGAGAGTGTTGCTGGAATGAAATATGACAGGGAAAACCGGAGTACCCGGAGAAAAACCTGTCCGCCTCCGCTTTGTCCAGCACAAATCTCACATGGAGTGACAGGGATTTGAACCACGGAATCCAGCAGTAAGAGGCCGACGCGCTGCCGCCTGAGCCACGGAGGCTCCTTGGGTTTAAATATAGATTATTATCTATGGTATTGTTGTATTTAAAATGCATTAAAGGATAAATATTTCTATTTGTCTGTACTTTATGTATTGTACCTTTATGAAGGTTATGGGTGCAGTATGTATGTATGTATGTATGTATGTATGTATGTATGTATGTATGTATGTATGTATGTATGTATGTATGTATGTATGTATGTATGTATGTATGTATGTATGTATGTATGTATGTATGTATGTATGTATGTACGTACGTACGTATGTATGTATGTATGTATGTATGTATGTATGTATGTATGTATGTATGTATGTATGTATGTATGTATGTATGTATGTATGTATGTATGTATGTATGTATGAGAATACCTGGACAGTGGCACATTCTTTCATTAGGAGATTAAAACGTCACTGCCAAATTAGACACCGTCTCCATTCAAAGTTTAAGAAAGAAATACAAATAAAAACGGCACTGTGAGCGAATTATTTTCACTATTCACTATTTGCTACCTATCAGAAGTGTCTTACCGCTAATTCTGTCACAAGAGCGCAGTGACCTCACTAACTTATCCACTTTGTACAACCACCAGTCAACAGCGAGTTTACCATCACCTTCTCCTCCGCTTGTGGATATTGGAGAATTTTTTTTTTTTTTTTTTTTTTGCTAGGGGCTTTACGTCGCTCCGACACAGATAGGTCTTATGGCGACGATGGGATAGGAAAGGCCTAGGAGTTGGAAGGAAGCGGCCGTGGCCTTAATTAAGGTACAGCCCCAGCATTTGCGTGGTGTGCAAATGGGAAAGCACGGAAAACCATCTTCAGGGCTGCCGATAGTGGGATTCGAACCTATTATCTTCCGGATGCAAGCTCACAGCCGCGCGCCTCAACGCGCACGGCCAACTCGCCCGGTGATATTGGAGAAAAGCAGGAGCTACGAATAAACATTATCACTGTCAACAGCAACAAAGAACGTTCCAAAACTTTCTCCATCTTACTGAGTTTGCAGAATAAGAAACATGGTTACAGAAAGCAACAAAGTGCGCATTGTTGATAAGTAGAGCCCGAACTTCCATGCACTATCAAATATCGGAATATGCATGCATTCATGCACTATCATATAGCAAAACATGCACAATAACGTGTAAAATATGCACTATCAAAATTCAGTTCAACATGGTTACATTTTCAGTTCCTCTTGAAACATTGTACAACAACTAATTTTTCCAAATTGTGTTGACTTAAGCTCGTCCGTTTTTCTGTCAGTACGTTCTTAAACACAGAAAAAAGTACCTTTCTATGTCACAACTGACAGGTACATACTTAAATGAAAACATTTGGGACAATGTGAGGTCAAATTGTAGATCTTCTGCGTTTTCACCACTCAAAATGTCTTTTATAAGCTTCACGAAATCAAAATCAGGATATGACGGATCACTTTGTTCAGCTTATCTCTAGCTGCCGCAGCTACTTCTCCGTGTGATGATTGCAGACACATTTGAATGTCTTCCATAACAGATAAATATTCGACAAGGGTTACCCAAAACTTTATTTCATACAGTATGTCTTTGTGCTCATTGTTTTTGCTGAATTTCACTTGCGCATCTATTGGAACACTGTCTACGACCTAAAACCGGAAAAAATTAGTTCACCTAAGTGATATTACGCCTAATCAGTGGCATTAAGTGGTAAATTGGATTATAGGATCTGTACGGTATGTACTAACTTTGGTTGTCAGGTAGGATGTCATGAATACATTCTATTTCTCTCCGTGTCTCAATACCAGATATGTAACGTGGAAAAACGGTCCCAAATTTTGCAAATCAACATTAATAAAAAACACTATCATGTAACATAACATTACATATGCGCCAAAGTCAGAAGAAAAGCCATATTATGCAATATAAACGTCCAAATATTCGCTATTAAATCCAAAATCTTCAAAATATGCATTATGCATACATTTTCTCCTAAAAAGACCAAAACATGCAAACATGCACGGAAAAAGAACGGTTATTCGGAATCGCTAAGTCATAAAACGAATATTTGCAAAGTTTGAGAAGTGTAACGAGCTTTTGCATGGAAATTCGGGCTCTATTGAAAAGACATGGCTTACATTTGCAACACTTTGAAGTGCCAAAGAAAGACAAGGGCCACGAGCGGAGTGAAATTTAAAGACTCCCGTGGCCTCCCAAATCTATCAAATCTAGAACAGGTATTAATCAAGGGAATTCAGGCAGGGAAAGAGAGGAGCCTTCATAAGTAATTGGGAGCAGCTGTACTGAGAGAGGCGATCTGTAGTCGCAAATCCACACTCCGACATTGAGAGCCCCCTCTCGTTGTCTCTTACGATAGACAGCGGTTTTTATTGAAAACGTTAATCAAGGAACCTGGCACAGACTCCCCTATGGACTCCACTGCCATCATTCCTATGTTCTAAGTTGAGAGGCTGTTCGATTATTGCTTAATAGGATAGTTCCTGTTTTTCATTATTTTTTGCGTTCTTCTTTCACTTATTTCAGACTAATAACAGTAAGCCTGAAAAATCGAGTTCATTGAAAATTGTTGGAAGTATTTGAGGAGTGGTGATTATTGTTTTAACAGGAAGTACAACTAGGCAACCATAATCACTAATCAGAGACAAAATGGAAGGGACCTGTCCCTTTCGAAAAATGAAGATATCGGCCAAAGAAAGTCAAGGGACACGAAGGGCGTAGAAATGTAAGAATTCCTAGAATTCGCAAACCTAATACCGTCGGGGTCAGAAAAGAACAAGAGTTGACCAAGGGAGGTTGGACAGGATAGATGAAAGTGAGGACCCTGACACAAGTGGTGGCAATGCCAGGACTCAACTAAGGGCCCCGTGAGTATTTGAGGAGTATCGCTCACAAA
Source organism: Anabrus simplex (assembly GCF_040414725.1). NCBI lineage: Eukaryota > Metazoa > Arthropoda > Insecta > Orthoptera > Tettigoniidae > Anabrus > Anabrus simplex. The sequence goes on from NC_090265.1 coordinate 220,104,743, forward strand.
TCTTAAGCCAAGCTGAGTTGCTCAGACGGTTGAGGCGCTGGCCTTCTAACCCCAGCTTGGAAGGTTTGATCCTGGCTCAGTCCAGTGCTATCTGAAAGTGCTCAAGTACATCAGTTTCGTGTCGGCATATTTACTGTCACGTAGAAGAACTCCTGCGGGACTAAATTTAAAAGGAATTAATGGAACACAAGGCCGACAACATTATTATTTATGACAAATCTTATTATGTACACTCATGAACACAATTGAGTATGATGTGGTTTCGTGTAGTTTTTTATGTGCTCATTCATTCTGTGATATCAAATTGCGCCAAACCACGGTTTTACCTAGTGTAAATGAGGCTTGAAAAGTGACCGCCATTTCAAATCGTATTTTGCCCACCGATATGACCGGAGAAAACCGTGCTATGTCCACGGACATATTTTGCTACGTTGAATATAATAGAAGGTCGTTGCATTCTGATTTTGGACATTCAGCAAATTAGGTGCCATTCGCTTGCGACAACACTGGACACAGTTGAAGTACGATGATTGAAAAAGATCCCAATACATGGAAGCACTAAATGCGAATAAATCTCACTCCCAACTCGTTTTTATGGAAACCCAAACCCCATGGCACTGCAGCCCTTGAAGGGCCTTAGCCTACCAAGCGACCGCTGCTCAGCCCGAAGGCCTGCAGATTACGAGGTGTCGTGTGGTCAGCACGACGAATCCTCTAGGCCGTTATTCTTGGCTTTCTAGACCGGGGCCGCTATCTCACCGCCAGATAGCTCCTCAATTCTAATCACGTAGGCTGAGTGGACCTCGAACCAGCCCTCAGATCCAGGTAAAAATCCCTGACCTGGCCAAGAATCGAACCCGTGGCCTCCGGGTAAGAGGCAGGTACGCTACCCCTATTCCACGGGACTGGCATTGTTTTTATCCACAATATACAGTATTTCTTGAAAGTATTGGTTTTCTTCAATTACAATATAGTTCCATAATTTAGGTCATTTAAATTAACTGTAAAATCCCTATTACCAAATCGTACTATGACCGAAGTGTTTTTCTGATTTTTCGTGAAATTCAATTCTGAAATAATTTCATTCTTCCGTGATTGTTGGGTGTATGCATTACGTAGAACAATTATACTTTTTCTGATTCATAAATACCTGATTTGGCTACGATCAGTTGTTTTGATTCTCGTGTAAAATTTCGTTCAGTGGATATAATACATTTTGCAAATGGTACGCCTCTTTTAAAATATGACCGGCGTGGTTTTCTGTCAAGCACAGATTTTTCACTCAGTTTATCTAATTTGAGTTATATAAACCAGATGAATCGGGTGTATTCCTCAAATTGAGCACTTGTCTGATATTGCTGATCAAATTATTGGAACTAGCTTGCTTACTGCTTATGCATCACAGGACGCAATGACTGCTGCTAATAAATTATCTTTGTGTTCTAAAAGAAAAGCTAAGTTATGGAGGGGACACGTACTCGGCGTTGTTAATAATGATTACATCTGAAGAGTGCATTAAAATTATTTGGTAATGCAACACTATATTTTGAAGTTTAACCCTTTCCTGATTCCTATCCTTCCCTGTTTGACCAGGCTTGCCTAGGAAGTCCAACAGCCCTTTTAAGGGCTACAAAACAAACATATCAGGGAAACAATTATGTATGTATGTTTAGTCCTCAGCCCGAAGGCTGGTTGGATCCTCAACAGCTCCGCCATCAGCTGTCATAAATGGCCTAGGCATCACTGAAGAGGCGTACTAATGAAATGAGGAGTGAAGTAGTTTCCCGTTGCTTTCCTCACCGATCCAGAAGTTGCTATTACATATCAGTCTGCCAAGCCCACTGAAATGCATGCACCAACTGACCCTATGAGCAACGTTTTCACATCATTCATAGCAGGGACTGGCTGCCCAAGAAATCGCATTACTAGCATCGCTCATACCTCAGTCACTTTCATATTGTCAGAGCCAAGGATAAGACAGAGACAGATCAATGAAAGTAACAAAATTGCTGTAGCCCATACCAGAAGACATAGTGCACTGTAAACACTAGGTCCTGCCAGCAGTACAGAACAAAAGTGGCCAATCGGACACCACGACTTAATAGGTTGAAAGTCGATTTCGATTACGATGCGGTCGTGGAAATTTAATATTCATCAAATTTTAAATGTAGTAATTCAGATTGTCTTACTAATGTAAGTTGTAGTTGTAGTTATTAATTTTCTGCTAAAGTGACCTGTGTTCCTACCTTTGATTAATTTTAAATACGTAGATTTCGGTTTCTTAACTTACTCTATTCATGATGGGTTTCCCTAATATGGGAAAAACAGCATTCATCTTCTTCTTCGACTCCCGGTACTGTCTTCTACGTGGTGGCCATGTTCGCTGAGGTGTCCAGTCCACAATGGTCTGTCACCATGATTAGTCGGTTCGAGTCCCGTTGGTCGAAAAAGAATGTCGCCATCAGAATGTTGGCCGGTAGGTTAGGAGAGGTAGTGGTATATATTTTCTGATCACTAGATTGCCATGAACACTCGTTTAGATACGTGTGTAATTTCTCTCCTCCCGCCTCGTTTCATTGTACCTTGGCTGAACCCCTACGCCCAAAACCTTCGTGTATCTCAACTAAGAAATGTCTATAATATTCGACAAAACATTTTGAGGAGTAATTCCATGACCATGACATTCGATATATTACGCCCCATTTCTAATTAAATAAATGAAGGGCTTGTCTGTTGCTACATTTTTGAAATTCCAAGAAGTGTATGTACTATTTAATATATAAATTGAACTAATATATCAAATGCTAGTGATATATCTCTGCAATTCATTAGCTGCAGTCACTCGTTCTGCTGCAGTACCATTCAGTTGTAATTACTAAATCAATTACAGTGGTTTCCCCATTATCATGTTTGTGGCATTCACGAGTTTAATACAGCATTTGAGACCTAGAAATATATTTATAAATAATGACCTAACATTAACTGCAGTATATCTGTGCGATGCAGGAAATAGTCACTGTTATTTAGGTCGCAGTGCTGTGTGTCATGATGGATTTCCTTCATTTGTAAAAAGTAACATACATCTTCTTCTTCGTCTCCTGGTACCGTCTTCTACATGGTGGCCATGATCGTTAAAGCCTCAGTTCTATATGGTCTGTCACCGTGGTGAGTCGGTTCGAGTCCCGTTGATCGAAAAAAATGTCGCCATCAGAATGTTGGCCTTCAGGGTAGGAGGTTTGGTGGTATACGATTTCTGATCATTACGTTGCGTGCCAAAAGCCGGGATTCAATTCCTAAAGAACCTCTCCGCAGTGTTCGTATGGAGTGAGGTCATATGACGCTGTTGATGGTGATTCGTCCGTTGGAAGGCGGCGTAAAGCTTCGGGCAGACTACTTCGTCTTATTGGACAGAAGTAGGCTGCGTGCCGACACTGGGATTCCCCTCTCCTTACATCATTATCATCATCCCCAGGTGGCCTTTAACCCCATGTTGTATGTGCAGATACTTTTGGTCATCCAATCTTACAAGGTGTCCGTAGAATTTCAGCCTTCGTTTCCACATTGTGTCCGTGATCTCCTCAGTGTACTTGTAGAGCCCATGGGCGTCAAATAGAAAGATCGGCAGCAAGCGACCCGGAATTATCCTCCCACACTCCCAGCACCAAATTCTATACGATAAATAAATAAACTTGGCATTTTCTCTTAATTTTGTTTAGTTCGAATTAGAGGATATGTATCTGGTCACATAGTTTTCTAATTCAAGATATTCCTCCTCAAATGAAATGGCGTATGGATTTTAGTGCCGGGAGTGTCCGAGGACAAGTTCGGCTCGCCAGATGCAGATCTTTTGATTTGACTCCCGTAGGCTACCTGCGCGTCGCGATTAGGATGGAATGATGATGAAGACGACACATACACCCAGCCCCAGTGCCAGCGAAGTTAACCAATTAAGGTTAAAATTCCCGACCCTGCCGGGAATCGAACCCAGGACCCCTGTGACCAAAGGCCAGCACGCTAACCATTTAGCCATGGAGCCGGACTACACCTCCTCAATTTGACCGTCTATGGACCTCATAGAACTTAAAGCTTCTTGGCCTTTCTTCACTTCTCTTCCCGAAACCTCTTCATTCTTTCGCTTCTCTCGACTCTTCTTCTGAATTCTCTTCTATTGTGGATCACCTGTAGTGTAAATCCAATTTCTTCCGCATCCATCTTGACCTCTTCTACCCACTTGTAGGTGGCCTTTAACCCCATGTTCTATGTGCAGATCCTTTTGGTCATCCATTCTTACAAGGTGTCCGTAGAATTTCAGCCTTCGTTTCCGCATTGTGTCCGTGATCTCCTCAGTGTACTTGTAGAGCTCCTCATTTCTTCTTTTCTTCCAAGTCCCATCAGCAGCCTTCAATGGTCCCAGAATTTTCATTGGAATCTTCCTTTCCTTCTTTTCATGCAGTTCCCTTTTTTAAAATTTAAAATCAGGAACGTTGCAGCCCATAATCCTCCCAGTTTTATTATTGAGTCAGTCCGGTGGTATTTGAAGGTGCTCAAATACGTCAGCATCGCGTCGGTATATTTACTGGCACGTAAAAGAACTCCTGCGAGACAAAATTCAGGCACCTCAGCGTCTCCGAAAACCATCAAAAATAGTTAGCGGGACGTAAACACAATAACATTATTATTATTATTATTATTATTATTATTATTATTATTATTATTATTATTATTATTATTATTATTATTATTATTATTATTATTATTATCATTGAGATATAATGTTGAATTTTGACCTTGTTTCCCCTATTATAACGCAGAAATGGAATGAAAAATTTCAGTTGATTTATTCATCCCTTCCATTACATCGACGCTTCTGATCTTATCAACGTATACGATCTAAATTACGCACCTGTAAAACTACATTTCAAAGCACTTCCGTTTGTTAGAGTTATTCTGTGTTATGGACCACTTTTCCATACTATACAGCGAAGTTGGAGAGATATTAATATCTGCGAACGTGAACTTTAAGATATTGACTGAGCTGTTTACTGCGCGGTAATTTTAATTTTAACGAAAGATATTTGTGCATGCTGTATTAGAATTTTGATCTTAAGTCCGTATTCGCACCGCACGTTTGGATATCACACGAGGTACAGTAGAACTCCATATATCCGTATCACGTTAATCCCGATATCCGGTTCTTCCGTACGAACAATATTTCTACATTAAACTCATACTTAAAAATACAGGCTAGTCAGCTTGACGTGTGTTGCATGTAATCTCTGGGAAAGCATTATTTCTGATTAGTAGTAGTAATAATTGGATTTATTGAACCTATAGGCCTTCGCCCAATACAGAGTTCAAATCCATAATAGCCTAAGCAAACAAAACCATATAAAAATTGAAAACAAATTACCAACGGTCAACACACTGCCGGAGAGCCGTTGGCCCTGTGAATAAATATAATATATAATTATATACGGTATAAAATAATTTGTCCTGACTGACTGACTGACTGACTGACTGACTGACTGACTGACTGACTCATCATCGCCGAGCCAAAACTACTGGACATAAAGAAATGAAATTTTGGGGATACATTCATATTAAGATGTAGGTGCTTGCTAAGAGAGGATTTTTGGATATTCCGTCGCTTAGGGGGGTGAAAAGGGGGTTAAATTTTAAAATGAGTGTATCTTTATCTCAAAACTTTAAAAGTTTACAGATGTAAAAATTGGTATTTAGAATCTTCTTTAAAAATAAGGAAACACGTATTTTTTTGTTTTCAGAAAATCCCGATAGGAGGGATGAAAAGGGGTTAAAAAGGGGTTGAATGCCTTTAATCAGGATACCGGTACTTATATCTCAGAAACTGAAGACGTTACAGACCAGAAAATTGGTACTTTTGATCCCTTTTAAAAATAAACACGTATTTTTTGTTTTTGGAAAATCCAATTAATGGGAGGGTCAAAAGGGGGGTGAATTTTTAAAATGAGTGTATCTATATCTCAAAACTTTGAAAGTTTACAGACGTAAAAATTGGTATTTGGAATCTTCATTAAAAATAAAAAATACGTATTTTTGGTTGTCGGAAAATCCAAATAGGAGGGGTGAAAAGGGGTGAAAAATGGGTTGAATGACTTTAATGAGGATACTTATATCTCAGAACCTGAAGATATTACAGACCTGAAAATTGGTATTTGGGATCTACTTTAAAAATAAAGAAACAGGTATTTTTTCGTTTCTGGAAAATCCAAAAAATGGGGGGTGAAACGGAGGGTGAATTTTTAAAATGGGTGTATCTACATCTTAAAACTTTAAAAGTTTACAGATGTAAAATTTGGTATTTAGAATCTCCTTTAAATATAAAGAACCACGTATTTTTTTGTTTTCGGAAAATCGCAATAGGAGGTGTGAGAAAGGGGTTGAATGCCTTTAATGAGGATACTTATATCTCAGAAATTGAAGATTTAAAAACAAACATTTTTATGTTGTTTTTTTTTCTTTTGGAAAATCCAAATAGTGGGTGGGTCAAAGCGGGTGAAATTTTAAAATGAGTGTATCTATATCTCAAAACTTTAAAAGTTTGGAGATGTAAAAATTGATGTTTAGAATCTCCTTTAAAAATAAAGGAATACGTATTTTCTTGCTTTTTGTAAATCCCAATAGGAGGGGTGTAAAAGGCTGAATAATGGATTGAATGCCTTTAATGAGGATACATACATCTCAGAAACTGAAGATATTACAGAACTGAAAATTTGTACATGGAATTTCCTTTAAAAGTAATGAAACACGTATTTTTTTTGTTTTTGTTTTTGGAAAATCCAATTAATGGCGGTTAAGCAGGAGTAACAAATTGGGGTGAATGTTTTGAAAGACTATATCTACAGAATATCTGAGAAACGTAAAATGTTACAGAGGTAAAAAGTGGCATTTTGAATCTCCTGTAAATGTAAAGAAACATAGGTGATTTGTTTTTGGAAACTCCACTTAAGGGGAACTAAACAGGCGGTGTAATTTTAAAATGAGAATTTCTACAGTATATCTCAAAAAATTTAACATGTTACAGAAGTGAAAAATTGTATTTTTATCTCTATTAAAAATAAAGAAATTTGTATTTTTAGTTTTCAGAAATACAACTTGGCTGGAAGGGGGGTTAAAGTGACTGAAAATGGTGTTGAATTCTTTTAATTAGGCTACTAATATCTCAAAAATGATGTTACAGACGTGAAATTTGATATTTGGAATCTGCTTTAAAAGTAAAGAAACACTTATTCTCGGAAAATCCAATGAAGGGGGCGGAAGGTGAAAGAACTGAAAAATTAATTGACTTCATTGTATCAGAATACTTACATCTAATAAAAACTAAAGTTGTTACAGACGTGAAAATTGGTATTTGGATCACCTTTAAAAAGAAAGAAAAGCGCGTTTTCTGGGGGGAAATCATCTTGGGCGGCGGGGGTGAAAAGGAGTTGAATTCCTTTCATGAGGACACATAAATCAAAAACTGAAGAAGTTAGAGTCGTGATGATTGTTATTTAGAAGATCCTTTACTATTAAAGAAACGAGTATTTTTGGCGGAAACTTCACTTAGAGGCGGGTGGGGGTGGGAGAAGAAGTGTGAAAGGAAGTGAATAAAGTTAATTATTTTTATGGGGATACTTATACCTCAAAGCTTAAGGTAATAGACGTGAACATTGGTGTTTGGAATCTCCTTTAAACATAAAGAAACATGCCTTCTTATAAATTTTTTGGGAGGGAGGAAATAAACTTAACGGCGGTGGGGTGTAAAATGAGGTGAGACCAATTGATTTTACTGTTCATAATGTACTTATAAGGAGCCTCCGTTGCTCAGGTGGCAACGCCCCGACCTCTCACAGCTGGGTTCCGTGGTTCAAATCCCGGTCACTCTATGTGACATTCGTGCTGGACAAAACGGAGGCGGGACAGGTTTTTCTCCAGATACTCCGATTTTCCCTGTCATCATTCATTCCAGCAACACTGACCAATATCATTTCATTTGTCATTCATTAATCATTGCCCCAGGGAAGTGCGACAGGCTTCGTCAGCCGGCACAATTCCTATTGTCACCGCTAGATGGGGCTTTACTCATTCCATTTCTGACTCTGTCAAATGACTGGAAACAGGCTGTAGATTTTCGATGTACTTATTCTGATCATAAACCGATCATTTATAACCTTTCCTGGGTTCGTTTTCAAAAGCCACCTTTTCCTTCGGAAAACGTTCTTAGATTACAGTAGATTCTCCTGGCATATAAATAAAAATGTAAACACATTTGAAACAAACGATAGGAATAAGATTGACCGTCCAATCGTTCCCCTCTATAATAAGGTCAATAATGCACGGAAGTATGTCATTCGTATCGCCAGAACTCCCGCACACTTGCCTACGCGGGACAATGGTGCTGGTCACATTATCAACAATGACAATAGCAGCAGATGTAATTTACCGCCCAGTAGCGGTCTTGCATCTTGCTGTGGGGTCCAAAACATCTATAATAATAATAATAATAATAATAATAATAATAATAATAATAATAATAATAATAATAATAATAATAATAATAATAATAATAATAATCTGGACCGTCGTCAAATGTGCGGACCGCGCTAGAAACGGGTCCTGGACGGGTAATGACTAATAATTCAGTCCGGCCGCGGGTTCAGTACCGCCAAGGCACCCAAGACGACACCACGCCAGATCTCCTGAAGGATTTGATCCATATTAAAAATGCTTATAGGAAAAGATGGCAATGATATAGGGACCCAACTGACCGGGTGGAATACCAGGACCTAGCCCGGGAAGTACGAAATCGATCACTGGACATAAAGATTGAAAAATGGGAGGAAACTTGCCGTAATCTATTAGAAAACGAGTCAGATCGCGAATTTTGGCGGATTCTCTCAGAAAACGAGTCAGATCGCGAATTTCGGCGGATTATATATAAAACAATGAGCATTCAATTATAAATTTCAGTATAATACCGTAGCGAAGCACGGGTATCTTGCTAGTCAACCGATATAAGTACTGAACAGGCTATGATAAGCACAGTGGGGGCCTCACGCAGTGACCACCGCGCGGTGAGGCCTGAGACCGCGAGGCTGCGCCCGGTAACAGGGTGGGTCCACCAGGCAATGCCCACCGCACGCATGAATCTGGTGCTTACCAGATGTATGGTGATGTGCTAGGAATCGCGAGGGTGCGCCCGGTAACAGGGTGGGTCCACCAGGCAATGCCCACCGCACTCATGAATCTGGTGCTTACCAGATGTATGGTGATGTGCTAGGAATCGCGAGGGTGCGCCCGGTAACAGGGTGGGTCCACCAGGCAATGCCCACCGCACGCATGAATCTGGTACTTACCAGATGTATGGTGATGTGCTAGGAATCACGAGGGTGCTCACGAGACTATAAGAATTATAAGGATAATAGTAATAGCTCCTCCCAGCAGTGCTAACTACTGAGTGGAGCCTGGTGCTGACCATTTAACTATGAAATGTTACGTAACATATTGAAATTATTTCTGATTATATTAGACAAGTTTGTGAAATTACTAACTGGTCTGATAAAAGGCAGCTCGGGTTTAGGGAAAGTTATTCCAGCGAAACTCAGCTTGTTCAACAGTACATAGCAGATGTTTGAGATTCAGGAAGTCAAACGGACCTAACGAAGGCTTTTGTTAGGGTAGTTCAAGGGAGACCGAAAACAACGCAAGCAGTTAGTGGGACATAAAAGTAATAAGATATATTATTATTATTTTCTGATTCGTTTCGGTCGTCTATGGACCACGTTTGACAATCTTTGCGGTATTTTTAGCCTTCACTGCCAGTATCTTTTCATTTTTCTCCTACTTCCTTCTTCTGTTCTTCTCCCTTTTTCCACCATTGCTTTCCCAGTCTCCTGGAAACCATGGAAATTTTTTGACGAGTTGTCTAAATTGAATTCTGTCCATGATGTAATCCTCCGTAACCTCCATATTCGTCAAATCCAACCTCGTTTCTCGAAACTATTTCGGCTCTGTCTCCCTATTCCTGAAGAATTCAAAGATTCTCTTCATTAGTCTATTACCGTCCACCCCCTGTGAGTGGGGAACGCAGACTAAGAATACACCTACGATATCCCATGCCTGTCGTAAGAGGCGACTAAAAGGGGCGACCAAGGGATGATCGAATTAGAACCATAAGACTACTTGTAATTAGTACCATCACGCTGGGAACACCATAGGTCGCCTTTACTTGCGAGTAGTGCCAATATGTTAGGTACACAATAGGTATGTGATTAGTAGCAACAGAGTGTGAATCAGGATGGGATTTATAGTGCCCGTGATTACTACCACTATATGCGGAGAACCACGGGCTTACGTTGCCTTTAATTAGAACCATTATGTGAGAACCACCACGGGTCTGGGCGTTGCCTGTGATTAGTACCACTATACGAGCGACACCGTGAGTCTTCGTTGCCTATAATTAGTACCCATTATGTTAGGAACACCACGGGATAGTACAAGTCTCTGTGATTAGTACACCTACAGTATGTGAGGAACGCTAGAGGTACTGCGTTGCCTGCAAGCGGCGCCGCAATGTGAGAAACACCATAGGTCAGCGTTACATACGCGTATTACATTAGCTGTGAGTAGTATAATGTGTGGAATACCGCGAGTCTACGCTACTTTTGATTAGTACCGCAACATGACAAATACCATAATTCTACTTTATTAGCGATAAGTACCATTATGAGAGGCCGATGACCTGGATTTTGGATCCCCTTAGACAAGCATCATCCTTTCAAGACTGTGCTTTAGAAGCAGTCTCTTGGTCAGTCATACTATTGTTTTACTATAGTTTCTGGGAATGTGGGGCACTGCGGATCGGATCCTTTAATTGTTTTAAATTCATATTGATCCATTCATTCTTCGTCATCACGTTTTTGAATTCTGGTCAGTGGATGATTTTGGACTTTTAATTTGTCATTACATTCCGTCTCATTTCGTACCATTAGCGACCGATGACCTAGATGTTACGCCCCTTTAAAATAGCAAGCATCATCATCTTCTTCTTCTTCATCATCTTTATCATGTTACCGTCCATCCCCAACAAGTGTCCATATACAGTATTATTATTATTATTATTATTATTATTATTATTATTATTATTATTATTATTATTATTATTATTATTATTATTATTATTATTATTATTATTATTATGGCAGCATTCTCATGATTTGGGAGATCAAACTAATGAAACTCATGCTTACAAATGGTTAGTTATGTTGAAAAGACGACTGCATCGGATTTAATTTACTCAGATATTACGTGTTACATGATCAATATTACAAGGTAGGTTAATACATAATATTCCACAGCTATTAATCTCTGATTTTCAAATTATATCACGAGATAAGTTACCATGTTTAACGTGAACATGAAACAAGTATCTGATTAATATTCTAAAGGGTAAATTATTATGCCGTATATCAAGTATCATTGTATGGCTCGAACAAGAATATTACACTAGGGGAATTAATAATAATATTATTACTACGGGAAATTAGTTGTTCATGCTGTTGAATGAGTGCTGCAAGGGAAATCAAATTATGAGCAGCTTGATAATCCTAAAATTATTGTTATGTGTACAGGAAGGGAAATACTTTTGGCTCGGATAGAGGGTAGTAATCGTCCTCAAACTGACTGCACGGATAATACCTAAATCTCTCTTACGGTAATCATTCAGGATTGGCTAGTTATCTCTTAATGCGTAAGCCTGATAAATATTCACACGAGGATCCGAGATTTCAATCTCATATATAAACACACCAAATCCTACTGTAGCACACTATTTTGTTAAGGGTTGATTAACTAGCCAGGTACAGACACTAACACCTCGTCTAACCACTGAATTCGTGCTTGTATGATTTTTATGCCAGTGGGACGCTGCAAGCTTTAAATCATTAACTTAAATTGTCACATGTAAAATTTCTCTTAATATTGCATAATGCTATCCATCTGGCTCCATGGCTGAATTTTCAGTGTAGCGGCCTTCGGTTCAGAGCACTTCAGATGCGATTCCTGCCTGGGTCGGGAAGTTTAGTTGTCTGCTTAATTCCTCTGGCTCGGGAACGGAGTGTATGTGTATTTTCTCAGTGCAAACTTCTTCATACACTTTACATAAAACAAACCACACTACCAACCACCGCAGAAACAAGCAACTGTGGATACATAGGGCTGGCGTCAAGAAGGACATTCGGCGATAAGACAGGGCCAGGTTCATATTTTGGACACATTTCTCACCTGCGACTCTACAAACGTGTGGGGAAAATATGTAGAAGAAGTTGTGTACGTAAGGAGGGAAAAGTCCGGTTGTAAGTTTCACAAAGAATACGTCTTCTCAGAAATGTTTTGTTGTTTTTACATCGCACCGACACAGATGGGTCATATGGCTACAATGGGACAAGAAAGGCCTAGGAATGGGATGGAAGCGGCCGTGGCCTTAATTAAGGTACATCTCCAGCATTTGCCTTATGTGAAAATAGGAAACCACGGAAAACTATCTTCAGGTCTGCCGACAATGGGGTTCGAACCCACTATCTCCCGGATGCGAGCTCACAGCTGAACGCTCCTAATCGCAAGGCCAACTCGCCCGATCTTCTCAGTTTTAACTGATGTGTTGATGGGGTTAATGTACCTCACAGAGACACTTACGTGTCGATATAAGGAAAGATCTCCTCATATGGTTATGATGACATTTAGAGGTTATAGTAATGATGTAAAAGAGAGGACATATAAGAATCTTGTAAGACCTCAATTCAAGTTTAGTTTCAGCGTATGGGACCCTCGCCAGGATTACTTGATCCCAAACTGGAAAAGATCCAAATATATTTTATTTCTATTTTTAAAAGTTGCTTTACGTCGCACTGACACATATAGGTCTTAAAGCGGCAATGGGATAGGAAAGGGGTAGGAGTGGGAAGGAAGTGGCCGTGGCCTTAATGATCCAAAGGAAAGCAGCGCGATTTGTTCTGGGTGATTGCCTACAAAAGAGTATTGTTACGAAAATGTTACAAACTTCGGGCTGGGAAGACTTGGGAGAAAGGAGACGAGCTCCTCGACTAAGTGGTATGTTCTGAGCTGTCAATGGAGGAGTGAAATGTTGTATGGCTTTTGGTGCCGGGAGTGACCGAAGACATGTTCGGCTCGCCATGTGCAGGTCATTTTATTTGACTCCCGTAGGCAACCTGCGCGTGTTCATGAGAATGAAATTATGATGACGACGGCACATACATCCAACCCCCGTGCCAGCAAACTTAACCCTACTCTGCCGGGAATCGAACCCGTGACCCCTGTGACCAAAGGCCAGCCATGGAGCCGGACTGTCAATGGAGAAATGGCGTGGAATGATATTAGTAGACGAATAAGCTTGAGTGGATCTTTTGAAAGTAGGAAAGATCATATATGAAGATAAAGCTGGAATTCATGAGGAAAAATTGCAGCAAAAATTAATTTATAGGAAGAAGGTTTAGGGATTGGAATAATTAATCAAGGGAAATGTTCGATGAATTTTGAAGTTACTTGAAATTATTTAAAAGTCCAGATAAACAATTTATAGGTGCAGTAATCTGCCACCTGGGCGACAGCCCTAAAAGCATATCAATGCTGATTGATTGATTGATTGATTGATTGATTGATTGATTGATTGATTGATTGATTGATTGATTGATTGATTGATTGATTGATTGATTGATTGATTGATTGATTGATTGATTGATTGATTGATTGATTGATTGATTGATTGATTGATTGATTGATTGATTGATTTAAATATAGCCCTAATAAGATACTGCGTTCACCTTCCCAGTCCTATCCCTTTCCCATCGCACTGCCGCGTTGCCGGAAACCTCTACGTGTTAGTATGATGTCAAACCACTAGCAAGAAGTGAACACCTGCCTTGGTAGCCCAACTTCTGCCACATAAATGAAGACAGTCGCCTTATACACTATATAGTTCTGAGAACCTCTCTGAATTCATTAGCACTAATGTTAGAATTGCCAGGTTTATACCCCTGTATCTCCAAATTTCTAGGAGATAGAACTTTGAAGTTCTTAGAGTTGCTTTTCAAATTTATTTAACTTTTTGACGTAGAAGACGTGTATAGTTTCAGAACCATATTTGGGTCGTGGAGTGACTGGGATTTGAACCACGGAACCCAGCGGTGAGAGGCCAATGCGCTGCCACCTGAACCACGGAGGCTTCAGAACAGAACGTGTCACATACTGTAACATTGTGCGTTAACTTAGGGACGTCAACTGTATGAGTCCCGAGTTCCTTCCGTACCCTGAATGGCATTTGAAAGCCCCACCCTACCTCCGCCAAACCTTAACTAGGTATTTAAATGAATGAAAACCATGCTTTCATAAGTTGTTGGAGTACGTTCTACTCCCGTGAATGATCGATATATATCAACTTTTACAACAGAATGGTCATTGTCGAGTCAGAGAAAACTGAAATGTTACCTCAGGTCAAGAATGACTTCTAAGCGCCCAAACCAATTGGCAATTCTGAACAATCACCGTGAGGAATCCGACATTTTGGACATAGATTCTATAGCTAATGACTTCATTTCTAGGGCGGATATACATACGTAAGTCAACTTTCGCTCTAAAAATGCGAACTGTATTTTATTTACGAGGAAGCAAGTCTATAATTTATTATACCAATATCATCCTGCAGTGGTGAAACGTTTTATAAATACAATTGAAATGCATGGAAGAATAATATTAATCCCTTAGTAATAATCTACGTACACTATAATCATCTGGTTAATGATATCAAGTAAACGTACTCTGAATAACATAACATAGGAATTAGTTAAGGCTATCAGATCCATCGATCAATTGATTTCTTAATATATGTGACACTATTATTAGTTTCTAACCGCGCTGAAATCGCAGCTGGTATCAGGTGATTTCAACAGAGTTCTTGCTCCCAGAAAGCGTTTATAATTCTGATATTTTTCTTCTCGAAAATATTTTATCTCATTCATAACTCACCAAAAACTTTAATATGCACTACCAAAGCATAATGGAGTTGAATATACCATTATATAGTCGAATAATACGTCCCCGTCGGTAAGCTGAAATCGAAACTTCCGCTTTTGGAAATGAGTTCACCCAGCTACTAGAGATAAACACTGGGTCATATGCGACGTCTTCGCCTGGAAGTGAAACACACTAGCAACAAGGCAGACCTACATGACACTCCTGAACCTATGATGCGTAAGTCCGTTCTGATATAATGCACACAATGAGTTTAATATCTGTCAGGTTAGCTCTATTAGCTGCCGTCGTCCAGGGCTCGGGTTCGATTCCCAGTACTGCCAGAAACTTCATTGAAGAATGGCAGGAGGACTGGTTTGTGGGTGTGCCCGAGAAGAGCTGCACCACCTCAGGATAAAACGAGTTCACAGTCCCATAGCTGTACAGACTCCGCCTGCCACGAATTTGAAGACCATGAAAACTCGCTTCAGTTCGAAGTTTATGCATTTCATAGGTCACTCAAAATCTGGAAGCTGTTACAACAATGCTATACGTCACAACTGGAAATTGCGCAAGAAATTGCACTTCATATTAAACAAGCCCCTTTGTCAGACATTCATTTCCCAGGCCTGTGGTATGAGTATCCTCCAATAATTTTGTCGCCTCTGCCAGTATTCACTGCTCTTCCCATGGTGTCTGCCTTGCCTCAGAGCTTATTGGGTTGTAATCTTTAAATATATTAAGGAGCATATTCGTTAAGTTATAAATTCGTGACATAATTGCGTAAGAAGGTACTGCCATAACCCTCGTTTCCTGTTTGAAACACAATTTCTATGTAAAGGAAACATTCGCCACTACTTGTTTTAACTTTATAAACTATCGTTAATACCGTAAGCGCTCATTCCCCTTGGACTCTACTCGTAAGACGCTCCATTCTTCCCTCTGTAGTTATTCCTGTCTTAAATGGATGCAATCCAATATGCGAACTAGACTAAACCATACTCCACTCCCACAGTTAAGTTCTGTGCCGGTCGCGAGCACGAGCAGAACTCGCTTGCGTCGATGATGATAATAATAATATTGGTTTCTACGTCACACTTTCTTTTACGGTTTTCGGAGACGCCGAGGTGCCGGAATGTTGTCCCACAGGAGTTATTTAATGTGCTGGTAAATCTACCGACTCGAGTCTGAGGTATCTGAGCACATTTAAATACGACCGGACTGAGCCAGGATGGAACCTGCCAACTTGAGCTCAGAAGGACAGCGCTCTACCATCTGATCCTGCGTCAAAACTGGCTGTACAATCCCGCTGTACTCTCCGGCTAGATGAGTCGAGTGTAAACAGAATCATCTCCACAGCCCACGCCAGAAATGACAGCCAGGTTATTCTTGGAATATACCATCCGAACAACCGTAACAATGTTGGTCTGTATAGAGATTTCCTTGTTGTGCTTTATTTTGCTATGAGTAAGGCAATAAGATCTCCCACATGCTTATTGTTTCCTATTATACAATAAGCTCGCTTCAAGTTACACTAACATCAAACTTCACGTCCATTAGACTGCCCCTTGTATCAGTTATACCGTTCGATACGTGAAGTAGTGGTTACCGGAGATGTATTGTGTGGTCTATTTCCGTGTGTAAGAGGCTCGTTGATGTAATAATACTTTTTAGAGAAATGACCGAAGCCTCCGTGGCTCAGACGGCAGCGCGTCGGCCTCTCACCGCTGGATACCGTGGTTCAAATCCCAGTCACTCCATGTGAGATTTGTGCTGGACAAAGCGGAGGCGGGACAGGTTTTTCTCCGGGTACTCCGGTTTTCCCTGTCATCTTTCATTCCAGCAACACTCTCCATTCTCATTTCATAGCATCTATCATTCATTAATAAATCACTTTGGGAGTAGCGACCCCATCGTACTAACAGCCCATATCTGCTTCATTCATTACATCCCTGACCCGGTCAATGACTGGAAAACTGGTTGTAGGTTTTCATTTTCAGAGAAATGACCCATCTTGCTGTGAACAAAAGTCGAATCACATTAGACCGCAAGCAGCCAACCGTATAACTTACATGAATTCGTACGACAGTACTTATTGGCGGTAATGGGATCTTCTGTTCTGACAATTCCGCTGTACTCTCCGGCTGGGTGGATCGAGTGCAAACAGAATCATCTCTACAGCCCACACCAGAAAGGCTAGCCAGGTTATTCTTGGAATTTATCATCCGAACAGCCAACATCTTGGACCACTGAAGAAGTAAGATTGAATTAGATGAGGAACAGATGACGTAACTCAGTTGTGTTGACATCAGGAACTTGATCCTGATTCCTTGATATATAATGAAAATACAAGAACTACAACGCAATCCGTGGTAGATATTTGGATTGAAATTGGCCAACTACATACAAGAATAGACGTGTGTGTCCGTATATTTCACCTTGGAGCCACTACTATACACCGCAGACCACTGGTGTTCATGTGCGGTAGTAGCTGCAGTCTCCCATTGTGCACTATAATAACTGTACGTATGTAGCTGTGGTGGTGCGGCAGATATGGGGATTGAAAGTGGCCGAATATATATATAAAAAGACGTGTGTATTCGTATATTTCACCTTGGAGCCACAAATACCGCATACCACTGGTGTTTATGTGTCGTAGTAGCCTCGAGACTCCCGTCGTGCACTATAGTGGTTGCGGGTCTATAGCTGTGGTGGTGTAGGAGTTGTGGGTGTTGAAAGTGGCCGGCTATACTTATAAATAGATGCGCGCGCGCGCGCGTGTGTGTATGTGTGTGTGAGAGAGAGAGAGAGAGAGAGAGAATGTGTGTGTGTTTGACCTTGAAACCACTACTACCCACTGCAGACCACTGGTGTTTATGTATGGTATTAGCCTGGATTCTTCCATCGTACACTATAGTAAAACGTTGCGTGTCTGTAGCTGTGGTGGTGTGGGAAATGTGGGGCTTGAAAGTGGCTGACTTCGTCATTGAATGTATTACAGTGAGTGAGAATGTATTGGAAGGATCGGAGTGAGAATATATTCTATCAGGCTGTGATGTGTACTCCTTGGTTTTATATACCATCTTTGATCCATCTGGCAGGGGTATGGTGATCTTAGAATCATAACAGTTTATTTCTTGAATACACCTGTGAGTATTTTATGTAATTCTTGAATATAAAGAAGATACTCACTGAAACAACTCCTTAACAATACCATTGAGGCAGTAATCCTAACCGGCAAAGAAAAAGGAAAATCGGTTTTTAATTGTATTGATCTCAAATGATTTGTCATTTTGATTCAAACGAATACAATTTCCAGTGATATTAGTTTATAGTACGAATATCAATAACGCTCTGAGTCGAACGTTCTACCATTGCGGAGTTAGTTTATAGGATTCCTGTTTCCCACATGTTCAGCTCAGCGTTGCTTTCTTCCGTGTCGAACAAGCAGAAAATCTGTTTGTGCATGTGCCAGACAGCAAGACATCAAATGTAGTGTATAAGAGTGTATTTTTATGAAATGACTTAGAATGTCAGATATTTATGTACCCCGAATATAAAATAAAAGTACAAGAAGAAACAGAAAAAAGAGTGGTCTTTTAATGAACGTCTTCTCTATTATACAGAGAAAACCGCACGGATGTACAAAAATGCCCAGCCAAACGGGTTGCCTTCAGCTAATAATAATAATAATAATAATAATAATAATAATAATAATAATAATAATAATAATAATAATAATAATAATAATAATAATAATAATAATAATCTATGACTTCGGCTTCTGGAAATCTTTTGAGTTACGTCACCGGATGACTTTTGTATAAATTTCTAGGTCCAGTTTCCTCTACTAAGCCTGTATCAGCCCAGAGAGACCTATTACCAGCGCCCGTAATACTTAAATTGTGTATATTATATATAGATGACCCAGTAAGGAAAAGAGGAAGAGTACGGCTCAGTTTCCAGAAGGTCAGAGCAGTGGCCTTCGATTTGGAGGGCTCGATTCGGATTCAATTCCCGGTAGGACCGGGGTTTTGATCGAGATCGGTAATTACTCTAGCATGGATGCTGGGGGTTTATATTAGTCTTACTAAACATCCTCATTTACAATTCATCACAATAACAATCACAACAGATTCCTACACGTAGGGTTGGCATCAGGGAAAGCATTCGGCTGTAAGACTGTGCTAAATCTGCATATAAAGTGCTGACCATTGACAATTTGGAAATTACCAGGATTCATAATAATATTAATAACCTAAAACCACAATGCCTTGGTTTAGAAACACCAAAAAAAGACCCTTCAAGTGGTACAGATCAAACCTAGAAGACGCCTTTGACAGAGGTCTTTTCCGAGAAATGATATTGACGAACGGGCTAAACCGAGACGAACAACCGAAAAGAAGACACGTACTGAGGAACGAAAGCGAGTGCACTCAGAAAGAATGAGGTAATTATGTGCTTAAAAGAGAAAACAAGTTCACTGACAAATGTAACAAGACTTAAAGTGGTCCTCAATGGCCCCAGCAATTATTATCGTTATTATTAATAATAATGAATAGTTCATTAATAATCGTTTATACCCAGCTACCGAGCTGAAGATTTTCAAAAATGATGTCACTTAGGCGACTGCTCTCCCGTCTGTCAGAACGACGGTCAGCGTACCAATTTAGACTTCCCTATTGTGCTGCTGCGTAAGGAACTCTATCAGGCAATTTTTAAGATTCATTTTGTCTGCTGCATGCAGGAAGCGTCACCGGAGTGCCTTAATGTGCCAAAAATTTCTGTAGTTTCTGACCTTTAGAACTCGACTACCTCGTCCAGAATCGAATCCAGGATCATGACTTGACGTCTCCACCACCAATCTCCACCTCATTTCAAAGCATATCTCGCATCATGTGTAAAACAGTGTATTTCTTTCCGAGGAATTATTCATCTGAATGCTTGTCTACATTCATTGATTTTATCAGCAAGATAACCGAGAACCGTTGCAAGTAATTGCTTCATCAAGCAGAAAGTACGTAAAATGAAATCATTAACTGGAGCAGCCATCTGCAATAAGTGAGGCGTACTGCTAATCGTACAACAGCACAGTGTCATTAATTGTTTGTTTATTGAATTAGAACATCAATTATACATTCGAAATCTGTTACCTGTAGTCCAGAATTCTATGTTGCGTTGGGTATGACCCATATTCAGCACAGCTTACACATGCCTGTGTAAGAAAATGAGAGGAAGCTAAGTACTTATTTTTACACGGATGGTTGCACATTCGTAGACTCCGTGGGATATACATATTATTGCCGACAGTCGGAAGAACGTGGTATCTTCAAACTACCGCCTGAAATCTCTATTTATACAACGGAAATTTTAACTGTACGTGCTGCACTTGGATTTTGTGAACTCCACTCTCACCATTAGGGACTCACGAAGTGTTGTACAGAAATTATAACATTTTCAGTGGAATCTCTGAACGCATGATTACTTATACGATATTATGGACTTTGCTTTAAATACTCACTATTCTGGTTGTTCCGTGGCATTTCTTTAGGGTTAAAGGACCCTGTGGAATTTTTCACAATGTAAAGGCTGGTATATTCGGCAAACGTGGCGCATCTGACGATGTATTTACAGCGCTGCAACTCCTATGGATGGACATTTATATATTTTAATTAGCGTATGGCTACATCACTAAAACATTAATATTTACAATAATCATGTCATAATAAAATTACAAACTAATATCCAGGCCACAAATGTACTCTATTGATCCCCCCGTCATAACCTGGAACTCTGTTGGATCGTCAGGGAAAGCTCTCAGAAGACATTGTTGGACTATACGGTGAACAGTCTCTTTTTAAACACCACAGTCACAACCTGGAGAAGTTAATTTCTTCCACTTATGCAGGTAATAGGCAGGCCTGCCAGTGTTGGTTCTTATTCGGTTAAGAACCGATCAGGTCTTGCGTGGAAAATTTGCCGCGAGTGGTCTATGGAATGGGAAACCTGTCAGCTTCCCAAAGGAAGATCTTATACTACGAGGGCAAATCAATAAGTATCTGCAATTTCGCTCTATTTGTGTTTAGGTTGGTTCTATGGCATTGTGTGCTCACCAGCAGCTAGAAGTTACTGTTGTCTACGTCTGTGGTAGGTTTGAGTGTTATCAGATCAGTACAGCTTGCGCTGTTACGACGTAAAGATGGCCGCGCCACTCTCTGCCTGCACAAAGAAGAACAGCGTTCTGAAATCCGTCCTTCGTGGTTTAAGGGTGTACCAGGAGCGGAAATTCGTAAACTTTCAGCACAGTACGGGGACAATGTTTTACCACAGCGCATGCTTCCATTCCATGCTCTGGCGTTTGTTTCATCTCCAGCGATGATCCGTTTCAGAAACGTTTCATCTTCGTCAGAATAATGCTCCAGTAGATGCTGACAGATTCTCACAGGATTGCGCTTCTGTTCTTCATTGAGTTGTTTTGGAATCCATCTCGAAGAGACTTTGTGAAAGTTAAGCCTGTTATGCATGATTCCATATGCAGAACCATGGCTAATGTGGATATGGCTTGCCACGTCATCAACAGTTAGTCGTCTGTTATTCAGGATCATATCACGCACGTGTTCAATATTGGCATCAGTTACGGCTGCAGGTGGACGCTTCATCCTTCACGCTCGTGTGACCCCTTTTGAACTGTTCAATCCACTGGCAAGCTGTAATGATCTGATAACGCTGAAACCTACCACAGACGTAGACAACGGTGCCATCTAGCGGCTGATGAAAACTCAACGCCATAGAGCGAACCTAAAGACAGTTAGTTGACTTGCTTGCGTATAATACAGCTTAACATCATTTCCAAACCATCGTCTTCCAAGCTTCATCGATCGCAGGGTCTAAGTATTTCACTCATTAGAATGGGATTACATATCTTCCTCGTATAGGATCTGGGGATTCACCGCAATGTCGATGTCAGTATGCAGAGGACGGTCACCTCAGCCATATCTTATTTAAGGGTCACTTTTGCGATGCTTCTCGATACCGCTTTCTTATCTAAACTGCAACATCTACTAGTGCCGTTCCCGACCTGAGCAACATTAGTGTTACAAGGTCCCAGCAAGTAGCTGCGTGGTTTGGGTCACGTAGCTGTCAGCTTGCATTCGGGATATAGTGGGTTCGAACTCCATCCCTGACAACGCTGAAAAATGTCGAGATTTGGATTCGAACCTCAACAGTCATCTACGGTATCTGATACAATCCAACCGTTTTTCAGGCAGAGCTTTTAATTCACCGATCTGCGGCAGATAAATCGAAATTTCTGTTTAAAAACAATCCTCGTTATCTGTCTATTGTCTTCGAACTTAGGGATCAAAGACGAGGCCATTTGCGTTATGCTTAATCTAACGATGAACTAACAAGTTTTGTTCATTAATCAATAAAATAATGTGTCTAATTAAACGCAAGTAAGTGATAACAAAGTTAAGAAGAAATAGTATTCCCAACGTGCCTTCTCTCTACACTTATCATCGATAACTGTTCCCTGTTAATATCGTTAGTGAATATTAAAAATGGATTGTAGTTACAACTGGTCCTATTTATCGATAAAAAGGAAAGGTGGATTCAAACCACTGCAATTGATACCCTACCGCCCATATACAGCGCCTCCACCATCTAAGCTGCTACATTCCATTGTCGGAAAATGTTGCATAACTCCACTTAGCGACGAGGTATATTATTGACGGTTTTATCGGAAACATAGCTGCTGCCTTACTTTCTAGAAATGTACTGCGCTATTTGCTGTTCATGTGTTATACGTCGATCTAGAAATGGGATCTCAGTGATTTCTACAAGCCAGATACTATACAGAGTGTATACGCAATGATGTCACGAAGTTTCAGGGATGATGGAAGACGTCAAATGGATCAATTTGTGATCAGGAATCATATTCAGGAAACCATCGAGTCAAAAGTTAATCAAAATTCTACTCGTCTGGATTGTCTCGCAATTGTACTCTTAGCACATGCAGTGTACAGTACTGTCGGAGGTATCAGACGGACTTTTGCTTCAACTTTTGACTGCTGGCCGCAGTGGTGTAGGGATACGGCGTTGGTCTACTAATCCCGAGTTAACGGGTTCAAATACAACTGAAGTCAGTGGCTTTTATGGTGTTTAAAGGTGACAACGCATGTCGTTGGCTTCCGGCACGTTAAAGAACTACTGCGGGACGAAATTCCTACACCCCGGCTTCTGTTAAGAACGAACGGACGTTTAACAACTTGGATTATTAAGAACTTGCTGGATCTCTAATATGGTGGATACCTCGATTTTAGTTTGCGGCCTAATTTTGTGCGGTTGATTGTACATAGATGCAATATTCAGTAACTGATATACAAAAAGTGAGTTGACAGCACAAAGCACTTAACACTTCTGCTTACAGCAAGTACATAACAAGCATAATTGGATCATAATGATTTGAGGAGAGAGAGAAAGAGATTGTACTACCCTCTACTAAGTAGAAAAACTGCGTGATCATCAACCCATATCGACAAGGTATGTTGTGAAGATGACTATCAAAATGTAAAGCAATAGTCGTGAAGAACGGTCACTTGAAAAATATGACAAGAGGGAGCCATGAAAGGCTCCCTTCATACATTGGATTTCCTAATACCACAGAAGAGGAAGAAAACTAAATGTGAAGGCCTACAATATTGAAAGCCCATAAAATTGATCAACAATAGCATTACATTGACTATTGTTTGTTGTGTCTCTTCTGCTACCACTCATCTCCGATAGATGGCATTACTGCTGCATGTCACGTGGCTAAGCGATTTACCTACCCGAGAAGAACAGCCTTCCTGAATATTCGTGTCAAGTTAGATATCTTTCTCTTTTAGCATCCCATTCCTATACTTCATACATATTCTGATAAATACTGATAAGCGAAACACTGGTTCATCGTAGACTTACAGCTATTCGATCTCTATTATGCGCTGATAACAGTGGGGAATGTGCAAACTCAACGGAAAATGGCAGATCAATGTTCACCAATCTCTGTGATCGGATCTTTCTAGCTCTGTACTGTCTTGGCATTGTTAGGAAGCCAGCGTAGTATTGTTCGTGAAAATGAAATGAAGGACTGCACCGTGATTAAAATACGAGGGCGAGTCAATAAATAAGTCGCAAAACTGAATTGAGGTTAAAATAATCGAAGTAACCTTCTGACATTTATTTCACTTTTCCACATATTTACCCTGTACATTCAGGCACTTATCCTATCTCTTTACAAGTCCTTGAAAGCCAGCAGCAAATGTGTACGACTCCCCGCATGACCCAAAACACGGTGAACAAAACCTTGCGGGAAATCGTCTTGAACATTTTTCTGTTGGGGAGGCGGTATGTTTCCATTCCACAGACGATCGTTTGGAACACAACACTCGTCCCCCGTAACAATTCGTGCCATGGTTAAACTTCTCGATCCAATTGAACACAGCTTTCCGTGAGAAACAGTTTTCAGCATGGACGGGATGCATTTCACGATGCACTTCTTCTGTGGACAGTCCTTTGGGCCACAAAAGACGCAAAACTGCACGCTGTTCTTCTCGTATACAGTCATGCAACATATGTGCCATCGTGCACTAACAGCCTCTGACTGACTGAGTGCCTGCGAGATGTCGTACGACAAGCATACATATGCTGCCATCTGCTGGCAAAACTTGCGCGCGTAATTTCAAATGGTATAACGCACACACATGTTTGCGACTTATGTATTGACTCACCCTCGTACATCCATATTTCGATAGTTTCCGGGGCTAGAAGTTATACATTAGAATAGCTTGGAATTTTTCCTCACAGAAAAGTGTGTCCAGTTTGCGGGATTAGCACTCGCATACATACAGAGTAATTAAAGAAAGACAGTAATACAGTTAAGGAAGTTGAAATTAATAGAAAATAGGATTATAACTGAGGACAGCCGGATAGAACAAATGTGTGAATACCAAGTGGATGTATTTGAAAATAAAATGACTCTCAGTAAATTCTGAAAACCGGGCAAGTTCACCGTGCGGTCAAGGGCGCGCAGCTGTGAGCTTGCATTCGGAAGATGGTGGGTTCGAACCCCACTGTCGGCAGCCCTGAAGATGGTTTTCCGTGGTTTCTCATTTTCACACCAGGCAAATGCTGGGCCTTCCTATCCCATCGTCGCCATAAGATGTGTCTGTGTCGGTGCAACGAAAAACACCTTACGGTGTGAAATAATGGGTTACACTCCGCGGTATGGATCAAATATTAACAACGCCCCTTACTGCTATTAGTTTTTTTTTGTTTGTTTTTTGTTGTTTTTTGCTATTGGCTTTATTTCGCACCGACACAGTTAGATCTTATGGCGACGATGGGACAGGAAAGGGGTAGGTCTGGGAAGGAAGCGACCGTGGCCTTAATTAAGGTACAGCCCCAACATTTGCCTGGTGTGAAAATGGAAAACCACGGAAAACCATCTTCAGGGCTGCCGACAGTAGGATTTGAACCCACTATCTCCCGAATACTGGATACTGGCCGCACTTAACCGACTGCAGCTATCGAGCTCGGTACTGCTATTCGAGGACGATTGTAAAGAATTATGCCAATATCCCGCAGAATGGCCGACTGACGTCTCTATTGCTTTCTACTCAAGGAACAACCACGAGTTTACTAGAATGATGACGAAAATGGCAATACGTTACTTCCCTGCTGGCAAGCAGAGAAGTTGTCATGGTAACCTGTAGATTCGTTGTCGGTCTGTCGGTCACTCAATGCAGAGCATGAGACCCGCAGAATATAACAATTGTCTCAGTCGTTTGAAGAGTAAGCGAAATTACGTACGTAACAAATGTTTATAATGAATGGACGTTTCACATGTAGTCCACAGATTTTACAGAAAATCAATAGTATAAGAGAAAATGGGAGAAAACTGTTCTGTTTTTCCTATAAACCCCTGTATATTCAGAGATTTTTAAATAATATGCGTACCAAAACCTTCCTCGGGGTGAGTATCCTCTAAATATGAAGTTTGTCGGGATCTATCTCGCCGTTTCGCCGTGTTGGTGTAAAAAACAGTCATACAGACACGAAAAATAAAAACCGCAGATATTTTCTTGTGTTGACCCAAAACGGATAAATATATGAAAAATTGGCAACAAAAAAGAAATTACAGACAGCGGACACCCTACAACTTTATTTATATAGATGAAGGAAAGTTCTCTCTTAGTTCATTGTCAGTAAATAAATGTAGTCCATATTATTTGCAGCCTGTGCATGAAGTATATTGATATTGGTAACTCGTAGAGATAGCGAGCACTCAACTGCTCTGTTTATGGTTCGTAATTCTGTTTGCTCTGTCTCTCCCCTTTCTTTGAACTTCCTCCATCTAGTTGAGCGATAACGGCCAGCAGTTTCGGAATTCGATTTCCTGGCGCAGTGCGGGTGGTCTCGGCCGACTGAGCACGTCGCCATGTCACATGTGCGTCATTGGAGATTAGATCATCCTCCCCCAGGGGTAAGGCGTGGAGCTTTCAAGTAGCTACTGTTTGTGGCGTCGTACTGTCCATTGAACTGTACTACTGTCACTCGTCTGCAGGTTGGTAACCTCACTTCCGGTTACACTTTTTACAGAATTGTTGGAATTATTAATGGTCCCTTTACTGCGGGCCATCAAAGAAAACACTTTTATCAACTAAATCTTCTTCTTCTTCTTCTTATTATTATTATTTTTCTTTCCTTCAGCCTATATACTCGCCGTCGCCTAACGTTGGTCCCCAAGGCCCCACACTTACAAATGTCACTTAATTTTGCTGTTATCTTAGATTTCCAAATCTGTGATTATGTCATTATCTCGGATAACGCTCAGTTCTGTATTCAGCAAGAATTTATTATCTCGGTTTACCAAAACTAAGTTTTCGTTTCAGTCTGAATTTGGACCTTAAATATTTCATACTGACGCACGGAAAACAAATGACTAAGTGCTGCCGCCATTATCGAAATGTAAACAAGTTAACGTTCGGTGTTCACAAATAATTTATGATGAATGATGTCCGTTATGAACTAGAAATGAAGGGAGACGCCTAATATGACGTACGAAGAGATGGAATTGTTATTGAATTTGGTGTCAAAGCATTAACATCACAGAGAAGAAAAAAAAATTATAAAAATAAGGCACTATTAGTGATTCATTAAAAACTCACCAGTCGTATAAGATACAAGTTATAAACTATAATCAAGAATTAATCTTAGGCCTACCTATATCTTACGGATTCCAAGTTATGTTCGATCATGGGTAACACTGACAATGTCGATGCTGTAGATAGCCTAAATGTGTTTCAAAATAAGTGTCATCATAGTCTTCAAAGTATTGCACCCTACGGGTCAGGGTAACCACAGTAATTCCCAACTAGTCAGTTAAACAGATCTCAGGGTATCCTTGCCTCCAGAAAAATGGTTAATTTTTCTATGTCTGGTTTTACGTGTGTCCGAGGATAAATACCGGTACCATAGGCAGTTCAAAGAAAGTAACGATGCCATGCGCGGTGCAGAGACAGTAACGATACCATACGCTCAGTAATTGTTTCGAGAACGCAAACTTCAGTCATCCTTTTAGAAATAAATAAAAAAATATATATATATTCGCACAACGAGATCCTTACATACTAAATAAAACTATTAACTACCAATATAAATGAAAACTCACTTCATTATATAAGAAACTAATCAAGAAACACATTTATTATATTGTCAAGTTTCGCAAAAGAAATGGTTAATATCAGGTATGTCTCATTAGCTTCGATTATCAACTTAATAAATAAATATTTTTAATCAATGAGTCAAATATCTTAGGTCAGCGCTGCCTATTTCCTAAACTAAGCTTTCATCTTAATACATTGAGTAACGTACTCCTGAAATGAATTATCTTCCATTTAAAAATTACATTTGGTCACAAGAATATATTACTTCACAGTCTTTTGGCCACGGTCGAAATTCGTTATTTCAATAAATTATTCCATCAGTCATGGTATAATTATATACCTCAATGAAATACAACCATCACGTTGTTCAAGTCTCTACGAAAAATGAAATGAATTTGAATAATATGTCCTGAGTACAAATATCAGTGACCTATATTATGTTGAAAAGTATCTGAGTTCGTTGGTGCTGGTTAGCGTGAAGAAAATGAAATATTGAATGACGCACTAAGTACCTCGGTCCTATTGCCACTTAAATTACGGCTCCTAACTAAGTATTCGCTCTAATAATATTTCATATTGCCCCCATTTTTCCCGAGCTAAGCCCAGCCATCGAGCGAGGAATCCCAAGGTGGACCGTTCGATCGTTGGCTATCACTTTCTAGAGGCATTTAAGGGTTGTTAAGGATTGATGACCAAGCAGGATAAAAAGAAATATTAAAACAACACTCTGACATTTATTCACATAAGCAGACTGACAACAAAATATTCTTGATGATATTTTTCTTTTAACATAACAGAGCTTTCATAATATCGGATTTCTTCCTCGATTTAGAGTGACACGTGTTCATATCTCCAGCTCTACTGTGCTGTAAATGAAACCAAAGAAGTAATTAGGCCACTTGCCTTTTTAAACCAAACACTTGACTGAAAGAATTAAATAAATTAGGATGTGTTCAAAGTTTCACCAATTTAAAGTCGTCTCAACACGTGGTTTTTACAATGTACACAACTGAATTAGTCATTTACAGTATTTAATGTTGATTAATGACACTAACATGAATTCAGTAAAATGAAAATTGTTTCCAAAATTCTCAAAATTAATTAATTATTATCTTGATTATTATTATTATTATTATTATTTCATCATTCAATTAACCTGTTTCATTGTCACACGATCGTGTTCTGATTAATTCTCCACCGCATCATTTACCTAATGATCATCATTAGCATTTCAGAGTAATGATTTTTAATTAATTATTAATGACTTATTTTCACAATGTTTCAAAGCAATCATGTGGCTGACAAATTTCTACCTTTGATCTTTGCATTTCGTTTCTATTCAAATTAATCTTAAAGTATTCCAGATTTTTAGAAATTTACATTACCAACGTGTGAGCTAGTTAAATAAATTCTGTTTACAAATCGAGTGCCTTCACAAAGTAACGAGATGATCTTTCCTTTTAAATCTCGCTAATTAAAAAAATAAATTAAATTCCTTCCTAGTCTTCCTTGACTTAATTTAATTAAACTCTCCCTTAAGGGCATGAAATTATTTCTTAAGGCAACACACAACGACGAATGTGATCCGCGTCACAGCGAGTGCGCGACCAGATCAAAATTAAATGAAATCAACATGGCACAAGAGAAATATACACATTTACACACACACATTCACACTTAGGGAAACACGTTTTTATGTACACTATTTACATCGAATCCTGATTTGGCAATTTTATTTATGATTTTTATCGATGGTCGGGACGCGTAATGTCTCGCAGAATAATCCGTGTACAGAAATTCTCCTACATTTATGGTGGCTAGTGATCGAAGTCATGGGTATCACTTGGTAGAAACACATTTCACATATCAGCGCAAGTTCATCTAATTCATGAGATTATAATGGAAGATTCTAGTAAAATCCATAAGCACTACCATCATGTGGGCTACAGGTTGAATTTACCGCAAGCGTGAGCCTTACTCGCATTATTTTTACTTCCTACCTGTGAAATACACTCGCAAACACGTGCTCCACTAATTATAATCTATCTTGCGCTCCAAATACACAAGAATAAATCAATATCACCACTAATTCATCATTTACTCAATTATGCAACAAATATCCCTCAGGATAGGCCATATTCCAGACCCTTCATGAACAGAGCACATTCCATCTCACATTTAGGAACTCTACAGTAGTTTTATGGCTCACGAGCGTTTACATCTGTTTTACCCGATCTTTAGTCAATATTATTATTATTTAAGTGATTATTACATCTACTGATTCTCCTGGAATGTCGTAAAATTAGATGACTTCATCATAAAAACAACAAGTGATTTTAAAAGACACTAGGTTCGACCCTATTCACTCAAAAGGTACACGCAAATTTTCCGTCCGGTAACTTTCAATATTACAAAGAAAGTAGGTTTATCGTGTGGTCAGTGATTATTAAATTTAAGCTCCTTAAGCATGGGAAGTCATTCAAAGACAACCTACATGTCTACTCTAATAGATTCCAAAATTTCATTCACACGTACCTAGTCTACCACGACACCTTAAGAAGTAGGAAAATGAAATATTTCTAACTACAGCAAACTGATAGGTCTACGACTTAAGAAGAAAGACCTCTAGTTGTACAAAAGATATGACAGATAAATTAAATTAAAAAGGTACTCAAGTTTTTGTAGAGTTCGATTCCCGTCGACAGTCAGTTATTTCAGCATACTCCGGCCAGTCTCCTTCCCATTACCAGAGACGCCTTACATTTTTACAGCTCCATGGAGGTTCTGCAATGGATGTCCCTCGATGAAATGATGTTGGTAATTGCGGAATTCTTCATCTTGAGATGTTCAGTTCCGAGACGTCTTCCGTTGATTGCTGGTCACAAGCTGTAACTGAGATGACAAAATTAAGTATTTTGCACAAGCACACGCAGAATATAAACAGCTCGTCTACACTGTCACACTTAACTTGGCTCCTAGGCGTTTTTATTCCACAGAATTCACTAATTATCAGACTAAATTCTGGTAGAACGGGCGTCGACTTGACTTGAAAATTTTCCTTCCACGTGGTCCGGTAATGTGATGTCTCACGCAGCGAACAAGCATTAAGAAGAGCATAAAGAGCATTAAGCATTAAGCATAAAGAGAGCGATTCACTCGAAGCAAAGCCTTTTATCTAATTAGCCCAGGGAGGTGTGTTCTTCAGCGAGAACGGTAATTGGCTGATGATCTCCTTTAATTTGCGCAGACTATTCCAGAAACAAGCTGGGTCGCGCGTGCGAAGGCAGTCACGTGGTTTGCTATAACCTTGGCACAGTCTCGCCGATGACGTATCGCACCCCTCTGAACGACAAAAAAAACTCGTTCTCGGCTCTCCACAACTTCCCAAGTGATGTGTTGCGGCTTCAAGCAGACAATAAAATTTTTGCTTTCCACTTGTTAAAATATTCATAAGATCGCCAATTTTCACGGGGACATCTCTCCCTTGGTTGGAATATAATTTCGTTTGTAGATGAAATTATAACATAACAGTGTCCATAACTATTGTTCCGGAAAATTGGCTGTTGAATCACCTGGTAATAACTTAATTGAGCTCGCGACAGGTGTGAGACTCGGAGTTCTTCGTTCCGCTCCTGGCATCCAGTAGCCTAGTCTCTCCATACAGGGTGTTCCTCAAGTTTTATTTCCATCTTCAGTAACTTATTTTTCCCTTTTAACAGATGGTTACACGGTGTCGGCTAGTGG
The DNA here is from genome assembly GCF_040414725.1 of Anabrus simplex. Classification (NCBI taxonomy): domain Eukaryota; kingdom Metazoa; phylum Arthropoda; class Insecta; order Orthoptera; family Tettigoniidae; genus Anabrus; species Anabrus simplex. The sequence goes on from NC_090265.1 coordinate 220,136,236, forward strand.
TGTAGGTGTTCGGTAGAGTCTATGCGTCGACCTGTATCGCACTTCCTTCTTGAAGTTTGCTGATTTTGCCTTCAGGATTCGTTCTATCTCTTCTCATTGGAGATGAGGTCTTTTCTTAATGGCACCTTGGCTGTGCTCCTGACTCGAGTTGTTATGTTAGCTTCCCCGAGCCTTGGCCTCTTGGTATTGAAGGCTTTCCGCCCCCACGATATCAGGGTTGGTATCCTGGGTTTGGATTGCTCTTCGCCATCGTTCGTTTTCCTGCGTCGAGTTTTGAAGGTCCTTTAGATATTTCTCCTTTTCTTCTTCTCGCCGGTCTCTCCTTCCTCTTGAGTGGCGGAAGTCCTGGTTTCGCTTCCAGCTCCTTCGGTAATCTGAGTATGGACGCTTCCTCTCGTTACGTCTGGAATATTCCCAGTTTCTAATGGGTCTATTTCTGCGTACGGGCGATCGATCACGAGGTGAATCTTGCCCTCCAGGGTTACGTTTCCACGTTCTCCCTTGGTTGACTGATTTCGATTCTTCCTCCTTATTCGTTGTTACCTGATGGATCTGAGGTTCCGAGTTTCGTCCCTGACGAACTGGTTCCTTGGACGTCATGTCTAATTGTCTTAGTAACGCCTCAGCCTGGATTGCAGATTGCGTATTTGAGGCTATCATGATCCTCTGCACATCTGGTGGTAACTGTCGTGTGATCAACTTAACCAACTCAGGTTCTGATGGTGGTGAGTCTAGTTCCCTTAATTTTCTTAATTGACTGGATAGGAAGTCCGCATATCTCGTGGGCGTAGATGATGCATATTTCCTGGCGTATAACTCCGTCCTAAGGTTGTATTGGACGTCGCTATTCCAGTACTTCTCCAGGAATGCTTTCTTGAAACTTTCGAAATCGTCAAACGAAAATCGAAATGCGACAAACCAGGTATGAACTGAGTCTTCCAGGAATTTTTCGGTGACTCTTAGCTGCCTTTCTGGTGGAATTTTCGCATCGCGAAAGTAATCCTGCAGTTCCCGAATGAAGCCTTTCGGAGTCACGTTTCCCCTAACGTTATTGAATTTCTTGGGCTGGTCTTCGTGAAGACGAATTATGTTTACTATTTGCGTCTGGCCGGTTGTATTCATTTGAGACGCGTTTACTGTCGGCTCTGAAGAAATGTCAATTGTATTCGCAGCGCCTGTCCCTGCAGTTGCAAGTGGAGTTGACGTCTGACACGTGCCGGTTACACGTTGCTCCAGTAACGCCTGCTTCTCTAGCAATGAGTTGGTGACCTTGCTAGTGTTCTCGTTCTGGATTTTCAGGAGATGCATTTCATGTACAAGCTCCTTAATTCCATCCGTGTACTCCTTTCGGATCCCTTCGGTTTCAGTTTTTGACTCAGTCGTGACCTTGTGTATGGCATTCATCAGGGTGGTTTTGATCGTTTTTATTTCGCCCCAACTATCCTCCAGTGACTCGTGGATATAATCCATCCGTTCCGAGCTATCGACTTGGGATGTCTCGATTTTGTCGAGAATGCCCTTTTCGACTTGTTGTAGCTTTTCGTTTAATCCAATGAATTTCTTCGCCCAAGCCGTTTTCGTAACCTTAAGGTCCTCTGAATTTGTGTCAATCTTTTCCTCAATATTCAGGAATGATTGTTCAACTTCGCCCTTGTATTTGTCGATTCCAGTTAATATGTCCTGCTGAACGTTCGCCAGTCGTTCACTGAACTCATTGGACATGCCCGCCATAGACTTGGCAATATTTTCGTTTACCTCCTTTTTCATGGTAGCGAAATCATTCTTGACTATTACGAGCTCGCTCTGCATTGAGGCTAGCTTGCCGTTAAAAAGTTTAATGTCTGAACATATTTTTCCTAAACCTTCTTCAGTTTGGTTTTTAATGTCCGTCAACTTTTCTTCAATAGCTTCCCCGAGAGATTTTTCGAGGTTTATTTGTGCGTCACTGAGATCACTGAGTCCTTTTTCTAAGTGTACCTGAGTGTCACTAAGTTTTCTCTCTAAGTGTAATTGATTTTCACTAAGTTTTTCCTCTAAATTTTTCTCTAAGTTAGTTTGACTATTATTGAGTTCAAAGAGTCTTTCTCTAAGTTCACCTGATTTTCACTAAGTTTTTTCTCTAAGTTGGCCTGATTTTCGCTAAGTCTTTGTTCTAAATTAGCTTGACTAATATTCAAGTTGGCATTAATCCTCTCCTCCATAGCCAACAACATCTGCCTTAAGTCCTCCATAGTTACAATTATTCATTAAATGGCTATTCTGGTATTGGAAGGATTCTGATCGGAATACTGAAATATTGGGAATCGAACTCCATCAAATTTATGAAGGCACCGATTTGTCGATATCATGAAAGTTCCAAATTTTCACCAATATCGGTCGCAATTATGAATCTAACTTTAATTAATTATCATCGCAGCAAATTCAAATTTCTAATTACCAGCAAGAATTTGTTTTTTTAACAATATTCATACAAGTTACATTTAACATGTGCTTATGTTAGCCACAAGAATTTGGGCGAATAAATGTGTCAGAGTCAGCCTAATTTACTTGGTCATCTGATCTTGTCAATGTCATAAACACTGGACAGCACAAGATCATTTTCGAGCTTGGATAAGCCAATCTCGAGCCCCACGCTTGGATTAAGCCATCTTAAATGCCCCCATTTTTCCCGAGCTAAGCCCAGCCATCGAGCGAGGAATCCCAAGGTGGACCGTTCGATCGTTGGCTATCACTTTCTAGAGGCATTTAAGGGTTGTTAAGGATTGATGACCAAGCAGGATAAAAAGAAATATTAAAACAACACTCTGACATTTATTCACATAAGCAGACTGACAACAAAATATTCTTGATGATATTTTTCTTTTAACATAACAGAGCTTTCATAATATCGGATTTCTTCCTCGATTTAGAGTGACACGTGTTCATATCTCCAGCTCTACTGTGCTGTAAATGAAACCAAAGAAGTAATTAGGCCACTTGCCTTTTTAAACCAAACACTTGACTGAAAGAATTAAATAAATTAGGATGTGTTCAAAGTTTCACCAATTTAAAGTCGTCTCAACACGTGGTTTTTACAATGTACAAACTGAATTAGTCATTTACAGTATTTAATGTTGATTAATGACACTAACATGAACTTCAGTAAAATGAAAATTGTTTCCAAAATTCTCAAAATTAATTAATTATTATCTTGATTATTATTATTATTATTTTATCATTCAATTAACCTGTTTCATTGTCACACGATCGTGTTCTGATTAATTCTCCACCGCATCATTTACCTAATGATCATCATTAGCATTTCAGAGTAATGATTTTTAATTAATTATTAATGACTTATTTTCACAATGTTTCAAAGCAATCATGTGGCTGACAAATTTCTACCTTTGATCTTTGCATTTCGTTTCTATTCAAATTAATCTTAAAGTATTCCAGATTTTTAGAAATTTACATTACCAACGTGTGAGCTAGTTAAATAAATTCTGTTTACAAATCGAGTGCCTTCACAAAGTAACGAGATGATCTTTCCTTTTAAATCTCGCTAATTAAAAAAATAAATTAAATTCCTTCCTAGTCTTCCTTGACTTAATTTAATTAAACTCTCCCTTAAGGGCATGAAATTATTTCTTAAGGCAACACACAACGACGAATGTGATCCGCGTCACAGCGAGTGCGCGACCAGATCAAAATTAAATGAAATCAACATGGCACAAGAGAAATATACACATTTACACACACACATTCACACTTAGGGAAACACGTTTTTATGTACACTATTTACATCGAATCCTGATTTGGCAATTTTATTTATGATTTTTATCGATGGTCGGGACGCGTAATGTCTCGCAGAATAATCCGTGTACAGAAATTCTCCTACATTTATGGTGGCTAGTGATCGAAGTCATGGGTATCACTTGGTAGAAACACATTTCACATATCAGCGCAAGTTCATCTAATTCATGAGATTATAATGGAAGATTCTAGTAAAATCCATAAGCACTACCATCATGTGGGCTACAGGTTGAATTTACCGCAAGCGTGAGCCTTACTCGCATTATTTTTACTTCCTACCTGTGAAATACACTCGCAAACACGTGCTCCACTAATTATAATCTATCTTGCGCTCCAAATACACAAGAATAAATCAATATCACCACTAATTCATCATTTACTCAATTATGCAACAAATATCCCTCAGGATAGGCCATATTCCAGACCCTTCATGAACAGAGCACATTCCATCTCACATTTAGGAACTCTACAGTAGTTTTATGGCTCACGAGCGTTTACATCTGTTTTACCCGATCTTTAGTCAATATTATTATTATTTAAGTGATTATTACATCTACTGATTCTCCTGGAATGTCGTAAAATTAGATGACTTCATCATAAAAACAACAAGTGATTTTAAAAGACACTAGGTTCGACCCTATTCACTCAAAATGTACGCGCAAATTTTCCGTCCGGTAACTTTCAATATTACAAAGAAAGTAGGTTTATCGTGTGGTCAGTGATTATTAAATTTAAGCTCCTTAAGCATGGGAAGTCATTCAAAGACAACCTACATGTCTACTCTAATACATTCCAAAATTTCATTCACACGTACCTAGTCTACCACGACACCTTAAGAAGTAGGAAAATGAAATATTTCTAACTACAGCAAACTGATAGGTCTACGACTTAAGAAGAAAGACCTCTAGTTGTACAAAAGATATGACAGATAAATTAAATTAAAAAGGTACTCAAGTTTTTGTAGAGTTCGATTCCCGTCGACAGTCAGTTATTTCAGCATACTCCGGCCAGTCTCCTTCCCATTACCAGAGACGCCTTACATTTTTACAGCTCCATGGAGGTTCTGCAATGGATGTCCCTCGATGAAATGATGTTGGTAATTGCGGAATTCTTCATCTTGAGATGTTCAGTTCCGAGACGTCTTCCGTTGATTGCTGGTCACAAGCTGTAACTGAGATGACAAAATTAAGTATTTTGCATAAGCACACGCAGAATATAAACAGCTCGTCTACACTGTCACACTTAACTTGGCTCCTAGGCGTTTTTATTCCACAGAATTCACTAATTATCAGACTAAATTCTGGTAGAACGGGCGTCGACTTGACTTGAAAATTTTCCTTCCACGTGGTCCGGTAATGTGATGTCTCACGCAGCGAACAAGCATTAAGAAGAGCATAAAGAGCATTAAGCATTAAGCATAAAGAGAGCGATTCACTCGAAGCAAAGCCTTTTATCTAATTAGCCCAGGGAGGTGTGTTCTTCAGCGAGAACGGTAATTGGCTGATGATCTCCTTTAATTTGCGCAGACTATTCCAGAAACAAGCTGGGTCGCGCGTGCGAAGGCAGTCACGTGGTTTGCTATAACCTTGGCACAGTCTCGCCGATGACGTATCGCACCCCTCTGAACGACAAAAAAAACTCGTTCTCGGCTCTCCACAACTTCCCAAGTGATGTGTTGCGGCTTCAAGCAGACAATAAAATTTTTGCTTTCCACTTGTTAAAATATTCATAAGATCGCCAATTTTCACGGGGACAATATTAACAAAACATCGATGATATCCTACGTAAATGTCAAATAAATTCCCTATTCTAGCTAAATAATTTCTTATGTATCGTATACCAGCTCGATATACATACAGCCAGTAAGCATTTATCATATATATGTGTGCTAATGCCAACACAAAGATATTTCAATACTACATTACGTTACTACTTGCATACACGCTTATTCTTCCATGCAATATCCATTCATTCAGTATATGACATAATCATGTATTCATTTATTCATCACCGGATGTTATTCCTGTCAAACCACTTTCACACATCATTGAAATATACGAAATATTATTGTTCGTACCTTGCTGTAGTTCCTCGCTGGGGCATACTTATATTCTGTAATGGCACTGCATGTGCTCCAATATCACATATTAAACTTATCTAATACGCTTTACTTCCTATTACTCTGCGCAATATATCATTTCAAATACTATACACACTTCCTTTATCTTACCATTAACCTCCAATTCAATTCATATTTAACTCATTTAGCATTCACAACTAGCGCGTTTAACCTCCAATACTTAATTATACAACGATATGTATCCCATGAATAGCGCAGAATTCGTTCCTTAGAACGCATTTTTAATCTTGCAATTCCGTATATAACCCCAAATTCAGTATCTTTCCTTTCAATAAATCATACAGCAAAGAGTATGGTAACTAGTCTTAAACAATTCAACGTGCGTCCCTCTGTGACGTAACCGGGTTTGACTATTACTACATCACGCATGGACCTTCCTAACTAACCGGGATTCCTTGAAAATAGCTGTTGCACTATGTCGTATTTTTAAATGGTATTCCTTCATCCTTGGATAAAGTAATGTAGTAACACGCTATCACCTCATAACGAGATGTCAACTTAAATATTTCACATTGCACTTTCTTATATTCATAAGCACACTTAATTATCTCATGCTTAGGCTATTCAGATCTACTGTATATACTGGTAATACTCCACATAAGAAATTATATTACTTAATACTATTACTTAGCTCGCCATTCAATATCTCGGGCCTTAGTTGCTTCTCGGTGCGGTCGTAGTCCTTGGGTCAGGAACTAGGTAGAAATTCCACCAGTGGGATGTCAGGTAGAATGATCTCCTCCGCACGGGTCGGGTGGTTTTAACGGCCAGGACGACATCTCCCTCCAGGTTGGTCTATGCCGATTTAGCAAGCCATCATCTGCTCAGCAAGACAGTAGACAAAATGCGATGATTCTGAAAAATATAAGCTCATCATAGTTCTGCGTAGAATATATATTTTATGGTGATTGCTTCCTTATTTGGTTTTCCTAGTGATTATTTTCACTCAGCGTGGCTTAATCTCGAGCTCTCTCGTCTCAATCAAGTTCCTATTTTCAAACGGCTTTGCGTCTGAGTATCTGGACGTATTATTCTAAGCTTCAGGATTTTACTTGCTCCTTCCAGTATTTTAACGCTTATTTATTCAATTCGCTCAATACTTCCTTGTTCTCAGCGTAATACTTCTCGCTAAATGTTGCCAATATTGCTTATTTTAGAGTGCGAAGTTCGATACGTCTTGTTCTCACCGCGTCAATTTTTCAAGTCAGTTTTTTGTAATAATCTGTTTTATCCTTCTTATTTTAAAAAAAACAATTCTATCGATTCTGCACCATTGTACACCGCCTTCATAGTGGTAGGTTTAAGTTAGTCAAGGCCTCCTAGCATACATCAATATCGATATCTTGTTATACATTTCTTTGCCTTGGCTGGCCTCTACCTTCCGTAGACGCCATTTTGAATACGTCCAGTAAATGCATCGGGTACATTTTATTCCCCCAGTACAGATTAAATATATTGCTTGCGATATATTTATTCTCTTGAATTATGATTGATAAATGTGACGATGCATTTCTGGTATTTCTCCATGGTTCTTTGATCGATTAATGGATTTTATTTCTCTATGGAATCGTATCGATTATTCTGTTATTACGATTGATGTTTTTTAGCTTCTATAAGCCTATCTCTTTGCATATCAGCTGTCTCACAAATATGTTTACTCTAGACTTGGTTTGCACTTCTGTGGGACTTATATTATCGTTTCTCCAGCCTTATTTTCTGGGAAATATAACTTCATATTACACGCATTGTGAACGTTTTTGTATTTTCCATCCATGCTTGTAATAAGATATGCATTATTTCCATAAGCATGTTCAATTCTATACGGTCCTTCATATAAATGGTTGAACTTAGCGCATATTTTAGCTGGTGCGTTCGTTACTGGTGCCTTTTTAATTAAAACGAGATCGTTTTTCTTGAATGGTGCGCGAAATCTTGTCTTTCGTAACCTTCTTAGTCTCTTCTCAGACTGTTGTCTTAGCCTCTCTTGGACCATTTTATTGATCTGTTGGATATCTGGTTTCTGTTCAAGTGATATGTTTAATATATTGTCCCATGTTCTTCGTGATTCTTTATTGTGATGTACCAAGTTTGGGACCTGAGCAGTTGATTCATTTATGGTGTTATTTAGGCATTCCTCTATTGTCTCTATTACATCAATCCATTTCCAGTGACAATGATTGCAGTATATCCTACAGAATTTTGCTATTTCTTTCATGTATCGCTCCACTGGATTTGCAGATGGGTGTCGAACTGAACATAACGTGTGTTTTATGCCCATATTTTTCATTCTTTCTCGGAACAGCATAGATGTGAATTGTGTTCCCCTGTCTGACAATATCCTTTCGGGCTTGCCCATTTTAGGAAACACCTTCTCCACTAATCTGTGTATAACTTGCTTCGTATTTTGCCCGTTGTATTGGCTGTAGCGATATGTACTTCGAAAAGATGTCAATTACTACCAATATGTATTTGTTTCCCTTTTTGGCTGTCGGTAGTTTTCCAAAAATATCGATTGCATATATTTCTCTTACTTTAGATGGCAATATGGCGATAGGTTGGTTACTAGTGATAAAATTGTTGTGTTTGACCCGCTGACAAATATCACAGGTCTTAATTGTGCTTCTGACTGACTTCCTCAATCCTGACCATGTGAACTTCTCTGATAGTGTTGCAATGACTTTATCAATTCCTGCATGTCCTGTTACTTTATGCACGTGCCAAATTAATTCACATTGTAGTCTTTGTGGTACTATTATTCTTTTCTTGTTTGTGGTCTTATCTATGACTTTCGTTAATAAGCCGCTCAACATCTCATATTTGTCTTCTATTAACGGTTCCCTCTCATCAGCCATCAACTTGTCAATTATGATCTTTAATTTTTCATCCATTTTCTGATATTCAGCAAGGTCTTCTAGTTTTGATAGCAACTCCTGGTCTTGACTATCTAGCGTTAACTGTAAAACATTCTCCTCATGGTCTGCTGGATTTCTGCTTAATGCATCAGCTAATATATTTTCTTTCCCGCTGCAGTGTTCAATTTTTAGATTAAATTGCTGTGTGTAAAGCATCCACCTAGTTACTCTTTCGCTGGTCATCATTGCTTTTAACCCAAAGGTTAATGCCTTATGATCCGTTCTGATGATCACGGGGTAACCATATATAATTCGTCTCCATTGCTGTAGTGCATGTATTATGGCAAGGAGTTCGAGCTCCGTCGTCGTATAATGTAGCTCGTGTTTTCGCAGTTTTCTGCTCGTAAAGGCTAAGTATGTCCGTCTCTTACTCTCCTTTTCCTCTTGGTATAAACATGCTCCAACATCAATATTTGACGCATCTGCTTGGACAATAAAATCTTTCTCGAAATCAGGGTACCCTAGTTTGATGCTTTGCCTAAGCAATTCTTTCATTCTTATGAATGCGTTTTCGGCTTCCTCGTTCCATTTCCAACGGTTATTCGCCTTTAAGAGTTCCTGGAGCGGTGCAGCTATTTCTGTATAACCTCTACAGTGGTCTGAAAAGAATCCAGTCATGCCTAGGAATTGTCTTATGTGTTTCACTTTAGAAGGACGTGGGAAATCACAAATTGCTTTGATTTTTACCGGGTTTGGCTTAACTCTTTCGCCGTCTATTATATGTCCAAGGAAAAGCACTTGGTTTTGGCAGAATTTTGACTTTGCTAGGTTAATTTTAAATCCGGTTTTCTGCAGGTTACTCAGCAATGTTTCTAATTTTTCACAGTGTTCTTCGAAAGTTGTACTGCCAAATACTAGATCATCGACATAACAGTTGACAAATCCTTTTACTTCTTCGGTTAGGTTCTTATCTAAGGCCCTTATCAAAACGGCAGAACTGTTCTTCAACCCGAAAGGCAACCTGCAGTAAGCGTACGTTTGGTTATCAAACATAAACCCTGTCAATATCCTTGACTTTTCCTCCAGTACAATGTGATGGAAGGACGATGTGCAGTCTAAGCTTGAAAAGTACTGCAGACCTCTAAATTTTTTTATTATATCCTTAATCCTTGGGACCTTATTGTACTCTGGAATAAGTCTTCCATTGAGGACCCTGGCATCCACGCACGGCCTGAGTTTTCCGTTGCTTTTCTTTACTATTACCAGCGGGTTCAAATAAGGTGTGGTTGTCTTTACTATTATACCGTCAGCCATCATTTCCTGAATAATTTTTCTTACTTCCGTTAAATATCTTTCTGGTACATCGTATAATTTTCCTGTATATGGTGTCCAGTCATTGACTAATATTTTGTATTTAAAGTTGGGTATTTGACCCGGTTTATTGTCGAAAACTTCGATATGTCTCTTCAAAATTTCATAGATTTTCCGCTTTTCTGTGGATGATATTGTGGCTTCGGTCATAGTCTTCCAAATTTCAGTTTTCTCTTCCTCCTCCTCTTCGATAGCCATTATTTCTTCGAGCCTATCAATTAATGCTAAATCTATCTCTTGTTCATACATGTCTTTCTTTTGATCTTGGCCTTCCATGATCTCAGGATCAATTTCCTTCACCATAATCTTCAAGTGTTCATTTTCGTCTGTAAGATTATTAAGTTGTATGGTTTCTATAGATTGAATTCCACCATTTTCTGTTACTGGGAACCGGACTTCCCGTCTTTCCATATCAATGGTCATTCGTGTCGTTAACATGAAGTCTATACCAAAGATGATATTATATTTTATCCTCTTCATGATCATGAATGGATGTTCAAATCTGTGCCTTCCTATCATGACTGTAACGTATGCTTTCAGCCTGCAATCAACAGATTTATCTGGGATTATTCCTCTTATTTTAACTCCTGATACTGGGATTGTCGGTATGTCGATTCTTTTAGTAAGCTCTTGGAAAAATGTCGATGCCATTACACTGATACTTGCTCCAGAGTCCACCAAGCAATGCAACTTTATGTCGGCCACTGTTACTATGATTACGGGTAACCTAAATTTTGTTCTCTCTTTGCCATGATCATTTTCGTCAAGCAGGTCATCAGGTCGAATATCCAAGTGGTCTACTTGCGCAATTATCCAACTACGAATTTTGTCAATTTTTCCATTTCTTTTGCTACTTGTTGTCTCCTCATTTTTCAATTGGAATTCGGAGTTTTTTTTCCAGGTGGCTCCGAATTTCCTATGAATTCAGGAGTGTTAGGGTTGATCCTTCCTTCTTCAGCTTTCCTTCGTTTATACGATTGTAATTCGAGGCTCTCCGCTCCCTCGATGTCTCCATTTATATCTTTGTCTTTTATCGCTTCTTCCCATCTGTTCTTATTTCGTCTTTCCTCTCGCAGTTGTTGTATATATTTACGATTTTCTTCGTTCCTGCGATAACTGTTCTGCCCTTTCTGGTTATTAAACCATGATCTGTTTCTGAAATGTTGTTGGTTCCTGTTGCCTCGAAACCTTGAATTATTTGTATAATATGGGTTGTGTCTATTATTATTCTGTCCACATTGCCCATTAGAATTTCCACTGCATTGGCAACAACATCTCTTTCTGCCCTTCTCTCTGTGTTCATCATGGTCCTCTGGCCTATTCTTTGATTTATGACTTTCCCTATGGTTTGTTTCCTCGGGACTGATGGTATTTATTACTTCTTCTTGGGCCGTATTCCGTATATTTCTATTCAATGGGTACGAGGATGTCATATCGATCTGTCTGAGCTTCCTTTCCATATCGACTGCGGTTTCAACATCTGAGGCTGCTAATAACCTCTGCACCTCCGGTGGGAATTGCCTTTGAATAGTTTTTATGGCCTCTAGCTCGCTTGGAGCTGAGTCTAAGTCCTGAAACCTGTGAAATTGAAACGAGAAGTAATCACTGAATCGGGTTTGGCCTGTTAACGAAAACTTTCTTGCGTAAAGTTCGATTCTTAGTTGTTGTTGAATTTCTGGACTCCAAAACTTTCTTAGGAACGCTGCTTTAAATTCCTCATAGCTGTGGAAAGTATATTTAAAAGCTTGGAACCAGATGTTCGGGTTTCCGTCTAGATGTTTTTCTATCACGCGCAGTTTTTTATCCTCTTGAATTCTACCTTCGCGGAAATGTTCCTCCATATCTCTGAGAAATTGCTTGGGTGAGATTTTTGATGTGTTATCAAAATGCTTTGGGCGGTCGTCGTTTTTATGACGTTTATTATGGTTGGACTTTCATTTTGGCTGCTTCCATTTACCAAATCTATGCTCTGCCTACTTGGATCCAGTGTTCTTGATGGTGTAGTCTCCCTTTCATTAATCTGAATCTCTATCGCTTTTTGCCGTTCACTACAATTCGAAATAACGGATTTCGTTGTCTGGTTTTCTATCTTAATTTCTTGCATTTCGTTCCTAATCTGCCTTAACTCCTCTTCTGTCTTCTCCATCTTCTGGTCCGCCTCATTCTTATCGCTCTCGATCTTCTCTTTTAATTCATTAATTTTTCCGGCCACTGTGCCAGCTGCCTGATCGAATTTCTCCTCTAATTCTTGATGTCTGATCTTCAATCCTTCCATGCCGCTTGTTATTTCATTTAATTCGTCCCATTTCTTCTCATTACTGACTTTTAGTTCTCGGAGATCGCTGGTCAATTTGTTAATCTCCTCATCCTTCAACTTCTTGATGATTTCCTGGCTCTCTGTAACCTGTCCTTTAATTCTGTCCATTTCTTCGTGTATCTGTTTGTTTCCATTCTCCATACTCTGAGTCATTTCAGCTATCCAATTCTGTATTTCCAATCGATTTCTTGTGTTGTCTTCCTTTATTTCCTCCAGTTCCTTTCTCCTCTCTTCTCGTTGTTTTTCCTGTTCTTTCCTCCTTTCTTCACGTTGCTTTTGTTGCCATTCTTCCAGTTTCTCTTCTTGTTCTCTCCAGAACTCCTTTAATAATTCTTGTTGTTCCTTTTTCCTTTCTTCACGTTGTTTTTGTTGCCACTCCTCCTGTTTCTCTTCTTGTTCTCTTCGGAACTGCTTTAGGAACTCTTGTTGTTCTTCCTGTTCTTTCCTCCTTTCTTCAAGTTGCTTTTGTTCTTTCTCTGCCCGTCTCCTCTCCTTCTCTTCTTCTTGTTTCTTTTCTTTCTCTTCACGTTCTTGTTTTTCTTTCTTCTTTTCATCCTCTCGTTCTTGTTTTTCTTTCTTCTTTTCGTCCTCTCGTTCTTGTTTTTCTTTCTGTCTCTCTTCTTGTTTCCTTTCTTTCTCCTCACGTTCTTGTTTTTCTTTCTGTCTCTCTTCTTCTTGTTTCTTTTCTTTCTCTTCACGTTCTTGTTTTTCTTTCTGTCTCTCTTCTTCTTGTTTCTTTTCTTTCTCCTCACGTTCTTGTTTTTCTTTCTTTTCTTTTTCCTCCTGTTTCTTTATATATTCTAGAAACCATAACGGCATTCCTTCATGCTTTTCCTGTGCTCTTTTCATTTCTTCTTCTTGTTCCCTTCTGGTTTGCACTCTTCCCTGAGTTGCCATTTTCTCATCAATTTCAGTAATATTTCGAATAATTCCTTAATTTCCTAACCAACTTTAAGTTTTTAGGTACTTTAATATCACACAGTGTCAATAAATATGTGAAATATTCAATTACTAAATCTAAAATATCCTTAAAGCTAGCAATCAAGTCTTATATACTAAATGTTCAGTTAGTCTCTCAAAATTATTTGAAATATAGACCTTCCTGAAGATCGATATCATCCTACCCGTTAAAATATGAGCAACTTCCCAACGAACTCAGATCATTTTCCTTTGAATTCATTTCAGAAATAGTTTCCCAAAAAGAGAAAAATGGTTATCCAGCATGTGGTATTCATCATTTACTTACATACTAACTATTAATTCAAATATCAAGAGCAAATTCAATCATATTTTAAAATAAAATGAAATATGAAGAGCTACAATTATTTCAATAAAAATGATAAAATATCCTCCTATCACTCCATCTAATAATCTACTTCTGGAAAATATTCATATTTACCCATCATTCTCTCAATACTTAATTATCAGTTTCTCATCTGAGCCTATTTTCTTGAGAAATCTCCAAGTATTTCTTTCATCAACTGCACGTTGGGTTCCTTTGCTTCCCACAACGTTCCGCAATATCATTCTCTTTTGACCTCCATGTTGGTTCAGCAGTAAGTTATCGGGTTATTCTCCTCGGGTCTGACTCTCAATTAAATATTCGATCCCGCGGTGTCTTTCTCTTCAAGCGCCCCATTCGTGTATACCTTTTCCTCATTTCGCACGGCACCTTTCTCCTTATTTTGCTCCACTGTTGGGGGCCAAAAATTACTTCCTTTGGCAACCAACAGTTCCCACGGCGTCTTTCTCCATTTGCATCACGTTGAGGCGCCAAAAATTACTGCACCCTACGGGTCAGGGTAACCACAGTAATTCCCAACTAGTCAGTTAAACAGATCTCAGGGTATCCTTGCCTCCAGAAAAATGGTTAATTTTTCTATGTCTGGTTTTACGTGTGTCCGAGGAGAAATACCGGTACCATAGGCAGTTCAAAGAAAGTAACGATGCCATGCGCGGTGCAGAGACAGTAACGATACCATACGCTCAGTAATTGTTTCGAGAACGCAAACTTCAGTCATCCTTTTAGAAATAAATGAAAAATATATATATATTCGCACAACGAGATCCTTACATACTAAATAAAACTATTAACTACCAATATAAATGAAAACTCACTTCATTATATAAGAAACTAATCAAGAAACACATTTATTATATTGTCAAGTTTCGCAAAAGAAATGGTTAATATCAGGTATGTCTCATTAGCTTCGATTATCAACTTAATAAATAAATATTTTTAATCAATGAGTCAAATATCTTAGGTCAGCGCTGCCTATTTCCTAAACTAAGCTTTCATCTTAATACATTGAGTAACGTACTCCTGAAATGAATTATCTTCCATTTAAAAATTACATTTGGTCACAAGAACATATTACTTCACAGTCTTTTGGCCACGGTCGAAATTCGTTATTTCAATAAATTATTCCATCAGTCACGGTATAATTATATACCTCAATGAAATACAACCATCACGTTGTTCAAGTCTCTACGAAAAATGAATTGAATTTGAATAATATGTCCTGAGTACAAATATCAGTGACCTATATTATGTTGAAAAGTATCTGAGTTCGTTGGTGCTGGTTAGCGTGAAGAAAATGAAATATTGAATGACGCACTAAGTACCTCGGTCCTATTGCCACTTAAATTACGGCTCCTAACTAAGTATTCGCTCTAATAATATTTCATATTAACAAAACATCGATGATATCCTACGTAAATGTCAAATAAATTCCCTATTCTAGCTAAATAATTTCTTATGTATCGTATACCAGCTCGATATACATACAGCCAGTAAGCATTTATCATATATATGTGTGCTAATGCCAACACAAAGATATTTCAATACTACATTACGTTACTACTTGCATACACGCTTATTCTTCCATGCAATATCCATTCATTCAGTATATGACATAATCATGTATTCATTTATTCATCACCGGATGTTATTCCTGTCAAACCACTTTCACACATCATTGAAATATACGAAATATTATTGTTCGTACCTTGCTGTAGTTCCTCGCTGGGGCATACTTATATTCTGTAATGGCACTGCATGTGCTCCAATATCACATATTAAACTTATCTAATACGCTTTACTTCCTATTACTCTGCGCAATATATCATTTCAAATACTATACACACTTCCTTTATCTTACCATTAACCTCCAATTCAATTCATATTTAACTCATTTAGCATTCACAACTAGCGCGTTTAACCTCCAATACTTAATTATACAACGATATGTATCCCATGAATAGCGCAGAATTCGTTCCTTAGAACGCATTTTTAATCTTGCAATTCCGTATATAACCCCAAATTCAGTATCTTTCCTTTCAATAAATCATACAGCAAAGAGTATGGTAACTAGTCTTAAACAATTCAACGTGCGTCCCTCTGTGACGTAACCGGGTTTGACTATTACTACATCACGCATGGACCTTCCTAACTAACCGGGATTCCTTGAAAATAGCTGTTGCACTATGTCGTATTTTTAAATGGTATTCCTTCATCCTTGGATAAAGTAATGTAGTAACACGCTATCACCTCATAACGAGATGTCAACTTAAATATTTCACATTGCACTTTCTTATATTCATAAGCACACTTAATTATCTCATGCTTAGGCTATTCAGATCTACTGTATATACTGGTAATACTCCACATAAGAAATTATATTACTTAATACTATTACTTAGCTCGCCATTCAATATCTCGGGCCTTAGTTGCTTCTCGGTGCGGTCGTAGTCCTTGGGTCAGGAACTAGGTAGAAATTCCACCAGTGGGATGTCAGGTAGAATGATCTCCTCCGCACGGGTCGGGTGGTTTTAACGGCCAGGACGACATCTCCCTCCAGGTTGGTCTATGCCGATTTAGCAAGCCATCATCTGCTCAGCAAGACAGTAGACAAAATGCGATGATTCTGAAAAATATAAGCTCATCATAGTTCTGCGTAGAATATATATTTTATGGTGATTGCTTCCTTATTTGGTTTTCCTAGTGATTATTTTCACTCAGCGTGGCTTAATCTCGAGCTCTCTCGTCTCAATCAAGTTCCTATTTTCAAACGGCTTTGCGTCTGAGTATCTGGACGTATTATTCTAAGCTTCAGGATTTTACTTGCTCCTTCCAGTATTTTAACGCTTATTTATTCAATTCGCTCAATACTTCCTTGTTCTCAGCGTAATACTTCTCGCTAAATGTTGCCAATATTGTTTATTTTAGAGTGCGAAGTTCGATACGTCTTGTTCTCACCGCGTCAATTTTTCAAGTCAGTTTTTTGTAATAATCTGTTTTATCCTTCTTATTTTTAAAAAAAAAATTCTATCGATTCTGCACCATTGTACACCGCCTTCATAGTGGTAGGTTTAAGTTAGTCAAGGCCTCCTAGCATACATCAATATCGATATCTTGTTATACATTTCTTTGCCTTGGCTGGCCTCTACCTTCCGTAGACGCCATTTTGAATACGTCCAGTAAATGCATCGGGTACAGTATGTAGCGCATTCTTTTTATCAACTAACGACTTTTTATTCCACAATCTTGGTCATATTGATCTTCACTGTGATTTCTCTTTCAGTTAAATATTCCAGTCGTCTACCAGCTGCCATCTTGAGAGACTAAAATTCTTTTCGATTTCCTATTTTACTGGCCAAACATTCTCTGGTAAAATTTTAAACCGAAATAGTATTGTTGATAAATATGAATGTAACTGTTATCTTTGTTTCCTCAGCTTTAAACCAACATCATCATCGTTAAAAGACTACGCCTTTTCGATTCAACCATTCCTCTCCATCATCGGATATCCTCTTTAACGTGACATCTTCTGTCGTTCCAAGGTTTGCTTCCTTCCTTCCTTCCTTCCTTCCTTCCTTCCTTCCTTCCTTCCTTCCTTCCTTCCGTAGTACCGATACCTTGCCTTCTACGATATTCCTGATCATGCTTTGTGTCTCAGCATATGTCCTGTAAATTTAATTGACTTCACTTCAATTCCTTTGAGAAACTTCCTATCCTTCTCAAATGTTTGTATAACTTGTTCGTTTGTTTTTATTTCTATCCAGCACCATATCCATTCTTCTGCCAATTGAGACGATTCGATTCTGCTTTTCCTAGCTTCCAAGTTTTTCACGAATCATTTTGTGTAAACCTTCTCGATATCCAAGCTGATACGCTTGCTTCTTAGAAGACATTTGAACTCACGAAAACTTGTTTCACCAAAGGTATTCTTTTCACTTCTATCTACCGGGTGGGACAAAATTTCGGCACCTCGGCGTCTCCGAAAACTGAAAAAGTTGATAGTGGGACGTAAAGCAAATAACATTATTATTATTATTATTATTATTATTATTATTATTATTATTATTATTATTATTATTATTATTATTATTATTATTCACTTCTATCATACATCTCTTTATATATATTTACAATTTGCTTTACGTCGCACCAACACAGATAGGTCTTATGGCAGCAATGGGATATAAAACGACTAGGAGTGGGAAGGAAGCGTATGCGGCCTTGATTAAGGTACAGCCCCAGCGTTTTCCTGGGGCAAGATGGGAATCCATGGAAAAGTATCTTCAGGGCTGCCATCAGTGGGTTTAGGACCCACTATCTCCCGAATGCAAACTGCCTGTTACATGACCCAAACCACGCAGCCTCTCGCTCGGTACCACACATATGTAATCCTCTGTAATCACGCTCCCCAAGTAAAAGCCATGTTTAACTTCTTCAACTGGAATATTGTTAATTTTGGTAGTCGTTTTGACTGCAATTAAAGTTTAATCATGCTAAACTTTAGTTTTCGTTCGCTAACCTAATCGTGCCTTTGCTGGCGAAGCCTTATGTTAACAGTGCTCTTCGTCTTCTAGTATGGAATAGATAATATTCGTAACTTTCATTGACCTAACTGTCTCATACTTGGCCTTGACGATATGGAAGAGACTGAAGAATGAGCGATGCTAGAATTGCCATTCATTATGCAGCGAGTCCCTGTTATGAATGGTGTCGAAATGTCACTAATAAGTTTAATTGGTGCGTACATTTCAGTGGGCTTGGTAGACTGATACGTAACAGCAACTTCGGCTTTGTCAGGAAAGCAACGGGAAACCACCTCAATCATCATTTCCCTTTAATTCCCCTTCAGTGACGCCTAAGCCATCTCTGACAGCTGTTTGTGGAGCTGTTGAGGATCAAACCAGCTTTCGGGCTGAATTACCAACATACATACATACATACATACATACATACATACATACATATACATGCAGATAGACAGACAGACAGACAGACAGACAAACTACGCACGTACCGGTACGTTTGCCACCACATGTGGCATATAGCCTATGGACGTATTGCCTCGGTTACTATTATATACGATCCATTCTGGAATATATCTGGTGGCATCTGTCTTTCTACTTTTGAATTTTGCCCCGAGTTTATGTTATTCATCGATAATGACTGAACAATATTTTTGTACCATATGACTCTGTCTGTGACATCACAAATATCGTGTTTTGTAAACAGTAATGGCGGAGTCAAGTCGTTCACTGAATGAAGAAGAAATTACCAGTTATTATTACCACCAGGTCAGATATCGATGAAAATAACAGCAGTATATTATAGAATGATTCTTTGTTAGCAAAAAGTAATTAAATTTCTGACAGTGACACTAGAAATCGCCTCTTGAGTATTTAAAAAAATTGTGGAGAAATCATACTATTATCGGGACTAGAATGTACGGCCAACATAGAAAGAGCCACCAAACTCCATAAGGCGAACAGACTAACGTCGAATTACTTCAACAAGAGAGTCATATATCGTAATGCAAAATTACGACATTACAAGACAGTTGTTTTGCCGGAAACTTTATACGCCTCAGGAACCATATCCCTTGGAGTTCACTCTAAGATTACAGAAATTGAAAAGCAAGAAAGGAAAATTCTCCGGAAAATGTATGGTCTCATGAGAGAAATAATGGAATGTGGATTAAGAGGAGAACAGCGGACCTCTACTCATTAACTGACAGGTTCATTGATGTCGTACGCAACGGACGCCTGAAGTTCTATGGTCATATCCATAGAATGGACAGCGACAGACTCGCCAAAAGATTATTTAAAGTAATCAACTCAAATAATGTCAAAATAAACTGACTAGAAGAAGCTAAGGCGAACCTCCAACAAATGAATATCGCGGACGACGTCATAGAAGTTCGTGGAGCCTATTGTACAGTAGTAGCCAAGCACAACTTTGTGGAGAAAACTGGTAGGAAGTGGTCCAAAGAATGCAAGATACAACACAGCGCATTCATGAAGAGATTTTGGGAAGATAAGAAAGCGAAGATCAGGCCAACGAACAAATTCAAATGCGCTGTTTGAATTGGCATAACCAAGAAAGAAGAATAAGAAGAGATTGTGACCAAATGCATACATAGGAAATGAGTTTCACAAAATATGAAAAATATCTCAGCAGAGGGGCTGATGCCAGATGTTTGAAAACTAGCCCTTAAGTGGTAAAGGGCGCTGGACATCATATTCAGCATTCCGTTCACTTCTTTTTCGGGTTCAGCTAGTAGTACAATAGCATCTGAAGCATCCTTTCGTCATTAATCGTCGCGTCGCACCGACTTATTTAGGTCTTAAGGCGACGATGGGACAGGACAGGGTATAAAGCGGCCATGGCCTTAATTAACTAAGGTACAGCCACAACATTTACCTTGTATGAAAATGGTAAACCACGGAAAAGATCTTCAGAGCTATCGACAATGTGATTCGAATCCACTATCTCCTCAATGTAAGCTGACAGTTACAGGCCTCGAACTCCGTAGTCAACTCGCTCGGTCGCTCTCTTCTTCTTTTGGTTCATACTCGTGTTAGTTTTCTCAATGAGTTCGTGGTCATCAACCGATCATTTGTAGAATGCAGGTCGACAATATCAAAATAATTATGTAATCGCTGGTTGAAGGAAGATCAGATTATGCGAGATGTTGAGATGTTGAGGTCATAACAGTAACTAACACCATTTCGTAAGTTGTCCACAATTAAGGAGCAATCCCTCTTAACAAACGCAGGCGAAGGCTCCCGCCTAATCCGCAAAACCATCTCTTCTTGGCGGGTTGCTTACCGTAAATGAGCTATATCTTTACCGGTACGTAAAAGACCGCAGCTACTACACGATTGAAAATGACAGGCGACTATAGGCACACCCGCGGTACAAAGCTGACTATGCGGGTTGCCTACATAGCCATTGGAACCAACACACAATTTTACACACAAGCAATCAGAGACAACTAAGTCACAAACTACTGAATAATATTAAACTACTTGCACCAAGAACCCCCCCCCCCCCGGTTGACACGGGACAAAGAAAATGAATTAGGTTGGCAGTCCCACAAATCACCAACCCTTGTGTTGGGGGACACAAAGGGAGTTGCAAAGACCAGTTCATTCAGTTCACGTCATAACAGGGATAAAATTTGCGAACTTTCATTTTCAACTTGTTGGATTAGATTACTGTACATGGCCTACATAATTGGTGTAATGTTTCCTATCATCAAATATTTACCAAGGAACTTTTTAGAAAGCTTCGGGAAGTATTTAAAAGATAATTAATGTGTTGCAGGAGCTGGAAATATTCCTTGTGGCAAAGTTATCAGAGAAATGTATTCCAACAATGATGAATAACCGGGTGGAATAAATAGAGAGTAAACTTTTAGGACATAAATTGGTGGTGTATTGTGTTGACAAACTCGAAACAGCAGATTTAAAAACCTGCTCTAGAGCTACTTTGGACACACTGAAAAAATATGACATCCAGATTGATGATGATGATGATGTGACCCTTGTGTTGCAATCAGCACTTCCTATAGCAAAATGTTTTGACATACTGGGAAATATACTAACTGATGGTGTTGTAATCGTCCATTGTAAGGCACATAAGCTGAATTTAGTGCTGAATATTTTAGGCAAGCACTTGCAAAATTTGCAGTTTCTTGTATCTAAAGTGAAGTCGGTATTATTGCACGGAAACGAAAGTATCTCTTCAGTACGTTTCCAGACAGTAAATACACAGGACAGTGTATACTACTGTTTCCCATGTCCGTTCTCACAAGGTGGTCATCTCGGTACGAACCAGTAGAATATCTTGCAGACCATTTGAGGGGTGGAGAAATTCCAGAAAAGGATGGAATTTGGTGGTCAAAATTCCGGAGCTGATTTTTTAATATTAAGGAATAAATATTAAGGAACATTAAGGAATATCGTCTTCTTTTGTAAGGGAAGTTAGTGGCATTGTTAATTTAATTAATTTTTTAGAGTTCCGTTCCTATCCTACTTTCCCATTTTTTTAGCGTCGCCTAAGAGAGATAGAAGTAACAATCAAGGTTGCTACATCTGGGTATCATAGTGACAAAGTAAAGGAATTACTGTTAAGTTTCTCACAATGCTACTCTCAATCATAAAATTTAAAAAAATCACATGGTCAATGCTTAATCACACAGTTTGATAAAACCGAAATCTTTAAGAAGTAGTGAATTCTATGAAGCTGCAAGTGCGTTTGATCCTGCAGAATCTGCACAAATGACTGTTGATTGTAAGAACTGTTAAACATCTGCAGTTCTGATAGAATCCAAGCGATACTGCGGTGATAGCCTACAGAGAGCATCAGAGGGTAGTAAAAACAAGCTTCTATGTTGCAGGGAATGACCATAAACTAAGCTGATTTGATATAAACCGTGCATACCATACCACTTGCTAATGCAGAATATCAATGCAGTTTTCTTCTTCTTTCTTCTTTATGCCCGTTTACAGAGCTCGTTGGAACTTGTTACCTTGATTATGGTTTTCCTTTCTTCTCCTCCTCCCAAAACCTCTTCATGAACTCGCTATGCTGTTTCTTGCATTCTTCCGTCCATTGCTTCTCTGTGGTTCTTTTAGCCTTTTCCGTGAAAGTGTGCTTTGCAACCAGATTTCCAAAAGCCTTGCCATCCCTGATGATATCTTCTGTGATATTCATTTCTTTTAAGTTCTGCTTTATTTCCTCTAACCAGCTTATTTTGACCTTCTTTGATTTAATTATACCAAGCAGTTTTTTTTTCATATCTAGTGTCGTCCATTCTACAGATGTGGTCATAGAATTTCGATCGTCTCCTGCGTACGGTATCGGTGAACTTGTCGATTCCTTTGTACAAATCTACAGTTTTACTTTTGATCCAACGATCCTTTTGACCCACAGCCACCAACATCTCGACGCACCTCTCGATCTCAACAATCGAATTGTATTTTCGTGATCTTTCCCAAAAGATCACCACTAGTTATATTTTCAACTTGTAACTCTAGCATGATGGAACACACGCTACCAATGCATTTTCTATGCTATAATAATGTTTTTTTCTGATAAGCGCCATTGATTATCTACAGAAAACATCAGTTTTTTATTCTGAAATGTACTTTGAGAGCTAGATACTGAAAATACCGACAAGTTAAATTGAAGACACCTTTTTTCCATTTTAAAATCCCACTTTCTGCACTTCCTACCCAATACAAAATTCAAATCTATACATAATGTATAGGTAAGACAAGTGTGAGCAAATAATTAACATTTAATTTCTTATAAGATATAAGATTTTGCTGCCGGTAATATATAATAAACGAAAATCATATTATTTAATGCTGTGGCAGGGAATGAAACATAAGCATATGAAATACAGTATCCTGTGGTCAAAATGTAAAGATATGTAAAAGTTCGTGGCATATCTGTTACCTTCCGACGCCACGCCGGTTGCAAAACAGTCCAGAGAGCTGGAAACAGTTCACAGGGAACGGTTGATCCACAGACTGATGGCATTTCCTTCTGTTACAATAACAGTGAGTCTATGAATATTAATGGCCTCTTTACAGCGGAAGATCAAGAAATGAACCTTTTTTATTTCTCCTTGCTATATAATGCTCCACTATCTTCCCAAGGCTTTTGCGACCCTGGTATATGAAAGAATCACGATTGAAGAGGAAATGGTTGTGATCTTGATTAAAGTATAATCCTAGCATTTCCCTAGTATTAAAATGACGATCTATGGAAAAGATCATCCGAGCTGGCAACGATGGGGCTCGAAATTAAATTTTCCAAAAGCAAGCTTACAGTTATACGACCCATATTACGTACATAACTCACTCTATCTTCTTCTTCAGTGTCCACTTCCGAACTTCGGCATCTTCCAAATCTATCCACACTGCCTCCGCTATTGATTCTACATCCAACGTCTCCTCGCGTGCCGTTGGATAAAGTCTTGCTATCTTATTTGTGGTCAGCCTCAACTTCCGAATTGTCCTCTGCATTAGAGTTTTGGTCTACCTCACATCACTTATTCTTGTCCTTCTTATTCCAGATTCGGTCTCGTAATCTGACTGCTTTCTGATAGAATTAATCCGGTACTCATTTCTGATATGGGATGTGCAAATGTAAGGTCATGTACATTCTGAGAAGACGGTATGGATGTTAAAGCTTTCAGTTTCCTGACGAGCAATCGGAACCCACATTCTTCTTAGTAAATTCAGCATACCTTTATCGCCTCTGCTAGGCATAGTATCATTACGTTCTTTTTTGCATGTGCTTTAACGTCGCTTTATTTCAGACAGGATTTCGGCGATGACAGGATAGGAAATGGCTCGAATTGGGAAGAGAGTGGCCATTGCTTAAATTAAAGTAAGGTGCATTTTCCTGATGTGAAACTGGGAAGTAACTGAAAATCGTGTTCAGAGTTCCCGATGGAATGGTTAGAATGTAAACTTAAAGCTACATGACGCATACAATTCACTTGGTAGCCCAAAATAATAAACAATAATATTAATAATAATAACTTGCCATTGATGCTTTCACGGTCCATGCTTATAAACATGATATAGGCTTTTGGGCTTATGCCGTGTCAATAAAATAAGGTAAAATTCTTTGTTTCGCAGAGAACTTTGCTTCAGAAGAAAATCTCGACTGTCCACGAGAAAGGCTTCTCAAACAATGAGGTTTGAATTTAGGTGTTATAATAGAAGTGGAAGAGGTACGTTCATTCGTCAGGAGATGGCTCCCCGGACGCGATACAGTGCTAGCGTTCGAAGTGGAAGCTGACGGAACCATTAGAATCAGTCTGAGAGAATCATATAATACAACAGGTGTACGCAAATGACACAGACACAAGCCTGGAATGAAACATATGGCGATGAGGAACGTATGAATTTGGAAAACACTGAAACGAAATAACAATAGTTAAGGGACAGCGACGAGAACTACCTTCGTGAATCCTTAATGACTGGCAACCACATATTACTTACTTAATACCTAGTATCCCTGTTAGGATTTCTAGGTATTTCCAAGCTTCCCGTATAATCCTGGACCTGTAGTGTCTAGTGTGGGTAAGAGCTCGAGCATCTTGGAACACGACATCATGACCCGACGATAAAGCGTGCTCAGCTATTGCTGATTTGTCTGGCTGGTTGAGACTAATATTTCGTTCATGTTCTTGATACGAGGACCAATGGACCGGCATGTTGGCCAATGTATGCCTACCTCGAGTATAAGGAATTTCGTGTGACGGTGCCAAACACGGTTTTTATATTGTTTTCGGATGACCTTGGCAATTCGATCTGTGGTGTTGTAAATGTAAGCTAGGTAGGTAGTTCCCTTCACTTCTTCCTTCTGTGAGCTTTGCTTGGTCGTTTCTCTCGGATGCAGGTCTCTATGAATCTGCAAGTCGCTGTAACCATTGCCCTTGAACGTGACTTGAGTGTGTCTATCTCCACCTGGATATTTGATGGCTCACAAATTCGCCTCGCCCTCTTGGTAAGTGTCGTGAGAATACCTTGTTTCTATGCTGGAAGGTAGTGAGAATCTGCATGAAGATAGCGATTTGTGTAGGTAGGCTTACGATAGACGGAGTGTTCTAAGGAGCCGTCAGGTTTCTTTCTCACTAGAACATCCATAGTGAATTTAATTGAAGGATGTTGCTGATTTAGGTGGTCTAGAAATAGATGAAGTGTCTCAGGACCTTCGGTCCAGACCACAAATGTATCATAAACATACCTCCACCAGATAATAGGTTTGACGGGCGCCGAAGCAATAGTCTCCTCCTCAAAATGCTCCATAAAGAAATTAGCCACTACGGGCGAAAGAGGACTTCCCATAGCCACTACGTCCGTCTGTTCGTAAACATTTCCACCCCACAAGAAATGACTGGAAGTCATGCAGTGGTAATATAGCTTAGTAATGTCCTCAGGGAACAGATGTTCAATGAGAGACATGGCCGAGTCAATTGGCACTGTAATGAGCAAGGACTCCACATCGAAACTCACCAAAAGTACATTAGGTTGAAGAGTTATGGTTGACAACTTGTTGACGAAATACCGAGAGTCCCTTACGTATAATTCAGTACGTTCTATGTGTGGCTGAAGCAATTTGCTTAGGTATTTATCCAGAGCTACGTAGGTGAACCTATCGCACTAACAATAGATCTGAGGCGAACATCTTCTTTACGGATCTTAGGAAGTCCATATAATTTAGGAGGCACTGCGTCCCCCTGGTACAGTTCCTGCGAGAGAATGTTGCTTAACAGCAGGTGTAAACGAAACAACTCTCGGGAGACTGAGTGCAGCTCCTTACGAGTGTAACGCACTCTCTCGATCACAAGAGCCTTGTAGCGCGTTGATATATTATCCTGGCCTACGGAGTATTTAACGTGTGCTTCAGCTTCACACAGTTGGGAATGATGTTATGGTCCCGGCATCTCAGCAGAAAGCATAAGAGAGAAGAATAGATTTCTTCCTCTTTAATTTGCTGAATTTTGAAGCTTTCTTAAAAGTATCCTCCCCATAGAGGTTTTTAATGTTGCCATTGATGCTTTCACGGCTCGTACTTATAGACATCATATAGGTTTCTTGACACGACATAAGCCAAAAAGCCTATATCATGTAAATAATAATAATAACTATCTCAGCTGTCAATTTATGGAATTTTTGAAGCGGCACTAATCAGGTGGTTTGCATGTCATTTTAAAGATTCTTATTTTTCTGAGATCTGGCAACCTGGTAAAACTGTACTGGACTGTTTGTAAGTCTAAGTTAACTTTTCGGCCGATCAGCAGAGCACGCTACCAGAGGTATTTAACATGCGAGCGACAAATTATGAGATGCAATGCCTAGATATTGCTCACCTTTCGCAGGAGTCTTAAGAGTCTAAACTCATGTTCATGATATTTCTTATCTCTCGTCCGATCTTTGTGCGTATTAATACAAACTTTGCTAACGAATGAATTAAGAAACTCATAAAAGATGGAGCTGATAATAAAATATATGTTGAAAGTGGGTGGGGCTGGGCCTTAAAAACCTTTTTAATAAGTTAAAGAGCATTGATGGTATCTTCTGCAGTACCTAATTAACTTCAAGGGCTTTTCGTGCCAGTCTATTTGCTGTTCCTCGTCACAGTTAACAATGTCAGGGGTTGTTACATTATTATTATTATTATTATTATTATTATTATTATTATTATTATTATTATTATTATTTCTTTGTTGTGCCCATTCAAAGAGCGTGTTTGAGATTGTTCGTTGGCCTGATGGTTTCCGCCTTCTCGTGCTCCCAACATCTCTTCATGAACGTACTGTGTTGCATCTTGCGTTCTGTGGACCACTTCCTACCAGTTTTCTTTTCAAGTTTCTCCACGAATTTGTGCTTGGCTACTATTAACTTTTAAATATACGCTGGAGGAGTATGAAACCTCAACACCAAGAAGACATTACTTTAGAGGAGTCCAGTTTGTGCTAATCAATTGTCTAAATTTTATTAAAGTTTCCAGGTCATAGGTCCAAGTATGCGCGAGAAGACATGTGACCTGGTGGTACATTAATAACCTCTTGCTTCGATTTTTAATGAAAGTATGCAGACGTGTATGCATTGTGTCGTGCAGGTGCCGTATGTCACTTTGTGGAATGAAGTTTCACGCCTGTTGCACTTGGCAGTCAAATCAGGAATGGTTAATGCTGGTATTGGATGACGCTGGATTTGTCGTTCCATAATGGTCCCATACGTTCTCAATGGGTGAATGGTCTGGTGATCTCGCAGGCCAAGGCAACTGGTCGACACACTGTAGAACATGTCGGATGACAGCAGCGGTATGAGGACGGACGTTATCCTGTTGAAAACACTGCCCTGAACATTGCGGAATGAATGGCAGCACGACCAGTTCAATCACCAGTCTGACGTACAAATCTGCTGTCAAGGTTCTTGGGATAACAACGAGAATGCTCCTGTTGCCAAAGGAAATTGCTCCTCAGACCATAACTTCCCGGTGTAGGCCCAGTGTTTCGACACGACAAACAGCTCATCTGGTCTCCTTCTTACGGCGATCACTGGCACCAAGACAGAAACGGCTCTCATCTGAGAGCACAGCAGATCTCCATTCCGCCCTCCAGTGATCTCTAGTTTGACACTAGTGAAGTCACAGATGGCAGTGATTAGGAGTTAGTGGCATGAATGCTACAGGTCGTTTTGCTTGGAGATGTTCCTCAAGTAATCGATTTGTTACAGTTCGCCTGTGTTACTCTGGTGCCAACTGAACCTTTAATGACTGTTTCAGATGCAGTACGATACACCACAGCCATGCGGTGAATACGACGGTCTTTCCCCTCCGTATTAGCCCGTGTGTGGCCGACCTCGCCTTCCCGTGACCATCCTTACCGACACCGATACACTGTGGATACATCCTTGCCAATTCTTTTTGCAATATCACGGAAATAACATCCACCTTCTCGTTGCCTTATTACACGACCTCGTTCAAGCTCAGTGAACCGTTGCTGCTGCCTTCTTCGTCTCCTTAAACGCCTGCTTGACTCACACCTACCTCACAACGTCAACACTGAACGCTCACGACGTGTACAGCGCGTATTTAAAGCAGACTTGCTTTGCAAGGTCATAGTGACGCTACTAGCACCATGTTTCGTCAATTAGCACACAAATTTGAACGAGCGTCATCTTTTAGATGTGCAAACACGCCTTCCGAATTTCTATTATATAGCGCAACTCCTTCCTGTTGTTGGGATTTAGTTTTACGCCAGAATAGTGTCCAACCTAACACAAGCATTGCAAATTACGTTTGGTTATAAAACTCACGATATGACTGGTCCTAACATTAATAAACATGAAAAGTTCACCACTGTTCGTAATAATTTCAAGTGAATCTAGTGCGTCATAACTTTCTTATAAACTTTTAAGTTGTTTATGATATATCTTAACTCTTGCATCATTAATGTGGCTTTTATCAGAGTGGAGTCGTATGTCAGTGTGGGTACGTCTGGTTTAATCAACTGTCAGAATAAAACTTGTATAGGTAGCTCACATGGATCATCCATGGATTTTCTCTCCACTTCAATTTGTTCAATATACTTTCACAGGTTTTCTTGTGGGATGCAAAACCGTCTATCGCTTACTTTTTTCACTTACCTTTAAAAACAGTTTCATTTAACCTTGCAACAAGTCTATCCTTCAGTTCCATTCCTTAAATATTTTTGAAATCTGATTTCGAAACCTGGTATCACTACCAAAGTTCTTCCGCGTTGACTGCCACTATAGGGTTCATTTTCTCGTTGTTCCACTCGAATAACTGCTCTTTACTGCCCTCACGCGTGGCTAAACAGGGTACACGACCTTCGTGCAGTGGGAGGGGCGAGTTCATACACAGTGTAACACGCCTTAGGCAGATAAACAACTTCCGCGGGGAGTAGAGTTCATGTAACTTCTCTTTATTACTATCCTAATCGGGACCGAGTTCGTTGGAAGCCCTCCCAAGGTGAGCCCCTGGGTTGTAGTCTACGACGGATGGAGACTGTGAAACTGTTGACACATGCAAGGGTGCATCATGAAAACACGCAAAACTTTTAAACATCTGTAAGAAATGTCAGCCAACACACATATTAATCTCCTGTTTGTTACTAACAATCTGGAATGATGATATGTCGCAAATGTTCATTTACATCATTTATCTCGTGTATAAATAATCGTTCTTATCCCGTTTTAAGTCCCTCACACTACGAATATCAATATTCTGACATTTATTCAAACCAGCCCGTACATTATTTTGTTACAATGGGTGCTCTCCCTTTCAAAATATGTGCATAATGTGATGTTACACAAATCTTAAACAAATGACTCATGCGGGGATTGACCTCGCGATCCTTCACTTTCTAGATCCGCATCTTAACCGTCGCGCAATACGTTTAGTATTTCGCGTAGAGCAGTATATGCTGTGTTCACGAATGATATGACGTACCGGTACTTTCAATCCTTCCACGCTATCGGGTAGTGGCCCCTAATTTCATTGTGACACGTCTTTGGTGGTAATGATGCTAGTTATATCACGTTCCGTTCTATAAATTTGGTAGTCTCCCCTTCTGAATAAACCGCAGAACCACGTATCATACCAGAAGTATAAGTCTTGTTTCTAAACTTTTCGACTGTCTGACCCATGCCCATCCGGGTAAACTAATCATGGCTTTACTGTACCCACTAGGCATCACCTAATTATCAAAACAACACCGCAATTTAACTTCACATGATGTTTAAAAAGCACAAATGATTCTACTGTAAAGTTATCAAAAACATTTCGCCACCTGTTGCCCATTTAATTGTTGAACTTTATGTAGCGGACTCCAGATAACAATATCGTGGCTTCCACTGGTATCGCTTAATATGAGTGACTATGAAGTGGTCAAACATAATTATAAATTAGATCTTCTAAATTAACAAGCGACATATAAAATTTAGTGGGCAAGGTGATATTTTCATCACATAGCTCAGTTAGACTAATTAACAGTTTTTAGCAGTCTATTAGCTGCCTATGTGCTTGCTCCATTGTCTAACGTGCCTGCCTCTCATCTGGATGCCTTGGGTTTGATTCCTGGCAAGGTCATGTATTTTTACCTCATCTCAGGGCTACTTCAAGGTCCACTCAGCCTACACGATTGCAATTGAAGAGCTACCTGACTGTTTAGAAAGCCAAGAACAACGCCCGAGAGGATTCGTCGCATTGATCGTGCGTCACCTTGTAATCTGCAAACCTTCAGGCTGAGCAGCAGTCGCTTCGTAGGCCAAGCACCATCAGGACTGCAGTACCATGGAGTTTGTTATTAGCTGCCTATAGAGACCAACTACCTCGAAACGACTCGGGCAGTCATGGAAGGTGGACAATGGAAGACTTCTATGGCCTCCTAAACCTAATTCTGTCAGGTTAATAAGTGAACGAGTTGACCGAGGAAGTTGCCAGACGTGTTTTTCGCATTAATGAAATCCTCTAAGAAAGAAGTTGAACGTTCTGACGCGTGTATTATTTCAGCACAATTTCGTGTTTCGAAGGTATGAATTAGAGAAAAGTGGAAACACACTGGTCTTTGGTCCAAGGGTTTGTGCCGGTGGTGATCACCTGATGACTGTTATTCTAAGGGACAAAATAACGTGATCCCTGACAAAACGAAAACAGAAATAAACATAAAATATATATAAACGGAATGAATTTTGAAAACGAAGAAAAAAGGAAATAATCTGTATAAATAAAATCGTAACGACCGTGTATTTGTACATTAACTATTTTGGTGAAATTTCCGTACAGGTATCCGTTTCAGGTGTAATAATGGCCATCTGCATAATTTTAGCTTTGGTATCTGTTTGGTTGTTTGTTTGTTTGTCTGAATTCTTATAACCTGAAAACTACTCATATATTTCTACTAAACTTGAAATTTAGAATTGACCTGTCCTTGGGTACTGTAGGTTTCATGACCAATATTATTTCTAAATACCGTACCTAAATTTACTGGGGTTTATCCGAAACTGAAACCATGATTTTGCTCTCCCACAAAATATGTACATCCAAAATGAATACAAAGCTTCCTTAGAGGAAATCAATTTCTAAAACTTTTTCTCGTGTGAATCATTTCGATAGGAGGATTAATAATGGAGATATGAATAACAGGCGATTTTTCAGAACAAGTCCCAACGGACTTAACTTAATAACGGTTAGGTGTAAATCGTATTTCTTATAACTTGAAAACTACTGAAGATATTTCAACCAAACTTTATATTTAGCATCCACCTGCCCAAAGGTAGATTTTTTTAAGATCCATACCATTTCAAATTTCCGGAATGGACTGGGGGTTTATAGGGAATCGAAACAGTGATTTTACTCTCCCACAATATATACAAGACCAACCTGACTGGAAATCGACCAGCCTTGATGGAAATCCATTTCTAAAACATTTTTCTCATGTGCATTTTTTCGACAGGAGAATGAATAAGGGAGATATCATGAACGGTCGGTTTTGCAGGCTAAGTCCAGGGAACATAACCCAAAAGGTGCCGTACGTGGAGCAGATTCCTTATCTATCTACATAAACAAAATCGTAACGACCGTGTGTCTGAACTATTTTGGCAAAATTTTCGTATAGCTATCCGTTTAAGTGGTAATAATGACAATCTGCACATTTTTTAGCTGTAGTTTCCTGAAAGTCCTGATTTTTACCCCCTCCCCCAAAATGATGATTGGGGCACAATCTGCTAGACGAACTAAAAAAGTTGAAACATGGTGAAAGTATACGTTTTAGCCTGTAACCGACGGAAAACTTCCAAGAATATCGAAATATGGAGGCAATTTTAATGACGGTGCAGACATTTGTTTCGAGTTATTTCGTGCCTAAACGGTAGGTCCTATTACAAAACGGATGGCACAATCTTAGTTAAATTTGGAGTGATCTAGAACTTTTGTTCTATGACTTTTTGTCGTATATTTATCCCTTATACATTAGATTTGCATCTATTCCTCGACTGTAGGTACATTTTGCACTTTTTACACGGATAATTCATACGTTGAATCACTTATAGGAAAGATAGAATCATTAAATTCTACACGAACATTGGCCCACCCAGTAGCCACATGTGAGCCAAATACTGTTTGTAGCTGTCACATAATTATCCGAAAAGTAATGTACTGTGAGAAAATCTTACCCAAATTTCACCCTATTCGACGTTTCTAACTCAATCTGACCCATGAATAGATGAGATACGAGAAAATATTATAGGACCAGCCCTTTAGACCGCTAAATATGCCGTATCATGGTATCCGTTTGGCATATGGCGTACCGTTTAGCAGCAGTTAATCTGTAAATGAAGGTCTGCAATGTTGTAAACATGCATATACTTTCGTAGGTCGATCTATATATATTCAGTGATGTAGTTTTGTAGCCATCGAGAAAGAGTGTGTCTGCTATTGTAATCAGTGCTCCCCACATCGACTTTGTCTGGCAGTAGGAATGGGGTACTTTCCCATGTCCTGTGTAACTGGCATTAGTAAGGAGGGTCTACCATTATAATGAATAATTCCCTTCTCGATTTGACTTGCAGAAAGCACGAGAGTATACAATTTTGTTCAAAACTCCCCTACCCGATTGTATTTGGCACTAGGTAAGGTTGCCCGCCATTATAAACAAATGTACCCATCTAAAATGCGACTGGCATTAGGCATAGTGGCCTGCTATTTTAATAGAAACTCACCAACTTGGTGTGACTGAAAGTAAGCTGGCTGGTAGTATGAAAAGCGGTCTGTCATTATAATGAGAACAGCACAACTCAGTTTTGACTGGCATTAGGGAAGGTGCCTGCCATTGTAATAAAACCTCTTCATCTATAATCTGTTTGGAAGTAGAAAAGGGGACCTGCCATTAAAACGAAAACTCCCCAAATCGATTATGACAGCGCAGTAGGCAATGGGGCCTGCCATTATAATGAAAACTCCCCAACTCGATTGTGAATGGCAGTAGGCAAATAAGCTTGGCGTTATTATCACAACTCCGCAACTCACACGTTACATTGCACACAACGTATGGGGACCTCCCCATGCTGTTTCGAGGGTAAAGCTAAGAGACATGCAATTTAAAAAAATCTTATTCACTACATGTACAGTAATTTACTTCGATATCCGTATACAATGTAGAATGCCGTAGCGAAGCACGGATACATTTGCTAGTTAATAAATAAATGGTGTTGAAACAACTGAATGGATTTTAACATCAAAGGGGAGCGCAGGTGAGTCCGAGGGTTTCCGGCAAGCTGAGATTTCTTCTTAGGCCAGAGAGATGCACGAACTCAGAGAGAAACTGCGCCACAGCCAAATCAACAGCACATGAGCATACTTAGAGATCTTCACTCGTTAGGAGGTAAGAGTGCGTAGATCTCCCATGATCTCTCTTCAGTTTATACTAAACTACGACCTCTCTCTGTGAAAACTGGAAAGAGGGCCGCCATACTGCAGTTGTCTTCTTAATTGCCCTTGGCTGCTTGGGAGTTCGGATAGCTAGCTACTCTGACTTTCAGGTAATGTGTTCGAATTCTGACCGGGCTGGCTAATTTCTGTAGTTCATGGACTATTTGCAGTGTTGATGATTGTCTTAGAGGAAGTACAACTGGGTGGTTAGCGTACGTTCTTCCCAATCTACTTTTCTCAAAACTGCATTTACTGATGTCGTTCCTCCCAATAGTATGTTCCCGCATTACAGGTCCAAATATAAGTTATTATGGCTTAGATATTTGGCTGTAATAAACTTAAGTATTCTGTATTGAACGAAGTTGAAATAGGCACAAATGCCAAGGACAGCAACAAATGGACGGTCACTTTCAAACTCCTATCTTCGGGACCGTTATACATTGCTGAGGTTGTTTGTACAATGGTGGTCAAGCAATGTCTCCTCATAAAGTGGAGCCCTGCACGGATATGCAAAATAATATCTACATCCGCTCCGCAGCCGCACTGCAACTATTTAACTATATTACATCCAAGGTATTTAAACGGATAGATCTGTTGACAGGCCTGATACTTGGCAACAGCCCTCCTACAGTAACTCTTGCGACAACTACAGATGTATTGAGTGCTTCTCTTTCGGAAACTTTGTTCCTTCCTTCCACTAACTGTGGGCAGAAGCCAGTTAGGCCTAGGTCAGATTTTACGGCATAATGGGCTCAAGGCTCTTTATATGTCATCATTTTCTCACACCAATGTCAAGGGTCGCCTCACCACGAGGAAAATGATGATGATGATGATGATGATGATGATGACGCTTGTTGTTTAAAGGGGCCTAACATCGAGATCATCGGCCCCTATGGTTTGAAATGAGACGAAATGCAATTTAAAAGTACAAAATTCATCCACTGACCAGAATTCTAAACGTGATGATAAAGAATGGATATGAATTAATCAGGGGATCTGACCCGCAATGCCGCACAATCCCAGAAACAATATTACTGACCAAGGGGCTGCTTCCAAAGCACAGTCCTGGATCGGTGATGCTTGTCTAGAGGGGTTCAATATCCATGTCAACGGTCCCTCTAATGGTACTTATCGCTAGTAGAGCATAATCATAGTATTTCACAAGTTGCGGTACTAAACAAAGGTACCATAAACTCACGGTGTTCCAAACATCATGGTACTACTTACAAGTATTGTACATCGTGCAGGTAACGCAGACCTCTGATGTTTCTCACAAAATGTCGCCACCCATAGTGTTCCCACCTATTATTCACGGGCGCCTGTATTCCCGTGGTGTTCCTCACATAGTGGTTACTAAATATAGGCAACGAAGACCCACGGTGTCGCTCATATTGTATTAGTAACCAGAGTCAACGCCCAGACCCGTGGTGTGTCTCACATAATGGTACTAATCACGGACAACGCCCAAACCCGTGGTGTTCCGCACTTAGTGGTACTAATCACAGGTATTGGAAACCCACAGCGAACCCAGCTGGACTGCTACGAATCACAAAACTATTGAGTACCTAACAGAGTGGTACTACTCGCAAGTAAAGGCGGCCCATGGTGTTCCCTGCGTGATGGTACTAACCACAAGTAGTTTCATGGTTCTGGTTCAATCATCCCTTGGTCGCTCCTTTTAGTCGCCTCTCACGACAGGCAGGGGATACCGTGGGTGTATTTTTCGTCCACGTCCCCACCCACAGGGGGTAGAGAGAGATCAAAAAAGAAGAAGAAAGGAGGGATCCGTCACTTCGAAAAATGAAGTAACGGACGAAGAAAGGCAAGGGCCACGAAGGGCGTGAAAATGAAAGACTCCCTAGGCCTCGAATGCTCTAATACCGTCGGGGTCGGAAAAGAACAATAATTGACCAAGGGAGGTCGGACAGGATAGACGAAAGTGAGGAGCCTGGCGCAAGTAAGTGGAAGCAATGCCAAGACTCAGCTAAGGGCCCCGTGGTCGCCAATCCACACTCCCAAGTTGAGAGCCCCTTGGGCCCCTGTTAGTCGCCTCTTACGACAGGCAGGGGATACCGCGAGTGTATTCTACGTGTGCGTCCCCCAGCCGCAAGGGGTCCACGAGGAAAAAATAACTGCATGAAATGATGAAAGACCGGTCAGGCGAGATACATCTGAGTATAGCCGAGTGAAAAATCAATAAACATCATTATTTAGAAATGATCAGCAAAATTATCCGCTCTGCCATACTGTTTGCATCCGCCAAGACACTAACTTCGCGGATCCGTGGATATCCGCATCCGGGCAGGGCTCTACTCATAGGCGTGCTTGCACGGCAGGTTGTCGCTCTCTCCTTGTCGTTGCGCTTATATATACCCGCTCAAGATAATCTGTTAGAGGAAGCAGAGCACTGGAATACCATTTGAAAAGTAACTCCAACATCTGCAGTAGGTACAAATGACAAAGACAGTAAGATCTGGACGTTCTCTTTCAAATTCCTATCTTTAGGCTCGTTATACTGAGCCCGCAAACCATCAGCCTGGATCTTCCTATACATCGATTGCCCGAAATAGAAGAAACAGAAAATATCGAGTGAGCTGGCCAAGCGGTTAGGGCAGCGTAGCTGTGAGCTTGCATTCAGAAGATGGTGGGTTCGAATCCTACCGTTGGCAGCCCTGAAGATAGTTTCCCGTGGTTTCCAATGTTAACACCAAGTAAATGCTGGGGCTATGTCTTAACTGCTACCTTCTCAATCCTAGCCCTTTCCCATCCTAACCTTGCCGAAAACCTTCGATCTGTTAGTGCGACGTTCAAACACTAGCAAACAAAAAAGAAGCAGAAGGAAAGGCCGTTCCGAGAGAACACTGCACCTTAATCATTAATTCTAGCAAGTTCGAAGTCAAACACGATCTTTGACACTTGAACGAATTGTGTGCTTCAAACACTGTCTGATACATACCTTCAGTTTGAGAACGGAGAAAACAAATGGAAAGGGCATTCCCATTTATTCTGGCAACTGAAGATTCCTCGCTTGTTACAGTTTCAATTGCTGTATTGTAAATATCTGAACAAACAAGTTACGTGATACTTTGAAAAGTTCCGACAAGAAGACAAGTTTTAGATAAAAAATAGAAGTTCCAAATTAGCTTGTAACTGGTAAACATCATATGTTCCTCTACAATGCACTAAATGACTTATTAAAGAACAAAGAGGTACTGAAACTGCTCTTACATAGTTATCTCTGGAACAGGTCATTAAGTGCAAACCAAGTAAAATGTGGCGTATTACTCGTACAAAAGACCGTGTTAGGTGTATTGTTTTATAGTATGAATAAAAAAATGAGGAAAGAATTGCAAATTGCTAAAGGATTCTTAACATAACTTTATGTAAATAATTGACTATGAAATACAGTAACAATGTAAGTAAATAAATAAGTGCATTGAAAATCAATACTTGCGATATGCGGCAAGACAACCGACACTAAAATTATTGCTGTCTGCTGTCCACATTTTCCTAGCGACGAAGTATTTATTTATTGTTTATAGCAGTTTGACATATTGTGCCCGCGTGGTGGCCATTATCCTTAACGCATATAGACTATATTGTCTGACATCGCGGTTAGCTGGTTCGAGTCCTGTTGGTCGAAAAAAAAATTCACCATCAAAATGATGGCCATCAGAGTACCGGTATGAATTTTCTAATCACTAAATTACTTGCCAAAATCCTAGATTCAGTTCCAAACCTCTCCGCTGTGTGCATATGGAGTGAGTGTATATGACGCCGTTGGTGATAATTAATCCTTCGAATGGAGGCGTTAAGAATTGAGTAGACCCCCCTTGGTACTATTCGGTAGGAGTAGGCTATGTGCCGGTACTGGTTTTCACTCTTTCCCTTCCTATTATCATCTATAACACCATTCATTTCACTAACTCCTCTGATTAAGCTAACGTTGGGAAGGGCATCCAGTCATAAAATTCAGTACGAAGATTCCTCACAGTTCATATTCGACCTCGTAGAGAAACGGGACAAAGGTTGGACACGCTCCATAGCTTAACATACTGTGAATTCAGTTTTGTGTTATTTCTGCAGTTATGATTCTCACAATAGAGGGAAAGGAATTTGTTTATTGTGGAATATCTTCTGCCATGCGCCAGAATGGGCCGGGATTGCTTCTTGTTAAGGAACAGCGCGAGGAGCGATTTTATAAGGAGGCACCAAATAACAGAACAATGCTAGCTATCGTTGACAAGTTTCGTCATACGGTATTGGTCTTATGTCAACGAAAGGAGACAATACGGCGCCCAAAAACCGTCACCACAAACGAGAATTAAGGATGACTCCCCCAACAGGTGTTTCAGTTCCCAAAGCGTAGTCAACAACGAACATCGCTGAATCTCGTTTTGAGCGACAGATCTGTTCGACATGCCGTATTCAAGTTGCTCAGCATCTAACAGAACCGGATGAGCGACCCCAGGTACGGTAGTGCATCCCAGTGTTGTCCATGACCTATCAGGATCCAGATTTCTTCTGCAACATATGATTTTCAGATGAAGGCAATATTCACTATGATAGCTACATCAACCGATATATAACTCGTTTTGTAGCATTTGAACAGCCTGATGTTCAATCAGTTTTACAGAAATAACTACAAAGTGCGCACGAGTTACAATTTGGTGCGCCGTGTCCAGTCTTGGAATACTGTGCCCTTATTTTATCGAGGTTGTTGCACATAATCCAAAAATATTTGTCCAGGTAATCTGTAGAGGCCTCATTATTACCCCATTTGTGCAGGATCGCCGTTTTTGTCGCACTAGAAACGACAATGGACACAGCAAGATGGAGCTACATCCCACACCACTGTGGAGTCACTTACTCTTCTGCAACGACACTTTGGAGATCACCTAATTCCTTGTGCTCCTCGTAATCCACGGATCTCGCGGCCACAGATGCCTTCATGCGGGGCGTGTTTAAAGAATCAGTTTTCAAGACAGGTGACCCACCTACAAATATTTACGAATTACGCGAGAAGCTGCCTGCTGTCACTTCTTGATGGATGCAGTGCTTTTGCATCATCTCTCGGCACAGACCAGAGGAAAGTGTACCTTCCACCAAAGTCTCAGTCCCATCCATGGCTGTGACAATATGGAAGCTGCTGGGGTATGGGTAGTGCTGAGTAATGGCATTCGGAGCAAGACCAGTCCGTCTGATTATTCTAAAAAGTGTTGCTCATAGGGTTAGTTTTCCTAACGTAGCACTGTCTGGCCCAGTGAGAAAGCAATGGCAAACTACCTCAATCCTTATTTTACCTCTGGGCTGATGACCTGACACACAACAGACACACGCGAGAGAAGATAGTCATGTTTGTGTTCTTACAACAACTTTTTTATCAACATTTTCAATAGCCTTCAGCAGAGTTATGAACTATGTGTAGCACTTGATTATACATATTTTGCACACACACACACACACACACACACACACACACTATACCAACGCAATTCAATAACATTTCAGTGTCGTTTGTTTTTCCACATACGGTAGATTAATTATATATTGGGAAAAAAGGGCATTGGAAAGGTGTTATTACGAAAAGGGTATTAGCAATTTAAAATTGGTATAAAGCAGTTTTGGAATAAAGGATGTTGGGAAATTTCAACAAAGGGATAAGTAGATTAGGAATTCTTCTTCTTCTTCTTCTTCTTTATCCGTTTACCGTCCAGAGTTGG
The DNA here is from genome assembly GCF_040414725.1 of Anabrus simplex. NCBI lineage: Eukaryota > Metazoa > Arthropoda > Insecta > Orthoptera > Tettigoniidae > Anabrus > Anabrus simplex. The sequence goes on from NC_090265.1 coordinate 220,175,714, forward strand.
TTTCTCCCTCGGACTCAGCGAGGGATCGCACCTCTACCGCCTCAAGGGCAGTGTCCTGGTGCCTGAGACTTTGTCGGGGGATACAACTAGAAAGGAGGACCAGTGATTAGGAATTACTTATTTGTAAAAATGGCCCACGACGCAACTGGGCAGCCATCCTCTCTTAACACTAATCAGAGGATAAAAATGAAGATCGACAAAAGAAGAAGGGCCACGAAAAGCATGCAAATGAACGATGCCTTAGGCCTCACGAGCCTACAGTAATATAGTTTGTATTAGAATAATAATAATAATAATTATTATTATTATTATTATTATTATTATTATTATTATTATTATTATTATTATTATTATTATTATTATTATTATTATTATTATTATTATTATTATTTTAGCATGTGGCCTCCGAAGAAGTCTGGTGCAGGTCTTTCGAGCTAACGCCACATAGGTGACCTGCGCGTGTATGAAGACTATGACGACTTTTAATAATGAATAAGACACACTCACCCAGCCCTTGAACCACTGGAATTAACCAATGAAGATTAACTGTCTGAGGCACTCAGACAAGTCGTTGGGATTAGAAGAAATCAAGAGTTGACATGGAAAGCCATATAGGAAAGTTGAAAGTGATGAGCCTGTCACGAGTAGAAACAACGCCTGACTCAGCTCGGGGCCCTGTGGTCACAATCCATTCTCCCAAGTTCAGAGCCCGTGCGGTCCCCTTTCAGTCAGTTCCTACGACAGGTAATGAATTTAGGTAGCTAGTCTCATCTGCATATCAAGTTCCCCCACAACACGTAACACCTCACACGGCAGACATCGACAATCCTTCTCTAAGAAAGGTTCACAGGAGCAATGATAGCCTGACGATTATTAATTAGTTGCCGATGTTCAATAGGTCTATCTTTTGTGTTCAAAATTCTCATTCCTAAAGCAGCAGTGGTTCAGTCTCGAGCTATTTGTTTACCGCGGTTGCATATTCCCGCCTTGTTGTTAAATTATAGCACGCTACAACAAATTGGTAATTTGGGATGTAATTCACAAACGGATCAGTGCCTGAACTCGTGGGGCATGATACCATTGTTCGCGTAAAGAGAAACAATTGAACGTAGCCGCTGCGGGTTTCCACACGCGAATGGAAATTGAAGCTTATACACTCTATAATTGGCACCACAGAGTATTCATGAAACACAATACTTTTTCTATAGAGCATGGCGAATGTGTCATACAGTGTGTATGGTCGCGAACTAGACTTCTATGGCTCGTGTTGTGTCGCGAAATAGAACAAGACTTTGATGTTTATAGGCTATTGTGTTTTCCTTAGATCGTCTGTATATTCATAGTGGTGGTGGGTACTGTTTTAAGGGGAAGAACAATACAACTAGATTATGATTACATTAGTTATAATGAACGAAGAGTCCGACTCATTGGCTGAATAGTCAGCGTACTGGCCTTCTGTCCAGAGGATCCCGGGTTCGATTCCCGGCTGGGTCGGGGATTTTAACCTTCAATGGTTAATTCCAGTGGCCCGGGGACTGGGTGTTTGTGCTGTCCCCAACATCCCTGCAACTCACACACCACACATAACACTATCCTCTACCACAATAACACGCAATTTCCTACACATGGCAGATGCCGCCCACCCTCATCGGAGGGTCTGCCTTACAAGGGCTGCACTCGGCTAGAAATAGCCACACGAAATTAAATTAATAAACGAAGAGATCCGATCATTCAAGGAACAATGGCATCCACAAAAGCAAATGGCCGCTAAGGGCATAAAATAGCAATAATAATAATAATAATAATAATAATAATAATAATAATTAGTGGACCTGTGCTGCTCTACAGCATTCGTTATAAATGGGTCAGCAGTCATATTGTTTTTCCTGCCCTTTTCAGTAGTTTCATGAACTTTTAATACCGATACATAGTAATTGATTCATTTATAATGTAGCTTATAACACTTCTTTCCATACAACATCCGTTGTGCTTTGACCATTCGGGCGTATCTGGATCTTAATATTTTCCGACGATCTTGCCCAATACTGGTTCATGTATGTAGACAGCCATTTTTATTCACTTTGTCCCTGCGCTTTATAGAGTCATACAGAAGGCTGGTTGACTTGATACATTCCCGTCTGTGCGTACGTCGACTGTTTTCCCTTAATAGCATGGAAATTATTAGGAACGTTCTGCCATCTGTTGAGTCAGTTTAGAACCTGGGGAAGGTCCGAGAATCAAGGAGTATCTAGCAGAGAATAGTATTCTTCCATGATCAGGGGAAGTGTATACTCTCTGGCTTGACAGGTAGGGTAATCAAACATGGCTGCATGTAACGACATTACTTAGAATGGAAAACACATATATCAGAATATTAATGAAAGTGTTAATCACTTAGCAACGCGCTAAGTACAAAATATATTGCGGGCTAGCCTGCAATTACTTGAGTGGTCATTTAGTCATTTGATTTTAGTATCACCCAAAGTTGACTGAACGTAGAGACCTATCAATGTCTGATGATTCGCCGGCAGGTAATTCCGGAGAGAATGAAAAGGCATGAAGCAAATCGGTCCAGTAGAACGGCCGAACAAATCTGTTTTAGTAAACTGTCTAATGAAATGAAACGAAGTGGCTTTTAGTGCCGGGAATGTCCGAACATAAGTTCGGTTCGCCAGGTGCAGTTCTTTTAATTTGACACCGTAGGCGACCTGCGCGTTGTGATGAGGATGAAATGATGATGAAGACGACACATACACCCAGCTCCCGTGCCAGCAGAATTAACCAATTATGGTTAAAATTCCCGACCCTGCCAGGAATCGAACCCGGCACCCCTGTGACCAAAGACCAGCACGCTAACTATTTAGCCATGGAGCCGAACAAACTTTTTAATATATATATAAATGCTCAGGCAGAATGGTAATCGAATCCAGGGCCCTCTGAACCGAAGACAAGTTCGCTGATCATTCAGCCACGGAGCCAAACAGCAAGCGTCCTATAGTAATTGTACATAACGAACAGGGCCACGAACAAAGTCAAAAACAAAGTTATGAAACGTACGTGTCACATAATTGTCTGGTGGAGAATACCTGTCCAGTTTGATACAATAAATTACATTACAAACACGTAAACGTAGCTCTCAACGAGACCTGTCCAATCGCAGGAATACCACCACCCTGTGTTCGAAGAGACGTGGCTGCAATCAAACGTCGAACATGAAAGATGTCTTTCGTGCTCACTGCTTTCATACAGAATACCGTTAAATGTAACTGCTTGCTCACGGCATAGTAATAAATAAGTTAACAGATAACAGTATCATAGAGTATCTCGTCACTGATGTTCCTTGTTCACTTCCCGAGCGAGCGAGTTGGACGTGCGGTTAAGATAGCTGTGAGCTTACATTAGGAAGATGGTGGGTTCGAATGCCACCGTCGACAGCCCTGAAAATGAAATGTCGCATGGCTTTTAGTGCCGGGATATCCCAGGACGGGTTCGGCTCACCAGGTGCAGGTCTTTCTATTTGACGCCCGTAAGTGACCTCCTCGTCGTGATGAGGGTGAAATGATGAAGACAACACATACACCCAGCCCCCGTGCCATTGGAATTAACCAATTAAGGTTAAAATCACCGACCCGGCCGGGAATCGAACCCGGGACCCTCTGAACCGAAGGCCAGTACGCTGACCGTTCAGCCAACGAGTCGGACAGCCCTGAAGATGGTATTCAGTAGTTTCTCATTTTCTCACTTTCACACCAGGCAAATGCTGGGGTTTTATCTCAATTAAGGCCACGGACGCTACCTTTTCTTCCTAGCCCTATCGTATCCTTGCGTCGTCGAAAATTTTTGGTGTGTTAGTGTGACGTTAAATAATTAGCAAACAAATTCACTTCCTGTCTGAAGTAGCAGATCCAGATTATTAACTAACTCCTATTTTCAACTCAAAGTTGAAAAGAAGCAGTCCGATAAACTATATCCGCTTACGATGCCCATGAGCTTCGGAATTTGAAATCAAATTAAGCTGGCAGGGAAGCTCGCTTGACAAGTATCAAATGCGATCTAGAAAAAAGGAAAGAAAGAACGAAAGCAAGAAAGAAAGAAAGAAAGAAAGGAGCATCTCAACAGAGCAAAGCCATTCACCTGTTTCTTGATATATTATTGGATAAGCTTCAGTGAAATCTGGAGACGTTAGGTGATGTAATGAACTGATCTCTCCGAAAAGGAGAGAAGTGTAAACGTGTGTACATCCAATCAGTCACATAATATCTCGATCAGGGTTTGAGTTACAGAAAGAACGATATAAACTGATTACAACCTGACCTTTCCCGCGTATAGCTCAGAGCAAAGATACATCCATCGCCCGCTTCCCGATGAAGTTGTAGTGACTCCTCATGTTGAGATAAAAGTTTCGAGAGGATTGACCCAGAAACAAAATAACATTTCAAAATTTAGATTTTCAGGCCACAAATATCGACGTTCGTTAGATGCTCAACGTATAAAATACATCTGCATTTCAATGATGGTATCAATTAATTTAAAGAATTTTATGAATCAGAGGCAAGATATTCAAGATTTCATTTTCTCAATGTGGTGGTCACTTTCAAACCATGTGTGATATATTGATCTTATTATTACTGTTCATATGTTTCAACGTGCAGCCAGTCTCTGCTATGAATGGTGTGAAAATGTGCTCATAGGGTCGGTTGGTGCACGCATTTCAGTGGGCTTGGCAGTCTGATGTGCAATAGCAACTTCTGGGTCGGTGAGGAAAGCAACGGGAAACTACCTCACTCCTCATTTCCCTAGTACGCCTCTCCAATGACACCTAGGCCATCTATGACAGCTAATGGTGAACCTGTTGAGGATCAAACCAGCCTTCGGGCTGAATACCCAACAAACATGCATGTTTCAACGGTCCGGCACGTTATCCGTTGGGCCTTGAGTTCCTGGGACAGATTCTCGACTGAGCCGAGAACTGTAACATTCAATTATTGATTCCTGTGCCAATACGGGGACTCTCTCATTCTGTGCGTGCGTGTGTGTGTGTGTGTGTGTGTGTGTGTGTGTGTGTGTGTGTGTGTGTGTGTGTGTGTGTGTGTGTGTCATCTTCCATGTATAAGTGGTAGAATAAATGTGTCTGTAACCCTAGTTCATGTGTTCAAACCTGGCAGAGGACGGGAATAAGTCCATTCGTACGACGTCGGTATGTTAAAAATCTCTAACAACACATTTAGTTTAATCCAGTAAAATTCATTAAAACTCAGGCATAAATTGTCCAACAGAGAACCGGTTTATTCTGCCATATGGCAGAGTAAAATAAAACGCCAAATGGACGCGCAGGAAGCTTACATCTCGTTGAAATAAAATTCCTGCACATGGTAGCTGAGACTATTTGATTATGATGATGATGATGATGATGATGAAGATGATGATTATTATGGTTACAGCGATTCTGTCGCTCGCAGAGGATAGGAAGCGCCTGTCCACAATTAGTTTAAGTACTGTTGTCAAAAGGAATCATAACGTAGACACGGTTACCATAAGAACTGTAAAGAATAAACAGGGGCATAATTACCCATACTACAAGGCCTTAAGAATAAAAAGAAAAGGTTATCCACAACAGGCCATTAACAAAAGGCAAATGCTGGATCTGTACCTTAATTAAGGCCACGGCCGCTTCCTTCCAACTCCTAGGCCTTTCCTATCCCATCGTCGTCATAAAACCTATCTGTGTCGGCGCGACGTAAAGCCACTAGCAAAAAAATAGGCAACGAGGCGAAACACCAGCATTCCTCAACGAATATTCTGGAAGAGACAAGAGCCTAAGTGGGCTTATGGCCCAATGATGCAGAGGCTAATCCCATACTAAAATGGGTGACTAAAGGGGGAAGTTTTAAAAGCCGAGACAAGATTTCCAAAATTTAGAGGTTGAAAACTTTAGTCATCCAGCTCAAAAGTTGAAGGGGAGAGATCTGAGTGTCACCACGCGTGCTCTCTTACATTAAATGTTTTCCCAGTAGGGAATAGAAATAGAGTCCAACGACTGCGCAGTAGGTCCTGCATTTCATTCCAAAAAGAGAAGATAACATGTTAGATATTATGAAAACTGCTGAAACTTTCCTCGAACTACCGCAGACACGATCACATATTTAGGTAAATTCTGCCTTTACCATATAGCGTTGGATCTTCTTCAATCCGGCCCCACCCTGTCCCTAGCCCACACTCTCAAGAACTGGAGTAAATCAGACAAGACCGCCCTAAAGTGCTCTCGTTAAATAGTTCCGTAGGGGAAAATTCCAGACTAAATTAAAATACAAAGCACTTATAGGCTAAACTTCCATACACACCCCCAGGTTTGATTGGCTAGAGAACATAGTTACAAGCATATGATAGGCAGATTACAATAGAGGAGGAACCAGGTGAAGTGTTTACAACATCGGTACATTAAAAATATTTACTAAAAAATTGGTTTACTAACTACAAAAAGTCTTCAGTAATTAGCCATTAGATGTCACTATAAAATAGATAGCAGAGCCATCTAACCATCGAAGAAAGTTTTTGAAAGTTTTTAAAAGTTCGCATTCACTGACATAGATGGCCATAGAGAAGGTGTGCAGTTTAAGTAGCCGCGGAAGGTGTACCCCTGGTGCAATTATTATTATTAGTAGTAGTAGTAGTACCCATGGGCGTCTACTCGAAATGGAAAACACACACACTCCGTTAAATATCACCCAGATCCTTTTCATGCTGAGGAACAATGTGTTTTTGACATTAAAACACGCATAGAAATACAGACACGTACTCTGCGTGCTATGTGACGCTCGTATCACGTCACGTCTTCCAGGCCGTGAATCCAACCTGGTCATCCCTGGCCTAAGATGCCTTTTCACACCTTTCAGGGCAATTTTCTTAATATGTAACATCTGCGCACTCGTCGGACTCTATTTCTGTTCGCTACTGGGAAAACATTTAATGTAAGGGAGCACGAGTGATGACCCTCAGATCTCTCTCCTTCAACTTTTGAGCTGGGTGACTAAAGTTTTCAACCCTTTCCTTTCCTTTATCTATTCTCTCATTCTTCAAAGGCTCGTAACTCTTGCATTTCTCTTCTAATTAACGTTAAGAAGGGATGTTTGCCAAGCTGTATTTCCATTTAAAACAGTAATCACCACCACCTTTCGAAAACGATTTGGAACCCGTCTATGTCAAAATAAGTTCTGATATTTCTTTAACATGTATTTAAATGTATTTTACCCGTTTGTTGTAGCGGTGCGCCTGGGAGAACAGTGCCTGTATGGCCAGACATGTACCTTCACCGACCAGCATGCTGTGTGCACACAGGTCGAACACAACGCCATCTGCCAATGCAAGGCGGGCTACCACGAGGTGTCGTTGCAGAGGCCCACCAAACGGAACTTTTGCTCACCAGGTGAGTCAACTGCTCATAGTTATTTTATTTACAACTTACAACATTATCCTATTGTTTGTAAACTTGATTCCATGATTAGTATTAACATTGCACCATTCACGTGTTATCTGAGAGATATACGGGGGTGTTGTCCGGCTCCATGACTAAATGGTTAGCGTGCTGGCCTTTGGTCACAGGGGTTCCGGTTCAATTCCCGGCAGGGTCGGGAATTTAACCGTAATTGGTTAATTTCTCTGGCACGTGGGCTGGGTGTATATGTTGTCTTTATCATTATTTCATCCTCATCACGACACACAGGTCGCCTACGGGAGTAAAATCAAAATACCTGCATCTGGCGAGCCGAACTTGTCCTCAGACACTCCCGGCACTAAAATCCATACGCCATTTCTATTTTTACGGGGGTGTTCATATGCTGTAACTTGAGCTTGTTTGAGGCTAGAAGCCCATCTCTCCTCCTAGCTTCCTGCCTCGGAAGTTATGACCCCCAGTTGTGTTGTGACCTTCACGCAATGCAAATATCACGAGTTTCTGCCAGCGTTATTCCACAAATACGACGCGAGTAAATCTGAAAGTATTCTTGTTTATCTCTAATGCGTTGGATTTGCTGTGAATTAGCTCAAGATCTTTTGAAACTGAAAATGAAGGTGAAGATGATTTGTAAAACAGTATTATGTTCAGTGTGTTGTTTGACTAATCAGTAATATTACGATCTCAGGATCCTGAAGACTGTGAAAATAACAATCAGATAATTAGTTTAATTGTTTCAAATATACCAGTGTCCTTTCTCAATATATCGATGTATGTGTTGTAAATAAGTCTTAAAGTGCATTTTATGTTGGTTTCTATCTTCCACAAATTATATAGCGGTTGTATACATGGACTAACTTTATGCATCTCTCAGATACGACGCCAGCACTGATTCTACTTTTAGGACGCGCTTAATGGAGTGTTAAGAAGGAACGTTTGCCAAGTTGTACTTACCCTCAAAACAGTAATCACCACAATTCTTGAATACGATTGGGAACCCTTGCTCTGTAAAATAAATTCACGAATCTGAGATTGTTGAGCCTCCTTGATTTTCACTCCTTTTTCTTCCCAGTTAAGCTTTCATATTGCTAATTTCGTGACACCGGATAACAGCTCTTTTAGTTGAGAGAACGCATTTTACATCATATTTCAATAACAAATAAATGCATATCCATATGCCATGCGTTATCGTAAAAACGACTGGCTTTTATGGCATGGATAAAGACAGTGCTTGTCATCAGTCATCACCTTCAACTAGCTCTCACTGGAAATATGGTGCACTTTATTGCAATGTCCTATGTATTTATTTCCTTTCTCCATGGCGCTATAGTCCTGACGGGCCTTGCCCTACCAAGCGATTGCTGCTGAGCCCGAAAGCCTGCAGATTACGAGGTGTCGTGTGGTGAGCATAACGATTTCTTGATTCAAAGACCGGAACCGTTGCCTCACGATGAGATAGCTCCTCAGTTGTAATCACGTAGGTTGAGTGGATATCGAACCAGCCCCGGGTGCACCATTCTCGATAAATATCAGCCGTTATGAAACCATGGTTAAACTCTTACCGTGGTATTGTCATTAACCTGTTGCATCATCGCTAATCTTTGGTTCCGAAGCCGTGGCTTCTTGACGCGCTCGTTTATCTCGCTATTATTCCCCTCGGAATAATTCAAAGTAGTATTCAGAAGGCAGTGTGAGTTCGACGGTCACTTGTCCTTAATTTATTCAAAAGACAGTGACAATTTCAACAGTCACGTGTCTCTAATTTATCCAGTTATTTACGTTTTGTCTGGAACCGTCAGCTGCCTCTTATTTCTATGTCGAATAGGATTTAAATTATTTTACACTTGTATATAAAAGAAAGTGCATAATCATTTTTCCTTCCCAGAATTATTGCAGTAATTTTAATCATAAATTATATTACAGCTCCCTATATGTAAGATTAATTATTTTTGTTTCGTTAGGTTAGATTAGTCCGCCTCTGTGATGTAGTGGTTAGTGCGATTAGCTGCCACTCCCGGATGCCCGGTTTCGATTCCCGGCTCTGCCACGAATGTTTAAAAGTGGTACGAGGACTGGAACGGGTCCGCTCAGCCTCGGGAGGTCAACTGAGATGAGGGGGATTCGATTCCTATCTCAGCCATCCTTGAAGTGGTTTTCTGTGGTTTCCCACTTCTCCTTCAGACAAATGCCGGGATGGTACCTAACTCAAGGCCACGGCCGCTTCCTTCCCTCTTCCTTGCCTATCCCTTCCAAGCTTCCTATCTCCCACAAGGCCTCTGTTCAGCATAGCAGGTGATCACGCATGGGTGAGGTAGAGGTCATCCTCTCCAGTTGTATCCCCTACCAAATGTCTCACTATTATTATTATTATTATTATTATTATTATTATTAAGAATTCCCTTTCCTCACTTTACTACATTATAGACTGTATAATCCAGTAGTACTTAAAACACTAGTGTTCATGTAATTTGAAGACAAATTGCATCACTCGTTGTATATTAAATTTTATCAAAACTATCATATTGCAAGTTCCATTGACATGTTGTGCTTGCTACACAGACCAGGTGATCCTGAACACAGACGTGCCTACGCTGTTCGGGGTGGCCACCGGGCTCGCCATCTTCACGGGGCTCATCTGTTTTGTGCTCAAGCTGTTCAGCAGGGCGCGCTACGCCAGGCCCCGCCACTACGCTAACGCGAACCTCGCGCCACCTATCCTCTTCTCCAGCGAGACAGGTCAGTATCACAGCCTTCTATCCCTTCAGTAATTTATTGCGGCTAGTCCATTCTGACACAAGAGAAGAGAATGAAAGCAAATTTACTTGAGTGGTTGCAAGGGAGTAGTGAAAGGAAAACCGTCATAGTCAAGTAATGATGCACTTGAATGTATGTCCAACCAGCACCTGTCCGTGGCTTCGCACGCGTGAAATTCCTTCCAGTTTTATATTACTTTCAGTCAGTAGTAGCTTTCGTCTGATTTCCCGCGAGAAAGCGGCAGTGTTTCAGCGCTCCATGCGAACATTATGTGAATCTTGTCAGTATGAACGTTGCTGACGGAAGTTAGAGTCTTTCGAACAGACTGCTGAGAGACCTCACTGTAGCGGCGTACTGTTTGTCTCCCTCACGACGTTAGCAGGAGTGGTAAATCGTCCTTCTCTCTTCGTCTCTTTAGCCGAAAACAATCGAGCTGAATCTACTGTAGAAGAAATGCGTGTTTCTTAAATACTTCCCAAAGCGATACTAACTAACCCCATGGCACTAGAGCTCTGAAGGGCCTTGGCCTACCAAGGGACCACTTCTCAGCCCGAAGGCCTGCAGATTACGAGGTGTCATGTGGTCAGCACGACGAATCCTCTTGGCCGTTATTCTTGGCCTTCTAGACCGAGTCTAAAGCGATACTACTGATCGAATATCTTACTGGCCATTGTAAAATTCCCTTGCTTACTGTGTAGTTCATATTCTGAAAATCTCGGAATGTTTAACAATATTGGTCCATGCATTTTACATCCAGATTTCAGACTCCAATCTAGACATGCGAGCATCCTGGGCCGCATGCTCGAAATGTTCCTTTAACACATGAAAGCGAAATTTTCTGAAAAACCATTAGTTACAAGGAAAATGCAGATGTATATTTATGCCTTTCTTGTTTGTAAAACTAACAGTTCTCCGGTTATTTTGGTTCGTATTGGATAAGCATACGCTAAAATACAGACATTAAGAAGTAGATGTATATGAACTTTTTTGTTGAAAATTGATTTCTGACTAAACTTAGTGAGCTCCATTCTTTACTAGAACTTACTGTTCGGACAGCTTATTAACTTATAAGGATCCCAGACGCATAATTTCTCTGACATCCTCTACCTTTTAAAAAATCTGCCTCCTCTCCTGATAAACTAGGATGATGATATATAGTCTGTGACAATACTAAGGAAATAAGCTTTCAAATAGTGAAAAATTGCTTGGGTCACTTGAATAGTTCCCGAAATCAGCCTCCACAAACAGAGGAACTCACAAACTTTATTACAAAGGGCACTAGGAAAGTTTTGCAATGTGAGTGAATGTTTTGACTTTTTCAAAATAATTTCCACCACACTCAATACACTTCTCCATACGTCGAAACCAGTCACTGAACCAACTCTGCCACTTTTCTTCGGTTACATTTTCACACTGTTAATCCCATGCTGCCAGAAGTTCCTCGTCGGATGCAAAACGACGCCCTTTCAGCTTCATCCTCACATCTGCGAAGAGTGCGAAGTCGCATGGGGCAAGATCAGGACTGTATGGAGGGTGATCAAGCACAGTTAACCCTGATCTGTCAAGAAAATCCATTGTTACATTAGCACTATGTGCTGGAGCATTGTCGTGATGCAAGAGCCAAGTGTTGAGCCGTGACCTTGGATGAGCTGCTTGAGAGTCTGGATGATCTGAGGCAGATAAGTCTCACTGTACAACTTCGCAGTAACTGTCCTTTGTGTTTCTAGCACAACCCGAGTCAGGATGCCCCGTTTAGTGAAGAATACTGCAATCATCCTTTTCTTCATTGACCTTGACTTTCGCACAGTCACAGGAGTACCCTCATCTTCAAACAGCCACACCTTGTTCCGGGATTTTGTTGGGACATCGTAATAATAAAGCCAAGTTTCGTCACCTATAACGATGCTATTGACGTTACGCGAAGTCCCATTTTCAAACTGTTTTAGCGTTTTTCGGCACCATTTCACTCGATGTGCCCTTTGTTCCTCTGAAAGTGAATGGGGCACCCAAAGGCAACAAACCTTTTTAACATGGAGATGGTCGTGTAACACTGAATGAATAGCTGGTGCAGGGATGTAGAGGGTCTCTTCTACCTGCTGATATGTCAACCGCCTCTCTTGCTGCAACATTTTCTTCACAGCTTCAATGTTTTCCTCAGTCACTGATTCAGACGGTCACCCAGAACGAGGATCGTCTTCAACCCCAAAATTTCCCCTCTGGAACTCTTTGTACTAGTGAAAAATTGTTGTCCGTTGTGGACAGTTTTTCCCCAGCACAGGAGTTATTTCCTTCAGGCACTGGTCAACAGTTAACCCACGAGCAAAATTGTAGCGGATAATTGCGCGATATTCACCCTTAGATCGCACTGGCATCTTAACTTTCTTTCAGTCCCACTGCTCGGTAACAACTGGTGTGAAGGTTGCGTCCTGCTAGACCAGTTTTCAGCCCTATTTTCATCCCTCACCACAACAGGTGTGTCCAGCCAACCGTTTTAGCGTATTGCAAAACTTTCCTAGTGCCCTTTGTATAAGAATATTAGATTACCACCACCGACAGTTAATGAGATGTGGCAGTGTCACTTCTACTTATCATAACCAGCATTCCTGTAACAGACCGTCTCCATTATGCCTTATTATCCCTCCTTTGATCAGTAATGGCAGATAGCTATCCGAACTCTTCACTCTCAGCCTAATGAATGCTTCCTCATAGTCAGAGTACCGTTCCATTAGCCACCATTAAAAGATCATGTCCACTGTGCCTAACCTATTCCTCTACTCACACACTGGCTGATAAATAAAAACCTAAATCCACATTCTTCACATTCCACCCGATTGTCCGTTCAGTGGATTATTCAACGCAATGAAAATGCCCTTCCATTGGTCACCACTAACAGATAATTTTCACCCTTCTTTATCAGTCGTACAGCATCCGTGGCTCGGGTGGTAGCACGCCGGCCTCTCACCGCTAGCTTCTGTAGTTTAAATCCCAGTCACTTCATATGAGATTTGTGCCGGACAAAGCGGAGGCGTTTCTCCGAGTACTCCGGTTTTCCCCTTCACCTTTAATTTTAGCAGTACTCTCCAACATCATTTAATTTAATCTGTCAGTCATTAACCATTGCCCCTGAGGAGCTCGACAGGCTTCGGCAATCGGCACAATTCCTATCCTCGCCGCTAGATAGGGCTTCATTCATTCATTCATTCATTCCATTCCATTCCCGACCCGGTCGAATTACTGGAAGCAGGCTGTGGATTTCCATTTTCATTTTTTGATCATCCAAAGATAACATTCATCGTACCCAATAGACCGTTTCTACCCTATTTTAATACTGATGGAAGTTGAAGAATGTAAAACACTTAGTAAACCTCTTAAACCAATCAGTCACTTCTACGCCAACCACCAGTGAGAGACTGTCCCCATATACATCCATCATACAACAGTAACAGACCGCCTCCACTCCGCACCTGTTTATTTCACTCCCCACTAACAGCAGTGACAAACTGTTCCCCATTCTTTCGAAGTTAAATTATGTGTATGCATTTTAAAAATTTAATTTCTAATTGTAGAACGACTCTAATTTACTTTCATGCACTTATGTCGGTTAATAAACAATAAACATACAATGAAATAACATTACAACATGGTTTCGCTTTGTCTAACTCGTTCAGCAATACAATAGTGGTCGATTACTTCTTCTCACCTTCCTTTCCATTCTCAACTAGATCCTCCATTACGTAACAGACTACCCCACCCCCCAAGTAACTGTCTCACCATTATACAACACTGTGAGCTTGCATCCGGGGGATAGTGGGTTCAAACCCCATTGACGGCAGCCCTGAAGATAGTTTTCGGTGGTTTACCATTTTCACATCAGATAAATGTGGGGCTGTACCTTAAAGGGCGCGGCCGCTTCCTTCCCACTACTAGGCCTTTTCTATCCCATCGTCGCCATAAGACCTATCTGTGTCGTTGTGACGTAAAGCAAATTCTAAAAATAAAAAAATAGACAAAAGTGGCAGATTGTCTACTGATTCTCTATTGTCCAGTAGTAAATGATTACTTCCTGTCCAACCGACTCTCCACCGGATAACATTAACAGACAGGCTCCAAACTCAACGCCGGCTTAAGTCCACCAGACACAGTGACAGACTGCCCCAACCCGCAGTCTCTTCTTAAGTGACTGTTCACTGAATAAATCATAAATTGCACCTACCCTCACTGTCTGCTTAATGCAGTTTCCATTTTAAGCTTCCTAAAATTTGACTCTTCATTGCACGTCATATTAGGCCTAATTAATTAAATATTATTTAAATCGACTATGAATGAATATTAGAACAGTAGCGTGAGTTTTCTTTGCCCTACTAACTCACGTGTGAACAAGTGAGAGACCGATACACTGGTTATTTATAAATTATTATCGTTTACAGCATAGGTGGTCAAAAGCTTGACCACATTTACCCCCGTACTCACTGACTTTAAACCACTTTCTGACATATATCCCACCCCTTTCCCTACCGCCTCCATCCACATGACTCTTAATTGTCTTGGGGGTTGAATACTAGAAGTGTAACCGACGACAGCAGATTTGTCCGCTAAGAATCTATAGTGCTCCTTGCTATGTAGCGAACCACTCTAAAAGTTTGTCTATGAATTCTGGAGGATTGCAAAGAATATGTCATCCAATAACTTTGAAATAGAAGTTGTTATATGGTCTGATTTTCAGTAAACTATTATAGAGTAACCCTTGGTATTGTATTAGATTTCATTACATTCTCCCATGACTGCGATAAAATGCGCCAGTGAGCTTCTGCTGAGGGTTCTTTTAAGAAGTCAACTACTTGTTTGCATAGAGGGAGAACTTTTACACCGTCGGTATGGTAAAAGGTATGGACCAACATTACACAGTAGAACAATCTGCCAAATATAACTTAAAATACTGTCGATTTCATTCACTGAATACGTGATGTTTCTTTGGGCAAATGTGTGGATATCGGAACTGGACATAAAGAATGTATGATAATACTTACGATGATGATAATTATGATGATGATTGTTATTATTGTTATGATGATTGTTTTAAATGTCCTAACGTCTAGGTCATCGACTAAAAAATAATACTTGTTAGTAACTGACCACGAAATCCAGTTCTTTTCTGGTAAGTAAGTAAACTCGTGCCATCACCCTGAGGTGGAGCAGCTCTTTTCGGGGACACTCCCAATGGAGATGAGCTGCATGTACCATTTTAACCACATGTCAGCCATTCCTAAATCTCTGACACTACCAAGAATCGAAACCAGGCCTCCGAGTACGCTACGGAGGCGGACTCCTTTCTGGTGAAACGTAATGTTTGCAGTGCGCTACGTCCTCAGGCATATTCTTACTTAATTTGTTTACGCTCCAGGGTTGGCTTTTCCCTCGAATTCAGCGAGGAATCCCATCTCTACCGCCTCAAGGGCAGTGTCCTAGAACGTGAGACATTGGGTAGGGGATAAAACTGGGGAGGATGACCAGTACCTCACCCAGGCGGCCTCACCTGCTATGCTGAACAGGGGCCTTGGTGGGTGATGGGAAGATTGGAAGGGATAGACAAGGAAGAGGGAAGGAAGCGGTCGTGGCCTTACGTTAGGTACCATCCCGGCATTTGCCTGGAGGAGAAGTGGGAAACCACGGAAAACCACTTCCAGGATGGCTGAGGTGGGAATCGAACTCACCTCTACTCAGTTGACCTCCCGAGGCTGAGTGGACCCCGTTACAGCCCTTGTGCCATTTTGAAATTTCATGACAGAGCCGGGAATTGAACCCGAACCTCTACACTAACCACTACACCACAGAGGCGGACCCCCAGGCATATACCAAAACAAATGTGTTACGTTCATCGACGAGATTCAGTCTCATCATAGGATTTGAAAACATGAAATGTCTGACGCATGAGAAATCCTAGTAATGCCATTCGGTATGTAGCCAATCCCAGCGATGAGAGAGTATGAAATTGTGGCTCATAGTGTCGGTTATTGTGTATATTATGTAAGAGCACTTTCTGATGCAGTGAGAAAATGTCTGTGACGGCTCATGGTGGAGCTGTTGGGGATGCAAACAGCTGTCTGAATAAAGATACACAACTTATGATGAGGTAGTTCCTAGGGCAATGGATTGTACACGCAAGAGATGTGCATCCCCATTAAAATCAAATGCGCTGTATTTCTACTGCCATACTAGTAATAAGCCAACGGGCGTAGCCGTGTTCAAACACCGGATCCCGTGAGATCTCCGGAGTTAAGCAACATTGGGCGTGGTCAAGATTTGGATGGGTTGCCACGCGCTGTTTGTGGAGTGTGAGGGAATGGAGGAGCGGAAAGGAACTGGCCACCCTAACGCACATAAACTCCGGCTCAGGCACACCTCTGAGGAGGTTCGGACCTGCCTTCGGGCAGATTACACCCTTTCCTTACCTAGTAATAAGATCTACGGCGTACGAAAAGAATTATTAACCTAAAATCTACTTCCCTGCCTCTGTGGTGTAGTGGTTAGCGTGATTAGCTGCCACCCCCGGAGGCCCGGGTTCGATTCCCGGCTCTGCCACGAAATTTGAAAAGTGGTATGAGGGCTGGAACGGGGTCTACTCAGCCTCGGGAGGTCAACTGAGTAGAGGTGGGTTCGATTCCCACCTCAGCCATCCTGGAAGTGGTTTTCCGTGGTTTCCCACTTCTCCTCCAGGCGAATGCCGGGTTGGTACCTAACATAAGGCCACGGCCGCTTCCTTGCCTATCCCTTCCAATCTTCCCATCCCTCCACAAGGCCCCTGTTCAGCATAGCAGGTGAGGCCGCCTGGGCGAGGTACTGGTCATTCTCCCCAGTTGTATCCCCGACCAAGAGTCTGAAGCTCCAGGACACTGCCCTTGAGGCGGCAGAGGTGGGATCCCTCGCTGTGTCCGAGGGAAAAGCCGACCCTGGAGGGTAAACAGATGATGATGATGATGATGATGATGATGATGATGATGATCTACTTCCCTGCAACAGCGCTCTAAAAGAAATGCCAATATGTCACGGCTGCAGTCCAACTGCTCTCATATTTACCGAAATGTGGATTAACTAAAACAATTCATCATTAATTTGTCTTCGTAGGAAAAAGGAATCGCTAAATGTACGAGTTTTTGACAGCCGTAGGAAGTATTTATTATACACTGGTCTCTGGCTGCTCTTCTCTTGTCAGACGAGTTTGGCTAGTCTCATATCTTTGACTGACATTCTGTCCCAGTACAGGTGTTCAAATGGAATAATTCATGATATCAAGTTGAAATAGATCACTTATTTAGATTATTGTACTTATAACTTTTGAAAAGAACAATACACTTCGTTTGCAATTAACAAAAACCAACCAGACCTCTGAGGATCCTCGATTCTATGTCAAAATGATCTGTTAAAGGGTAGTTTGTGCCGTTAGGTGCTCAGAGAACATTCCTCTTCTTTTGCACTTTTAGATTAATTTTAACGTTATATAGAAACTAATTTCTTGTCCAATACTCTTCATACACGGCAATTTTCACAGCTTTATAACTGTCCTCAAGATGTCTGGAGGGATCTCGAAGTAAGTAATTAACACGTGTTTTGTTTTCAGCCCCTCTAGTGGATATCAATGTTGTCACATCATTTCAGCCTAAAAGAAGACAAAGGCTATGATGTTTAATTATAACAAGTGAACGATGCATTACAGAATGAGGAATGTTTGGTTCTGGATGAAATAACTTAACAGCATGTGAGAAATACCTTATATAATTTTCTGCAATAAACTTCTGCCTACTCTAACTCCTAAACTTTCTGAAACTCTACTGTATGTGTAATTTACTTTTTACATAATTATCTATTATGGTAAACTGCTCCATGATACATTTGACACAGGAACAACAGAGTGGATTCCTCCAATTATTTTCTCATGTATAGTAGACCATTTTCCATTCTTCCAATTGGATGTTAATCAACAGATAAACATTAAGAGGTCTGTACAATTTATTAGCCACTAAATCTCAGACAAACGCTTTCCTAGGGACCATTAACCCACGAGTTAAATGAGACTGCGTGTTAGCTGCGAAATAGCAAGCCTCAAATTATGAATGATTTTTTCCAAATATTTCTCCAGATGAAAATTATTTATATCGTACAAACTTGACAGTAAATGTTCTCATCACCCCTATTCAATAGAGACTAGAGGAGTTTTAATTAGTAGAGAACAGAGACTCGCAACATTTATTCGAGTACAGAGTTCTTTCACTTTCACTATTCAATTTTTTGGTAGAACATACGTAAAAAGGAGCAAATAACGAACACCATGGAGAATTCGCTTGGGTGTTTTTTTCCTAATATTTTAAACACATCTTGCAGTGCGGAGTGTGGTATACATTGTCACGAAAATGTAAGTACCAGTATACTGAAAAGTAGAGACCAAATCGTTTTATTTTCGATAAGAGTACAATATCCATTTTGAAATCTAACTTAAAGATAATATTTTTGTCCTTTTTCAAAAGACAAATTTTGTTATAACGGAGTATACACTGAACGCCCAAAGTATAGATATGCCTAACGAATGTCATGTGTACATCACAGGAATAGTCGGGTAATACCACTCGAAACTTCACGGTGGCGTGCACGTTTTTCCGTATGTGTGATGCGAGTACCATGAAAACAAATAGACATTCGCCTGTGCCAGAATCGCGTTTCTTATTCTGTAACACTGATTGATTTCTAAGCCAACGCTGTCACTAATCAGCTGTTAATGGATTAATTAGCACAAATCAATCAGCAACAAGGGGGTCTATGGTAAGCAATAGAAATCAGAGATGAAATGAAAGAATTGTTCTTTTTTCCTTTCTTTTTTTTTTTTGCTAGTGGCTTTACGTCGCACCGACACATATGTATTATGGCGTCGATGGGATAGAAAAGGCCTAGGAGTTGGAAGGAAGCGGCCGTGGCCTTAATTAAGGTACAGCACCAGCATTTGCCTGGCGTGAAAATGGAAAACCACGTAAAACCATCTGCAGGGATGCCGACAGTGGGATTCGAACCCACTATCTCCCGGATGCAAGCTCACAGCCGCGCGCCTCTAACCGCACGGCCAAGTCGCCCGGTGAGGGTTGTTCTACAGTTTGGAGTGATTACGGTGCCGGTAATCTGAAACGCTCATCAGAATACACAATTTGTCGATGGCATATGATAGGGGTTCCTCTGTTCCAGTTACGAACAAAAAGCATCGCCTTCATTTTGCCAAGGATAATTATAACTAGATCAATTATTAGTGGAAAAAGATTACACGGTCCGATGAATCGAGATTTACCTTGTGACATTTTAACAAGAGGCTCCAACTCGGACTGAAAACAGCACGAAGCCTTATTATGTCACTTGTAGAATGTGTAGAATTACAGTGGTGGCATAATGGTATAGGAACTGTTTTTCTGGCATGATTTCGTACTATTAATACGTGTAGGTGGATGCATGGACGCGGGTAGATATTTGTCCCGGAGCTGCTCATGAAGAGGTACCAGAAATATCACATTCAGTTGATATCGTTTCGGTGGCCCAATATTCCCCTAATTTTGATTACATTGAGCACTTAGGAGATCAAGTAGAACAAGAGATTCGAATGCGATCTCCTCCACCAGGCAATCGATGTGACTTAGTATCCCCTAAAAACGCTATCGAGGACATTAGGAATCGTTACCACTCGACTCCAGACAGTTCCGACATCCAAATATAGTGTAGCAAGATACTAGGCAGCAGTCTCTAAATCGTTGGAGGTTCAGTTTATTTCCTGATACAGTTGCACTATGCAGAGAATAATTTTGCCACGTAAGGGCGTAATAGCAAGTTGTATATTATCGGGACTTGGATAACTATAATAACTTAAGAAGAATACGCTAAAGCTTCTGCCATGGTGAATTAAAACATATTTAAGTTACTGGTGAAAAACCTCCCATATGTCTCTACATGTAAAGAAATAAGACCATTGTATTGTTGATCTACAAATCAAATAATTCAAGTATAATTGAGAAATTTAAGGACATGTTCACAAGAATTTTGGATTATATATTTGGATTATAAATTGAAATTAATAAATTAATATTTACAGTGTCGGGCACGCCCTTCTTAATTCATCATTGAAGTACTAAACACATGTTTTCAAACCACCTACAATTGGTAGTATTCCTGAAATATTTTGTTCAAAAATTTCTCTAAGGTGTTTCCTGATAAATTCTTATTGAATAATTTATCTGATTAGACTACAGTTTCGACTCCTTTATTTAACAAAGTGGTTCTAGAGGCATTTCTTTCAGGTTAGCATATAAAATGATACATCAATCAGATTATATGCTATTCAGATTCTTTGAACTGAAATACTTATATTTCTATTTGACACACATTTTACACCATTTGAAGAGCTATTACACTTCTTTCGCCATTAACATTCGTCAACACTTCACTGTTCTCCATCTTCATCCACGCGTCCGGACGTCGGACACTAACACATACTGACCTACGCGATTTCGGTGCCTTTGGTGTGTTCTAGTGTAGAAGAATGTTGAGAATCCCGTGGACTGCCAAAGAAAACTAATCAGCCAATATAAAATTTCCTGAATGTCAAAGTGTGACTGACACCCACAGCGAAACAGTGAAGTGACATTGCCGTCAGAAGAGGTGGCTTAAGCAAAGTAATTCTATAGGGCATGGTTGAGGGTTCTAGAGGCTGTGAGAGAGCTCCTGGGAGCTGGAGCAGGACAATGTGTATTAAATATAATCTAAAGTCATGTCATGTCATAACGTCATGTGTAAGACCGGTATAGTAAATGATAATGCAGTCGTCCAGTCTGATGTCACAGGATCGCTGGGCAATGATGTCATCATCATTTTTCAGGCACTAGCATGATACGTCAATAAAAAAACTATGTAATGGCATTCCTCATCCATTTACGACATTCAAGCTGCAGTTTCTTGTACACATAAGTTTGAAGTGCAGTCGAACGTCATAGACGTAAACATAGCTTGAAAAATGTCCGATTGCTGCAGATTACGTCGTAAAGTGTGTGTAAGAACTGGTTTCTATGCATAACAAAAACATCAAATTATTGGGCATATGAATGTGATGTGGCTGTATGATCCGTAACAGTAATTCTCCTAATATTTCTGTTCTCTCGTTCCATGATGTGACTGGGTCATTTGGAACCTTTCACGTTGGCGAGTTCGTTCATCCTCGTCTCAATGTGCCGCATGTGTGCACAACAACACACTGTCCTTCCTCTTGTCGTGCTGCTTCCCTTTCCACGGACCACGTGATGAGTGGCTATGCTGCGTTATTAATTGTCATTTTTCTCTCATGATGTACGTACTCATGTTTTACCTATCGATATGTCCAACCCATTGTAACATTAGTCGCCAGCGATGCTAACAGTTCAGAAACAACTTTCTCTGCCACTGTTATTACAAACGATTTTACATCTCGTGGGTTTTGGGGCTGTTATGGGCCACCAGGTTCCATGTCTTGGTTCTTGAATACGTTGAGATTGTATGTATGTTTCTAATCTTTGGTCACGTTTTTCTTATTCGGTGACCTAACTCGGGTATCGTGACATTATGGACTAATTTTCTCTGTCAGCCATTATTTTTTGCCACAAACTGCTATCTTAAGCCATCTTCATGCACTACTGGAAAGTAGAGTTAGTTGTCTATTTAATTATATCCACAGAGCCTGTTGACAGGTTGTAGCAATTTATGTTGAAATATGTGTAGATTTAAAATGTTTTGATTGGCAGCTGCAGTGGTATTATCCAACGTTCTCTTTTGATTGTAGTATCCTTTAGTTGCCACGTAAACAGTTCTCATTCTATTATCGACCTCTTGGTTTGGCTAAGTTTCGTATCCTGATCGCTGTATGTGGGACTCCTCTTCCTGTATTTCGAATTCCACTTAACACGAGATCTGTAGCTATGATCACCCTACCATACAAAACTGCAAGCTTCATCCTCAGACAGGCCCCTATATGGCCTGAATTAGATACCGTTTCTGTTCTTACCACTGGATCTTGGATAGGGAGAGTTTATCTCTTAGTTGCTGAGTACACATGACTAGGAGAACTACTTTACCAGTGACGTCTTGTCCATGTGCTCTTCCTCTAGAAGATGAAGCCGCACCATCAGTCTAGTTGGTCCTCAGTGAGAGAAGTAATTGCTTCCATTTCTGCCATATGAGTGTATTTTGTACCAAACTGTAGCCTACTGTTAACTTCCTCAGCCGATCCTTAAAGGACGCCATGCGATTTCTCATGTTCCTCTCCTGTTTTCTATTCAGCCTATAGATCAGGGGTTTCCAAAAGGCGGCCCGCAGGCCGCATGTGGTCCGCGAAACCATTTTTGCGGCCCGCGAGAAAACTCTAAAAATAATGTGAAGAAAAGTCACAAAATTATTTAATAGCTCGTTCGAAAACGTATTACTTTTTATACACCCAAGTCAAAACAAATTATTCTTTAATACTAGTTACTCTTGTCAAGTATTCACTTGTTCTCAATAGATTATTTTTGATTTTAAAACATTTAAAATCCAAATTTCAAGTAATAATGTTGTTATTTTGGTGTCCCACTGACTAATTTTGATGGTTTTCGGAGACGCCGAGGTGTCAAAATTTTGTTCCGCAGGAGTTCTTTTACGTGCCAGTAAATCTACCGACACGAGGCTGACGTATTTGAGCACCTTCAAATGCCACCGGACTGAGCCAGAATTGAACCTGCGAAGCTGGGGTCAGAAGACCAGCGCCTCAACCGTCTCAGCCACTCAGCCCCGCTCCAAATTTCACTCTTTTATGCAATTTTAAAATAATGTTTTGAGCTATTCAAATTATCAAACCCTCCTTTCAATTGAACTATGCATATTATTTCATAATGGTGCTTATGTACTATTACGAAAATTGGCCTGTTGAAGTGCAGCCCGCGAACATAACTAAGGTTTCCAAAATAGCACTCGAGCCCTTACAAATTGGAAACCCCTGCTATAGATGATCAGAAGTCCTCTCCATCCATCAAAGAGTTTAAGTCTTTTAAAAGACCAATTCCTACGAAGGCAACGGACTGTGGTGAGTAACCATCTTATCAAATTCATGCCATCGACATCGGGCCACTCGACAACACATGATAAATAAGTGAGTACAGGATCTGTCCATATGACCGGTATCGGAATGAATACGGTTTCTGTTAATCTTCTCCCATACTTCTCTAAAACCAGAAGTCTGCGATTCATTTGAATGTGAATGGTATTCTTATGTAATGTACGACTTCTTAAATCAATCAATCATTCAATACTGATCTGCATTTAGGGCAGTCGCTCAGGTGGCAGATTCCCTATCCGTTGTTTTCCTAGCCTTTTCCTAAATGATTTCAAAGAAATTGGAAATTTATTGAACATCTCCCTTGGTAAGTTATTCCAGTCCCTAACTCCCCTTCCTATAAATGAATATTTGCCCCATTTTGTCCTCTTGAAATCCAACTTTATCTTCATATTGTGATCTTTCCTACTTTTATAAACGCCACTCAAACTTATTCGTTTACTAATATCATTCCACGCCATCTCTCCGCTGACAGCTCGGAACATACCACTTAGTCGAGTAGCTCTCCTTCTTTCTCTCAATTCTACCCAGCCCAAACTTTGCAACATTTTTGTAACGCTACTTTTTGGTTGGAAATCACCCAGAACAAATCGAGCTGCTTTTCTTTGGATTTTTTCCAGTTCTTGAAACAGATAATCCTCGTGAGGGTCCCATACACTGGAACCATACTCTAGTTGGGGTCTTACCAGAGACTTATATGCTCTCTCCTTTACATCCTTACTACAACCCCTAAACACCCTCATAACCATGTGCAGAGATCCGCACCCTTTATTTACAATCCCATTTAATCCCATTAAATCCCCTTAAAGTACATCTTCCCTTGATTATATTAATGTTATGCTTATTACAATCGCCGTATTATCTTCTGGTAACTTTACTGTTGCATCTATTGTATTATGAACAATATCAATGGCAGAAGAGATAACGACCGAGTAAGGGCTGTGCGGTTCTGGTCACATAGCTATCAGCTTGCATTCGCGAGATAGTGCGTTCGAACCCCACTGTCAGCAGCCCTGAAGGTGGTTTCATTTGCTTTCCATGTTAACACCAGGCAAATGCTGGGGCTATGCCTTAATTAAGGCCACGGTCGTTTCTTTCAGATTCCTAGCCCTTTTCTATCCCATCGTCGCCATAAGACCTATCTGTATCGGTGCGACATAAAGCAAACAGCATTTAAAAAGAGAAAACGAACAGAATAAAAGTAAGAACCTAAAGTTGTCTAAATCACCAATAAGCCTGCATTTAGTCTCTTCAGCAAAGAGTTGTTCATTTACTGTTATGTGTACATGACTAAAGAAGAAACCAATAAAATGTATAGACTTCTAGAAACTCTACTCTCTGTGAACGTGTCCTTCCTTTTCGTCTTCGTGCCATCCTCAACTGCATAATAGATATTTCAAACAGATCCTTTCAGTATAAATGAAAAAGTAAGAAATAAAGATTCTTAACATAAATGTCACATGGATTTCAAAATTATCTTTACCAAATCCTCTTACAGTCTCCCTTATAATAGAAAATAATAATCGAAAAATAATACATCCTCATACAATTTGTGTGAGCGGTAACCTTAAAAGTATATCCTATATATATGTGTGTGTGTGTGTGTGTGTGTGTGTGTGTGTGTGTGTGTGTGTGTGTGTGTGTGTGTGCAGATTACGGAGTTTATCCACGGCTGAGATAATTATATTAAAATCAACAAGTGTTAATCCGAACTCTTTCACATTAATGGTTGTTCGTGAATTACACTCGTCTTCCAGAAAAAAATAGTTGCGCACCATGAAAGAATCGCACGAGTACAACGAAGGTTGCCACACTGTATCGTCATAATCTGGCAAGTGTCCCTTTACATTTAATGCTGATTTCTTGCACAGAAGTGTCACTAGGAGGGTACGGTACATGTCTCTCATTCATGGTTGCAAGACACCGAATAAGGCCTTATTAGTAGTGTGAGCAGTGTGAAATACAGAGCTAAGCTGAGCAGTATACCCCGACAGCAAACTCTGCAAGAATTTTCCCAGCTAGATGAGTTCCAGTGAGGCCAAATCTTCACACTAAGGCTGATGACACACGGAGCGGTTTTCGCCGTCGGCGCATGTTTCTATTGTACCAGATGGGATGAAACAGACAGAGCGGTGCTCGCCGACAGGCGGCAGATTTGCCGACTCGGCCTGTCGTGTAGCTGGCGGTGTAGCGAGCGTTTTGAAGACTTTGTGCGCGCTCTAGCGCCATAGATTTAATACATTCAGCTGAATCACGGCCGACTTGATGCTTCGCTCTAGTCGGGCGTGGCTGAATTTACGCGGCGATTGCATCATTGGTAGGTATTCTTGTATTAGATATCATGAAGTATCTTTGAAATTCAATAATATACACGTAAAAGGACATATAGAGTAAGTAGACTTTTGGAATAAGAATAAGAACAATCCTTTACTTTTCGGTAATTTTAGCTAGCTTCCTCACCTAACGTCACGCTCACTAATGTGTTTTGTCCACTGCCTGCTCGATACGCACCCGATGACTGCTTATAAGCAGTCATTTTAGATGCAGTTCGAGCAGGCAGTGGTTTCGTCACAGTCGGCAAAAACCGCTCTGTGTTAAGAGAGGCATGTTGGATGTTCCGGCGCGTTGCTCGCCAGTCTGACTACACTGTGCGTCACTGTTGGACGCAGTGGGAACATGAGGGTGCACACACGCGTTGAAAAGGCTCGGGTCTACCCCGATGGACCACCGGCAATGATAATCGCACCATCGTAGGACAGGTTGTGAGCACTCCAAGGGCTTCGCTGTGCACCATCCAGAGGACCGTCACGGCAGGTGTGTCCACAAGTACCTTATTCAGGCTGATAGTAGAGCAGGACCTGGCGTCGCAGCGTCCATTACGACGTTTACTATTGCAACCTGAGCAGCGCCGAGCACGTTAGAACTTCTGTCAGGAACGGACTGCATGCGAGCTTACGAACTGGTGACGAGTGGTGTGCAGCATCAAATCACGATTCTTTTTGGATAGAGGATGATCACCGAACTCTTGTCTGGTGACATCCTGGCCAGTGTAGTGATCCGCACATTGCATTGTAGAGAGACACTGTCCCATTGAGAGGCGTCATAGTGTAGAATGTCATTTCCTACAATTCCTGCTTCTCGCTGGTGGTGGTTGGACAAATCATGACGGCACGGTGGTACATTCAGAAAATTCTGCCACCGTGTGTGTTTCCCATCCTGGTGAAGATGGACAGCACAATATTCCAGAAGGATAATGCTCAGCCTCATACAGCACAGGGGCCTATGCTATATCTTCATGATATCAACATACTTTCTCCGCGGCCAGCAAGGTCTCCAGACCTCTCGCCCTTCAAGAACGTCAGGGACCAACCAGAAAAGAAAATACACGCGAGGTATTACACAATTTTCAATAGCCTTAGTGATGTGCAACTGTAACTGATGTGGATGTGTTTCGCATTAAGCGGCACTTTTCTCCACTCATTTTCAAAAAACAAAATGTGCACCACGAAGGAGATATCGTACGGGTACGTAGGTCGGAACAAGCACAGGGCATATCAGCATAAATAAAATTCATCATACAGTAAGTATATCATTAATAAGTTGTCTTCGTAGGAAAAAGGAATCGCCAACTTCGGCCAGCGGTAACTATGGTAGATTTGGAGAATCAGTTGCACCCGCTGTGGAAGGATCTTCTTCAGGAGAACATCCAACTCCTATATTCCTCCATGCCCAATAACATCACTGACTGTTTCCGTGCTACAGATGGTCCAGTGCATCCTGAAAATGTTTTTCACCTTCTTAGAATATGTTGGTGTGGTACAATGTTTTGACATTTTCTTTATGCTGATATGCCCTGTGCTTGTTCCGACCTACGTACCGGTACGATGTCTCCTTCGTGGTGGACATTTTGTTTTTTGAAAATGAGTGGAGAAAAGTGCCGCTTAATGCGAAACACATCCACATCAGTTACAGTTGCACATCACTAAGGCTATTGAAAATTGTGTAATACCTTGCGTGTATTTTCTTTTCTGGTTGGGTGAAAGCCTAATGAAAATGAAAATCAAGTCACCAAATTTTATAGAAAATTAAAACTGTGTGTCCTATTTTAACCTCCTGCAGTGAAATTCTCCTAATTATCCAATCAATCGTACAATCATGGGAAGACTGGGTGTCCTTACATTTTGTATCACATCCAGTGGTACCGAAATTGCTTCCTGATATTCCGCTTAGAACGTTTGAAAAATAAACCTTGACGTATAGACACACAGGAAACGAACATCACAACTTATAAATATAACATTATTCCTCTACAGCAATAAACTTATCACATATTGATTTTTCAATAGATAAATAAATATTCTCTGAAAGAAATGTCAATTGCCTAAGTATACGAAATATTATTGCGAGCCGTTAATCTAAGATTAAATAGGCACGTAGTATATAAATATTATGGATAGAAGTTTATAGAATGAATTGTTTATATTATTTAACAAAATACAAGTATTTTGCATACATTTACTGACAATTGCATCTATAACTTCATTTAATAATGAATGTATATTCAGAAGTTTTTCCCAATTTTTCCCAGTAACTTTCATTAGAAACACTGGTCATTTAAATGACCTTCACTTCAGGATTATACATTGAAAACAGCAACAATATTCGATCAAGGTAAAAATAGTGAGTTTTACTACTCTCAAGTATTAAAAAGCTCAAGAAATAAGATAATGACATCCTTTGAATATTACGTTTGTGACGTAAATCACGCAGTAAAGTAGCTAAATATAAATTTCTTGCAATTCAATTTTTTGCATTTCTTATTTTTACCTCATTCAACAATTTACCTTTACGACTGTTTAAGCTTCAATTAACAAGGTCATTTGACATGATACAGTACAAGCTTTTGTTTCCAGCTATCACTGCATTCTCATTTGTTGTGTCCTCCATCTTTAAGTCTCTAAATCTCACTCTAGTTCTCTCTACGTTTCTTACATAAATATATGCGTTTTCCCGAACACCACTCCTCAGTTAGTATGTCATATGGCCAGTTAATATACACAGCTACAGTCAGTGAATTCACCCGATACTTGACTTCTATCTTTTCATTAAAAGAATCTCTAATATACTTTCAGAATATTCACTACATATACAGTATTCAGGTTTTAAATATTATAACCTGAAATCACCTAAAATTTAATCCAAATTGAAATGATAATCAGGTCACCAAATAAGTTTATAGAAAATTAAAACGGTGTGCCCTATTTTAACCTCATGCAGTGAAATTATCCTAATTATCCAATCCATCGTACAATCAGGGAAGATAGTGTGTCCTTACATTTTGTAGCGCATACAGCGATATTCCACTCATTCTTGTACATTAGTGCCAGTCTGAATACTGAATTGTTTTGGTATAAGAAAATATGTTTGTTCTCACGAACATTAAACGTAACGCAGTACATCTTGGAACTCCCAGCATTATCTTCGATATATTGAAGTATTTCTCTCACAAAACATACAATGGAGTACTTTAAATAGTGTATTTTCTCAAGATTCACTCTTGCATTTTAATAAATATCACTTTCATCAGTGAATCGGTGTTCCTCATACTGAACGCCTCTACTCAGATTCTGACATGCTTAGATTAAGGTAAATATTTCCGACTTTGTTCAAACTAAATTATGCCCCTTCTTCAGTAAACAGCTTACAAGTAATAAAGTACACAGCAAAGATGAATGTTTCAGAATTTCAAGTATACACTCATTCCCATGGGTTTATTATGAATGACCTATTATCCTAATCGCTTTCCTTTTCAGTTCTCTCCATCCGTGTGTGATTACTTCTTTCCTTCCTTCCTCGTTAGTTAAATTATTTATGTATTTGTTCATTTTTAAAAATTCAGGTTTAAATATAGAGCTTACCGGGTGAGTTGGCCGTGCGGTTACGGGCGCGCGACTGTGAGCTTGCATCCGGGAGATAGTGGTTTCGAATCCCACTGTCGGCAGCCCTGAAGACGGTTTTCCGTGGTTTCCCTTTTTCACACCAGGCAAATGCTGGGGCTGTACCGTAATTAAGGCCACGGTTGCTTCCTTCCATCTACTAGGCCTTTCCTATCCCATCGTCTCCATAAGACCTATCTGTGTCTGTGCGACGTAAAGCCACTAGCAAAGAAATACCGAGCTTCGTCTTCAAACATTTCTCACTTTAAGGTATTCACTAAATAACTTCACAATTCCAAAATTTTATATTGGTGTTCTAATACATCCGGTATTGTTGACTTTCCCGTTTTTGTTTTCCGTGTACATCCATCTTAAATATATGTCCATTAAATTTAAACTTCTTCATTTCGAATTTTACATGTGAAATGTCTCTTCAGACTTTCTCATTTTCTATCCAGGAAGCTTATGGCATTCTTCATCGTATCCACAATTTCTATAGTATCGATGTAGATTTTATCGTACTCTCTTTCGGATTTCATAGATGTATAACAATGCATTCTACTCTACTTATGTGTACGTC
The DNA here is from genome assembly GCF_040414725.1 of Anabrus simplex. Taxonomy (NCBI): domain Eukaryota; kingdom Metazoa; phylum Arthropoda; class Insecta; order Orthoptera; family Tettigoniidae; genus Anabrus; species Anabrus simplex. The sequence continues at coordinate 220,205,572 of NC_090265.1, forward strand.
GGAAAATATGTTTAATGTTAATGAACGTTTAATTGGGGATGGTATTCTTTATTCAACATCGCATTCTTTTTCCTTATTTCCTGTTAAAGCAATTGAAATTATCCTTTAGTGTAATGTTGCTGCCAATTTCGATATTTATTGGAATAATTTTGTTAGATTTTTTCACGAGTAGAAATTTGCTTTCATATTCATTTCAGTATGTAACTTGTCTGACTTTTAATAATATCGTTTTAATTTATTGATTTCTTTTCAGATTCTGAAAGTAGCTAAGTTAACAAATCTGGCTCTTCATATTCACCCTTTATGAATGTTATTTCCTTTAGTCCTCTTCGCATTATTAAGCATGCTATTTTTATAAATGTGTTACATAATCAATATTTTAATGATCAGCCCTTTGCGCAGTATCATTTAATTTTATTTTTTGTGTTCCTTTGCACTCCGTTAATGCTGCACGTCATAAATTAATGAACATACAAAAACTATTGCAAGTTATGAACTTCATATTTCGTCCCTATTGTTAACCTTAATGGGCTTGATATATTACAATACAATACAATACAATATGCAATACAAGTTCACAATGTTTATTTTATATATTACAAACATATTTTCGGTTCTTCGTAGAGATCATCATCAGCTTAACTCTCAATCATTGATGAAGTTACCATTGTAGGCAAGATGTACGAGTATATAAAATATTCTAAAAGTACACCTATATTGAAAACAATAAATATTACAATACATTCTAAAGTTTGTGTCGTGTTAAGATAACACCTATTAAGATTAGAAATGTTTCATTTATTCATATTACAAGTGGTATTATGTGATGTAAAGTGTGATATGAGGGATGTTCTCTTCAGAACTATGCACTTAGTTCAAAACTTGCACAGGCATTTAGCAAAGCAAGTAGAGTTCATATAACATGCTCTATGTTGTGTAGTGAAATTCGCGAATACAAGAAAATTAGTGTGAGTCCGACGTAGAGATTTTTCACAACAAGGTTATCTCCAGTTCAGGTATTCAAGTATTATTAAATAATAGTTGACATAGTGTCAAGCCTTAGACTTAATTAAACTTCATTACATATCATACAGCATGTTATATGAACTCTACTTATTTTAATAAATACCTGTACAAGTTTTAAACTAAGTATATAGTTCTGAAAAGAACTTCCTTCATACTACACATGACACCATATACCACTTGTACTTTGAATAAATGAAACATTTCTAATCTTAATAGGTGTTATTTTAACACGATATAAACTTGTGAACGTATTTTATTATTTAATTTTTCAATATAGGTGTACTGTTAGAATATTTTAACTTGTATATATATCTTGCCTACAATGGTACCTTGATTCCAATTTGATCAATGGTTGAGATTTAAGCTGATGATGTTCTTTACGAAGAACGAAACATGGACTTGTAATATATAAAATAAACATTGTAAACTTGTATCGTATAGGTGGACTTTTCTGTAAACTGACAAACCCAAAGGAAAAGTAGGTGTTAGAATGAAAGTCAGGAAATTCTGTGTATAAATGGTATATAAAAACAAAAACCAAGAGACACGTTGCACTTCTTTTCAGGAAAACGTAGAACTTCTCTGCTTTAACATAAAATGCATTGATCTTGATGAGACATAAGAAGCCTTTCGCTAGGTACTTGAAGGGGATATGATTACTGCACACAGTAGTAGACGGCTCATGACGACGCATTCTGTTAATAATTATATTTCCCAGCTTCGTTCGTACGTGGGTTCATTTTTATCGGAAGCCCCCTTCAGGTTTCTTGGAGGAGAAATAAGTCCAGAAACGCGTCGACTCAGAGCATCTCACGTGTGCTACATAGCGTCAAGGTCTGGTTAATTTGCCGGTCACTAAATTTTTATATGTGGTGCTATTCCCAGTGCCAAACACCGTGGCGTGTTCTCTGAGGTTGGTCTTGAAAAGATAATTCATAACATCTTTCAAATTTATAAGAGGCAAGATAATTATTCAAATCTTTAATCTGAGGTACCATGATTCCATGACGAGGTACATAGTTCTTTGTACGTCTTTCAAAAAGGAAGGTACCCCATTCAAGCACACCTAAACCTCCATATGTGTCTCTTTCAGCAAAATGTAATGGATAGTATCATATCCCTGCTTCTTGCCATATCAGTCCTTGCCAAGAATTTTGATCCACAAAACACCAGTAAAACGTCCCTACTACCACTGCTAGTGAGTCGAATTCACATTTCGGTAAGTAGTGTGCACAACGAAGACGTTTCCCCGGTTATACCTAACAGTAGTCAGTACCACAATGCAGGCAAAGTCCACCTTCATTTAGTCATCGGTGCACCATACTTGTTGATACGAATCGCCCTGGAGCAGCAGTATTGCCTGAACAGAAGAGAGTTGCTCTTGTGAACATGCTCTTTCATCCATCCATGTGTTATATCCGTTATCAGTGTTCGTCGTTCCACAAGTTCGGAATCGACTGTGACTTCTACAACTTGTTTAGGAGCCAAACAGTCAACAGCGACCTTAGCCTTGCTGCTCATCTATCCATGACAAGCCGTTGTAAAGCATTTGACAAATGAAGTCTTGTTGCCATATTCGACACCTTTGATTCACTACGCGTTCTACAGGAACTCTGGCTTTTACACTCTAGTACACCAAAAAGTGTGAGCCGTAATGCCTTAAATGATGAGCCACATGACTTCGGAATACAATCATAATTCGTGCCCACTGTACTAATTTAGAAATTGAGTTCCTGTATTTCATGCGATGTGTCTTGGTCTGTTTTCCTTCATTTATGACGAACAGTGTTCCCTGAATGCTTTTCCTTGTGATTTATTAATTCCAATTTCCTTCGAACTGTTTAATATTTTCCATTTATATTAACAAAGGACTTTTCATTATTCTTTTCTAATTTTCGGTTTATCTTGTAATTTTTGTTTCTCCTTTTGTCACAAATTCAAATGAATTAATACCAATTACTTTCTTTTTAATTCTGTATTCCACTAGAAGTTCTTCTTCTTCCTACTTTTCTTCCGACTTGAATGGCTTGCCTCCAGTGCACGTTAGTGGTCTCTTGAATGATAATACCTTGCCGGTGTCCATCTGATGCCATTACTTGGGATAAAGTTCATTACACAACCGATGTTAACATCATCTGGAAGTGTCGTTCCTGTATAATAAACATTCGAAAATATTTACCTTTCCCTTTCTTTCTAATAATTCTACCATCTAACTTCACTATATCATCCAAAACTTTGTAATAATTCCGTCATCTGCATTTATTATATTATCAATTTTTAATTCATTTAGTCTACCTGTGAATTGGAATGCATAGTTTATGATAGACGTGTAGTGTAGACTTTTGAATACCATGTATCTGCTACAAAATTGCATCATTACCATAATCATATCATATTCACTGTACATATCTTCAAACTTCCTGATTACGTTCAAGGGGGACTGTTAAAGTACTACCTTAGATTTTCAATTTTTGTACACGTCTTTCCACTTCCTACTTTCATACTTTTCTGTAACAAGTTTGCTTCCATCGTTTAATCGTCGCCATAAGACCTATCCGTGTCGATGCGACGTAAAGCAATTAGCAGGAAAAAAAGTTTGGTTCCAGGTTTTCTCCACATCAATAATCTTCTCAAACTATAAAAATTGTTCACTGGCCTCATTAGTGAAATTATTTTCTCTCACATACCAATCCATCTTTCCATTCCACTGAGATAATCCAAATCACCTCATCTTTGCTCTTTTCTGACTCAACATGTTTTCTTCTTTTGTTATCGCGTACCTTTTCTTCGATTGTGGGGCTGATAATCTGGGTTGGCAAAAATGACAACGCCACTACGTAATTTCATTTTATTCTTCTTTCCAAGTCATTTTTCGAACATTTTAACTAATATTTGCCCTATTTTCAACAGTTTCATCTTTGCGCGCTAATAAGGAACACTTCCTGCACTGCAGTATTGATCATGCTCAATTCAGTACAAATCATAAGACTGCCATTTGAAGAAGTCTCTGAATATACTCTCATTTCTGACAGATTTCCTGAACTCAAATTCTCTGTTATGTTCAGAGACATGATACATTCTTTACAAATTTGTAGATCAGTTTAAAAATGGTTTCAGTATGTGATTGAGTATGAAGATGTTCATGGGTTATTTCCATTTGGAAACGAAATTCATGCCTGGATAATGCTGAGGAATTAATCCATAGACTTTACATCTTTTTCCCTGAATGCCCCGCCCAGCCTAAATTAGAAAATGTTATGCTAAACTGAAGTAAATAATTCTCAAAAATCATTTTATTCAAATATGGTTGATCTGACATTTTAAAACAAGAATTGCATTAATATCCGCGTGAAATTCGTACTTCTCCACAAAATCGAGAAACCTGATATGTGAGAAAATTGTAATGTTTAAACAAGTGTAATTCCGTATAGTTCGCTCGACCACCGTTTAGATTATAGTATCTATGTTTATTAATGTGCTAATGGTAATTTAACACTTGATCCATCGTTTTATCGTTTGTGATAAATATCCTACGTTCTTTCGACACCAATATCCTACGTTCTCTCGACAACATTTCATGTACTGAAAATTATGTTCTTCCTTTAAAACTGTACATTACTTCTTCAATAGCACATCTTGTCACCATAGTAAGTTTGACCCTATCCTATAACTTTTTAAGAGTGAGATATGATGGTACTCCTCGAACATAACCTGATATGTGTCCTAATACAACATTATCGTGTCAAAATATCTTTTTTTCAGAAAATGTATTCTCCATTGAAAAATATATTTTAGTTTGCAGTACCTTATCCTTATATTGCAGATAACCTATTATTTGAATTGAAATCTGGTGTGGCATGCTTACCTCTAGTTGTTCTAGTTTCAGTTGTAAGTCTGTGTTGTTTAGTTGTTAGTAACTGTCGATAAGATTACTTTCAACATATTCATTTTCCGCATAGTATTGTAAAGTAGATTCTTGCCAGTGAGTTGTGTTTGTTGCTGATGTATACGTTTTGTATGTTAGGTAGATTTTACCCTATCCCAGTAGGGTTGCCGTTCACAATGTATTTCTATTTACTGTTGTTGTAGACTTGCTGGCTAGATGATAATAATATACATGTAGTTGTTTTGTATGTTAATCTACTGACTTTCTTTACACAGATCTAGATTACACTCGATCAGCGGACTCATTTGCCGGTGAGTTTATCGGCGCTAATGTGGGCTTCGCTTTCAACTGAACGGCACCCCTATGTGTCGATGTCATTTGCCTCAATGTTTTGCATTTGTTCCACAAAACGTGCGGCAGCCACACAACACCTGTACACTGCACCGACCTCACTAGCTCATCTCGGTGGATTCGGAGCAACTATGGATCTCTCCAGTCTCGGAGTGATTTGAAATTAGTAAAATATGTTCAGGAACAGCACAAATATTAAGTATGCCGCTGGTAATACGGCGCTCTTTCACCAGCACGACATCCACTGAGGCGAGTTTATGTTAGACTAAGAGCTTGCTAGCTTGAGATTTTAAAATATTAATAATTTTATGCTGGATTACTTTATTCTGGAAATCGTATTTTAACCCTGTACTCTTGTAATTACTGTAGTTACATAAACATTTGTTCAATTCTACATTAATTTTTTCGGGAAAATAGTGGTTCATTCACACAACCCACATACCACATATTTGCTTTCTTGTAGCTTCAAGCTGTATGTACATTACGATATAATATTCAGTCATTTGATCCTCTGAACTTATTTTGGGATAGTCTTTTTAAAAACTTCGTATCCCCAGGCTGAAACGCTAATGGTATTCTAACATATATTGCATGATCCACTGAGCTATTCTGCAGTCACAATTTGAAGATTGCGAGTAACCCCTCTCTTGTGCACATCCCACATGAAATGTGTTAAAAACTGGCCGGTTCTTCAAGTACAAATAAAGCCGTGAAGTTTTTTCTTTGCATCCAGTAAGTCATAAGCTCACCGGATAAAAGTCAGTCACCCCTGGAGAAATCATTAGAAGCATCATTTAACCGTGTAACTCCGCCTCTGGTCTTCATAACCGCCTGGATTCGCTTAAAACGTGAGTCTGCAGGTTGTACAGGTACGTTGCGTCTAGACTAAGCAAACTAGCTGAGGATTTGATCGCACAATTCCACCAAATTACGGGAATGCTGAGTTCGGCGTTTTACCCACTGTTCCAACATTTCTCACAGATGTTCAACGGGGTTCAAGTCAGGTGATTTTGCAGGCCAGTCGAGAGGAGTGTTCATAAAACAAGTCACATACGCGTCCAGCCCGATGAACGTTGCTGTTGTCGTCTTGAAAATTCGGGGTATCAATAGCATACTGATCATATATATGTTGACCAAAAGGCAACATCTGATCATCCAGAATGTGAGTCCACATGCTGGTTCATGTTACTGGTCATCTAAGTGAGCGGGCCCAACCTATGATACGAAAAGCACCCCAAAAACATCACAGACCCACCTCCGGGTTGAACCTGACCTTGCACACATCCAGGATGAAATGCTTCATTTGACCTTCAGTGCATTCGACGATGTGCGCCATTGTAATACAGGCAATAACATGATTCGTCAGACCACATTACGTTCCTCCAGTCAGTTACTGTCCACGTTCGCAGCTTTAGGTGCCTGTGTAAGAAACGGCCTCTTGCGAGGTGACCGGCTCCAAATATTCATTGCATGCAGTTCACGTCACAATCAATTTTCTCTCGCTGAAAGGTTGGGATGGACCTTCATACACTGACTGCAGCAATTCCTGTCGGATTTGGACGTGATTTTGATTCGCAAGCCGTGAAACGCTTCTCCGATCCCTCTCAATCAAGATATTTTTCCGACCACAATTCTGACGTCAAGTTTCGTGGCCACGTGTAGTAGACCACTGCTTGTAGACACGATGAACAGTCCGCTGCGAAACACAGACATATCCAGCGAGTTCTCGCACCGTATGGTCATGGGTTTGCCCTTACATTTACCGACGCTGACGAACACTGTCCACTTGAAACATCAATGTCTCACTGATCGCTACTGCCTTATGCTCACGTAGAGGCAGTGCGCGTGCGGTTGAGCACGGGGCTCGTTCGCTGCGCCATCTGTACAGGCTTAACGATCCATCTTTGCGTGCGCACTAGTGTGGCTAACTTTTTGTCCGGTGAGCTTATTATACAGAGGCTGTATGAGCAAAGCATTGTTCTGTTCACTTTTACGACAGGCAAAAGTTCTTTATTTCCAACGGATCTTTCGAATTTCAGACTTGCAATCTCTGTTGTGGCAGGTATCGCACTGTGTATAGGAGGAATGGCCGTGGTGGTGGTAGTGGTGGTGTTGCTTGTATCTTTACGCTTCCAAAGAAAATCATCCAGGTAGTACATATTTAACAGGCGATGAGGTTGAGAACAAGTAGCTAGTATGCACGGATGGATTGGTTAATGCAAGAAATCAGACTGAAAGAGTCGTCCGATTTTTACATAATCCATTCTACGTGTTGGCGGTTTTCTCAAGAGATGTACACCACATTTATCAGTAGAGAATACCTGGCTTAAAGAATTGTATTGTGAAAAGTTGTTGCTGGGGCTTTTTATGTTGCGCCACACAGAATCTTTAATATGTTATTCCTATTACCATCAAACAATACAGGCTCGTCAGTCTAAAATTCGAGCATCATACCACAGAAGTACTAGTGAGCTCATTCCCTTCTTCTTCTTATTCTTATTCTTCTCGTAATTGTTTCATTCTCCCCTTCGGGCGTGGGTTTTCAGTTCAACTTCGAACTCTTAGGCTATTGGTTAGGTGAGTTTTATTTGAAAGATTTGTTTATAGAGTCAGTGTGCTATGTCACACGCATTGCAATTATTTTTTGTGTCAGATGTAGAGATTTTTTCAAAGCCATCTCCTCCTTCAGGGCCGGTACGACACCCACCCAGGGTTTAATCTGCTATTCCACATTTTTTGAACGAAGTTCGTACGTAGATAAATTATTATTTACAATTTTATAGTTTGCATTAACTGAAAATAAAACAGCAACAACAAATTATTCGTTGGTTAAACAATAACAAAAATATATCCTTTTCTTTTTAAAACATGTGAACATTGTTTTGATCTCTTTGTTTCAGTTCTATCATCTTGAAAATAGTAACACGATATACATAAAAGTATAGATCTAAATCACTGTTCTATTGTCCTGATGTGACTAAAATGAAATAAAACAACGTATTTCACTGAAAGTTATAGTCTCGTTTCCATATAAAATTCTTTCATTGACTACCCTGAGGGGATGGGATGGGCCCCATAAAGGTCAAAAGAGATTGGAATTATTATAGGAGGAGTGACGAAATGAAGGAGATGGTAGCAGGAGGATGTACAGGTTAGTGAGAAGGGTTTGAGAAGGAGTCTCTTGACTAAGTTTTTATTGTCTTTTATTATAATGATAATTTTATTTTTTACATGAAAGTAGGTACATATAAATAGATTGGTGTGAATATATTTTTCGAGGCTTTCACCAACAAATATCAGGTTTCAAGAAGGGAAACTAGTTAGTTTCATAGACACTAATTGTTTATTCTATTTCCCCCCCCCCCCTACAAACACGTCTTTCAAGCACAGTGCAATGACAGTAGGCTATACTAAGGGAGATAGTATTTCCAATCTCTGAAAATTCTGCTCGAGGTGCATGGAATCAAAGATTAACTTCTCGTAAGGAGACTAAATTTCTTTCTCACCAATTGAGAATATCTATATTAAGAATACAGATTACCGAATCTAAATATCCAACATTTCGCCCCATTGTGGCAGTAGAATTGGTAACTGGAATGGTCCTGCTTCCGAGACGCTGGTTTGAACACTTCTGAGTTGTGCGTTCATATATTACACTGACTGACAGTGACATTGCAACACCAAGGAGGAGTGGTTCGAAAGGGATGAAAGTTGGGGAAAAAACAGAGTCGGCACAGAAGAATAATTGATGTTTATTTCAAACCGATATGCAGGTTACACAATGCGCACGGCATCGACTCAGTAGGATGTAGAACCACCGCGAGCGGCGATGCGCGCAGAAACACGTCGAGGTACAGAGTCAATAAGAGTGCGGATGGTGTCCTGAGGGATGGTTCTCCATTCTCTGTCAACCATTTGCCACAGTTGGTCGTCCGTACGAGGCTGGGGCAGAGTTTGCAAACGGCGTCCAATGAGATCCCACACGTGTTCGATTGGTGAGAGATCCGGAGAGTACGCTGGCCACGGAAGCATCTGTACACCTCGTAGAGCCTGTTGGGAGATGCGAGCAGTGTGTGGGCGGGCATTTTCCTGCTGAAACAGAGCATACGGCAGTCCCTAAAGGTACGGGAGTGCCACCTGCCGCAGCACATGCTGCACGTAGCGGTGGGCATTTAACGTGCCTTGAATACGCACTAGAGGTGACGTGGAATCATACGCAATAGCGCCCCAAACCATGATGCCGCGTTGTCTAGCGGTAGGGCGCTCCACAGTTACTGCCGGATTTGACCTTTCTCCACGCCGACGCCACACGCGTCTGCGGTGACTATCACTGACAGAACAGAAGCGTGACTCATCGGAGAACACGACGTTCCGCCATTCCCTCATCCAAGTCGCTCTAGCCCGGCACCATGCCAGGCGTGCACGTCTATGCTGTGGAGTCAATGGTAGTCTTCTGAGCGGACGCCGGGAGTGCAGGCCTCCTTCAACCAATCGACGGGAAATTGTTCTGGTCGATATTGGAACAGACAGGGTGTCTTGCACTTGCTGAAGAATGGCGGTTGACGTGGCGTGCGGGGCTGCCACCGCTTGGCGGCGGATGCGCCGATCCTCGCGTGCTGACGTCACTCGGGCTGCGCCTGGACCCCTCGCACGTGCCACATGTCCCTGCGCCAACCATCTTCGCCACAGGCGCTGCACCGTGGACACATCTCTATGGGTATCGGCTGCGATTTGACGAAGCGACCAACCTGCCCTTCTCAGCCCGATCACCATACCCCTCGTAAAGTCGTCTGTCTGCTGGAAATGCCTCCGTTGACGGCGGCCTGGCATTCTTAGCTATACACGTGTCCTGTGGCACACGACAACACGTTCTACAATGACTGTCGGCTGAGAAATCACGGTACGAAGTGGGCCATTCGCCAACGCCGTGTCCCATTTATCGTTCGCTACGTGCGCAGCACAGCGGCACATTTCACATCATGAGCATACCTCAGTGACGTCAGTCTACCCTGCAATTGGCATAAAGGTCTGACCACTCCTTCTTGGTGTTGCATTTGCTCTGTCAGTCAGTGTATTTATTCTTTTCATACGAAGTCCCCTGGTTCCACAAATGTTCATTTTGTTCAAGGCACAAATGCACTGCCATTTATAATACACACTGAAACTGTGGCCCGATATATTAGTACTTCAGATTACTAGTAAAACTTAAAAGATGTGCTTGAAATAGAAGCTTGTAAGTGGTACCTCCACGATGTGCTGGCTAGCTTATTTGGAAGTTTTACCATTTATATTTATAGTTACGCCCAAATACTTCGGTGTGCTGTCGTAATGAAATAAAATACAAAAAGTCGAGTTTATGTCGAGAGATGGCTGTTTAGATGAATTCAAGTTCCCTCTGTTTTCGTCAAGGTATCAAGTCTTCTGTCAGGTAGACTACTGCCTTGTTCCTAGCAGCCAAAGCGAAGTCATCAGCGTGAATGTACTTCAGGTAATTATGATTAGATGGTTAGGCTCTGAATATTCACTAGTTACTTTCTTACGTAATCGTAGCAAGAGAATGTTGTAAGATGGGACTAGAAACATAAATTAATGTATCTTGATAGAGATTTTGTACCCTTTGAAATGATCACATCAAGTTGGCAAGCACTCTGTTATCTGCACTACCTTTAATTGTGTTTACATTTTATTATTAAGACTCCCTAAAATAACTGTAGTCATTCTTATAGTTATTTTAGAAAATGATATTCCATTTCATGTGTAATTTATTCCCCTTTACCCGGTCCCCAAGTTCCACAACTGTATTCTTGGCTCAAAGCGCGTATGTATTGTTATTCGTAATACATGAAGTAACCTTAGCCAGGTGTTTCAGATCAATTTTCAACGGGCAATATAAGTGTTTTAAAACTAAGATTAAAGATACAATATCTCCAGTGTATTTCGAGATAGATGTTTGAAACATTTTGACATAATAGTTAGGGGTCATCCAAAAATGTGTGCAATTAAATAGTGTCGTGTAACAAAATGGGTGACGGAAGTGTAATCTAGCAACCGTGCAGACTCGCAGATATCTGAACTAATTAGCAACCGTTGATCGATGGCCATGAGCGAAAGACATATAAGGCATATAATACGATAATTTGATTTTCCCATAGGCAAATATGACACCATTTGTCAGCCAAAGTTGTAACTTTCCTCTAGCTTAAATTGCCGTTTTAGACGGCTGTGAAACCTCTCTAATGAAATACGAATTACTTATATTGATAACAGATTGATTCAGTGACCATTTTCCTGCAGATCATTAGTAGACGCAGGTAAAAAAGTGAAGTTAGCATTTTGAATGAGGATGTATTCAAATTTACATTTGAAATTTATTAATATTAAATATTTATTTATACTATATACTGATTTGGATTGACGTTTGACCAAATAGTAAGGCACTTAGAACTTTTGCTAATTATTCTGGTAAAATTAACTCATTAATTATTGATTTTCTGAGGAATGAATTGTCCTGCATAACAAACGCGAACTTCTAGGTGCATATAATTTTTAGAAGTAGGAAAGTTTATTAAGGGAAGTTATTGTCTAGTCACCCGGTTTACCCCTATTTTATTTCATTCATGCCTTTCACGATGGTGGAATAACAACTGTCATTTGTATTCCGAAGGCTAATACGCAGAGGCGCACTTATGACTATTTACAATTCATAGCTAGACCAGGGCCACTATCTCACCGTCAAAGCTCATCAATTCTGATCACTTAGGCTGAGTAGACCTCGAACCAACCCTGGGATCCAGGTAAAAATCCCTGACCTGGCCGGGAATCGAACCCCGGGCCTCCGGGTAAGAGGCAAACACGCTACCCCTACACCACGGGGCCGACTGACATATATATTTCAGAAGAGAACGATCTAAATACTTTCTAAAGAATTGAAATATACATTGACCACTGAGAATCATGAATCAACATACGTAGAGTGGAATGTTAACTCATAATTGGACACACGTATTGACATTTTAGAACATAATTCAATATGTGCTGTAAAGCATTGCCGCTATATCGAGTTACTAATCTGCTTATAGTTACACACAACGTCTTTGACATGGAGTGGCTTTAGTATTATCCATATCGGGTAGTACTAGATCGTGTAGCCGAAGTCAAAGCTATGCATTAACACTTAGTGACCAAGCAAACGCCAAAGCTATGCATAAGAGCTCAGATTTGAAAAGATCAAGTTGTGCATAGAGCAATATATTTGAATTATCTTTCAAATTTCCCGCTCCATTTACTGCTTTTCAAGTGAAAAATGGCATGAGGTTAACGGGATTCTTAACTTCAAAAGGTTTGTTATAGTGTTTCGGGGAATGGTTAAAACACGTTCATTTATTTTCCTAAAACTCCCCTAAATCCATGACTTGACGTCGATGGAGTCTGAAGCTGGAAGATCTGAGATTTGAAAAACAGTATTTTCCTTACACAGAAGGACTGTTTCATGCGCTGTACAACCACATAATTCAGAAATGCCTTTCAAACCGCAGAGATTGCAACTGACCCAAGAAATGTAGAGTTCCTCTTCTGAAAGTTAGTTGCTAAAGATGACCATTTTCACACGGTACAAATTGCTCTATCGAATTGCTCCATTTCTCCTTCCTTGTAAAGAGAAGATCTTTTTGAGATAACTAATTTTGATACTAGATTTAGTAATATGGCATATGTGGATCGTATAATGTGTGACGGAAGTGATATATATTTTGAATCACATATTTTCTTAATCGTTAATAAATTAAATTTTACCTGGTGGAAAAATAAATTAATAGTGTTCAACCATTCCTGTAAACTTTACAAGAAATGTAATTTTGCAGCCACAAAAGATCAGTTAAAAGTCATATTTTCACAACTCAGCTAGCACAAGACTCAAAAATTGGCATTGCAACACTATAAAAAGACTTTCAACTCTTGGTTAAGTAACCAATCTGAAGAATGATTGGAGCCTCTGAATTCGCCACTACAGGTTGTATGATAATGGTGAATGTCATAATTCCAAGCTGAAGTTAATAGAAGATACGGTGAGCCACGACGTATTTTGTCATTGCTTCTCTCACCGCATCATAAAGTGCTATGACAATCACTTCTCCTATGAGTAACACTTTTCACAGCATCCTCAGGCATTGATCGAATTCTGATTGGTATTGTTGAGCACCACATTATATCAACTACCCTCCCCCATGGCGCAACAGCCTCGAAGAATCATGGCCTACCAAGCGACCGCTGCTCATCCTGAAGGCCTGCAGATTACGAGGTGTCGTGTGGTCAGCACGACGGATCCTCTCGGGCCGTTATTCTTAGCTGTCTAGACCAGGCCGCCATCTCACCGTCAGACAGCTCCTCATATTGTAATCACGTAGACTGAGTGGACCTCGAACCAGCCCTCAAATGCAGGTAAAAATCCCTGACCTGGCCGGGAATCGAACCCGAGACCACCGGGTAAGAGGAAGGCACGCTACCCCTACACCGCGGGGCCGGCCTATTATATCAGCAGTTCTTTTAAATCTAGTAAATAATAATAAAATTGGCATACCACCCGAAGACAACCTAACTTAGGAAGATATTGCAAGAACAACAGTTTGAGACGTGGAAAAACGTACCACACCGCGGAAGAGGAGTATCACCTTTCATTGACTGGCCGAAATCAAATTCCTGGATTTCCACCAAGAAGGGACGAATGCTGTACAGATATATTGTAATTTCATCCCAGTCTATGGTGTGGTCGGCAGAAGTCAAGAAATCCGTTACCGTCATTGCAAGGAAAATGAAATCCCCCCTCACGTTCTTGGCTTCCGTCATAAAGGGAGCAATAGACATCACAAGTGTACTAATTAATTTAGATACCGCTCTTATCTTTGTTGTAACAATATGTGTCCTTAGGGCTACCTCTGTTGGGAAGCAATTTAATAAATATAAACTGTTTACAATACGAGGTTATTTTTTGTACTCTAGAATATAAATGTGATTTCCGTAACAGTAAGAGGGAGAAAAATTGGAACTTAAATAAACAGGCCTTAATATATAGAAAAACACCATTATAGCTTAAAAAAAGCATGTAGACTTTAAAGTATAGAAAAATACCATTAGTCTTTGCGATTATTGTTTCATCATCACAGCACAGTAAGATATTATTCCAGCAAATTCCTGGAGTACATGTGATAAAACCGAAGAAAAAGTCACTCAATCATTATCAGTATTCGAACCTCAGAACTCCAAATGATGCAGCTTCTCAGTTCAGTCGTGGAGTGCCTGCCCGGTTACGTAAGTAGGTATACAGGGCAAACCTAATTGTGCATAAAATTGCGAAAACATACGTATTTTAACCATTTGAAATAATTGGTCTTCATGATGTATTTTTGAAATACAGTGGCTAACAGTTGTGGAACTTATCACATGTGGCGTGCCGCACCTTAGTATGTTCACTGTGGAAAGTAGTAATGTGTACACTTATAAGATCAATGTGTAGCTATAGACGACAGTTTCGTCCTTGTTCAATGTTGAAGGCCAGATGGTGTTTTCAAACTGCAAGTGTTAGAGATGTTCGTCAGCTGTAATCTATGGAAGGTAAGTAGTAAAGTTGTTAGAGTAGTGTTCTATTTATTGATAATTATGTTCACGTGATCAGGCCCGTTAGTACCCCATATAAAAATATAGATCAGATGTAACTATGAACACACTCATAGAGTATATCTTCTTGATTTTTTGTGCAGTCTCGATGTTAATATGACTACTTCCCAAACCATTTCGTTATAGTGAAAACTTCTGTCGTGTATTGAAAACTGCTATTCAAGCAATTTTCAGTTATATTTTGGGAGCCATATTCCCAGTTTTTCTCCCAGTGACATTTTCCCCCCACCTATATGTGAATTTCTGTCTCGTAGCCTGATAGTTCAGAAAGCGCTCGTGCATTCAATTCACAATAGAGCAAATATTTCATGCGTGCAAACTCAAAAATGTTTCTTTTTCCAAACTCCCTTTGTGAACAAGAATTTCCTCGAGTGTATGTTTTAAGCATCATAGGCATACCTTAGGAAGTTACTGGCAGTGCTTTTCTTTCACTATTATACTAGCTGCAATCTCCTTCAGTTTTATTTCTTAATATAATAAAGTGTCTTCTGAGGAATTCGAAGTAAACATTTCGATTATTATTTCTAATTCTTGTAAAAGTTCTTTTTTTTTATTTATTCCCCTCATAAACACTCATACCCACAAAGAAGCTCGTTATTATCCTCCATGGCATGTTATACGTTTAGCTAAGGAAAGTAAACTTTGAAGCTTTATCGATACACATGGTGCCTTCCAGAATTGTATTCAAAACTGTACGTACTATTTTCTTTATACCGCTAAGTAGACCATTGCGATAGAATCCGCATGCCCTAAGTATAGTCTTGATATTAAACCTCGCTTCTTCGTCAGATGAAGAGATGAAGTATGGATAACTTTCCAGCAATAGTTTGTGTTTTTAATATTTCATTTTGATATCTCTTTTTATTCTGATGAGATCATTCCCGTTCCAATTGCAAAGATGATGTTTATATGATTGATAATTATAGGATACTAGTAATCAACTCAAATGGACTGGGAAACGGGTTCAAGTCAAATGCTCTTCCGTGACCCAAAGAGGGAGAAAACCAATGCAGTATTTAATATGATATAAAGATGGTAACGCACTCAAATATTCGTATGTCTTCGAGCATAACGTGATCTATAACAGACCTCACACGAATCCAGGTTTACTCATATAGGCTACTCTTTTATTGGTTAAAAATGCTGTCTAGAGTTCATACCAGTTCACTAGATAGTCAGTATGGATCTGTCATATTATTCTTGTTAAGTTCGCTTTCTCGATATCATGCGGAGGTGGTCTGTGATTACTTTTAACTATTAGGCAACAGCTCACAACAGCATAGCATTAAGCACCCATAGGATGTCTGCTAATTGAGCTCACAAGACTCTGTCAGTCAGTCTTGAGCGAATATACCCATTAGATAACAAGAATCGTACGAAGTGAGTTCAACAAAATGAGGATATATTTAGTGTGTTCCCGTGTATATTGAAAGAACTTCATAATTATGTCCATTATCACTGATATCGTTTTAAACTCTGCAAAACTGAAGGGTACTAAGAGAAACATTCTCTGAATATCTCAACAAATAGGCAGAATATTACTCTGATGGAAACGTATTTTCTTCCTAATGGAGTTACGTAAGTTTTCTATCATTAGCAAATAGTTATTTGTTTGAAATGTGACATACTACTACTAGTATAATTATTATTATTACTACCACCACCACACCATTGTGGAATATCAATACCCTTTTTACGAATCGTGCATTTTTATTGTAATATGTTTTAATCATTAACTAATGTCTGATAGGATACTGCCAGTTACATACTGCTCAATGTTCTCCAATTCAACCGATTATAATTTTTAACCTGGAGTTACAAATTCTAACATTCCAGACGACGGATCACATGTAGGGAACCAAAACATTAATATCGTAAATATAGAAACGTCCTGATTTCAGTACTTGCCCAGAGACATTTCTGGTAGAAATTGTTCGCAAAATATTATGTACTTATTTTGGCATGGGCTAGAACGAGTTTGTTACTTTGACAATATGAAAGTCTTTGAGATATGGGTGACGCTAGTAACACATTTATCTATGCAGCCAGTTCCTATAATAAACGGTATGAATGGAGGTATAGCTTGGAGAGTCCGTTGGTGGGTACATTTCAGTGGGCCTGGCAGACTGATGTGTAAGCACCTCCTCAACCGGTGAAGAAAGCCCTCCTCATTTCCGTTGTATGCCTCTGTACTGAAGCTTGGGCTTTCTGTGACAGTTATTGGTGGAACTATTGAGGAAAAGCAGCCTTCTGGCTGGGTATCGGTACTCAACACTGACTGCAAGAAAGTGGAGCAGCTCGTAGCTCCCCTGTTTAGTGGAATTAACATTATTCATGACATCACTTCCCAACAACGTCAAAAAATCATGGATTATGAAATTGAAAATGCCCCTCACCCGCAGCGCTATACAACACCAGAGAATTGTTACTCTCTGTAATGTTATAAATAACGAATTCGATCCCCCAGGTGGTATTTCCAGAACCTTAACTTTCATCTTCCTATCATCTTTGCAGTCGGCGCTTTATTCTCTGCCCTTCAAATGTACCATATCTGAAAGTTTCCACTTGATCTCTTCGCCTGTGGAAGAAAAGTAATGATCAAGGAAGGAACAGAAGCAAGCAGGTGTGGGTGGTGCTTGCAGGCATCCCGCTGGCAGTGCACGGTGGTCGGCCTTCTTCCCGCGCCTCCAGCCAACGCAGTGTCGCCAGCCTGCCATCGGGCTTCCCGCGTCGCCCCAGCAGTGCGGGCAGCCGTGGGGTGCTGGTGCCCGCATCCAGAGCAGGTGCGGCCCGTGCCGCCGCCATCTTGCTAATCTCGTGCCACCTCACGACTACATCGGCCGCCTCTGCGCCACCTTCCAACAACAACAACAACAACAACTCGGACAACACCAGTCGCGCCGGTAAACTCGAGTCAGGTGACGTAGATGCAGCAGCATAGTTTTTCAACGGAAAATAAAATAAATAAAAAAATTCGCGAAGTGATCGATATTATTTCGATGAGCCAGCAATCCACTACTGCCCAATCCTAAGTCGAACATGATCAGTGGCGGCTTGTTCTGTGGTACGTTCCACGGCGTTACATATCTTCGTTTGATAGGATGATATTATCAAGGTATCAATTATTTTGCGTATACACGAAACCATCCGCTATCTTCAGCTTCATTCGAATAAACTTTTAAAAAATCAAACTTTATCTTGTTGTTCATTAATAACCTAAAGCAAGAAACATGTTTCATAAGGACATTTCTAAACTAGATTTGTCGGGATGGGTGTATCTTATGGAAAATTAAGGGAGGAAAGTACTCGACAAACATTCTATGTGGTAGAATATTGAAATAACAATATTTCTAGTGTTTATCAAGTCAGTTTCACACTTACTAGCATGTTGCGTATCAATAATATACTGCCCCTGTATATAGTCTGAAACCCTGATAAATAAAATTATCTTCCACGAAACTGATCTGCGGTTGGACTATGTCCGATATTTAGATTTAGGTCTTCACCGCCCAGAATAATAGACATCGAATTCGACTGGGTTTACGCAGCTTGAAACAGATAAACTGTAGGGATACATTGCGTGGTTCGAACCCCACTGTTGGCAGCCCTAAATATGGTGTTCCGTGGTTTCCCCTCTTCACACCAGGCAAATGCTGGGTCTGTACCTTAATTAAGGCCATGGTCATTTCCTTCGCACTCCTAGCCCTTTCCTATCCTATCGTCGCCGTAAGACCTATCTGTGTCGGTGCGACGTAAAGCAAAATTCTAAAAATAAGAAAACCATTACAAAATGGTATCCTTATTTGTCATCAGATATAAATAAAATACCACACACTGAGAAGAAGTTTGTCACCATTTTTGCACCAAGTCTAATGTTTCTTCGTTTCCTTACTCTTCTGCATATTCTTTCCATCTTTTCTGTCCATCCCTTTCCCATTTTATACTTTTGTGACTTTACATCTCCATCACGATTCTTTTATTACTATCTCGTTTTTTCTTCCATAGCTCTTGATTTATTTGATCCCTCCCTTCGTCTCGTTAGTGTGATGAAGTTCTTGTTTTCTTCTTCCTAACCCATAACCGAGAAAATATCAAACTTAGATGTTCGCCAAGAGACAAATTTGTTTTCTATGTGAGATAGTAACCAACAGTAGACTATGAGTACGAGCCGCCACTGAGTAATATGCTGGCTAGAACACGGATTTACTACAGTTCGCTCTTAAATCAAATGTTACATTAACCATCGCAAAGGTACAGGAAGGAGAAAATTATGTTCATGTGGACTGTGATCCGATTATCCTCTTGTCAAATATAGCACGAGTGTTAGTACTTCTCTTCATAGTCACACGAGCTTCTCGATAGGATTGGGCAGCCAGAGTTGAGTTGTTCGTTCACAGACCACGGCGATATTTTGGCAGCTACCTTAAGTATAGATCTTCCCCTGGTTTTCTCCTTACATACTCCAGGTAAATACTGGAAAAGAACCTTATTTTAAATACCAGAATGACTATAATAACCTTGAAGCCTACATATTTACAGTTGAATTTACGCAGATATCAGATTAACTCTAGCATTAAGACAGTTTCAACACGGGCACACGGATCCGATGACCTAGTATGTCATCGGTTTAGTATCTGAAATTGAGTTAACAATATTTACACTGGCTAACAATGAAATGGGAACATTGCATAACGCAGATCTTCATTGTACTTATTAAGTCACTAGTTCTCCTTGCGAGTTTAACGATGCCTCACTCAAACAACTTAACAAAGTTTGCCGCTCTAGGGAATTAGATCGTTAATGTTATACTTGGAGAGTATCACCAGAGCTTAAGTTTTATAGTACCAGAACACATTGTTTCTTCAAGTTCAGGCTCAACAATATTACACGAAATAGAATATTATCTAATAGATCCTCAGGAAATCATCTTCCGAGATGGTGGCTCATTCTAACTAAATGTAAATTCCCCTCTAGGTTTAATATTTTAGAGGAAAAATAAACTTTAGATATAGGGACTTAAAATTTTCTAAAGCGTGTAAATAGGAGCTAAAAATGCCTCTCTCCACAGTAAAGTAGACGTAAGGTATCACCACCATCACACAATAGGTATGATGCAGGCCCAGAAAATAAGATGCTACTTGTTTCAACTCATGAATCCATTGTATAATTAAAGTTCTCCTATCCTTCTAGTCACCGCGTAGGACGTATATTCTATTCCTCTAACATCTTCTTTAAACGAACTTAAACATGTAACGTTACTGTTCCTAAAGTAGGAGGTAAATAGGTGGCGATCTATATGCAAAACGACTTATGATCTCATTGTACGAAGGATAACGTATTATCTGCTAACGGAATTCTTTTTTTAGTTTCTTGCCATCTTAAAACGTTTCTCCAGGTTGTAACTCATTATCATGAACCCATGCGTACTATATTTACTGCAAAAGAAGATACACAATGTGCATATAATAATAGAAACCGTCTTAGCTACACAAAGACTTCAAAAAACGGAAACGTCTGTAGACATTCCATTGATCGTCACATAAAATGCACCACGTTCACACATCTGATCATGTACATTGTGCACAGACTCCCTGTAAGCAAAACAATGCCTTAAAATCTCTCGGCTTGGACTTTCGCCCTCTCTAGGATCAAATATTTATTTTCGTCCATCGAAGCGAATTTTATTACAAATTAGGAGTTTGCACAATATCAAAGTGAACGTATTGTCACAAATACTGATTTCCGGTGGATCTCAAGCTAACCTAACCTAACTTAACCTAAATTACCACTACCAGTAATTGTTGAGTAATCCAGCACTAACTTGCAACCTGTTGCTGACAGTAAATATCGATGGGATGCAGTTCACGCGTTTTTGAAAGAATATTTGAGTAAGTAACGCTATTTGCCTTCGTAATGCAACAGAAGGCAAATGTTCCGAAATACAGCATCTTCTGAGCTTTTATTAAAGGGGCATCCCCTGCTTACGTCATGATTTCATTTATGAACCAATGTTATTATAATGTGACCGGAAATAAAAATTATTATTATCACCATTATTATTATTATTATTATTATTATTATTATTATTATTATTATTATTATTATTATTAATTGGGTGTATGCCTCACTAACAACTTTTACTGTTTATGGAGACTCTGAGTTGCCGGAAATATGCCCCTCAGAAATGTACGTGCTGGTTAATTTACCGACACGAGGCTGGTGTATATGAGCACCTTCAAATACAACCGTACTGAGCTGGAATTAAACTCGCCAACCTCAACTCATAAATACATTTGAGCCCTCAGGCCGGTTATGTAACCATAAGTGAATTCTTTATCCTCCCTATGGCAAGTCTTGTAAGTACAAAAATAAGCATTCTAACGACAGCTACAGTAATATGAATTTAGAGGTAGGCCTACCTATCTGCATGTACTTCGCTTCTAATTGTAAACCGACCATCGCCGAGTCTACTTACCAGGACTGTTTCGAAAGACGATTTTTTGACCACAATTTCTGAAATCTCGTCTGTCGTATCTATCATTGTACATGTAAATGTTCGATGCTAATGAATGAAATAAATGCAACATGCAACATGAGTAGTGGAGGCAGCTATCTCAAACTTCTACCACGATCCTTGATCCAGCCGTTGCTTGCAAGGTACACAACCTTACACTTTTTACGTTCGGTGTAGGAATGACTGACTGGCTGAATTAATAAATTCATTAATTAATAAGTGAGTTAATGAATGAATGAATCTATGGATCTAGGCTTGCAAAATGTCATGTCATGACGAATGTGACCTCGTAGTTTGAAGATGTTTTCTATAGTATGGGGTAGGTTTTAAATCCCTGTAACCAGGAAACTTAATGGTGGGAAATACATCGAAAGTCTTGAATTGCTTTACACCTCCAATATTCTCGCAAGGGTTCAGATGATAGCATTTCTATTCCAGCACGACTATGTCCTCATTCATATAGTGGTATCGTAACTTAGATGGCGTCATACCATCGGTGCTCAAGAAGTTGAGTGCAGACATCTATTCTGATGGCCTTTGAACACATTTAGAATGCATCAAATACTAACTGATGCGCTGGGCTACAATGCCGAAAATCTGTGACTGACATAGTGCGTGTTCTTGTAGATTAATGGAAAGAATTTCCCGCAGAAATATACATTCCTAGAATATTATAGGAGGTATTAGTGAAATATTAGCGAAGGATAGACCAGTGTTCAATAAATAACTTTTTTAGAAGAATGAGTTGTGAATGAGACTTGGCCAGGCAACTTTTGACCAAACTTTTGTAAGGGAAAGTTGAAAGTCCTTCTTTTAATCTCCTTCTCCCCCCTTCCCTTCTCCCTCTGTGTATTACCCATAAAAGTAAAATCGTGAAAATATCGCATCTTGAAACACTATTATCAATAATGTTATGAAATTCATAGCATGTAGATTCTTAACGTAAAATGATAAGATTTCATTATTATACACGACGATGTCCCTCAAGATATTTTTGAGACTGAACAACTCACTAAGACCTTCTTATCAGAACCTTCAGTTAATTAGGAACATTATTCATTATACTCCAATTTCTTTTACGAATTTCAGAACTACATAATATGATGTCCGCATCTGTGGTGTACTGGTTAGTGTGATTAGGCCGGGTTCGATTCCGGCTCTGCCACAAAGTTTGAAAAGTTGTAGGAGGGCTGGAACGGGCTCCACTTAGCCTTGGGATATCAACTGAGTAGAGGAGGGTTCTATTCAGCCATCCTCGAAGTGGTTTCCATGGTTTCCCACCTCTCCCCCAGGCAAATGCCGGGATAGTACCTAACTTAAGGCTAAGGCCGCTTCTTCGCTTCTTTCCCTCTTCCTTGTCTATCCCTTTCAATCTTCCCAACCACCCCCCCCTTCCACGAGGGCCCTGTTCAGCATAGCAGGTGAGGCCGCCTGGGCGAGGTACTGGTCGTACTCCCCAGTTGTATCCCCGACTCTAAGTCTCACGCTCCTGGACACTGCCCTTGAGGTGGTAGAGGTGAGATCCCTCGTTTAATCCAAGGGAAAAACCAACCCTGGAGGGTAAACGAATTAAGAAAGAAAGAGACATAATATCACATAATCTCTTTTCAGTACATTTTTCTTCCTGGAATTTAACTCTAATCGGAAAACTTACTTCCTTACTTACTGTACCTAAATTCGGGACACAAACACGTTATGAAACTTTGGTATCGAGACTAGATATGAGCTTACCGTATGAAACAAACCGTTCTATTAATTCAGTGTCTATCAATTAAAAGACAAGGAATATAGTTGGTAGAAAGCGATCCGACCACTCGGAGAGTGAGTATATAGGCTAAAGAAAGGGGAGGTATATGGAAGAATGTAAAATGAGAAACTTAAACCACGCAGACCACATATTGCCAACGTAGTAAAAGCAAGAGCCAATCAAGGAATCAAGATATTTAAGTAAAAGTAATCTGGCACAAGTAAGTGGAATGGGTGTGCGTCAACAGGCTGTCAGCATAACTGCCGTTTTTAATTAATATCATCAGTAGCAATTTTAAAAATGGTCGCAAGGAAAATACCTGGTAGCAAGAAATGTGGTGCGTTTATAAGCGATACGACCGTCCCTATAATAAAAGCGGCCTCCTTTCTGTATATTTCAGCGAATGGACCGACGAAATAAAAGATAGCAATGTATGGGGAGCACTTCTAAGTCAGATCGCCGAACCGAAAAAAGAAAAGTCGGCCTCCCTTCCTTAAATGTCTACACATGATCTACTTCTGATATATTACAACCACAAGGTTCCTTAAATTCCGTACCAGGCCAACAGTACGTGCTGAACTGCAACTGGAATAAGATATTTTCGAACGTGATATTGAAGTAATTTCTAGCAATATTTTGTTTCACTTTCCAAGGATATGGACAAATCAGAATATGTCTACGAAGTAACCTCGGATCTGAATGTAACCAGTAACGAAAAGAGACTTTTAGTAAATATTAGCCTGTGACCTGTTAAACTAACAAATCAAAATCAACGGTATTGTGACTATATCGTACGGCAACATCTTTAGCATGAACTCTGATTTTGATTTTAAATTACTGTTTTCAAATCGGTTTTCCTATTGTAGTGACAGAAAAATGAGCATTCCTGGATAATATGAGTGAAATACGGAACGATTTTTAATTGGATCCTGTGAGTGATAACAGAGCCATTTGCCGCATTTATAAAAAGAGTATATTGTGAGGCAGTGAATCTCACGGCACTAACAACTTCAGTTTATAAACCTGCTTTTACTAAACATCCCAACAAGAAAATTTGCAAGAGTGAAAGTGTAACAATTGTGGAAAAGTGGAAGAGCTCGTTCTCGTTTAGTCAAAATCATTATCATCGTCATCATCATCATCATCATCATACTACTACTACTTCTCGAATACGAATCAGCCTACACTTACATCTGGGCGGAAAATCCAGACTCAAACCAGGAGATAGTCGATCAACGCTAATTACCAGGAAAATAACATGTTATATGCAAAGGCAACCGATTGATTTCAGAAGTATAGGTATACTATGCCTACTCGTCAGCACATCATCCCAGAACTGTACGACGTAGAAAATAAGGATTAAAAAATGAACCCCGAATTGCTGAAAACATAGCTATTACAAATAATTCTTGAACATCGGAAGCATCTGATGATTACCTAGCACCGTTCACTTTGTAGACCAGAAATTCATATGTACCTGCACTGAAGGAAAGAAGTCACACAGGTGAAAATCTTGAACATTTCTAGAAGAAAATATTAGAAATTTTGGTTTAATGGATAAAATGGTGGCTGTGATTCATGACAACGGTCGTAATGTAGCAAACGCTATGACTTAGAGGAACTTCAATCAATCAGTCAATATTGATCTGCATTTAGGGCAGTCGCCCAGGTGACAGATTCCCTATCTGTTGTTTTCCTAGCCATTTCTTAAAAGATTTCAAAGAAATTGGAAATTTATTGAACATCTCCCTTGGTGAATTATTCCAATCCCTAACTCCCCTGCCTATAAATGAATATGGGCCCCAATATTCCTCTTGAATTCCAACTTTATCTTCATATTGTGATCTTTCCTAATTTTAAAGACGCCACTCAAATTTATTCACCTACTAATGTCATTCCACGCCATCTCTCCGCTGACAACTCGGAACATACCCCTTACTCGAGCAGCTCGTCTTATTTCTCCCAATTCGTCCCAGCCCAAACTTTGCAACATTTGTTTAATGCTACTCTTTTGTCGGAAATCACCCAGAACAAATCGAACTGCTTTCCTTTGTATTTTTTCCAGTTCTTGAATCAGGTATTCCTGGTGACGGTCTCATACACTGGAATCATACTCTAGTTGGGGTCTTACCAGAGACTTATATGCTATCTCCTGTACATCCTTACTACAACCTCTAAACACCCTCATAACCATGTGCAGAGATCTGTACCCTTTATTTACCCCAACGAAGAACTTTCCTTATATTAACACCTAGGTACTTACAATGATCCCCAAAACGAACTTTCCCCCCATCAACGCGGTAATTAAAACTGAGAGGACTTCTCCTATTTATGAAACTCACAACCTGACTTTTAACCATACCATTGCCTGCTGTCCATCTCACAACATTATCGAGGTCACGTTGCAGTTGCTCACAATCCTGTAACTTGTTTTTGTTTACTCTATACAGAATAACATCATCCGCAAAAAGCCTTACCTCTGATTCCACTTCTTTACTCATATCATTTACATATATATAAGAAAACATAAAAGTCAAATAATACTGCCTTGAGGAATTTCCCTCTTAATTATTACAGGGTCAGATAAAGCTTCGCCTACTCTTACTCTCTGAGATCTATTTTCTAGAAATATAGCAACCCATTCAGCCACTCTTTTTCCTAGTCCAATTGCACTCATTTTTGCTAGTAGTCTCTCATGATGCACCCTATCAAATGCTTTAGAAAGGCCAATCGCGATACAGTCCATTTGACCTCCTGAATCCAAGGTATTTGCTATATCTTGCTGGAATCCTACAAGTTGAGCTTTAGTGGAATAACCTTTCCTAAAACTGAACTCCCTTCTATCGAACCAGTTACTCATTTTGCAAACATGTCTAATATAATCAGAAAGAATGCCTTCCCAAAGCTTACATGCAACGCATGTCAAACTGACTTGCCTGTAATTTTCAGGTTTATGTGTACCACCCTTTCCTTTATACAGAGGGGCTACTATGGCAACTCTCCATTCATTTGGTATAGCTCCTTTCACCAAACAATAATCAAATAAGTATTTCAGATATGGTACTAAATCCCAACCCATTGTCTTTAGTATATCCCCAGAAATCTTATCAATTCCAGCCGCTTTTCTAGTTTTCAACTTTTGTATCTTATTGTAAATGTCATTGTTATCATATGTAAATTTTAATACTTCTTTAGCATTAGTCTCCTCCTCTATATGGACATTATCCTTGTAACCAACAATCTTTACATACTGCTGACTGAATATTTCTGCCTTTTGAAGATCCTCGCATACACACTCCCCTTGTTCATTAATTATTCCTGGAATGTCCTTCTTGGAAAATATTTCTGCCTTAAAATACCTATACATACACTTCCATTTTTCACTAAAATTAGTATGACTGCCAATTATGCTTCCCGTCATGTTATCCTTAGCTGCCTTCTCTGCTAGATTCAATTTCCTAGTAAATTCCTTCAATTTCTCCTTACTTCCACAGCCATTTGAAACTCTATTTCTTCCCAATCAGCACCTCCTTCTTAGTCGCTTTACTTCTCTGTTATAATAAGGTAGGTCTTTACCATTCCTTACCACCTCTAAAGGTACAAACTTTTTTTTTACATTCTTCAACAATTGCTTTAAATCCATCCCAGAGTCTGTTTACATTTTATTTACCGTTTTCCACCTATCACAGTTACTTTTTAGAAACTGCCTCATGCCTACCTTATCAGCAATATGGTACTGCCTAATAGTCCTACTTGTAAGACCTTCTTTTCTATCACATTTATTTTTAACTACCACAAAAATAGCTTCATGATCACTAATGCCATCTATTACTTCGGTTTCTCTATAGAGCTCATCTGGTTTTACCAACACAACATTCAGCATATTTTTCTCTCTAGTTGGTTCCATCACTTTCTGAATCAGCTCTCCTTCCCATATTAACTTATTTGCCGTTTGTTGGTCATGCTGCCTGTCGTTTCACATTTCCTTCCCAATTGACATCTGATAAATTCAGATCTCCCGCTACAATCACATTCCTTTCCTTGTCGTTTCCCAGATAGCTGATTATCTTATCAAACAATTCTGAATCCGTATCAGCGCTACCTTTCCCGGTTTGTACACTCCAAAGATATCAAGTTGACTATTATCTTTAGAAATGAGCCTTACACCTAGAATTTCATGTTTGTCATCTTTAACTTTTTCGTAGCTTCACCAAAATGATTACTTCCTCTCCCACCATTCCTATTCTATCTCTACGATACACTCTCCAGTTCCGTGAGAAAATTTCTGCATCCATTATATCATTTCCCAGCCATGATTCAATTCCTATTACAATATCTGGTATATATACAGTATATACATACTTAATATACTTAATATACTTAATTCTATTCCTTTCTTTACAATACTTCTACAGTTCAACACTAACATTTCATGTCATCCCTACTTGATTTCCAGTTCCCTGTTTCCTTATCACCGCTCCCTAGGCCACCCCGTTTCACTGAATGTACCTCCCCATTACCCTTCCAAACAAATGTTCTAACTTATACGTACCACTGCGGTTTAAGTGAAGGTCGTCTGCGCGCAGATCCCTATCTCCTACCCACCCATTAGGATCTAGAAACTTCACTCCCAGCTTCCCACATACCCACTCCATAGTCTCATTTAAATCCCCAATCACCCTCCAGTCAGTATCCCTCCTACGCAGTATTCCACTGATAACAATCTCCGCTTACTTCAACTTCACCCGTGCTGCATTTACCAGATCTCACACGTCTCCAAATATGTTGGTACTTATATCAGCTTGCCTTACGTTGTTGGTACCAACGTGAAACACTACGGCCATTAGAAGTTCAGTCTATGTCACGCAACATTAGTACCATGGTTACCGCTTGCATCGGCAATATCTACGCGCGGTATGACTGTCCTATGTTTATTTTTCTCGCAGACGACTTGCACGACTCGCCGATGCTGCCAACCACTGTACTTAGGAACTAAATGGTACTGAGCCCTGGACCACAATTACATTTGTTGAGCCCTGGACCACAATTAAGCCCTGGACTATGTTTATTTTTCTCCCAGACGACTCGCACGACTTAGCCCTGGACCACAATGACGTTTCTCTTCACATTAATACACCACGGCATTCTATGTCGCTTACTGGTCACGAAATGATAGGATTGATAGAAGCAAAGCCTACTACTTCTTTTTTCGTACATAGCGCATCCAGTGCATCTGGCCATTGTTGATACAGAAAACATATCTAATTATATTGACATGGCATCGTACGATGGATGTGTTATTAATGTAACAAGTTTTTCAGCGAATTACAAGAACAACTTCAAGGATTTACTTCAATTCTATGTACGTCACAATTTGATTTCAAATAGCAGAGTATGTGAATGGTGTGGCCGTCACGTCAAATTATTAGTGAATGAGAAGTTCAATCGTGTTGTTTTTTCGTGTCGTCGCCTAACCTCCACTACATTAAGGTTGGTTCCATTTACATACATTCTTCTTCTCTATTATACATTGTTTATCATTCACGTTACATTTCGTTGTGATTTTTTTCTTCCGGTGTCGGGAACGCTACGTACTACTAATAATTAGGCCTCTATTTCTTTTTTATATTCAATCACGTTGTTATATAATCGTTAATCGTGGCTGGCTTTGGCACGAATGGACTCTGCATCGTCTGAAGATTTGTCCTATGAAATGTCACTACCATAGTTCAACATAGCCAGATATTCTTACTCTTATTTGTTTCATATGGTTATTCTTTGACATTGCCTCACTCTTCGGTCTTTTCATCGCGTAAGTTGGTCATAACTTCTGTCTGTATTGAATTATGGGAACGACATTTCAGTGGACTAGCCTTCAACCAATGACAGCGTCCATTCGCCCATCGTCAGCCATGATTACTATGATACAAACTTGCGTGACAAGGTCTGAACTTTTACCCTACGGCCTTCTCCTTTCCCTCCTCCTTCTCTTCTACTTTCCTCAACATCTGCCTCAACCTAATTCCTGGATAACACTCTAGCCTGGTTCCCTTTCCTCCACACACTTTCCCCACATGTCTAACGATGGAACCCCCGTGACCAGAGCCACAACCCTACCCACCTCATTTGATCCCTCCCCTGCTGGTCAGCCCTATCTTTCCTGATAGCTGCAGAAGCTACTTCCTTCTCCCTTTTCTCCTTCCCATGACCCTGTTCCACCTGCCTTTTCCTATCCTCTACTCTACATTTCCCCTTCCTACCTTTTCCCTTCCTCCTACTCCCACACATCTCAGCAACAGTTCCCTGTTCCTCATCCTCCCTCTGTTATTCTACCTGGAGTGACTCGTACCGATTTTTCACAGACACCTGTCCTGAATTCTGATCCTGAATAGAGGCCTTGGCCTGCAATCTCCTTCCCGTTAGAACATTAGACCACCTGTCTTATACAACTCCCCCTTTCCTTCCCCTCCCTCTTGTACACCTACTGTAAACTGTACATTGTTTGAGGGAGGCCTATCTGCCTTCCTGTCTTCTGTGAGAATCCTTATTATCTCCCTCAAACTCTCCAATGCCTCTCTCATATCCCTCAATGCCTCGGCACACCCACAGTTCCTACACTTGCACTCCTTAGCATGCTAATTACAATACCGATACCGTATGTCACTACTAATCACAAACTGAAATGAAAATTGCAAGTTTGAAATTTGCAAGAACTACTGTACTCAAAGATTACCAACAAAGCTAAATGCTTAGACAGATTATTATTAGTACTATGCTCTGATAGATACACACGAATGATACACACGAATATCCCTTACCCCTCGAATTAAAGTTCTCTGTGTTGCCTCTACTACTCGTATTTTAAATGTACATTTTTATCTTATATGACCTGTATTAATCTTTCACGATTTTGGAGATAGCACTTGGTTTTAAATGATGTAGTTAGGCTATCCACGTTTACAGCAAGCTATACTGGAGCAAATAAAAGCAATATGTGGAATTTAAGACGAATTATTTTGCATTTTTATTATTATTATTATTATTATTATTATTATTACCGTTATCGCATACCGATTGGTTTCGTTAATAATTTAGTGTACAAATTATCGCTAAAAAGCAATTGAAAAACTCTATTCAGTCTCTGTTTTCATACCTCGCGGTAGTTTCTAGGCTGAAACCACTGTAAACGGCAATTTCTTGAAATCTGAATCTGTTGATTTACAATTGTGCCAGCCGTCAGCATCAGGTACATGTTGGGTTACGGTACACAAACCGACCATCGTCAGTTCACTTTTAGGCATCGTGAAATGCTATTAGATATATCCATTAGGAGCAGAGGTGCGAAAATACTGAGGTTTTGTGTGTTGCCTGACATATACAACATATATATGACTAGAAGAGCACATGGCGGCCATGTTTGTTTACTATCGCTCGAGCTTTCATGTGCGTGATTTGACAGCTGACGGCTACACTGCCATCTAAATAATGGATTTTTGACTGATTGTCGAATAGTATCTGTATTCTACAAAGTTCCACGTGGAACCAAAAGATGGCAGTACAGTATATCATCGTGTATTTTGTCAGCTAAGAGACGGCAGACGAGCGGTGGGCGATAATGTGCCATGTCGGGTCTCCCCCGACATGCGACCGGAAAGGGAATATCGTAATGTCGGGCCTCACCCGACAGACGAGTGATAAAGAATATAGCAGGCTTCCTACTTGCCGTGTGTAGCTGATTAATTCCAAATTGTTTTGAAACAGGGACTTTTCGGTACACAGAAATTTTCAAAATTTCGTTATTTTTCTACAAAATTATAGAAAACTAGTAGGAAGTTTCAGGCATCAAAATCCACCAAGACAATAAAAGCCCCACGTAAACTTTCCTGCCACAAAACCACCCGATTCAAGATAAACCTGTACGATAGAATTCAATTTTCTATATGCTATATAGACTTCATGAAAGAACCAGAGCCATGCTGCTATCTCACCCCTTTCATTAAAACTTACAGTATAGCAACGGGAGCATATTGATTTTAGGTTTGATACATTAAACGTTTGATCAAACACCCTCGCTGTAAGTTATTCTACAGAGACAGTGTACACGATAATCTCCATGATGAACGGTGTCTAACGTCACCTTTAGAAGGCAATACACAGTGGATCGAGAAATGCGATAGTAATATATTCAAGTTGTATATGCTACAAAGACATTGAAGAGAACGAAATATGTTCTATTGCACCGCTGTTGGAACCTTCCTTGAAGGGACGAATTTTTTCGCAATTCGAGTGCTTTGAGTGCTCTGAGTGCTGCTACAGACAAGGTGCTGAAACTTACTACTCAGCAGGAGAATTCTGAATCTAAGAATGAGGAGGCAATATTTTTACTTCAATTTATAATATCTTTGTGGGGGAAGGGGGGGCAAAATGGGGACGCTCAGGAAAAAGTAGTTCAGGTGCGTTATACATGTTGATAATATGTTCATAAATAGTTCCATTTTGTTGCGTCACTATCTGTTTCTCATTGTGCACTAAAATAGTTTTTGAAAAGTTAAACACAAAAACTCCACACACACAAAATCGTGCATTCTACCAATGCCCCGTCTTGCCCCATATGTGGTGGTGGAGGTTTCTTTGTCTCCATGGTGCTGCCACTGGCCTGGAAACTTGCATTCTTCAGTAAAAATTATACTAAAATTTGAATCTATTCCTATAACCTTGAATTACTAATATCAACGTCAAGTATTACACCATAATAAACCATAATAAAGGCTCGTAGTTGGCATAATGAGCAAGAATACAATTTAAATTCATTTTTATGGTAAAAATATATGGATTTTTAAATGACCGATTTTTTCGTGTGACCTCCTGAGAGGCCGTGTGCAGGTCTTTAAAGTCGACCCCCGTGGGCGACCTGCGCGTCGGGATGAGAGATGGAATGGATGAAGATGAATGAAACTGGGCAAGGGTGTCGAAGGAAGTTGCCGTGGACTGTCAGAAGGTACCGTCCCAGCATTTGACTGGTGTTGAAAATGGGAAACCACGGAAAACCATTTCAAGGACGCCCGACGGTGAGGCTCGAACCCACGCGTCTACCGAGTCAGCAGAGAGCTTGGCCCCATGACCTATCGCTGCGCTTTAGCCAGCATAGCCACTGCTGTCGGTAATGACTGATTTAGAACCTCACTACCCTTTCCACTCAGTATTTGGTCCCTTGGCCTATACCAGGAGGCATAATTTATAAATATGAAATATGAATAGAAATTATATAAGTACCTATAGGGGAAATACTATTTATCCTAAAGGGCAAGATTAGGACTGGGGAAAGATGGGGACTAGAGCAAGATGGGGACTGGGGCAAGACGGGGACGTCCCCATCTTGCCCCAAATGTTATACTGAGACTAACGGAATAAAACTATCTTCATTTATTTATGAATTTCCTCCACAAGCTCAATATATATACATTAAGGTACAGTCTAATGGATAGTCTTCAAGAACAAATGTATATCAATTCCAGCTTACCTCATCAAAGTCCAAAGGATACATATGTATAAGATCACAGGGGTTAGAAACAGTAAAAAGGCCACTCCAAGCATCCAGACAGCTCACACTGACAAGAAGTCGTACAAACTGTGTAACCTTCATCTGCCCTTCAACATATTTCCATTTTCAGGCCAGTGGCAGCACCATGGAGACAAGGAAACCCCCACCCCGTCTTGCCCCGTGTCCCCATCTTGCCCCCTTTCCCCTATGTAAGTCTTCAAATCTTTGTAGAAATTATATGCCATACTTAAATACTCGCTAAAGCATTCTTAGTAAAACATTCTTATTTTACATTAGATGACCCATTTTTCGGAGCCATAAATATTGCCCATACGCATCTCTATTACGTGTAGAGCTTCTTCGTGTTTTATAACAGATATTTAACAGATGATTCAGGACCGTACAGGGTATCTGGGCGTACATTGCTCCTGAAACCTTGGCCTTCGGATGAATGGGACTCATCAAATATTACTCCGCTGATCTGCTTCCACTTCAGCCAGATCTCGCTTACACGAGCGTGTCACCGTCCGAATAGATCAGGGACCCAAGATATCCATATTGCTCAACATTCTTGAGATCATGTTTACCCCCATGGATGGTCCAAGGTGTCCGCGATCCGCACTCCAGCTATTTGATTTTCATGGTATTCAGACGTACTCCATTTTCTGATGACCTTGGTGTCTCACTTCTATACTTGCTCTTCAAGAGCATGGCATCCTTCAGAGGCCAACAGGACATCATCAGCACATAGAAGTTCCCATGGATTTGATGTTTGGATATCAGCAGTTATAGTATCCATACAAAGTATAAAGAGCAGGGTGAGAGGGCCGAACCTATGTGGGCGCCGACCCGAATGAGCAAAGGAGGAGAAATATCTGCAGGAAATCGCGCCGAGGGAGACTTCGTTGCTGATCTTTAAGAAGTATCTGTTCCATTGACTCAGGATTGCGATGGGATCGTGAATGGCTTGTTGGTCTTCATCTTTGATATTCATGACACGTCCAGCGTCTTGGGATGAGCGATGCCGGGATCCGATAGTACAGACATCATCAGCATGTAGAAGTGCCCGTGAATGTAGAGTTTGAATATCAGCAGTTATCGTATCCATTCAAAGTGTGAAGAGCAGGGTTAGAGAGCCCAACCTATGTGGACGCTGACCCGAATAGGCAAGGGAGGAGAGATCCCTGCTGGACATCGCACCACAATTTAAAACTGATTCCTCGTGCTTCTCCTGTTGCTTATACAGTTCTATATAATTTGAGCTTCGGCTACGGTAACTGCTCGCTCTGTTGCAGACCTGAAGGTTTTGTATTGATGGTAATCGTTACATAGGTCCGAAGCGCCAGGTCCTGATGGCCAGCTTCTTCGTTTTGACTCCAATATGCACATCCTCATTCCACCCCCTGACCTATTTGTTGATGAATTTCCTTCTAGACTTGGTTCTTCTCACGATTTCAGCAGCGGCGCCGTGGATACGGTCAACAATACCGGTTCTGATGTCCTCTGCAGTTTGGTTGAGATCTACAGGAATTACCCTAAGGGCCTTAACCAACTCGTGTTTGTGTTCAGGCAGCTTCTGTCACTTAATACGTTCAATGACAGCCTCTTCTTCTGGAAGAGATTAGATTAGGTTCTAGAACGAGCAAGCGGTGTTGAGGAACAATGCTGTCAAATGGAATTATCGTAACATTCATCACCAGTTTGAGATTGTTTTGCCGGAGAAGAAGTATTCGATCTGAGATGTTCGCCCATTACTATATGATTAGATGGGCTGGCTGTTTCTTCAAGAAGTCGTTGGTGACAATTTAAGAATTTAATATTTAACCAAGGACTCAACAAAATAATTGTAAATGTATTTCATATTTAATAATTAAAAAATACACTCGGTAAAGTAAGAAAATTAATATCTGTTCGTTTGCTACATTAATACTCAAAAATTGAAATGATAAATGTGCATGTTTTTCATAAGAAATGTGGAACTATCGGGTATCAAGATAAAACCCCGTATATTGGTATCGAATATCGAGAAAATTTAGTATCCACCCATCTCTAATTAATAAGTTACATCTTATTTAATAATTTTAACAAATGTATTTTCTTTCTGTTACATATCGACTCTTTATTGTTTATTAACTCATTAATGTTTCAGAGTTCAACCTAAAGTAAATTCCTTTCTTTAACGAATAGTAAGGTTATTTACTTCATACCAATTATACCAAAATTATTCTAGTAAAAGTACTATTTTATGAAATGAATTGCTGATAGGAAGGAATTTAATACACTTTTCTGTTTTCTGTGCAGACTATTTTATAAGGTATCTCTAAAACAGATTATGTAATAAACAAACCTCCGAGAATGAACAGAACGCGTAATAGAACGTTTATTTCATGAGGCTACATATTATCGAGGAAGATAACAGAAGACAAACTTAATAACAATGTTATTTGTTTAAACGTCACACCAACTACTTTTACGGTTGTCAGAGACGCCGAGGTGCCGGAATTTAGTCCCTGAAGTTATTTTACCTGTTAGTAAATCTACCGACACGAGGCTGATGTATTTGAGCAAATTCAAGTACCACCGGACTGAGCCAGGATCGAACCTGCCAAGTTGGAGTCATTAGTCCAGCGCCTCAACCGTCTGAGCCACTCAGCCCGTCAAGAGAAATTTACTGAACCAAAACGTATCAGCTACATAAGAACAGTTGCTAAAGTGTAGAAGTTACGTTTATATCCTTTTACGCTGTTTTAGCCATCTATATTAAGGGTAGAGTATAAGTCTGTAGAATTTATCATCATCATCATCATCATCATCTGTTTACCCTCCAGGTTCGGTTTTTCCCTCGGACATAGCGAGGGATCCCACCTCTACCGCCTCAAGGGCAGTGTCCTGGAGCTTCAGACTCTTGGTCGGGGGATACAACTGGGGAGTATGACCAGTACCTCGCCCAGGCGGCCTCACCTGCTATGCTGAACAGGGGCCTTGTGGAGGGATGGGAAGATTGGAAGGGATAGGCAAGGAAGAGGGAAGGAAGCGGCCGTGGCCTTAAGTTAGGTACCATCCCGGCATTCGCCTGGAGGAGAAGTGGGAAACCACGGAAAACCACTTCCAGGATGGCTGAGATGGGAATCGAACCCACCTCTACTCAGTTGACCTCCCGAGGCTGAGTGGACCCCGTTCCAGCCCTCGTACCACTTTTCAAATTTCGTGGCAGAGCCGGGAATCGAACCCGGGCCTCTGAGGGTGGCAGCTAATCACGCTAACCACTACACCACAGAGGCTGACTGTAGAATTTATACAGGTATGAAATCGCTCCCCATCACTTAACCGTGCCTCACGAAAGCTCGATGAAAAATCAAGCTTACAATATACTGTAGTATTCAGTTATCATGTCATAACATCTAGTACACTCGGAAAGACTGATAATAATCTTATTTTAAAGGGAAATACATAGTCGTCTTCGTAAAGACCATGAAGGTCCTTGGAAGGGTGGCAATATAACAACGATAAAACGCAACTGAGGTAAGGCCCTTCCTGCAAAAATCAAGGAATATTATTCCAAAAGGAATACTTGAATTAGAATTTCAAGTCGTTTCATATGGGCCATTAATTGTCAGTAGGAAAAAAAACAGCATTTAGAACAATATTTGAAATTGTGTTTGAATTACATACAAATTTGAATTACATAAAAACTGAATTAGTACGTTCTATCGGAAAACTCCGCTCATATTGCCCTACACATTATTAGTCCCCCGATATTTGATAGCTAAATGACGTTGTCCGCCTGGTGGCCGTGATCGTTAAAGCGTTGAAGTCTAAACGGTCTGACACCGAGGTTAGCCGGTTCGAGTCCCGTTGGTCGAAAAAAATTTCACCATTAGAATATTGGCCGGCAGGGTAGAGGAGGTGGTGGCATACAATTTCTAATCACTAGATTGCGTGCCAAAAGCCTGGATTAAATTCCAAACCTCTCCGCAGTGCTCATATGGAGTGAGGGCATATGACGCTGTTGATGGTGATTCGTCCGTCGGATGGAAACGTTAAGCCTTGAGCAGACCCCTTGGTGCTATTCGACAGGAGTAGGCTACGTGCCGGTACCGGATTTCACCCTCTCCCTTCCCAGCCTCATATATCACGTCATTCATTTCCTCTTTGAGGTTGACGTCAGGAAGGGCATCCGGTCATAAAAAAACCCACGACAGATTCATCTCACCTCACCTCATACCGAACCCCGTAGAGAAACGCGACAAGGGTTGGACAAACAAACACAAACACAGCATTTGAAAACGAAATGACGTTGATTTAATCAATCACTTCTAGTCGTTTATTTAATGTTTCCGCTCATTCGCCACGAAGATATTATTTATGACATTAATACTAAAATTTCTGTATTGGATTTACTTACTCATTATTAATTAGTGATGCGCATAACTCCCGTTTCGTCATCTCGACAGGATCGATACAAACCATCACAACGTTTGACTCGTTCGGCAGATCTCGCAGCAGGTAATGCATCTTCGTTCTCTGCCTTCTCGTTATCGATCGCTTGCTCACTCCCTCGCATCTCGTGTCCTACTTCTCGAACAAACATGGCGGCTAACCGTACGCGTGTCCTGGTACGTCTCGTGATGTCTCTTAAATAAATGTACGTCTACACTTTAGATCGGTTCACTGATCCGGGCTCAAGGATGAGGTGAGATAAATCAGAATTATGGCAAGGGGGGAACAAATTACGAAACTTTAATAATTAATCCGAATCCATTTATAAACATGTCACATTTATAAAAGCAGAAACTGAAAAACTGATTTCGATAGTTTAGCCTGGCTAACTTCGCCGTAGCAATACAAACCCTATATACCTTTATAAAATAACATGCCCTGACTGACTGACTGACTGACTGACTGACTGACTGACTGACTGACTGACTGACTGACTGACTGACTGACTGACTGAGTCATCAACGCCGAGCCAGAACTATTGGACATAAAGAAATGAAATTTGGGGAATACTTTTACATTACCGGTACAATGTAGGTGCTCACTAAGGGAGGATTTTTTGATATTCCGTCGCTAAGGGGGTGAAAAAGGGAGTGCATTTTTAAAATACCGTAAGTGTATTTATATCTCAAAAACTGAGCAGTTTAAAGACATGAAAATTGGTATTAAAAATCTCCTTCAAATATAAAGAAACACGTATTTTTTGTTTTCGGAAAAATCTCTTAAGGGAGCAATAAAAGATGAAAAGGGGGTTGAAGACCTTTTATTAGGATGCTTATATCTCAAAATATTATTATTATTATTATTATTATTATTATTATTATTATTATTATTATTATTATTAAAATAAGTTATAATTCGAGATTATCCCGCTGGCGATGCTTGCTTACAATTGAATAGACAATTTCTTCCAAATGAAGAGAGCGCCACAAATTACTGCAGATATATTCATTCATTCCTCCGAAACGGTCTAACGTACCGGTACGAAGACGAAATTCCAAATAGCGGTATGTATTTTAAATCGTAGGCGTGAAATAGGAAATATTTGTAAATGTTCCACGTATTTTTTTGGAAAATCTACTTAGGGGTGGGGGTGAACAGGAGTGACAAAAGGGGTGAATTTTTAAAAAGTAGTATATCTACAGTATATCTCAAAAACGTAACATGTTACAGACGTGAAAAGTGGTATTTGGGATATTGGAATCTCCTGTAAAAGTACAGGAACACACATAATTTGTTTTCTGAAAATCCACTTAAGGGGAGTGTTAAAGGGGGTGAATTTTTTACTTGAGCATATCTAAATTATATATCAAAAACTTAACATGTTACAGACGTCACAATCGGTACTTTTAATCACCATTAAATTAAATGAACACGTATTATTTAGTTTTTGGAAAACCAATTAAGGGGTAAATGAATTGAAAAATGAATTATTTTTATGAGGATATTTATATCTCAAAAACTAAGAATATTACGGACGTCAAAATTGGTATTTGGAATCCCCTTTAAAAATAAACAAACACGTATTTGGGGGGAGATCAACTTAAGAAGGGTGTAAAAGAAATTGAATTCATTTTTGAGGAGACAAATAAGAAACGGGCTTAAAACAATACACCCCTAATGGGTTTTGACTGGGGGGTGAGGAATGCTGACAAAAAGTATGCATTTATATGAAACCGTTTGAATTACGAAGTTAAAATTTCAAATGATATCCTAGATGTTAAATAAGATAGGGTTTGAAATAAATTTAACCCCTCAGATGGTTAAATGCAGATTAAGATCCGTAAACAGACATTCATTCGTTCCTCCGAAACAGTCTAACGTACGAAGACAAAATTCCAAATAGCGGTATTTTTTTTAAATCCTAGGCGTAAAATA
This sequence comes from Anabrus simplex, assembly GCF_040414725.1. NCBI lineage: Eukaryota > Metazoa > Arthropoda > Insecta > Orthoptera > Tettigoniidae > Anabrus > Anabrus simplex. Next base: position 220,244,681 of record NC_090265.1, read on the forward strand.
CGTAATATTTTTAAACATTCCACTCCTAAAGTGTTAAATGAGGTTAGCTACATAAACGAAATTATTCGTCCCTCCAAAACCTTTGAAGGAACAAACTTGTAATTTTACGAGAAGGTTCTTCTTTCATGTCCTAGGTGTAAAATATCCTATACTTCAAAATATCACGTAAGGGGTTTAGATGGTAGTTGACTCTCAAAAACCACAATATCCATTCTTCCAAAACCGTTTCAGGCACGAACTTGATTTTTTTATGAAGGGTGGTGTTCTAAATCCTAGATGTTAATAAAAATTTAAAAGCATTCGCCCCTTAAAAAAAGCATTAGTTCCTCCATTACTGTTCGACGTACAAAATCAAAATTTCACTAGTTGGTCGCTTTTACGTCCTAGATGTTAAATAAGGTAGGGTTTAAAACATTCAAATTCTTCCTATGTTGTTCAAGTCAGTGTTAGATCAGAAAATAAACAATAATTCCCCAAAACCGTTTGACGTACCAACTTTGAATAATAACTTTCAGTTTAAAACCGTAGCAAAGCACGGGTACCTTGCTAGTCTCGTATAAATTACTATTCAGTTAATTAAGTATGGAATGGTGGTGAAGTCATGAAACATCAAAATCAATATAACATTTTAAATCTAATATTGTACTATCAATACAAAGTCTGATCCTAAAAGATACGAACGTATAACATTCCTATTATTATTATTATTATTATTATTATTATTATTATTATTATTATTATTATTATTATTATTATTATTATTATTATTAAAATAAGTTATAATTCGAGATTATCCCGCTGGCGATGCTTGCTTTCAATTGAATAGACAATGTCTTCTAAATGAAGAGACCGTCACATATTTAAATGAAGATTCTAATTTATCTAACGTTTTTGTTGATGTTATGACGAAATTGAAATATTAAAAAGATTAACTCCTAAAGTGGTGAACATGAAATATTCTGTAAACATGAAATTTTCAAAAAGTAAAATACTTAAGCACATTCTGTATGAGTATAGCAACGAATCAGTAAATGAACATGTAACAGAATACGAGGAAGAAAAAGGAAAGCCACCATCTCGTAAGCACTCACAATATGTTTACTTCGTAAAAGTACTTTAGTTAAAGGTAATTACTTCATAGAGTTAACTTCTACTATCGTCTTAAAGCAAACATTTACGAGCGATTGCAAATATTTCACAGATCATTAGATTATACTTACACGAGGAGGCAAATGCTCAGTGAATTGGTGTCAGCGGGTTAGAGTAAAATATCTTGTTATCACATATCTTTCCATGTGAATAATATGTTGATAAGCAGGTGACTGATAACAAAAATTATCAATGCCTTTAGGAAGAATGCAATGTTATAACTTTTCTAGTGTATTACAAATACGATTTTGAAACTTTCCTGAATGTTTAGGAAGGAAGGAAAAGCCACCATCTCCTGTCATTTGTGTTTATATCTCTGATTATACCTCCAATAATGACTTGATTGATAAAAAAATCAGAAGAGATCCATGTTGAGAATGAAAGAGAGAATTCACTTCTTAAGTTATATACCAAACGGCCTGTGTAAGTCGAATAATAAATGCCATAGTTAAGATTAATATTATATTGACACATCTCATTCAATTATGTACTGTAATTTAAAAATACAAGATGGAAATTCCTCATTGTTTTATATCTAAATTTATACTCGTATCATCAAACATTCCAATTGTCAGGACTTAGGAGAGGCTTAGAATTTTACAATAAGTATTTTCGTTCGCTTTTTAGTGATGCAGACTAATATTTAGTTTGAAATATTAATTCTTCATTTGACATAAACGGATATCCAAGGACAACTCTATACATTATGAAAAAGTCAATTTATTCCTCGGTCCCATCCTCTTATCCTTGAGTAGTTTTCATGGTATTCATATTTGGTACCTATCTGAACATAATATAATCACATGTAATTTTAATTTGACACATTTTTTATCACTCTTCATTCATTTTTACATGAAAATTGTGTATAATCGTAAAAGTATTTCAAATATTTAAAACTTATACACCTTTATAGTTTACTAAATAGCTGCTTCAGACTCAAAATCTCTTATTCCATTAAAATACATAGTGGAACTCATATTTGTATTAACAATACTTGCACCATACCATATAAATAGATAATCCTAAAAAGTATTTGGAGACATACTGAAAGTATCTTTCTTTTATTAACTTATACCTAAGTATTTTAAAATTTGTGATTAGTGTCGTAATTCTTGTACGATTATATTGTCATAAAATGTAGTTTATTATTAATTGGTAATATCTTTATCGAGAGAGATAATAGTATTTAGAAAATAGTGAATGTGTGTCGTTTGCTCATCTTATACAACTAAACCACTTGGTGGACATTCATTCTATAATAAACATATTTGCATTCTTCTATATGAATGAGGATATTTCCAAAATCCAAGATGACGTTTCTTGGTTACTAGTGCTTGTTTTGTTGTTCCCTATCCCGTGTAACGACATTCCCCCTTTTCCGATGTGCTGCTGCAAAAGAGAGAGCTGCATCCACCTTCATTTTTCCGCTTTTTCGAAGGAAATGTCGTAGTTGAGTCCGTAAATCAATATTGGAACTGAAACTGTTCGTGGCATTTTTGTGTCGTGACTGCAAAATAAAGCAAGATGGCAGTGGTGAGCTATTTAGTATCTTTATCTATTCAGTAGTTTCGTAGTAATATTGACAAATTTAGCATTATAACATGTTGAAGACCTTTCTAAATCTGATATTCAGTTCCTACGTATAAATTTCAAAATATTGCAGGACTATGAATGTTTTTATATAAAGTAAGTAAAATATATTTTAGTTTAAAGTACTCTTTTAAAGCACTCCATTTTAATTTATTTTTTTAAGTTTATATTTCTTAGACATTCTAGCACACTTAGAGCAGCATTACGGCAAAACCAATATATTATGTACTATGATTTAAAAGTCACCTTAATGAACACTATAAAGCAATAATGAACCATTACAAAATTAACTAGTTGGGTAGAATTCGCTAGAGGTTATGGTATCATAGTTGTGGCGATGGTATGTGGAGGTATTTTTTAAATGTTACTATGTAGCCATTACATTAATATAGGACAATGAAAATTTTATACAATTAATTTAAATGTAATTCAAACACTAAGCTCAATTTTTATATTTTAGTCACTTAACCTCAATAAGATGTCCACATATTTTCCACGCACACTTGTTGGCTGTTTATCCATTGTTTCTTACTATCCTATTTGTGTGTTCGTTTATGCTCTTTGTTTACTATGTTTGTCACCTGTTCCCACAGAATGGATTGTTTTTAATGAGATAAAGACTACCGGGATCAATTATCTGTTTCTCAAGAGGGAGAAAACCGAAATCAGTACATTATCCTCCATATAGTCCATAAGAATGTATTCGCTCCTTTCATAACAAGAATATAACGATAGTTTAGGATTTAGGTCCCTCAAGAGGATAGGAAACTAGTTCTCTTAGAATATAGACTGAACATACAGATTCATTGTGAAATTCTTGACATAAGGAGAGATTTAATAACCTAAAAGATGATACTTTCCTTCCCCCAAAAATCCGAGAAAGTCTAAATCACTCGAGTTAATCATATAGTTGAAATATGTTCCTCCCACGTATTGAAGTATTAAAGCGAAGTTAACGTATAGATTCCTTCATCCACAGTAGTGTCGGTTTCCGACGGAGAAATCTGGAAGATTCAATACAGCGAAGAACTTACCCTAAAAGAGTAGGTCCCTTCAATGTAAACACTATTTGGATGTATCCTATAAGTTGGAGAGTGACTCAACAATATGGTATTATTGTTTAGCTTTGTTCTTTTATGTGCTTGGTAACTGCTTTCGATCCCGGGAAAATTCATGAAATCACGTGGTGATCAAATAGTGCCCTATAAAACACTCCAAATTATCATAATACCAAGTGTATTTCACATTAATTCCCATGATTATATCCATTCAGATGAAATGGAAGGAGTATTATATTCACTCATAAATATGATAATAGACAAATCTTATAACGCTAATTTGTATACTTTTCACTTAATTAAATTCAAATCTTATAATAGCTTTCTACTACACTAAAATAATACTAGATTAATTTTTAATCCACCTTACTATTTTATATTACATATTATTTTAGATTTTGTTGGTTTCATTATTACAAGATATGACAGATGTTGCTCACAGACCTTGGTACCGATTATCATAAATGTCACATTTATTCACAGTTTATGTACAGCTTGAGCGTACAATTTTAGGTTGATTTAGCCGTAATGCTGGCTTTAAATATTTCTTCAAGAACATCAATTAATAATTCAGAAATCTGTGTTAAGGCAAGCAAGTTTCAGAATAACCGTATGTGTACTTGTCCTTCAGTTCAAACTCAGACGCATTGATCTTCATATTGTGCAACCGGAAGTGAAATGTGGGTCACTGTGCTAACTCAAGCGTGTATTTTTTTTAATTTGAATTTACTCTTTTAGATAAAAATAATTACCCCACTAAACATAATACAATTATCGAAGTTCGTGTAGAAGCATATATTCATACAAACTAACGCAGTTCAAATGAGTATTTGATAGTACTGAATTATTAATTTCATGTTTGTTTGTTTCTTTGTTGTGTTAGGCTCCTTAAATATGTTTAGTAACGTTCCTTTATTTTCGTTTTCTTTGTACCTTGGAAACTGACGTGCATGTAACAGCTTTTGAACGCACAAGATGCTCATCCTTCCACAAAAAGCGATACACATATAGTTAGCGGACAGTGCCAGGTTCTAACGGTTATGTAATTTTAGTGATTCTGCAATGTTCGGTAGCAAATAGGCCATTTTTGTAGATTACTTTATCTGTTAGTCTGCTCTACAGTACACGTAGAACGTACATATTATCGTGAAATAAATGCTTTGCTGTAGACTCAAGCAAATATAGTTGGCTAATTTTCTTATTATAGTCGACATGAAAATATGACATAATTATTAAGGTAAATTTTAAAAAATGTGTTTGAACAATAGAAAACTTAATTTGTCATCACTGCTCTCTTGCCACCTGCATCAATGCTGTAAATGTTGTGTTTGTTCGTGTCGTGTTGGTAGAAACGTTTAGAGATGACGTATTTTTGTTTTGTTTAATGGAATGCTGCTCAAAATGAAGTGGTACAGAAGTGACAAATATTTGTAGACCCCCGCAACTGACAACAGAAGAGACAAAATAATATCGCTTTTTAAATTATGTTAAGAGAGGCATGAAGCTAATTTCATATACGTTTTATTCTCTCACTTCTGTTCATAAATTTACAGTATTTTATAATTTTAGTTATTAGCTCATTTCGGTATGGTGACAATTGTGGGCTGCAGAAAAGTAATTCATAATTTCTTCGTCAGTCTAATTACTGTAAGTGACCATGTAGTTAGTTTCCGGACGAAAAGACTCTGCGTTAAAATTCCCCCAGGTATATTTGCAACATCCATTAATTTTGTTCTAAAAGGTTCTCAGATATAAAAAATTGTCCATACTGAAAAATACAGACAAAAATGAAAGAGTAATCCTAAATCTATTAGAATTATTGATGTAATAATAGTCAATGAATCTTCTTTACTTATCACTCAACCTCAAAAAATTCCGTCAGAAACCCATAGATTTGTAATTCTATGGCCAATGCCACTAGCAGATAGCGATTTTTTCGATTCTATAATGGAGCAAAATGAATTTTTCCTAGACTGTAAAGTAGTATGTATGAAGATCGTGCTCGAAAATAGTATAGAAAGCATTGTCGACATCTAATTTCCTTGACTGGAAATGAGAAATGTGAATATTGTGCTCGAAGCCGGTTTAGCAAGCACTGTCCATGTTCTTTATTTAGATTACCTAGACATAAACTATCATAGCATGCAATAGCTGCCTCGGTGAATCAGTATTAGTATTAGTGTGTCCGACTCAAGATCGTAAGTTTGCAAGTTCAATCCCAGCCAAGGTAGTCGATTTTTTTCAGACGGTCAAAAATCTTGGCTTTCCGTGGCCGCTCTGTGTCATTGTTCTGGGCGTATTAAAGAATATCCGGTGGCACACTCAGTGTCATCCCACAAATTAAATTTACTCAGCCACAGTATACGTTCAAGTGAACATCTTCTTTGGTTGATAGAGAGCAACTCAATCGGAATGTTGACACTGGTAGGCAGGCTGCCTAGATAGCGTCACTTCATAAGACCTGCATCACGGTAGATGAAGCCATATAATTATTATATAAAATGTGGGAGATTTATACGCTACTGCTCTAGATAGGACCTATGGTACTAAGTTCCGTAGAAATAGAATGTATGTATTATATTTTTCTCTTTTACAAACTCTTGGAACTTCTTCAAAGTTTTGCAAGTAATACATCAAAATGACAGTTAAGGGAAATCAAACCTCATAGTATTGAAATTGCAACATCTGTCATTGATAGTAATTTAGACGTCTGTTGCTACCCGTTCACAGTTGATTATAACTAGTATGTGTCAACTATGAACTGAATTTAAAAAATATCTAGCCGTTAGAAAAGTAATAGATGGAGGATAGCTCCCTGCATAAATATCGTGGTGAAAAGGACTAGTGCTTCGAATATCGGTGAATATCGATTCATATTCGTCTATCTCCACTTCAGTCTTCATTAGTGCAACAGTAAACCAACTATTCTAACCATTCAAACTAATGTTAGTTTTTTCTCCACGTACCTTCAAATATTAACAAAATGTATTAGCTTCATGTCCATCCCTATACAAATTGTAAAAGACTGCCACAGGAAATAGCCTTTACCATTAAGAAAAAGCCACCGTCCACTATATATGGCCACTGAGCAGCAAATGAAGAATTGCACGACGTGTATATTTAATGTTGCCTGCTGAATGTATACCCTAGAGAGCTTCTACCTATTTTGTCTTGCATGACGTCTTGAAAATGGCATGCTCATTCAGTTGAATTACATGGATGTATGTATTTAAAAACTATATCCACCCTACACTTCAGTGTTGTTTCATAATCCTCTAACTTATTATACTTTTCATTTTTTATGCACAGTTCCATCCACTTGTCAGGAGAAGAAAACAGAAGAATAACTGTTCAAAACAAATAAACGTTGATCTGTGTAAGCCACTTCAATGGTACGCATTATAAAAATTCCCCATCTAAGCATGATGTGAAAGAATGCGTTAAGTGTTCTTAATGTTAACATACTTATTACATAATGTCTAAGCAATCAACTGATAGTGTGCACTATGTTATGTACTGGTATCTTTTATGTTGAGAAAGAAGATCATTAATTGAAGCATACTGTGTTGATTTAGATAACACATTCGTTTACATCAAAATATTTTTTCATGCAGTCACGATGGAAATACATACAAATAATGTATAATCTGGTCTATATTTTGTGTTTGCCACCATTTGACTTTGCAAAATTAAATGGTGGCAAAAACAAAACACCATTTGACTTTGCAAAATTAAATGGTGGCAAACACAAAACACCATTTGACTTTGCAAAATTAAATGGTGGCAAACACAAACTATAGACCAGAGATTTCTACGCCTTCTACAGATAAAGAAAGTGATTATCAAATACCTGTATACAGTTTGTTTTTACGGAGGAATAAACCTAAGCAATTGTGCTAATTGTGCTCCAAATACCCCCCCCCCCTTTGACAAGACTAAAGATATATGATCTGTCGCGAAAGGAACTTGTCCTGCAGAATTGAGCTTCTTGTTCTACAGACGAATCCTCTTCAGAAAATTTTGTATGTAGTCATATATATAGTGCCCATACTGCAGGCAAATATTAAGAGCATTCAATTGTAGTAAATATTATTTACTACGGTTCTGATAGAAATTAGGAAGATCCATAATGGTTGTCATGTATCAGCTTACAGACTGCGTTAAACAGATTTCTCGCAATAATTGTTTCATGTCCTTTCTGAACACTGCATAAGTTCTCAAAAATTGCTGAAAACTTTGTATGTTGTTACTGTCCGAAGTTCCCTCATAAAATCACACATGCACACACATAAGTACAACAAAACGTAGAGAATATAAGAAAGACATAACTGTTCAAACTAAGTCATCAATACAATATGTATATACATATTTAAAATACGTTCTTTTGTTTAAAGTAATATACCTACCATCAGTAAGAGATTTAAAAACCATAATTTGGTTTAGACGGGACAACCGTAGTCTTATCGTCAAGGCTACGAACGTTTCGAGGCACCGATGTGATTTAATTTTCGTTACAGTAGTTATTCAAATTTTAGACACATATCCCGATTTTCCGTAAGAAGTACATTTTAGGGACAGATGCTTTTGCCGACATTCTAGGGCCATGTAGTTGATATATCACGTCTAAGAGAAAGTTCGAGCTCATGAAGAGCGAATGTGCATGTGTGTATAATCTGGTGCAGGACTGGTCGTTTGCCTGTTTGTTGTCCCGTGCTGACATAAGATGTATGTTTTTATTGCGAGCACTTATTCGATTCACTGTGCCATTTACCAAATTGTGATTTCCACGTTTTGAAGTTTCTAATACAAGTGCAATCTATGGGGGGTGATGAAGTGGAAGGTCAGTCAGCTTTTCGTGGATATCTAAGTGGAAAAGATCACCAATGAATTATGCTTATAAGAAAAATTAGCTGCAGATTTTAGGCAGCTTTTATCTGGACGAAGCAAATTGTATGTTGATGCCATTTGGCGAAGAGAAACTATATCTTGTGCTTCGCTCTGTAGTGAGCCTTGAATACATGGCTAAAAGTCTTGTATTGTGAAAAGTAAATAATATATTTGGGACATAAATGGTTTTCAGTAGTAATGAATATGGTTTCCTAATAGGTATCCAAGTAAGAACAAACGAACCAGCAATAGATCATAGGATGTTGATAAGTATTGGAACTTTCCTGCGTTCAAGGTCGTGAAAAATAGTGTGAGTTGAGGAAATTACTAACCTCTAGTGACAAAGAGCAAACAGTTTCTTAATTTTATCTCTGTATATTCTTTACGAACTTACTAATTACATGAATAATTAAAATTATACATTTGCCTCTTAAAATGCATTTGCAAATTCATCCTTCAGAGAGAATTCCTTGAGTTTAGTATTCCATTTACCATCGAAGAGCAGAAGTAAAACACTTGGGGTTAAACAACAAGAATATTCCAAACTTATTCTTAAGGGAATCATTTTAATAAATAGTCCACCAGTGTATCAAGAATTAAATCTGACTGTATTATTGTCATTTTAAATATCGAAATTTGTTATTTGTAGACCTGATCTATAAATGACTGGATGAAGTGTAAAATCTCAAATAGGAAAGTTTTTTACCTATCGTATCATGGCGCTACCTTCGTCCTCTAAGGAAAGATGTTTGTGAATGTGTTGAATTTCCTCTACCTCATCGCATTTGGTAGGCATTTACTCCGATAATGTTCAGCTTATTGTAACAGACTACCATTCCTAGAGCTTCATGTATATCTTCATATAGGCAGGTATTCCAATCTTGAATCTTTGAATTTTGAAATATATTTGTTTCATTCTGAGTTATACAGGTAGCTACTTGGAATGTGCTAACATATCTGAGGAAAGTACACACTACCAAAATATTACCTGACTTCCTCTGAAAGGTATGTTTGTCGTTTTATTGATTGGCTGTTTCATGACAGTCTTACAACAAAGGTCCAATAATAGAGCTGTGTATCGGAAGTGGTGTCGTGATCTGCTTGACTGAAAGAAACTTCAAATTAAACCGAATCTCATCACCATATGTACGATTCTCTGAAGGATGTAAACTCTCACATATGTATGTGCCAAATTAAACAGTACTAAAAAGTAGATAGCCGTGATCTGCGTGCGCAGTGCAGAAAGCGCATTAGTGACTTCCGCCACTTAAAGTTACGGTATATGGTGGTAGATCATCGTACAGAAAGTGGTTCCGACAATTGAGAAGTATTCACATTGGAATATTATCTCCGCTCATACGGGAGTATACGTGAAAACAAACCAGGTTTGAAACAAGTCGTAGAGAAATGTCGTGGAATATTTGACAAAGTAGCAGCGACTAATAGCAGGTTGTAAGGAATTGGGCACAGTGTGCTGAGTCAACGAAATGCCATTCGCGTCGTCGAAGAGCGGTGTTCACTAATGACAATTCTGGGTGTTTCTGCCAGTCTCCATCTTTTAACACGAGTCGAGAATAAGTACCTTAACAGACACAATCGCATTAACCCAGTAGGCCCCAGAATTATAATTTTTTAATTAATGAGTCACTCTGTCATGAATGGTCTCAGTGGTCCTAAATGGATATGAAAATAACAATAAAATGATTTTCAGATATAAGATATTCTAGCAGGAGGGTGTTGCCATATGGCATCGCTGGGTCATCCTGGGAAATATTGAGTAAAAGTAAGAAAGACAAGAAGAAATGTTTTGTACAATGTTGTGTTTATTTTTGTTGTAACTTGAAGGGTAAATCAATTAATTTAAGGCATTATCAGTTAATTTGTTCAGGCTTTTGGGCCTTCCAATAACGAATGGATCACTGTTTGACTTGTTCTATCGATGTAATGGTAACATGCTATTGAGGTCACAATTCTGTTCTTTTTCTAAAGTGATAGTTTACTATGTCTGCAACCATACTGTAGTTTCTACTACTCCTTTCATTCCTTGATGTGGTAATTCTCGAAGCATTTGATGCAAAGCCCTACATCACACTTCTTGCAAGCAGTGCGACCAATTGTGAAGCAGTTGTCAGCGGCGCATCTCCTCTTCTTGTCCATGGGAATCGGCAAATTGTTTAGTCCATCGTAGCGTAGGTATTCTCGAGGTGTTCCGTCAGATTTCCGCTTGCGAGTAGGTCCTGGGTCTCTAGGGCCTTCACCAAAGTGGTTGCAATAGTAAACTGCAATTTGACGCCTAAATTCTAGTTGTGGCATACTCGGATGAGCTACTCTACGCAACTGCCACGCGTTGTGCACACATACGTCGATCAACCAAGTGAAGATACTACCCCACCACTTCTTGCCTCGGTTTCAAATGCGATACCGAGACACATTCTGGTCCATGCGATCAGCACCACCCATGTGCTTATCATATTTGCCAATTCCATTTGGTCTGTTAACACCTATTTTCTGTCTTTGTTCCTTGGAATAGCGTTGCACTCTAGAAGTGGGATTCATTCCGAATGTGGTAGATGCAGCACTCACAACTGAATTATCGACCCATTTAGTCACACGTATGTCAGTTACTTCCATTTTCAATGAAGTGCAATATCCTCGAGGCTTCGTCTTTAGGGTCTGTTGGTTCTCAAGTGGAAAGTTTTGGGGAATTCTGTGTCGCGAATAGTACCTGTGCCCGAATAACCACGAGATTTCAAATAGGCTAGCAACGGAAGGCCGGTAAATAAATTGTCAAAATAAAATGAGAATGGTAGCTGCTCTACATCAGAGTGAAAATCATCAAGCATACTCAACAGTGGATCTGTAGACTTCCCAAATCTCTCCTCATAAACTTGATTTGCTCTGAGATTTCTACCTTGATAAATTTCAAGATTTATCAGATAACCTGCCGGAGTACGTAACGACCAAACTTTGTACCCGAAGCGTAATGATTTACCTTTTATAAATTCTTTTGCAACCGTGACGACCGAAGTATGCTATCATGCTCTCATCGTAGGAAAGGTGCTGTTCACGGTGAAAATGTTTGAGCATATTGGACTTTAAATGGTCTGTGATGGGTCGAAGTTTACACATTTTGTCATTGTCATTTCCTGATTTATGGCTGTCTTCAAAATGAAGAAACTGCAGTATCTGTTGAAAGCGATTTCTGCACATTGATTTTGAAACCATTTCATTCTTCAAATATTCTTCAGTACTCCAAAGAGTTCTGACACGGGAGTGATAATTGTAACCTATCACAAGTAAAATGCCGATAAACACTTTGAGTTCTTCAGTAGTAATATTTGGATTCGGCTTTCCAAGAAATATGGCGTACTTTCCTGACTCGTGGCAAATGTGTTGCAGGAAAACGTCATCTAAAAATTTCTCAACTTGCTCATGTGGTTTCAAGCCAACACAGTCTTCAAAATTAGAGATGGAAATATTGGTATCATAGCAGAGGAATCATCTTTCAGCCACACAAAACTATTATTCTTATTCGAAGGCGGAAGTGAAACGATAGATATAATAGGCTGGACTTTCTGCAGGCCACTGCTTGTAAATGATGTGGAAGCTTCAGTGCCTGCAACTTGCAAAGAATGTGCTTGTACGTGAAGGTCTGAATTTTCGAATATGTTCATTACAATTTCTTCATCTAGGCCTATACAATTCTCGTTTGTCGGAACTTGCTGTGACTTCCGTTTCGTTCCTTCAAAGGAAATGATTCTACGACCGCTTTTGAGAATTAGTTCACAGTTTGCTTTCAGTTGACCGAGACACACATTATCTGGTAGACTTGCTTCTTCATCCTCAGCATCATCTTCACCACTCAAAGCACCACTTTCAACGTCAGGAGGCTCGATAAACAACGCTTGAGGTTCTTCATCATCGGACAGTATTTCTTCCAAATAGTCAAGAGCTTCTTTTAGAGTTATCGGTCTGAAAATATAGAAAACGGCATTAAAAGTGCTATACTTTACAAGCAGTCAGGCATTGTGCGCAAACAGTAGTATACAGACTGCTATGGCAATGCTAGGAACGGATAAAAAATTGAAACACCCATTGCGGCCCAGCGTTGCCATATGGCAACAGCATCATAAATCCTTATATATCTTCACTTTATAGGAGCCAGCATATTTTTCATTTATACTAACGTAATGCTACAACTTTCTAAAGAAAATATCAATAACCAGAAAGAAGGAATTCCTTGCAGGAATGTAAATATACCTGTTCATGAAATTGTGGTCCTCTTGATTTGACATTTCTTCTTCTCACTCTCACTTTGCGATGTTACCGCACACAAACCACTTGAGTAACTGACAAAATCATTCAGAATTTACAATACAGGTCCCTATAATGTACAATTCTGACAATGGTTTCATGAAAAGTGAATTGTTGAATAGCCAGCAAATAAAACAGGCACATGTAACCCATGTAACATCCACAGATTTGTTATTAACTTCCAACATCAAAGAAGAACATCTTGTCGTCAGAACAATTTACCTAATAAAAACCGTGTGCTCTTATCGGCGGCCATAACTTCTAAGTCCAGCTCCAAAGATACTCGCATATACCATCTTAAACATCACATCCTCCCACCGAAGTTAGCTGAAATATGTGAAGTTAACTTACAAGTACATAATAAAAAATACCTACTGAAAAGAAATACATCATAACGAAGCAAAATAAACTTTAAATCGTTGGGACAAATATATTTTTGGTAAAAATAATTTTCTTCCACTCCGTGTCACTGTTGAGATAAGCTTCCTCTTCTGAAGTAGGGTTGTTTTTACCTCTACTTGTAACAGTTACTCAGGTGAGTGCAGCCTGTAACATTGGGTAAATCTTCTAAATCGGTCAAAGCAGTTCTTCTGAGGATTTTTTTCAATTTGACAAGTTTTCAATTTGACTACTCAATCACAATAGCCATAGACCATTCCAAACTTTTATCACTGTTATTACCAACAATAACCACCTCACCAATCTGGGCACTATGGAATTCATTTCCTTCTCCCAGCAAGCTGGCCGAGGTACTCACTGCGGAAAAGTCTTCTTAAATCTCCCTTAATATTTGCACGATAGTTGATTCGTTGGTTCAGATGACTTTAACTAAATAAATTATCCTCTTCCACCAACCACCTCACCAGGCAGCTACAGGAGGATTCAATTTCCAATCTATTCTTCGCAGTGAGCAATACTCTCCAACACTGTGCCCCCAATTAATTTTAATGAACGTATTGTATGCACCCGAAAAATTAGTCCATTGTCCCTAAAATTCATAGCAGGTCGACCTGTTCTGGCGACAAATCTTCGTAGAGCTTGCAGAAAACTGTCAGTTGGTAAGGATAAAACGAGGTCCAAATGGACTGCTCTCACCACACCACAAGAAAACATACATATCCAAGCTTTACGATTGTTCTTTTGATAAACTGGTCCTGCCAAATCGACACCAGTAATGTCAAATTCTGCTGCTTTTCTCACCCTGTCAATAGGTAAAAGAGGCGCTGGCGCATCCAATCATTTAGCACTTTACCAATGATGCACTTGGACACAACAGAGCGAACGGTCCCCCCGACCACCACCAATTGCCCAATATTTCTGAGGATAGCGAGAACACCTTGAACTCCAATATGATACTCTTTCTCGTGAACGTGTCGAACCAGTCGTTTCACAACAGGATAGTGTTTGGGTAACAATACAGGAAAACAAAAATCTATTGAGTCGGGGCGATATGATGTTTTAGTTTTTAAGCGCAAAATGCCATTAAAATCCTCAAAAGGTTGAAGATACCTCCATACTCTAATTTCAACTTCCCTTATTTCATCCACAAATAGGGGACCACGTTTCCTGACAAAATGTTCTGGCTGAGAAGCTCTGCAGTTTTGAATAATCATTCTGATTAGTTTCTCAAACTGTGAGAAGTATCTATACCAATCTAAACTCTATCACAGTTGTCATTCAACATTGAAACAATGTTTTTTTTCTTTTCCAAAGAAATGATACATTTATTAAAGTTTACATCCAGTGGCAATAGCCACCTACTAGAGGACTCTCGAAGCCATTGTGGCCCCTCCCACCATGAAAACTGTACGAGCTCGCTCCCGAATATCCCCTTGAAGTTAAGTCGGCCAGGTACAAAACACCACTCTTCAACATTTGTCAGTTTCCTAATTTTCTAAATGCTATTCCAAACAAAGGGAGCCCACTGGTCCTCTCCTTGTATCCAGGCGAACGTTGTTAACGAATCGCTCCAAAAAATAGATTGGCATTCCACCGGAAAGTTTCTCCTTACTAAAGTATGAAGTATAACGCCAATAGTAGCCACTAGTAATTCCAATCTTGGTATAGTCAGTCTTTTTGTTGGTGCAAGGTGAGTGTTTGCCTGACCTAACAGAACATTCACATCAGAATCTGCCTGCACTCATTAAAACATGAGAGCAGCATATGCTAATTCACTTGCATCACAGAATGTGTTCAAAGACCATTTCTGAGCGTTACTAGATCCAGACTACCATCTATAAATTCTGATTTGTAAGATACCAGATAATTCCGATAGCCATTACAAGAATTTTATTCTTATCCTGTCGTCCACCTCCTCATCCCAGCCTAACTTCAATTCCCAAACTGTCCTTAGTAACATCTTTGGAATTAATGTTGTTGGACAGGTATATCAAATAGGATCAAAACACTTTGTGGGCATGAGACAGGTTAATTCTTTAGTCACCTTTTCAGTACAATAATTCACACCATCAGAGTTAATGCACTAGGAGACCAAGATTTGTTCCTGGAGCAGAGGAGGAATCAGAAAATTTACAGCTACTTAGATCAAACTTACATTCGCCCATTAGGGATCTAGACTTATTAATAAGTTTATCTCGTTGAATATCGTCATCCACTGAGCAAGCAAGGTTGTCCACAAACTGTCAAGCAAGATCTGAACTGTATTGTGTGAATATTGTGATTTTTCCTTTACATATTTTTCAAGAGCTGTCAACAAATGGTGACGTATTACAGATCCAAGTAAAAACTAGCTTGGCTCAACTCCAAACACAACCTATTTATGCCAAAAAATTACGAGATTACCATTTTTATCTCACAAAAATAACTGTGAAAATCCTGATCGGCATGGTATAGATTTATTTTTAAAATGCCCTTTTAATATCTGCAATCACACCTACTTTTCTCAAGCGGAAAAGTATTAACGGCGAAGGAATTTGCTGAATTAAAATTTCGCCCCTTCTCAAGGCAATCATTACAGTCCTTCCTCGTGTTGCTCTGTTTTCCTTCACAGCATGTCTGTGTGGAAAATAATAACCTCCCTTTTCAAGATTAAAAATAGGAGTACTCTCAATTACTCCCTCGTGTAGCCACTCATCAAAACGCTGCTGATACTCTTCATAACACTGGTCATTTTTCAATGTATTTCAAGTAATATGTCATTACTTGGCAGGAATGGGTGTCCATCAAACCATGGCAACTGTACCTGTATCGTCCGTTACAACAGTTTCTAAAATATCCCTCTCAGCATCTTCCTGCAGCTCTAGATATTTTGGTCCTCTTCTCTACCAAATCTGTAATTCCTATAAGATCTAACCTCCACATGCCTGCAATAGATGCATCGATGACTAGTATAGAAATCACCAAGAGAGCAGAATTCACTCTTACAGGTCTCTCGCGTAACTTACCCATGACTGTCCATCCAAGACGGGTATGTACCGCAATAATTCCAGTGGCAAGCTCTTTGACGTTTACAGTGAAAAGCTTACCTGCCACGTCAGCTCCTATCAATAATTCAATGGGACCTGAATTTTTACAACTGCCTATGTAAGATGATGTGATACCTGTACCTTTCAGTTTTTCTACATTTTCACCATCAAGGCAAGGTAAATCGTCACAGACGACCTAATCCAGTGCCTCAGAATTACATAAGTATTGGCCATCCAGACTACTCAAATAAATCCTATACGATATCTCCTTTGTACACAGTTACCACATTTCTGGCCTCCAAACAAAGAATCTATGACAAGCTCCTATATAGGATTTCTGTGATCCTGTGTCTACAATTGCCCTTACCTCCCTCTGGCACCCTTCCTCTCGCAAATTACTTAAAGTGTAGGTAGAACAACATTGGTGTTACATGACAAGTTGATTAGTGCATTGTCAGTTTGGACAGCTTCTGACATGTTGCATTCCGAGGCAAGTTAGGGCACAATAAAATAACATATTTCTTATCACAAACGGCACATTTGAGTTTGGATTTACAGTTTTTCGAAAATAGTTCGTCCTCAGACACACACAACAGCACTTCTTAACCTTTAGGATGCTCATTTTAACATCTAATGACATAGCTCTATCATTGTAATATTCCACACTATTATGATTATCAGTGTTACAAAAAACACATGTAAAATGTTTACTCTCTCACTTCGTGAGGAGTCCTAAGGCTGTGTATGAAGGTTTTCTTTCTGTAAAATAGCTTGACTCTTCCTTTCCATGCTATCTACTTTACATGACCTGCAGACTTCAAATCCTGACAAAGCGAGAGAAATACGTTCATTACTCTGTACTTAGAATTTCATGAACACCATCATATTAGGATAGTCTATGTTCAGCCTGAATTACCTCATCATATAATTGACTCGTCTGCCATGCTCTTTAAAATACTCAGGCATACAGGATTCTATCAGGGAAATCAAAATTGATGTTTTATTTCCACTAGTCACTCCTAAAGTTTCTAAGGATCGCATATGGCTCTCCAATTTGTCATATAATTTGCTGACAGGTAATATGTTGCACTTATCACCGGTATTTTGTAAACTCAAACCAACTAACTCCCTGATATGAACTTCTATCAGGATGTCATCTCAACCAAACCTCGTCTTAATAGCCTCAATAACATGTCTATAATTTTCAGCAGAAGGTGGATAACTATCTACATCACAAGCTGGAAATATCTGTGACTTGAATGAGGTACATGAAGTTGTCCTCCGGAGCGATATTGTATTGAACCTTCTTGAACTGTCTCCAAAATAAAGGAATCCACTCCCGCATATCTCCACAAAACTTGCGAAATTCTATTACAGGAAGCTTGCATTTTCTAATATGTAGAGGGTTTCTACTTAGCATGCTGCTGAACTGCTGATGATCTAGATCCTGGACTACGATCTTCATAATTTCGAACTTACGTATTGGCCCATTTCAACCAATTCGGCCTCCAATTCATCTTCCATTGCATTTCCATCCAGTAGGTGATTAAGTATTGCTTCAACCTTTTGGGTTAACGTAACCACATTTCCTTCCAATACACTGAATTGACAACGAACTTACAGTCTGCCCACATTATCAGCCTCTAAATGTTTCATTAATACATTGTAGCATGCTGTAAATAAACATCTAAATACTGTTCTTGACTTGTTTAACTTCTCCATAACTTTGGTAAACTGAAGTACCACACACAAGAAAACATAAACAAACCACCCTCACGTTTAGACGCAAATATTCTTGCCGGTCTCCAACTTTACCACATGTTGATAATAAGTACATTAGCAGACACAAGTCACATTAGTATTAAAATACAACCACCTTTATTGTATTAGCCTCCGAAATCAAAGGAGAACATCTTATCGTCAAAATCTTGTACCGGGACCGATGACCTTAGATGATAGGCCCCTTCAAATATTTTACCTAATAAAATAGGTATTCTGTTGTCGGCGGCCATGACTTCTAAGTCCAACTCCAAAGAGACTCGCTTATATCGCCCTAAACATCATAATAGGCCCATTTTGGTCTAAACTTGTTGCTACGCTCCCATCAGAAGCCTCCGATGTGATTCGTTGAAATGGTTTATATACATTGCCTGACAAAAAAAATGAAACACCCAGAAGAAATGCTCGGATGTCAATGTAACTTTGTACACGTATACATCGTCGGCGTGTATGCAAATGATTTAGCGTTGCAATTCTCTCTGATAGGTAGAACAGCCACCAGAGTGCATTAGTGTTGTTCGTGTTAAGTATTGTTACCAAACTTGGTAGGGTATGGAACGGCCGTGGTGGGCATCAGATATTGAGTGATCGCTGTGAAGGACACGGAAATGTCGCGTACTCGTGTGAGGCAGCGTTATCAGCAACTGACGGAGTTTAAAAGGGGCTTCGTTGTGGGTCTCTCTTTGGCTGCCTGCTCCATTAGTACTATATCCAAATTTGTGGGGCAATTGAATGTGACAGTCGCCAGATGTTGGACTGCATGGAAACGTATGGGCAGGTACACTCGTCGTCAAGGTTCCGGTCGACCACGTCTGACCACCACAAGAGAATCATCTCCGTACAGCCCATGAAGGACCTGGAAGGGGTAGAAAATAAAGGCTTCCACTATCCGTAACCTCGGCACTTGGTGTGGTAGAGTGGTTAGCTCTATGCCCAAAAATACTTGCGCAAGATTCGAACCTTCGGGCACCGTCTACTATCACAAATCCCACCACGCCCCTGTCAAGTATGCTACTACGAGGCTTCGCTACAAGAGAGTACCGCCGCATCATGCACCAAGCGCATCGTAACCCCTTCGTATCTGCACCTGCCATCCGAGAACAAGTAATGGAACCCCTGCAATATTCTGTGTCATCTCGCACCGCACCATTGGTCGGAGACTAGCAGCAACAGGGCTAAGGAATTACCATCCCATGCGTATTCTACCGTTAACACCACAGCAAAAACGGCTGCTTTTGGAGTGGTGACGTGGATTGCTGATGAATGGCATCGTACTGCGTTCAGTGATGAATCGCGTTTCTGTACTACCCCGGATAACCATCGTCTGCGAGTATGGCGGCGGCCTGTGGAGAGGTCTTATTTGTCCAATGTTTTGTAAAGGCACAGTCGTGTTACACCTGGCATCATAGTGTGCGGAGCCATCGGTATGACTTCAGGTCGGGGCTGGTAGTGATTGAGGGAACTCTGATGTCACAAGGGTACGTCACGCACATTCTGCGTCCTCATGCGGTTACCTCTCGTAAGACAGTACCGCGCTGCCATTTTTCAACAGGACAATCCTCGTTCACACACGGCACGTGTCTCCGTGAACTGTCCGCGTGATGTTGAGGTACGCCCGGGGCCAACAAGATCCCCAGACATGTCCCAGTTAGAACACGAATGGGGCCGGCTCGAACGGCAACTCCGTCCTACGGCCAGTATCCAGGATATCCAGGACCAGTACAACAGTTGTGGGTCAGCTTGCCTCAGGAGGAGATACAACGCTTTATAACACCCTTTCCAACCGAATCAATGGCATGCATCCAGTCCAGAGGGGTGCAACGTTATATTAATAAGAGAGCTCTTACAGCCAAGTTCTTTTTCAATTTAACTCTATTTTGTAATCACTGAAATAATAGCACTTACCCTCTCAACACGTTAAGTTCCATTTCGTTTCCTCCTCCCAATCTGTGTGCTTCAGTTTTTAGTCAGGCAGTGTATATCGACATATCGACTGTGTGAATCGCTTGAAGGCTATCCATACCATATCCAGTGTGGACAACGACTGCGTGTGACAAATATACGTGCTAGTGTATATAAGTGTAAAGCATGATGTACAAAGATACTGATTTCTTGACAGCATGTACTCAGACGAATGTCACTTTCACCTGGACGGTTGCGTCAGTCATCATGAATATCACTTTGAACGGCCAGACATCATAGTTCAGAAATCACTACATGGAAAGCATGTAACTATTTGGTGTGTAGCGCCTGAGAATGGAATATTGGGTCGTTATTTTATTGAGAAAGATGGGGAATATTCTCTTTTTGTTTACCAAGAGTGTTATACGCACAATGTTCTTGTGCTGTTATTTCGAAATGTAGAACAATTTTATGATGCTCAAAATCTGCATGATCACAGCTAATGGTTTCGACGGAATCGGGTGACTTGTCATTCGGCTCGGAACCCTGTGGTCCTACTTCAACAATTCATTGGTAATTGAATCATTTATCGTGGTATAGACTTCGGGTAATGTTCTCATTCACCTAACCTCACATCTCTGGTGTTTATAAATGTAGCACGCTGAAGGAGTCAATATTTCGACCCAGCCCATCAACATATACTCGTTGACCACAACAGAATGTAATCACAATTTTTCATCAAATCCTGCAATCCATTTTCACGAATATATTTAAGGATTTATGTCCTGTTACGCAGTCTGTTAGCAACGCGACAATGTATATTTTGAAATGTTGAGCTACAGGAAGCGTACATAACTTTACTTTTCTTGATTACGTACATGATCATCAGTCAGGGAACGTGATCAACTCAGTGACTTAGCAGCTGATTTTCCACCCGGATGGCCGAGGCTGGAATTCCGGACTGGAATTTTTAATCTTAAAAATCAAGTGGCGTCTTGAATGTTATTTGACCTTAAAATTTCCGCCAAAGTGCAAAATGAGCTAGGGTGGTTCAAACGACACCAGAAATAACTGCGATGAACTACAGAAAGTTTAAGTATACTCGTTTAGGACTATTTATTTGGCACATACTGTATTATTCCCTACCAGTAGTCCCCACAGAGAGCGGTTGGAAATAAGCACATATTTAAATACTGGAGAATGTACTGATGGTGACAGTCGTGGTGATAGTTATATTATAGGAACTAACGAGGATACCAACCCACATAACGTAAATTTAAGTAGGAATGCCAAGAATTCAAGCCCTCGATGAAGAAGAACTTCTGTTAAAGAAATATAATGTCTAAAACAGGACAGGAAGGTGAAATACTTCCTGGACTTTAAAAACCTGAGAGCGTCGGAATCGGTAAATAAGAGTTGATCGGTTGCTGTCGGTCAGAAAAAATAAGAAGGTAATATCAGCTTCCTCCAGACTTCCACAGTTATCACACACCTATTACAAGGTATGGGTGACTGTGTAGAAGTTACGTATGTATCAAATGACTTTAGATTGTGTTATAAGAAAAATAAAGTAGATAAAAGTTTATGTGCATGTTTGCTGGATTGACAAGTGCGTGAACAGATGAGACGATTAGATAAAATGTAGTATTTGTAGCACCATCAGCAAACAGCTCTACATTGAATTCAATTCAGATTACTTTAGTGTGTCACACTGTACATTAGAAAGAGAAAATTACTACTGAAGAAGACACAGTTTAGAGGGAAAAGTATGTTTTCATGTAAAAGGGATATTTTGAAAAATAATATAGCTCTTCTCCTCATTCATTTAAATGTAAAGTTAACTGTGAATATTTGTTACTTCACCGTTAACTAACCCATGTCGCCTATTAAATTAAAGCTTTCTGTGACTAACGTTTAGATATCATGGCCTACTATGAATTGTAAATGGCACATGGTATGACTAGTCAAAATGTATAAAATATCGTGGCATAATTTATTCATCTTCAGTCCATTACTACTTTAATTTAGTTTCTTGTTTGTACATAGAAAATTAACTGCAACTGCATGGAAAGTGTTTGCATGCTGCTGTGGTGAACTGTTGTGTTTGATATGCACTGATATTGCATCTTATCGAACGTTCTATTAACCGAATGGACTTCTTAAGCATCATACAGGAAATATATATATTAACTTTCAGAAGAATTGGAAATAAACGTGTGGTTCCCCACTAAATGCTGGAAAATCTGTATGACTATGCATCAAATCTGAAGTCAAGAGATAATAGTGAAAATCTCGTTTAGGCAAACAGATACCTGTAAAAGAATATCCTGACCCACGAGAAGCTTACAGTACATTTAATTTTGGCCATAATATATTCAAAGTGAAGAAGTTATTTTCCTCCCGAATGGTATCTCACTTTTCAATATATAATTAATTACTAAGAATACTTCTGTGGCTTGGTTCTAAAAGGGCCAATGTCAAAAAACCTGTTTTTGAGCTATGAGCATTTGAAGTTTTGCTTATAGTTTTCCAATTATTTTTTCAACAACTAACTTTAAATAACTTTATACTTGCTTTATGGAAGTCACCTTATTAAACGCTATTTTTTTTCTATCGTATTCTTTAAAAATTGCCAAGTCTCTGATCTTTATTGGTAATCTAACATTATTGGCAAGGGCTTATTTAATTAAACGTTAACTGTTCGTTTAGTACTTAACAGAGACATTGGCCCTTTTAACATGTTGCAAGCCAGAATAAAACGCGTTTGTATCAGTTAATATCTCAATTTTGATCAAAAACAACATTGGCCCTTTTAGAACCAAGCCACAGATTTATGCTTCACTCAGAGCTAGCATATCCAAAGTGAAGCTTAATTATGTAGGTAAAAGGATATGGAAGAAAATCACTGTTTTATCCTCATAATGAAAAAGGAGCAATAATTTTAAAAAAGATAGGTCTTAAATAAAATAGTGAATGTTTCACTTACATATTTTCTTTCTGAGAGGTGTGATTCTACATATTCATTGGCAATGTCTATACGGTATATAAAACTTACGGCATGATGACTTCATAAAAGCATGCAGTTTAATTTTTAAAAAACACCATTATAAAGAGAGAAAAAGTGAAATTTATGTTCTTCAAAATGACGTAGTCTGAAGAGAATGCATTCAAGGACGGCATCCTCGAATCATGGTTTTTGGGAATATCTAAGAGGATTTCACCGGTTTGTTTTCGTTTTGGTCCATATCCTACATCCGATTGTCATTCAGGAAGAACTGTTGACGTATGCTTTTTTAAACGAATAGAGAGCATGCTAGCATAAGGAAAATATTTCTTGTAGTTTGAACATGTATGTTACTACCCTCTGCATGCAGCAGCAGATGAGTTGTGCGGTGGAATGGTGGAATGGTACTTGATAATAAACTCATTACAAGGAAAATTAAATGCACTGATTCATTATAGATAGTGTCGTTTGTTAACAAAACCTGAAAATATATATGTATGCATTTATCATCAATATTAAAATTGAGCAAACTAGTCTTTTTTAAATGTAAATTAAATTACTAATATTATAACGTAAAATATAAATGCATGCCGTTCCAAGTTTTGCGCATGATGAGATTAGTAAAACATATTTTGGCTGATGATGATTAGTTTCAGTATTTTACACAGTTCGTAAGAAGTTGTTAACGTCGCTAGAAACTAGTCGCATAAATGGCTCACTAACTAAGAAATAGCTTACAATTTTTAACACCTGTTTTATCGCATTTGCTTTTATAATTTGTTGCACTTGGTTTCAGTTTTTCGCTCTCCAGTACTCCACATCACCCATCCCCCCATATCGTTATGTTTGTTGTTACGTTTTATAGGCTATACAGTAGCTATATAAGATTCACTCGGCCAATGCCCTACTCCACTTAGCATGAGAACCCACTATCGACCCTCATTCAAGAAACCGGACATTATATGTAAATTATTTGTTTGCATAATATAGAGCAACCCACGTGCCTTACTGTCTTGATTAGCTCTCGGTCTGTATATGGATTTCAAGTACGCATGGTTAGAACTGAACGAACAATATGAAGGTTTCGTAAATTGGTGCAACAGAAAAAATTATAACCGAGTATTAATCAAATCGTAACAACGTCCGCATGTTGTTTAGTAGCAAATTTTTTAGGAAAAGTATTTTATACCTCGCGGAAAAATGTATCATTATTATTATTATTATTATTATTATTATTATTATTATTATTATTATTATTATTATTATTATTATTATTATTATTATTATTATTAGATACTAATGTTAACGCTACTATGGCACCAATAAAGGGTTGCTGTATCTGTATTGATACCTAAGATCATAATTATTCTTGAGGAAGTGAGATAAATCGTGAAGCTGAATATAATAGTATAGTACTCAACAAAATAGGATGGTAATTGAAAGTTAAGAGTATGAAGTATATGCGTGACTTCCATTATAAGAAATATGTTTCTTTCTCTTATTTATTTAACAATTGAATTTTTGTTCTTAAAGAAATAATTTGCACGACTGTTTAATCAAGAAAATGACTTGTTTAATATATCGTTATGAAATTTCTATGAAACACTAATATAAATAATTATATTCGTAGTAAGAATACACATAGTACGAACATATTTCGGAATTTATTTATTTATTTATTTATTTATTTATTTATTTATTTATTTATTTATTTATTTATTTATTTATTTATTTATTTATTTATTTATTTATTTATTTATTTATTTATTTATTTATTTATTTATTTAACTTGTCCTTAGTCGTAGTAAAGTTATGACTCATGGCCCTCTCCTAGAAAAACAATACTGCACTAATAAATATAAGAATTTGAAAAAGACATATAATCGAATAATATTACATTAATAATGGCATAACTCTCTATCATACTGTAAGAATCATTTTATACTGATATATCCACATCATTAATTAGGTACCGTAACTAATTTACAAACAATCATTCATTCTTCACGATTCATACACATTGATTTAATGCGTGTACCCATATGGTTCTCTATAGTATGGTTACCTGCATAAGTCACGGTATAAAATACGAAGCCTTTTAGATGAGAATGATAATCTATGTTTTATTTACATTTCTGCAGTGTTTTACTTAGGCTGGATGGAAATACTCTATTTCTGAATATAAGGGAAGAGACAATTCTCAACGATTGCATGAATATCATCAACTAATTAAATTCCTGCACCAATAAAAACCAATAACATACAGTTTTGAAGTATTCGTATCCGTTATCTGACAAAGACATCAACAAATATTCACAGAACTGAACACAGAAAATGATATTGCAGAAGTAGCTCTTCCGGCTGGTGAGGACACACGTCTCCTTCAATGAATGACTGCTCAGAATCAAAATTCATCTAGAGTCTCCAATTGCAATTCACTACATTGAAAAGTTAATAATAATAATAATAATAATAATAATAATAATAATAATAATAATAATAATAATAATAATAACAATGAAATTAGATTTTGATCCAGCACATATTGTAGAAATGTAAAATACTCGTGATTATTTTCTCACAAACACAAAATATAACAAAATATATTGAAATGTATTATATTCTTAAGCCTCTTACTAAACACCATAAGTTTAGATGCCAAAATATATTGAAATGTATTATATTCTTAAGCCTCTTACTAAACACCATAAGTTTAGATGCCAGTTACAGATGAAATGTATCAGTGATTGCATTGTAATGAATCTGTGTGGGACGCGAAAGCACAAAATATATGTATAGATCTGAACGGCAAAATGCAATTTAAAAAGTAAAACAGGTGTACCGATAGTTTAAGTAATCAAGAAAGTGAACAAAGATACATTAATAGATACTTGTTTGTATTCCTTATAAGATGACCACTATATATTACTATTCGTTATAAAGGAAATGACTTACGATTAACCCCCTCAAGCACAAAATATCAAAAACGATGTGGTTACGGTTATGATGATGATGATGATGATGATGATGATGACCACTGTGAGTTATGTTAAAAGGCTAAGTAAGGTACGTGGGAATTTTGTTCAAGGAAAGTTTATGATAAGCAGTGGGATATTTCCTTTCTACTGGAAACGTTAATCGCCGTAATGAGGTACACTTTGTCGGTTCACCCCCCTTTTGAGATCCTTGTTGTAGAATGAGAAGTAGAGTGGAGTTCGGCTGGCCGAGGGACTTCAAAGCTTCATCACGTGACGTGAAGTGACGTGACGTGATGTTGCGGCCACAGGATCGCGGCGCCCCAGTCTGGCGTCCATCCACAGCAGCGCGTCGTCTTCGCGCAGCCTCAGCTTCAGCATGCGACGCTACGAACGCGAGAACCAGCAGCGCGAGGCACGTGCGCAGCAGCTAGCTCAGCAGTTGGCGCAGCAGCAGGCGCAACAGGACAGTCTGCGCGCTTCACAAGGTTCCGACGTGCAAGCACCTTCGCCCAGCCCAAGGACTCCTATGTCCACAGACGAGCTTCTGCCCTCCGTCAGCGAATCCAAAGAGGTAGGCCTAACTGTTACTCCCTGAACACCTGTTCACCGTATGTAATTAATTTTAACTTTTTTCATTGTTACTTGTATTACATGCTTGTGTTTATTATTAAAAGGGGCCTAACATTTAGGTCATCGGCCCATCTTTATTGCAGTAGGTAACTCTATATATATTGAACTGAGTATAATAATATAATTTATAAACGTAATATTAATAAAATGAATATAGCATTAGTGTTCTTCCAAATATAAATATTTCTATAATCTATCTATTACTAAATTATATTAAATTAACCGCATTTTCTGTCAATCTCAGGAGTTCAAAGCGATCGGCAGGAGATGGCACACAAGACTTCCAATTTAAATAGTATATTATAGTTAGAAAGAAGATCAACTACATCATCTCAGATTATAGCACTACTATCGACTGGCAGGAAAATGGAGTGATTCGTAGGGAATGTATGGTTTGCACACGTTTATGTTCGAATTGTGTATAAAGGGTAATTAATATTACTTCGACCGGGGTACTGAAGTAGAAACTTGGTAAATTCCCACTCTTTAACGGG
Source organism: Anabrus simplex (assembly GCF_040414725.1). NCBI lineage: Eukaryota > Metazoa > Arthropoda > Insecta > Orthoptera > Tettigoniidae > Anabrus > Anabrus simplex. The sequence continues at coordinate 220,271,891 of NC_090265.1, forward strand.
TTATTAGCATGGTGTAGTGTAATAAGTGCATATATTAAAACATGTACTGTATATAGTATTCTGAAAAATAATGTATATTGTTGTGCTGAAATGGCTGTAACATTTCGTAAAGTGCGTCGTTCTTGTTACCTATTGTTGCAGATGCTTTAACTGTTAAATTCCCTGAATTCAAGGGAGAAATATATAGAAATGTACACCAGAAAAATTTCGACGTCAAAGACCAGCTTGTTAAATATTTCGAACTAAAATTTGTGATTAGGGAATATCTCCTTCCAACTGAAAGTGATGAGTATTCCAGGTAGACAAGTTAAAATTCGCGAAGAGCTGGAAAGGTCAAACTTAACAACGTTTCTCTGAACAGGTTTTGTATCAACTTTTGATGACCTCAAAATAAACAGCTGGTTCCATTTACTACAAACTAAGGATGATAGTGTTCTTTATATTAATATATATATGCTGGTGGTATATTTTGTTGATACCCATCAATGAATGAGTGTTTTGGGTATGAAGAAGTTTTATTAAAAAGGATACATACATACCCGCCGAAACGTTGCGGTCGTGAAAATTCAATTCAATATTCAATATTCAATATTCATTGGCATGCCCCACAACGGGCGACTTAAACGCACTTTACAGTGTGCTAGCAGAAGTGCCAGACCTGTAGCTCAGATCCTTTCAAACAGAACAAAGATGGCCTAGGCCACCATAGCTCAATTGGTAGAGCAACCGACGCGAAATCGGGAGGTTGTGGGTTCGGATCCCACTGGTGTCCGGCTGGCCATTTTTGTTCTGTACTTAACATCTCTTCAACACGTACTACATGTACGTAACACGACCTAATACGTTGAAAGTCTGTTTCGAACACAGTCGTTACGATTTTATTTATATAGATAGATAAGGAATCTGCTCAACGTACAACACTTTTTGGGCTATGTCCGCTGGACTTAACCTGCAAAACTGCCTATTCATGATATCTCCCTTATTAATCCTCCTGACGAAAAATGCACATGAAAAAGTTTTAGAGATGGAATTCCATCATGTTTGGTCGATTTCCAGTTAGGTTGGTCTTGTACTGTATATATTGTGGAAGAGTAAAATCACCATTTCGGTTCCCTCTAAACCACCAATCCATTCCGGCAACATGAAATGTTATTGACCTTTAAAACCTACCTTTGGACAGGTGGATGCTAGTTTTCAAGTTGTAAGAAATACGCTTTACACGCACCCGCTCTTGAGTTAAGTCCGACCGGACTTGTACCGAAAAACGGTCCCTTGATGATATCTCCCTTATTAATCCTCGTATAGAAATGATGCACATGAGAAAAAAGGTTTAGAAATTAATTTCCATTAAGGCAGGTATATTTCCATTAAGTTTGGTTGTGTATATTTTGTGGGAGTGCAAAATCACGGTTTCGTTTTCATATAAATCCCCAGTCAATTCAGGGATTTAGAAACAATATTTGCCCTAAAACCTACCCAAGGACAGGTGGATTCTAAATGTGAAGTTTGGTGGAAATATATCCAGTAGATTCTAGCACTCGCGTACATACGGAGTAATTAAGGAAGAAAATAATACAGTTAAGAAAGTTGAAATTAATAGAAAATGGATTATAACTGAGGACAGCCGGATAACGACAAATATGTAAATGCCAAGTGAATGTATTGGAAAATCAAATGCCCCTTAATAAATTATGCTGGTGTGAGTCATGGATATAAGAAAGCGGTAACAGAGGAGAAATTTAGGCGCAGTGATTCTTAGGTAAACAGATAAGAAGATGATTAATGGTGTTATTACTTAATCTATTCGAGGGCGGTTATAACCTCCAACGATATTCCGCCAATATCCCGCAGATAGGCCGATTGGCGCCTCTCTTGCCTTCTACCCAAGGAACAACCACGAATTTAAAAGCATGATGAGGAAAATGGCAATACGTTACTTCCCTGCTGGCAAGCAGTCAGAGACGTTGCCATGGTAACCTGTAGGTTCGTTGTCGGTCTGTCGGTCACTCAATGCAGAGCATGATACCCGCAGAAAATAGTAAATTACTCCGTCATTTGAAGAGTAAGGTAAATTATGAATATAACGAAAGTTGTTTATAATGAAGAGACGTTTCACGTACAGTCCACGGAGTTTACATAAGATCAATAGTATAAGAGAAAATGGAGGAAAACCGTTCTGGTTTTCCCATAAACCCCCGACTATTCAAAGATTTTAAAATGATATGCATATCGAAACCTTCCCCGGGACGAGTATACTCTAAATATGAAGTTCGGTTGAGATATATCCAGCCGTTTCGACGTGATGATGGAGCAGATAAACAGACAAACAAACAGACAAACAGACACGAAAAGTAAAAACCACTGATTCGGTCTTCAGTTTAGAAAATGGATTATAACTGAGGACAGCCAGATATGGACAAATATGTAAATGACAAGTGACTGTATTGGAAAATCAAATGCCCCTCATAAATTATGCTGGTGTGAGTCAGGGATATAAGAAAGCGATAACAGAGGCGAAATTTAGGCGCAGTGATTCTAAAACGGATAAATATCTGAAAAATTGGCAAAACAAAAGAAATTACAGACAGCGGACCCCCTACAACTTTATTAATATACGTAGAGTTGAATGTACAAATCCAATAGAAATACATTAGAATTCAGAACAGTTCCGCACCCGGTCCCTACAGTGTACCGGGCTACGGAGCTGTCTGTGTACATAGTCAGAGAGTTACATGACACCCAAGCCATATCATGGAGAAAATGATGGGCAGCGAGAACTGCAGCGGCCGTCTCTGCGACGTTGAGACGGTGCGGTACCTGGGTCTGGGCTCAGGCTTGATGAAACGGCGCAGACCGCGGCGATGGACCTTGTTGGGCATCGGCGTAAAGGCGAACTTCCAGACGACCGGTGAACATGGGACGAGGCGTGGCGACAAAGTCGGGGTTGAGGAGACGTCGTACCCAGAAGAATTCGCCTGCTAACACATGTTTTGGCAGGAAGGCTTGCCACCCCATGACCCAGCCGAGCCATGTGAGATAACCAGCCGCCTGTTGGAGCCGATACGGGGTCAGAGTCAGCAGCGCGTGCACAAGGGAAAGGACACGCTGCTGGGTAGCATGCTGCATGGGGATTTCTTGGCATGGGATGTCGATAGTGACGCCAAGGTACGTAAGAATGGGAGTCGGGTGCAGGACCGATTTGCAGTAATTAATAGTGATGCCAAGAATGTCAGTTAGAAAGGTGTCGACCTATGTCATGAGAGACGAGGTCAGATTGGGAGAATGAATAAGCCACTCATCCAGATAGGGAATCATCTGGACGTTGAACTCCTGAGACAGACGTTCCTGGACGGCAATAACCCAGCGTTGCATCGGGCCAGCCTATGCCCCATCGGCTGGTGGGTCCAACGGTATCGGCGCCCGCGGTATAAGATACTGTAGGGGTGCCGAGTTCGTTGGGCGATAGGGATCTGAAAGAAGCCTGACCGCAAGTCGAGCTTGCAAGCCAGGTGAGTGGTCGGAATAGAAGTTAATGCCTGCGCTGGGCCCTGGAGAGATAATGAAGGGTGAAAGATGTATGGTGTCCAGGCGCTAAGGTCATATATGACCCGCGCGGGCCCTGATTCCTTGGAAACGAGGAACAGGAGAAAGTCCGACATACACTCACCCCGCTCGATGATGCCATGATTGTGGAGATCGTCGATGGCCTGGTCCATGAGTCCATGATAAGGTCATTTTCACGCCCTTCATGGCCCTTCCCTTCCTATTGATACCTTCATTAAATGTCAGACCTTTTCCCTCTTCCCTCTGATTAGTGTTAAGGGAGGATGGTTGGCCAGCAGCACTTCCTCTTTAAAACATAATCACCACATCAACCACCATCATCACAGTATCGAACGAGAAGACATGCATCTTGTGCATATGACTAAAAACATTCCATAGCAACCATACTCGCACACATCGTTCCATTGAGGCATTTAACTTTGTTTCTACACCACCGGAGTCTGCCCCTGCAGTGATTCCTTGTCTGAAACGCATAGAAATATCAATGGAACGATAACTGTTTTCGACGAATCCTACTTCTTTTTACAGTACCTTCATGGAAGCATTTGCGTCTATTGGTACTGTGGTGACTCATGCTTGACCCGCTCTCAACTGGACTTACTGAAGGCTCAAGCCATGGGCGATCAGGAACAGCAGCAGCAAGTACCACAGCCTCCGGCTAACGTGGATTAGAAGGCACTCCTCCGCGGCGGCCAACGCATTGAGCAGCATCTATTTCGGCAATCTGAAGACCCGTCCGAGTACGGGAAAGACGACGAAGATGACCACCAGAGCGAACACTCTAGCGTAGAAGTTCAGGATGCTCGGACTCCACTCAACTGGCGTGCCTTGACACCGGCAATTTACCCCAAGGCTCTTCCTGTTCCAGACAACGCCCGCTTGTATCACCTCTCCGAGGTGTTACGCCAGCTCGTACCAGTGAATCCCCAGGGCCGAGACCAGCATGAAGCTCAGGGCCTTCTTTGGGCTCTCACTATGTGGCCCTCGATGGATCAAAGACGAAGACAATTCTTCTACTAGTTGCTTTACGTCGCGCCGACACAGATAGGTCTTATGGCGACGATGGGACAGGGAAGGGCTGGGAGTGGGAAGGAAGCGGCCGTGGCCTTAATTAAGGTACAGCCCCAGCATTTACCTGGTGTGAAAATGGGAAACCACGGAAAATCATTTTCAGGGCTGCCGACAGTGGGGTTCGAACCTACTATCTCCCGAATACTGGATACTGCCCGCACTTAAGCGACTGCAGCTATCGAGCTCGGTGACAATTCTTCTACACAAGGACATCCTTACTCTACGTCGCACTAACACGAGGCTGGAATTACGCGGTTCAGTTAGATTCCGCCACGAGTGTTGTGATCCTTTCACTCCCGGCGGGATTCCAATTTCAACTGCCCACCAGAGCGCCCGCGGTCAGCCGCGGCACAACACGTCGTGGTAGGGGCTGTGGCACTCGCGGAGCTCGAGGGGCAGCGTCGGGAGATGCAACATAAGATGGCTGTGATGGCGCCCCCTGCCCGTCCATCCCGAAGCCAACGTCAGTGTTCCTACGGATATTTCATATGGACTATTATTTTCCTCATTGGACTTTCTGGTCTTCTTTGGTCCTTTGGAGTGAATTCCTCTGATATTGCTTGATACAGCCGGGTAACGCACGGCCTATCAACTTCAATGACTGGTTTTTACTGGCACTCCATCGCTTTGTTTTGTCAACCGGTTCTATTCCAACGAATGTTTAAGCCATATCGACAACTCCACTATCAACCCACGGAACCACAGAAACGTTTTCAGCTGAAGTGGTAATTGCTGAAGAACCACGCTCTTTCTTCCTCAGTTCGTTCGGAGGAGCCATACATGACTTGGCTGCTGCCAATCTGTGGACACATGTTACTGCTGCATAAATCCGATCTTTCTGTAGTGCGAGTAGCAAGGGTATACTCGTGAAAAACACCGTATGACTTATACCCTTAATATCACTACACAAGCGTACAATGACACCATCTGCAGTACCAAGTTTAGAACGTGGATTTTCTGTTGTACCTTGATAAACCACAAAATTGTTCAGGTAGCCTGTTACACCGCCATAACGGGCCCAAATTTGTATACCCCATGGACAGGATTTGGCTTTTATGTACTGTTTATCTCTGCACCTACCTCTGAATGGTATCGTCATTTCGTCAATTGTCTCGTTTTCTTCTGGTGACAAAGCTTCCAAAAATTTGTCTGATAAGCAGTCCAAGGCCGGTCGTATTTTCCAAAGCTTTTCGGCATAATGTTCATTGTCATTGTGAATAAAGTGCAAATACCTTATTATCTGTTCGAAACGTTTTAGCGACATATTTTCAGCGACAATGTCACAACGAAGGCCTCTCTCGGTTGACCATTACTGACGAATTCCGACATATTTTATGTTTGTCATCACAATATTTATTCCTAAAAATACGCTCATTTATCCATCTGTTATGTTGAAATTCTCTTTTCCTTGTTTTTGGCGTAGTAGTTCGATTCAATGACAATTAGTGACATCAGTTCTTCTGGAAACAATTGCAGGATAAATCTACAAGTGTTTCTCAAGTAATATGAACCTTTGGCATACCAATTTAATAATGGAGGCGAGTTGGCTTGGTGGTTGTCATTTGATAACCATACTATCTTCCTTGTTTGTTTGTAGAAAAGTCGTTGTTAGGCACAGGCTGGTTATCGTTCTCTAATTGATATCCCTCGGACGAGTGCGTTCTCGTGAAATGTATTTGTTTCATCAAATTCATCACTGTTATCAGCCTCTTCATTGTTGAATTCACTGGTTTCAGTCTCTCTATCTATTTCGTATCATTCTGATACGTTGTCACCTTCCGAGTCCAGTGGAATGTCATAATTCAGATACAGGATCAGCTTATCACAAATGTTATTATATGTTTACTAATTAATGGATCTGTAAAGGAACATAAACTATTATTAATATGGGATATTGTTATTATTCCGGAGCTTTGCCTACTTAAATATGAACAAAAAAACACAATTTCGGGTATGATACAGAGTAAATCCCTTCAGCCCGCCTGGTGGCCATGATTGTTAAGGCGTTGAAGTCCAAACGGTCTGATACCGTGGTTAACCAGTTCGAGGCCTATTTGTCGAAAAAACTTCACTATCAGAATGTTGGCCGGCGGGGTAGAGGAGGTGGTGGTATAACATTTATAATCACTAGATTGCGAGACAAAAGCCTACTGTTCAATCTTGCAACATCAGACGTTATCGAATGCTTGGGAAATCTAAAGGAACAGGTCACTGGCTACGCGTACGCAGACGACATGGCACTAGGCTCATCAAACCTGGAGGTACTACAGGAATGTATGTATCGCCCAACATTATGGGCAGAGAAGAATAAGCTAGAGATCAATGAGCAAAAGACAGCCCATATGATATTAGGAAGGGAGGGAAAATAACGGCCAAAAACCAACTGTTCTTCACTCCAAACCAGGAACCAATCAAAATAGCAAAGGAATTTAACTATCTCAGAATGACACTACAGACCACTGGAACGACCTACACTAAGCACATCGGGAATAGAGCAACTGCAGCCATAATGACCATCAGTGACATCCAACTCCTGGGCAGGCTCTCTGTACCCACTGCCATAAAGATCTTCAACACCAAGATAACGCCCATAGTGACTTACGGACTAGAATTAATATGGTCACATCTCATCAAATCAAATCTCAAAAACATCGAGCAGATCAAAGCAACATATCTTAAGAGACTATTATGTATATCGAAATTCACTCCCTCTAGACTAACATACGAGCTTGTTTGAGAACTTCTCTTCGGTTACGTGAATGATTTTGATCCATGAAATATCACTGTAATATTTGTCACAAATGGAAGATAGTAATTGCTTTTATTCAAATAAAATCTCAAATCGAAGGTTGATTAAGAAATAATACGAAATATTTTATTTTAGAGAATACATACTTTATTGCCTTACAACTACTATTTCTGCTACGTCGCAGCGCTTCCGTAAGTGTTTTGTTTGTCCAACACTGTCGTGTGTGGTGTCTTTGCTCACTTAAGTTCTTTGGTGTCGTTTTATTGATTTTTCTCATTCTATGTAATTTGATGGGCTGTCACTTTATGTGCACTAACTGATTCGTTAAAAGATTTATTGGTTCAGGGATCATGCTATTTTCCTTTTAAATATATATATATGTATTGATCCAGGGATCATGTTTTTTCTTCCAACAAAATACCCGCACTCTCATTCATCGGTGCCAGCCCTGGACCTCAAGAAAAAACAAACGATGCGGCGAACTTGTTGAACGCTATCACATACTTAAGTCTAAACTGAGAATAGAATCCTTAACAAAATTCTGTACAGACGATTGCTCATAAGAATTTTGTCCATGTACATTTGTGCGCAATAAAACATTTATTTATAAAACAAACGACGGTGCGAGCAGTGGAATGCAAGACATATGGACAAAGATAACAAAAATCACAGACATAGCACTCCCATTCATCGGTGCCAGCCCTGGACCTCAAAAAAGAAACAAAAGACGGCGCAAGCAGCGGAATGCAACATAATGGATTCCTGTTTACAGTCAGTAAATACGTATACATATTTCTTGCTAGTTACGACGGTATTTCTTAATCAACCTCCGATTTGAGACTTTATTTGAGTAAAATCAATGATATCTTCCAATTGTGACAAATATTACGTGACAAATATTACAGTGATATTCGTGGATCAACATCATTCACATAACCCCTTTCTTCATAGAACAATTAAGGCAGAAAATGCCCCTACCATCCACAAAGGTATATCAGGAACTGTTAGAAGAACTTCAGAACAAGAAAAAAGAGATATGGCTGGAATTCTACTCGACCGAAGCAATGACGTCTACAGACTGGAAAGGTGCGGACTACGATCTCCGCCACACGCTGACGCGATTCTCAGTGCACGGGTTCCACCATCGCGTATGCAAGAAAAAGGATTTCCACACTCCAGACGAAGTATTGTGTGTATGTGTACAGTGCGATAAACAGTGTGATCGGTATCATCCGCTATGGTGTCACCAGAGACGTATATCCCTAGCTCAACTTTGTAACGACTAAATTGCTGTATGTAGAACATTTATGCACGTTGTGCGCTTTTCTCTTATTATTATATGACGCTCTTGATGGGAATTCGTCCGTCGGATGGGGAAGTTAAGCCTTGAGCACATCCCTTAGTGCTATTCGACAGGAGTAGGCTATCTGCCGGCACAGGGTTTCACCGGCTCCCTTCCTACTATCTTATATCACGGCATTCATTTCATCTCATCAACTCCTCTGATGAGGTGGTGCTTGGAAGAGCCACGACAGATTTCATCTCACCTCATACCCGACCCCGTAGAGAAACGGGACAAGGGTTGGACGAACGGAGTAACCCCCTTCACGTACCGGTACTATTTCCCACGAGGACAGCCATAACTATTATATTTTATTCTAAAACTTGTCATTATGTATGTATTGTACCAGGAAGGCATAGGCCCTGGCACATACGAGTTATAAATCTTTATTCATTAGCGAACAGCTAAGTTACGATGCACAAACAGCTGTGCGAGAGAATGTTCTCGTTCTCACTGCACTGCGTGAGGGAGAGTGCATGAGTGGAGCAAGGTCAAGTGACGTCAGCACTGCCTGTAGCTTGCCTCCCCTTAGAATTCTCTCGAAACCATTTTTAAGCTTCTCAACGAATGGATCAATAAGTATGAGACCAACACTAAATTGTATCCCATATTTTAAAAGTACAACCCTGCAAATTTGAGATTAAACGGTCCAGTGGTTTCCAAGATATAACAAGCGGAAGTTTGGGAAGTATTATCACCACTTCATCACCTGACTCAGAGTGCTGCTCGCAGCCGGATATAAATAGGTCAACGAACCGAGCGTATATCCAGTGTGTGCACCTTGAACCCAACGATTATGTCAGAACGACAGTATGCTCCATCGCGCTCCGCGAAGACGTAGAGGTTACACCCCAGCACTTTGAAATTGTGCGAAGACGTCGCAAGTAAAGTTTCTACCGCGTCGTGACGAATGAAATGTTATAAAATTTTCTCCGACTAAATCGTCATTGTATAATATTTAGGAGTGTGTTAACCGAGTGAAGTTACAGTAGGAATTGTGAACTGAAGTGTAATTGGAGATTCAAGTATTTCATTTACCAGTTGACGGTATTGTGGACTGTGTCATTTTCTCGTAATTTTTGAACTTTGTCGTTGACTGTGACAGTAGGTCTATTCTAAGACATTGCGTATGATACCCTAAACTGCTACTTTATGACCATTTAAATGATTCTGAGACGCATTTCTCCTAAACTAGTACAATTCTGACCTGTGTGAGATGCTATTCACTAAACATTCAACAAACAACAAAGCTAAATGTGACTATTTTTTCGTGTATTTTCTCGAATTTTCGATTACTACTACGAGAAACTAACTGAATGTTAAGACCTTTTCATGGCAATATTAAGTCGTACGGACTCGTGTTATGCAAATTCATAAAATCTTCTTAATCTATGAACATTATTATTCCAAAGACTGTTGTAGAGACTGTTATTAATGACATTTTTTCAAGTGTTTCATGGACTGTGATGATTATTCTACGGTCGAACCTAAGACATAATCAGTGACTATTATGAACTGTGACAGTGTTCAATCCTTACTCTATAAACTGTGTGTGTGAAAAACTGTGTTTTCCGTTTTGAAAACGACTGTAGATCATTACTTCACTACTTGACTTACGAATCATACTGTAGCATAGACTGTGATATTCTAAGTCAAGCGTTCAACATCTTAAAACAAAAGTGAGAACACGAACTGTGCAATGAGACTTGTAACAGTGTATGATACTAATCTTACTGATGATTGAGAGCTATATAGTCCATTATTTTGTGCCAATTGAACTTTCCGTGTTCCGACATCATCTTTAAAAGAACCTCGGAAATCTTGACAAAGTGTCGTGTGATTCTGCTGCATCGAACGTCATTTCCAGCGTGGGATTAACGTGGTTTCTTCGATCATGGTACCCATCGAGGGACGTCGACGAGGGATAATAACGTGGTATCTTCATTGAACGGACTTTTCACGTTGCTGGTGCTGAGTTCGAATCTTGGCTGCACGCTGCAGAAAGTTCCAGTCACCAAGCCGCAGGACAGTAAGCAGATTCCAGGTGATTTTCTTATATTTTGAGTGAGTAATTCCACTAACTGACTTTTAACAAAGCACTCAGTTAATCAAAGTGCTCCATCCAACAACAGAAAAGTGCTTCGTGTGAATTTCAGCTTGCTATTCATAATAATTCAAGAAGGCTTCATGTCTCGCTTTTGAACTATACCTTCTTTAAAATCTTTTATTACTTGATTAATTTGACGTAGATGAACTCTAGGGTTTGCAAGTGCACTCTTTTTTTATTTTTCAACTTATATGAACTGTAGGAGTATACAGCAAGTGTTTGAAAACTTTTATTTGAACTACCATATTATTAATGGAAGTGTGTGTCAATATTATGTTTAAAAAATATTAGAAAAACTGTAGGTTTGCATCACAAGTGATGGACTTCATGAAATCCTATGTGCAACATGTTATTTTGGTATTTAAATCCATTTAAGAAATCTTAGATGAACTGTAGGGTGTTTACAATCTCTAAGAAAGTGGTAGTTATTTTGGACTTTTTATCAAGTGGATGTCTCAGAAAACAACAGCACCGCTTTATATTTTTGCATTTTTTGGAATTGACTGCAAATTTAATTTTGAAGATTCAACTACAGGGTGATTTACATGAATATTTTAAATAAAAATTATCAAAAAGATTTTACCATCTATTATTCGCCCTGCGAAACTATCTCTGTACCCGCTCCAATAAGTAACCGTACACTACCTGAGATCCTTCCCATGCCCTGGCCCCATAATCATTTCCTGGTACAGTATGATGAATATTCAAACAGAAAATACACGAAAGTATACAAAAGTATACAAAAAATGACCTGCCCCATATTTGTAGATCACGGAAACAAATACAACTGAACACAGAGAACGCAAACAGTGACCAGCACCACAGACATGTGAACTTACTGCGAGTCTTCTAACCACTGGATTCACAGTGCCATCTGATGGCATTGACACAAAGTTCAATCTCTTAGTGTGGAGAACTGATGAAGATAGTGATGTGTATATGTTTTATCTCTGCAGCCAGTTCTGTGTATATACTTCATCTTTGCAGTGAATTGTGTGTAAATGTTTTCTTTCTTTTTCTTGTTCTTCTTCTTTCTTTTTGTATGTGGTCGTTGAATAAATATGGCTGACTATGACACGATATTTCATTTATGGTGGGTGTAACATTTAGCAACTGTTCAAGGAGTACACATTAGTACATAATCACATGTTTTAAACTGCGAACTATCTAAAATTAGGTGTCCTCATTTGAGAGTAAATTCCGCGAGGAGACTAGAGTGAGAAAGCTCACAGTAAAGCTAGTTTTGGATGGGAGCTCTTATTTAAAAAGCAATAAAAGTATACAGCAGTTACAACTACAAAAAACAAACATAAAAATTCTTTTAGTGGTACCGAAACGATATTAATAGTGCAATAATACTCGTGTATCAAGTACAAAAAGCAAATGTTCGAATCCAGTTGTATTTTGGACGATGCACAGCCGAGTTCGGAATATAGGACGAGTCCGCTCAAGTATACTTACGCACGTGATGCATACAGTATTATTATTGAAGCTCTTTAAGTTACATGAAGAAGTTAATGTTAATTAAAAGAGCAGGTTATATTTAAGGATTTTTCCATATTCGTTGAGTCTTTGAAATGAACCACGTTTCTATGCAACGATAATTGCATCTAGTGTCCGGCTTCATAGCTAAATGATTAGCGTGCTTGCCTTTGGTCACAGGGGTACCAGATTCGATTCCCGGAAGGATAAAACAATAACCACCATTGGTTAATTACGCTGGCACGGGGGATGGGTGCATGTGTCGTGTTCATTATCATTTCATCCTCATTACGATGCGCAGGTCACCTAAGGGAGTCTAATCGAAAGACCTACACCTGGCGAGCCTAACATGTCCTCGGACACTTCCGGCACAAAAAGCCATACGCCATTTCATTTTTTTACCTTTCATCTAGTTTATTTATCAAAAACGTTAATTACATACATACATACATACATACATACATACATACATACATACATACATACATACATACATTATCATTATAGACTGTTATGCCTTTCAGCGTTCAGTCTGCTAGCCTCTGTGAATTACTAAACGTCACCACAATTCTCGATTTGCAACTAGTGCTGTGGCCTCATTTAGTTCTACACCTCTTATCTTTAAATCCTTAGAAACTGAGTCTAACCATCGTCGTCTTGGTCTACCTCTACTTCTCTTACCCACCACAACAGAGTCCATTATTTTCCTAGGTAACCTATCCTCCTCCATTCGCCTCACATGACCCCACCACCGAAGCCGGTTTAGGCGTACAGCTTCATCCATCGAGTTAATTCCTAAATTAGCCTTTATCTCCTCATTCCGAGAACCCTCCTGCCATTGTTCCCACCTGTTTGTACCAGCAATCGTTCTTGCTACTTTCATCTCTGTTACTTCTAACTTATGAATAAGATATCCCGAGTCCATCCAGCTTTCGCTCCCGTAAAGCAAAGTTGGTCTGAAAACAGACCGATGTAAAGATAGTTTCGTCTGGTAGCTGACTTCCTTCTTACGGAATACTGCTGATCGCAACTGCGAGCTCACTGCATTAGCTTTACGACACCTTGATTCAATCTCACTTACTATATTATCATCCTGGGAGAACACACAACCTAAATACTTGAAATTATCGACCTGTTATAGCTTTTTTATCACCAATCTGACATTCAATTGTGTTGAATTTCTTACCTACTGACATCAATTTAGTCTTCGAGAGGCTAATTTTCATACCATACTCATTGCACCTATTTTCAAGTTGCAAGATATTAGACAGCAGGTTTTCGGCATAATCTGCCATTAAGACCAAGTCGTCAGCATAGGCCAGACTGCTTACTACATTTCCACCTAACTGAATTCCTTCCTACCGGTACTGTAATCCACTAAACGGGTGCTATGACTAGCGGCCTAGACCGTTAAAGTTAATTTTTTCGGAATGTTATCATTCTGAAAAAGTAGAGAGCATGTACTAGAAAATCCATTTGTAGACTATAATGTGCATGATTTCTACATTAACCATACAAATGGTCCCTGAGTGTATTGTGTTCAGACACACTTCATTAATCAAAGCGTGTCTCAGACCGAACATTTTTAACAGAAGTCATTGGTATTGTCCCTCTGGCTCATTGGCTGAATGGTCAACGTTGAGGCCTTCGGTTCAGAGGATCCCGGGTTCGACTCCAGACCGAGTTGGGGACTTTAATCACCTCTGATTAATTCTTCTGGCCCAGGGACTGGGTGTTTCTGTTTTTCCCAACACTCTCCTCTTCATATTCACACAACACACTACACTACCAACCACCACAGAAACCCTCAATAGTGCTTGCACCCCTCCATAGAGGGTTGGCGCCAGGAAGGGCATCCTGCAGTAAAACAGGACCAAATCCACGTGTGCTACACAGTTCACTCCCGCGACTCCACAGGTGTGGTGAAAAGCGGTAGAAAAATATGAAGAAAGAAGGTTAGTATTTTCCCTCCGACATCAATCATTAAACTTATTATTTCAATAGATTATCAAATATAATTTTCTCGGTAGTAAGAGGTGGTGAAGTTCTAGGTGTGAAATTTATTTTCATGTAGTTCTGTGGTCTGGTGTTCACTCGTTCCTATTCTGATGATAGTTTAAATGAGGAAACCATTAGTTGAGCCCTCATGAATGGCAAACACATCAGTAACCTAGATGACCCGTTCCAAGCTAAGCCGTGAACTTTTTCTTCCACCTGATGGCTTCTAGACAGATAAATGTAATATAGTATAAAATGTGGTTGTTAATTGCCCTTGCCTTCTGTAGTGTTTCGATTTTAATGCTCGGCAGTGTATATTATAAACTTTTTTTTCAACCTTGTCACAACTAGATCTTAGCCGGTGTAATTGTAACAAAAATCATTTCGCTTACTATGTTAAAATAATTATCCTAATTCCCCCTACCTGCCTTAAATATTCTTAAGAGAGTTGGGGCACTTGATATACTAGTACATGTTACTGTTTCAGGAGGAGAACTCCACCCCTGTGCTGAGCCGCTCAAAGGGCCCTGCCTCTTCTTCATCGTACCAGGGCGAGATAGGGCCCTGCACGTCTTCCGACTCCACCCGTTAAACAGCACAGACGTCATCCTGTGTACAACACTAACTTTATCAGAACAGTTCTGTGGTTTTACGATCATCAATGTTCACAAATTATTCATCTTAAATTCTCCATCCTTATTTTTGTTAATGGCGTAATCATTCTCAACAGAAAATAAGTATCTATACATTTTATGTGCTGAACAAGGAAAATGTTATTTTTATGTAAAATACTATCTTCTGTTTCGTGATCTAAAACCGTTTTATATAATAATATTTTATAATTTCATTTCTCCATTCGTACATTCCATAAGATACTAAATGAGCGTGTGAAAGAAACAAACTGGGAGGTGGAACATCAAGTCACTGGTGCCTATTGCTGGATTATCGAATTAACAGTGTCAGTGAAAAATTAACTTTTCTCAAGCGAAACTGGCAAGTGATATTCGCACTTCCACTTTCTGTAAGCCTTCAGGTAGTAAACCCCAAATGTCACTAGAAATACCCTTATTTCCGGAATTAGTATTATTAAGGCCATGTTGTATATACTCTTCCTTTAGTGCATTTTGCTGCCACTGTATACATTATGAATTTCTACAATCTTATTTCGTCTCAGGGCCAACATTTTAAGTGTGCGATGCTTCCTATAAATTCCATACAAGACATTTTTGCCATATTTGCGTTACTTGCACCGTGTTAGTCTTCTTTGTTGTGTGGAACAGAGATGCAGAATATTTCTGGAAGGCCTTATAAACTGGCAGCTAAGGGCAAACTTTCAGGGACTTTCCGCCATAATAACTAAATATATTGAATATATTATTCCCATTGTCCAACTCGTGTGGAAGTCAATCTTCTCCATTTTTGTCCTTCAATGTATACCTTTAAATAATTTATAGTTTTAATTTTAGAAAACACTAGGCTTGTCGCAAGCAGATTATTCTATGATGAGAAGTTATTTTACCAGGATTTCCCGTCAAAGATGAATAATACCATATATACTTTTGCTATTCCATATATAATGCCATATTGTGAATTACAGAATAGTTTTACGACGTAGCATGAAATTAACCCCAACTAATGCAGCTAATTTCAGTATATACATTACGTGGAAGTAAAATTTTAAGTTCGCCGTTCCCTCTGGAATATCTGGAGCTTATTCGTAAAGCCACGCGAGTTGCAGTAGTGGCGGAAAGAGCCTGCGTAACCAGTCTGAAGTGACGTCACCTGCTTTCTTAAAACTAAGGATACCTTTACAATGATGTTTTCACATCAGTCTGAGAAATACAAAATGGTGAAACTTAAAGGGTTGGGAATTACATTCCATTCTCCTGGCAGTTTCCGGAGTAAATTGAGAAATCTGTACATAGGATGAGCCAGTATATTCACGAGGTACATAGGATGAGCCAGTATATTCACGAATATGACAATGTTCACATGACTCAGTGAATCTTACCGACTCCTGCGAGCGTTTTCGTTTTACTAAAGCTCTCTGCAAAGACGTTTTGCACTGCCAACTCGTAACTACATCACTGAACGTCACAAGGAAGTGGTAACAGGAAACAGTCTCTTAGGGTGTGGGATTCTGTAATACTGAAAGGAATAACCAACTGGGATATTTCAGTAGTCATCATTCTCTATATCTATAAAGCTTTAGTTAAATAAAATTGGGTCCAATAGGCTACTAAAAAATGTGTTCATATTATATTGAAAATATCAGTACACATATATTTCTGCAGATTTCGATATCACTGAAACAAAAATAAAAGAAACAAAGTCGATAATGTGTAATTCTCTAAACATTAATTTTTATAAAACTGTCTCAAAGCAATTTTAAAATGTACAACAAAAACATCATTGTATTTGTACCATTAACCGAAGAACAGCAGGTGTAAACCATCTTAGTCAATTTAGAACGTTTAAACAAGTGAAGAGATATGCAAGAATTAGACATTGCTAGAATTACCACCGGCTATATAAAGTACACAACTCAATATTGGAGGACAGAAATGTTATCATTGACAAGAGTCTTACAGATAATAGAAGCTATGTTGGAAGATTTTAACAGCCATCAACAACCGTGGCTACACACATATAGCATGCAAGCGAAAGATAAATACATAAATAAACAAACATTCGAATATATTTCGAATTTTGAAAGAAAATATGACATATGGTTGTCTTGAAATACTACCTGCTTCAAATCATCGCACTCAACTCATATCAAGAATACTGACAGTAGACCAAACTCGTCACCAAAATCTCCATCTCATGTACATATCTTTTTAGTTCATTCTGTAATTCAGCTTCTTTTTTCGTTAATAGTTTCTTACGTTATGTTCATAAATGAATATGAAGAGTATTCATGTTATAATACTTCACGCAGTTTTTCTCAGCCTGGCGCGGGCTCTATGAATATCAGTTTACATAAAGTTCCTTCACCATAGTATACACCTTGCAATGACTGGAAGTTGAGATATCGATTTATTCAAGTATTAACAGTGTAATATCCTATAAATATCTATATATAGTATTTACTCTAGCTATATAATATATGTGTCGTTTCAGTACAAATAACAGTAGTCTTTGATATTAAATCAGAAAGGACAGTAAGTATTAACATTCATAGAACTGTTCAGGATTTTGAAAACATTCTCCAGTGTATTTCTCATTCCTGGAAGTTTCTTTAATCTATTGCTTGTTGTTTAAAGGTTTGTTGTTTAAAGGGGCCTAACCTCTAAGGTCATCGGCCCTCTTTAATCTATTGAGAAGGATTATTTTCTTAAGGAGAAAATATTAATACTCGTTGGGGAGGAAGTTGTTATAGAAATTTATGGACACGTTTTTCTAGTAGGCCTATACGATAAAGCGCTGCTGATATTTCGACATTGTCTCTGAAAAATATTCATTTTTATATTCTTATAATGTTCAGCAATAATGTATGTCTAGTTACACATTTGTTTAGCTGCGGTAAATTTAGCGTAGCATATGGTGAATAGAATGTGGTATGCGTTGAGGTTGCGATGACTGAAGTACTGTAGATTCATACTAAATAGTTCAGTGCGACGTGAGCACAAAACGCCCAGAAACTGGCAATAGATATAATGAAACAATTTTATGAGACTGACATTCAATATTCTTAAAATACCTTATATGAATCTCACATCAGCTATGGCCTGTATAACTTACTTTATTCAGTCCCCTTGTACTCTACGAACATCGGCTGCTGTTCATCTGTATATCAGCATTGTTCCTACTTGGTTCTTCTTTAAGCATCGTAGTTGCATCATCATCAGATAGCCTACAGATGCTTCCAGTGATATTTCATTTCAGTTTCACATCTGAAATGTGAATAAAAAGAAAACATGTATGTGTAACGTAACCTGACTATGTTTGTGAATTTATCCGACGTCACTTCGCTGTAGCCTTGCAGTGTTATGGAGTCTTCTGCACATAGAGTGATGTATGTTGGCAATAGTTGACGGTTTTTATATGAAAGAAATTCGTGTACTGTAATTAGTATTTATTGTACGACAGTTTATAGTAAAAGGGACATTTTTAATCATTGATACAGTTTTGACTTTCAATAGGTGAGAGTGATTTAGCGATATTGATATGAGTTGTTATTATTATAATATAATCTGTTGAATCATACATTATTTTGTAAACATTATTTGTGAATAACCTGAATATCACAAATCAACGTTAAGATTATTAGTTCAGTGATTCCCATCAACTATCTTGTTGTTTGCTCATATTATTATAACAATCACTTTCATTTCAAAAATTCTAGTATTTTATTATAATAAGATGAAGTTACAAGCAACTTCTGAAAATGATATACAAACATTAAATCATCAGACAATTAAAAACATCATCCTATAAGAATATTTATTTATTTATTTATTTATTTATTTATTTATTTATTTATTTATTTATTTATTTATTTATTTATTTATTTATTTGTTTATTTATTTCAATTATATATTTGTAAAATCAAACAACATTTCACCATGAGAACGATGGAATTATTGTATATCCAGAAAGTAAGTAACTTGGTGAAAACTGCAGAAAGGGATTTCATTTGAGTATTCTTTTCGAACTAACAAATATCTCTGTTGTCGATTATAATTTTTTTCTTCAAATCGCTATATTTATCATTCGAATAAATTAAATCCATGTTTCTGAACGTTTATTTAAACACGTGTTTCTATATTTATCATTCGAATAAATTAAATCCATGTTTTTGAATATTTATTTAAACACGTGTTTACCTGTATCCTCTGAGAGATAGGTCTGAAATAAATATATTCTTTATTATTTCACATAAGAATGATTATAAGAACGTCTTGTAAAGAGCAACATTAGCTTTCATTCGCTGTGTAATAGATATTAAGAATTTACTTGATACACTTCTAGTCAGTAAAAACTGTGCCGAAGTGTCTTATAACTCAAATAACAAGAAAACAATTAACTTGTGAGTAGATGGGAATCTATGATACCTACATAATCATCATGAATTTGCCATTGTTATCCACGATTACGATACTAAAAATTTCACCCGACTTAAATTAAGCTGTATGTATGATTTAAGAAAATTATATTCTGAGTTCCCTCAAAGTTGTTTGTTGATCACACACCACATAGCCTACATTCACATGCAAGACGTTGCTTTCAGCATCGCTCCAGACTCAAGTTCTTCAGAGAGTATGAGTATGAGCACTTCTGTGTCACTCAAGATATTTTTGAGTGTCAAAACTTTGTTGTTGGTATCGACCTGCTTTTATATATTTTTCTTTAGTTGGTTTCTTTATAGAAGTAGTAAGTCACGCTCTTCAAGTACGGAATGTTACAGCTCGTCGTCCTTACCCTGAATTAATACTGTATTAAGTGAGGAGATATTTTGCTGAGTGGTGATAGAACATATTGTAAAAATCTAAATATTTTCTCCAATTCCTAATAATGTTTATATATTCCCATTCCTTTCTTATGCTCTGTTGTTGAATATTCTCGCAATTAATATATATATTCTTTACTAAGAATTCGCATGCAAGACAGTGCTTCTAGCACTTTTGTGTCACTCAAGATATTCGTGTGTTAAATTCTTAGCATCAACCTACATCCGAAAACTGGATCTTCCATGAACACAATGACCTTGTCTCTAACAGCATGTAAAGAAGGTGAAAGTACTAGCAAGTGTCAGTATTGAACACTCTCACTTAGCACAAAATGGAATAGTATAGAATCAGAAGTATCAAATTGCTTCACTTACATATTTGATTATTTTCTGTACCAGTATATGGAAATAGTTTATAAGCATTACTTATTTCAACATAAACGGTGATAATTAATTTTCGAAGAATTCAAAGTATATAGGTCATCCTGCTTAGAAAATATCGTTCCTACTTATCTCCGAAATGAGTTATCTCTATGTTTCAATCCTTCTATTTATAGCAATCAGTTTCATTAAGGAAACTCTGACAATCGGGTTCATTTCTTGATTGGGACCTAGTGATAAGAACGAATTGTCCACATTAATATGTAAATAGCCCAATTGGTGTTAAAACATAAGACTTGCACTTCGACATCCGGGGTCAGTTCTACCATTTACTCGATGAAGATATGCAGTTTGGTTCATTGTTCAGTGCTTTCCTGTCATAACCACTCGTACCCAAAACTGCCTACACTAGCTTCGTATATTTTCCTTACGTTCATGTCCTCCCGTTCCCGAAGGAGAAGGGTTGCCATTGATCACTTGAAATGGACCATAAGAATCATTTACCTACCATTTAACATTATCCAAAGCTAAAATAATCGCATATTAAGCAATCTCTCGTACCAATCAGAAATATTTTCCCTGTCTACGAATGTTTACAGTAGACTATGTCGTCTGCTGAGCTAAAATAATCATTGGGTCTCAGCGACCAGATGCAGACCTCCTGAAGTGCTCTCGTTTAGGCGACCTGCGTACTTGTTCCAATTGCTCGTCTGTTAAGGAGCAAAATTGGAATTTTAATGGATTATCTCTCACTTTGAGTAGTTGAGATTCATGGTTAATTCTAAGTACGACACCGTATGTTCTTAGTACGTTTATAATTATGACGTGGAGGGCCAAGACTTTTGTTCTCCCTTCGTGAGATCACAAATCTAACTCTCTACTTTCCATCTACCAATGCAGCTAACCGTAAAAGTATACGCACGTGATAACTATTAGAATATAATCTCAAAATGAAAAATCTTATATGGAAAGTCCACACTTGAAGGTGCGACTTATGCCGGAAGTGACTTCGAAAATTAATAACGTAGTTATTTTCTTCAATACTATACTCTTATCATCTCAACAATCAAGGAAATGCTCTAAAAAGCAAAAGTGTAATAGTATATATTATTTTAATTTAATTATACCTTCAAAACTAGACTTGGTAATCATCGCAATGCGTTCCATTTCGAACTTACGTTATTAACTTTCAAAGTTGTTCTCTTGTTTAATTATTTTAACGGAGGACAATTTATGGTATTCCAAAATCTGTAACATTCTGTACTTGAAAATATGTCGCTTGTCACTGATGACACCACTTTTCTCACTCATAACTACTGTATATCGTCTGTCTGTAGAATATAGAAGAGTAATATGCTTAGTGCCAATGCTTTCAAACAGTATTCTACGAACATTATGAAAATAAGTGTACTGTTGACTATACTGAGTGGAAGTCGCATAGACGAACCCGTTAGTGAATGACCCCATCAACAAAACTTGGAGTGGCTCTTTTTTCTTTCGGGTGAAAAAACGGTACAGACAATGTGATGGTTCACTTGTGCATTGAGACTGTGAGTCTTAAACTTTGTGCCAATCTGTTCTTGGTCTTAAGACTGAAAACATACTGTGGAATACACACAAGCAATCTGAATCGTGTCATGAGGGACCCAAGCCACGATCGTACCATGTTGATTTTTGTAAATGTAACGCAGTTGGATATATTTCATTCTCAATGCTCATTTTGTTCAGTTTGTGTTGAAAGTACATAAGTATTGACTATGCTCAAACAGAGCTAGTAATAGCACACATCATATGGTCACCAACCGCATTTTCATAAAATATATTTTGGAAATATACTTTACAACATCAAGATCTAGGTGGATAAAGAGAAATCTAGTTAAACAGGAATTTACGCTCCCATGAAACATTTAAACCATGGTAGGCTTTATAGACTGAAGATATAGAACATATTTTTATTGAAATAACCAACTCAGTGTTTTATTGCATGATGAAAGTAGAGTATAAATTGTAAATATACTTTACATTCAGAAGTACAGAAAAGCACTGCGTTAATAATGACCATAACATTTCAGGTGCATTAATAAAACCTGAACATTAATTCGAACGGACGTGCATTTTTCAAGCACTTTTATTACTATGTGGTCAAACTAACACCCTCTAACAACGTGTTACTTTGCACATATAAATAGTAATTAGAGTGTGAGATTTCGTTCGCGTATTACAAACCTGAAAAAATATACATGCCATGATATTATATTTAGATGATCAGCGGAGGTACTGAAATAATCTCAAAAATCGTTCGGAGAAAATAAGCAGCTCTAAAATGACTAAAACAAATGTGCGGTGCAGCAAATTGGAAAAATGAATTGATAGTTCAAAAATATATGTAAAGAAAGACTACGTTAATTCAGTATTAATCAAGGTTTTAAACATTTGGAATGAAATTAGCTCCTCGTTTTCTAGAGCAGCTAACCTTCGTGGATTTTCTTCCTATTATAAATATACTTAACGTACCGAAAGGATAACAATGAACAAACTATTACCACCAGATCCCTTCTATATTCTCAACCTTGACGTAACGGTACGTCAAAGACTGAAGTAACAGACATTTCAAGTGAGGCACTAGAAGTACCGTATCTACAATAGCTTAACAATAGTTTAACTATTAGACATATTTAAAATACATTATTATTATACTACAGAGGTACCCAATATCATTAAATAACAATTGTTTTTGTGGAGTTTTCTTAGCGAATCTTGTTCGTTTTGGTCAAAGCGGTGAATAAAAATATATCTCACTGAACTCCAGTACGTACTCTCGAAGCGTAATACTGTAGTCTACGATCACGGAACATATTCTTCAGCAACGTTCACAGATTAACGGTTACCGACTGGGCTTAAGTAAAAGTTTCGCGATACTTCACTGAAGGTAGAAGAGACAGTGAAGACTGCAATTTTAGCACAGTTCCGGTTCGAATTTAATCTTCAGGGTTACATCGGCCTACTGAAGTACTTTCCATTGCTGTCCGGTTTAGAATCCGTAGAGAAGCTATGTTTGTTATAATATACTAAGCTCTCTGAGTAAGAGATGTTATGTGTGTAGCCATCCCACCGCCAATGGTAAAACATTAATGTATGGTAACTAGAATTTTAGTTTAAAACTGTACAGTGTAGCATTTTTCCTTTTCAGGGTGCAAGAATATTTCGCTGTATGAGTTGCTGTATATTGATCATACTACTAATCCTATATATCGCATCACATTTATTACAAGACCAACAATCCTTTTAAATATACTGATTTACTGTTATACAGCAAAAAAAATCAAATGTACTGTATCTAATCATCGTTCCACGTTAAGGAGTAGTAAGAAATAATTATAGAGTGAAGAATGTATTCATAATGTTGATCTCTAAGTGGTGTAAATTGAAAACAATTGAAAACAATATTTTTCACTCTCGGCAGCTATAAAATTGTGTTAACAGGTAGTGCATTTACTCCAAAGTCACAGGCGAATTGCTCCAAAGAAAATTGTAGAATAATTATGCTAATAGAAAATTCCACCATGAATTTTAAAGCATAACTCTAGCTCACTCTGTAGATAAGTGGTGGAGCGTCGGCCTGCGTATTCCAAGATCGCGGATTCGGACCTGACAGAGGTAATCGTGTTTTTCGAAGGTCGGAAAGACGTCCATTCGACACTTCATGTCGTAACACATTCGGTGTTAACCCGACAAAAGCCATTAAAATTCAGCCATAGACGCTCAAGAGAAATCCGATATCCTTTGCCATCTAGTAGACCTAGAATAAAGGGGAACAGCAAAATCGACAAGCAGACGGCCAGATGACGTCAATTCTTGCACACAGTATGTTAGACCATATATTATTATTATTATTATTATTATTATTATTATTATTATTATTATTATTATTTCGAATGGGCCACCAGAGGACCACGTGCCAATTTCAATTCCTTCTTCTTTGTTCTTTCCTTTTCTTCCAGTACGCTTTCATCTGTTCACTATGTTTCTTCTTTCTGTCTTCAGACCACTTTAAACCAGTCTTTTTTACTTTCCTACCTTGGAATCCTTCTGTTTTCAATACTTTTCCAGAAAGCCTTTTCTATTATTTATTTCTTCTGTTGTTATATTGTTTTTTTCTAAATCCTTTCTTACTTCATTGACCCAGCTTGTCGTTGATTTCTTACCCCACAAATATCTGAAAATCTTACTGGTTAATCTACTATCTTGCATTCGATATAAATGTCCAAGAAACATAAGTCTCCTTTTCCTCATTACATCTGATATATTTTCTATTTTTTGATATATTTCAGCATTACTTCGTAATTATTATTATTATTATTATTATTATTATTATTATTATTATTATTATTATTATTATTATTATTATTATTATTATTATTATTATTATTATTATTATTATTATTATTATTATTATTATTATTATTATTATTATTATTATTATTATTATGGATCAATTTTTAGTCTAATATTCACTAAAATGAAGCCTTTTAATATCGAAAGACAGTCCCTTCCCTCTTTCTAAAGAATTTACAGAGTTTGTTGCATCAAAAAATGAAATTGCCAACCACCAAACACCGAACTCCATAAAATTATGAAATTTGTAGAACACTACTTTCGCTTCATCCTTTCTCCTACATCTAGTGCCCTTTTTATTTCTAAATGATGTAGAGTTCTAATATTATCGAAACAATTTCAATTTTTAATCCATGCTTACTTGATAATTTGTGGTAGATGAGTGGTCTGCAGCGCACTTAAATGAACTTATTAGGATGACTGACTTGTTCTCATCTGTTGTCTACAAAGTTCATCCACAATCGTGCAGGCATACATTGATGCAACGAGACCAGAATAAAAGTCAAGTACCACAGACAAAGATAAACAATATTCTCTTTGTGAATAAATATCAATATAAGGTGCTTCTATAGGAATACAGTAATTATTATAATTATTTCGGTAGAATTACAATGTACTTGAAATCCTTTTCATTAATTCATAAACGGAACTATCATAAAATTGTCTTGGCTGAATTTACGTATGGCATTGTCGAATACGAAATCATCTTGGCGCTTCTTTATCGTACCTGAAATCCACTTCGGCCTCAATGGCGTAAGGAATTGTCGTAAAAAAATTCTGATGCCATTGAACTTCATATACATTCACTAATTTATTTTCAAGACAAACGACATTTCGTGAACAATAAGGAAAAATACTACAAGTATTTTCAACCAACATAACCTTCACAAAATATTATAGAAATGTTCTGCGATTAGTGCAAACAAAAATGTTCTAAGATGATGTGTCTGTAGTATTTATTACCTCCACGTGATCTATGTCAGAGAAACATGTACAGTTTTTTAATATTGTTTATGCTAAATACAAGTATCGAAGTCCGAAAGCTGATTACATTTTCTTACTGTTACATTTCAGGAATATAGTTCGCATATCATGGTGAGGCCTTGATTACGATAACCCTGTGCTATTACTATATCTGTTGGGTAACAGTCATATAACAGCTGCACGGACGGCTGGGATAATCAAGTTGTTACATATTGTGCTGTGCCTGTATAGATCAACTTTTGTAACATCTTCCTTAACTCCCGAATTGCGGTAATTGTGACTTGCAAGTCATATATTAATCGTTGCTCGTGTTAACATTTCACAACAATAAATCATTATGTGAAAACAGATTATCCTATGTGTCTTATTTAATCCCACATGAAGCATCTCGTCGGGAAACGTTGGTTCTATTCAGAGGGTTACAGAAACAATTATGTCTAAAAGCAATTGTGATGACGATTCCGCATTACCTTTTGAACTGTATGGATTCAAAGGAAATTGTATAAATAAGGTAAATAAAGGCACCTAAAATTTCAATGTCCAATTACATATACTGTAAAACCATTTTATGAAATTAATGGGTTTATTATATTTTAAGAAATTGCATATCATGTTTAAAATATTATAGTTATTTTTCTAATTTCTTAAGTTGATATGACAATACTACTGTAAATTTGATCGTTTATCACAAGTATTGGGCTTCTTCCAGTATTATTTTTGGAATTTTCTCTTCTTATTCCTGAAGAGAATTTGTTTTATTCAGATTTTCACATTCCAGTACATCGTATACTATGACATATTAACTCGGTAGCTCTGATTTATTACTCTTATACACGAAGAAAATTCCTCCTGAGTAACAAGGAAAAGAATAATATTGTAAACAAACAAGAACCTGTAAACAAATGTACCTATCCTACACTTGTTTCATCTGAATAGAGAAACATCTGAATTCTGGATAAAACTATATAGTCTTAAAATAACATTTCTAAATAAGCTGTGTTTACCCGTAAATCGACACATTAATTAGGTATAATTACTTTGATTAGTAATAAAATTTAGTGTAGTCAAATAAAGTCATCAACACAGTACAGTAATTATTAATGCACATAAATAGCTAAATAAATAATGCAGTAATCATAATTCAGTAAATAGTTACATAGTACAAAAATGTTCAGAGTATATATTGTTGGTAACAGAACACCAGGTAATCCTAAAAGTGGAAATTCCCATATGCGTTTCTTTCGCGTACTTTTCCATTTGAGGAGAAAGAACGGTCGTTTGTTCTATTTCAACTCAGAGGTAACTGTTATAAAATCGCTTCCTTTACATTGTTTGGTGCCCAAATATAGGTAATATTTGTGGGGAAAAATTGGATCGATCTTTGTACTACTAACGGGTAAGAATACTGTAAGTCTTGAATTTCAAGATCCAGTCATTTTGTTCGCAACTCGAGCTACAATTGTGCATATCGTTCAATGTGTGGCGCCACCAATGAACTTTCCCCTTTTGGATACTACAGCCCTCTATAACCTGCCAAACCTGATTTAGGATAAACTAGATAATGCAAGGCCAAATTTTCTTATGTGACTCGATAGAATGAACTGTACCACCGTAGTCCGAACTAATTTATTCAGAAATATTGTGGAAGTTCCTAGACATAATATTATTCCTAGTAAAAATGAATTTGGTCGGTAGTTCCATATTACTCTACAAGATAGACAAAACTGAGAATAATTAATATAATAATGAACAACAAACATTTTCGAGTCTGCAGACGCTTATCTGAAATGTTAAAATATATTCGAAGATCATGTATAAAATCTCCAATCATTGACTTTAATTATCCTGGCATGCTGAATATTTGCAATTTTTAGAACTTCCGGTACTCTATTCGGGCAAGTCTTTAACTACCGGTATTGAGTGCCGGTGAGTACCGTCCGAACTAAAGCCCTGCTTCTGGGACAAGAAACACTATCCCAAATTAAATAAGTGTTTTGTCAGAATATTTGCTAAATTCCCGATCTGTTATGTCGTTAAATAAAACCCTGAAATATAATATTAAAGTCAACTCGACTCATGGGTAGCCCTTAAAGATAATCAAGTCACGGAGTTCAACTACATCCGTTTAAATAACCTTACTGAAATTGTAAACATGCAAAATTACAAAAATATTATGTACAACGTGGCCAGAAATCGTTGGTATCCCTTGGAATAATGGTAGAGTGCTGCTACGTTCTACGGAATTCCATGTGTTACCGACTCTCTGTGCCAAACTAGAAAACACTACTCTCATCATTTCACCAGCCCTAGCATGGCCTCACTACCCCAAGAACCTTCCATGCACTTCAACCACCAACCTATGTTCCCACTCAATGACACATCATCAACATTCCTTAACACCTAGCTAGCTTTCATACAATAGGAACACGGCCAAGGAAATATAGATCATAAATATCTAATGACATACTCCTAACTTAAACTAAAATAAATGTTCAACGGGAATACGAACTATCAGAGCGTTATGCAAACATCGAAACTGAAGTACTAAGCATCACTATCTCAAATGATCGGAACTGTTACTGAAATTCCAATCTATCATTTGCCTGTGGAATAGAAATGAAGATTCATATAACATCCAATTAATCCAACAATCAATAATGTTATAACACGCCCTGTGCATTCTTGTTTCTACTTCCGAATAAGGTTCGCCTAGTATAAATGCGAACACCTGTTGCCTCAAGCCAGAACGGTTGACTACCTAGCTTATACGTGAGCAATCAATCTCCTCTCAGACACTTTTTAACCACATCACACTCTATGTCCAAATAACTATGAAATATCTCACAATTTATCAGTCATTATTGTTGTCACGCGAATGAACTTAAGTCTAATGAGATCTGTGGAATATGATACGAGTTTATTGGTATTTCTTGGAGTTATTAGATGAGCAAACGATTCCTCTGGGCATACGGTCCTAACTTGATATCCGAACCATGGACCCAACTACATTTCACAGCACACAGTCCTGATAATTTTCCTCGGGCCTGGTTACACAAACATCCCGGCATTGTCTACTACATTACCTCAGGAATATCTACCTGGAACATATCTCACGAATTGAGTCACAGGGTTTCACAAATACCTGGACAAAACACAACATCTCTAACACCCACAAAATACAACATCGGACAGTTACAGTATTTCTCTATACAAAAGAATCCCTGACTTGGAACTACAATACTCAGACACATATGACACGCTTCCACGTCGATCTCAGACCTCTTACATTGAACTCGGGTACTAGCACCTCCTGACAAAATTATCACAGAATGACCTTTCACAAACCAGAAAATACCACACGGATATTAACCATTACGCATCATTACTTTTATTATCAGCGACATTTACAAATTACGGGTTGACCAAAACTTAAGAATTCGCGTATACAACTGGTTCTACGATTGTGGATATGAGATCTCGCAAAACAACGTACTTAAAACTCCCTCTTCGTCATAATACGCTGAAAATACTCTAAATTTCACTGTTCTATCGTAAACATGTTCCTGACTATGTCTGAACGAATCCCTTGAGAAATATGATACATTTAATACCTCTATCCGGAAGAAAAATATGACAAAAATTCTACTCTAACACAGTGATACTTCTTACACACGCAATCGTCGTAAATTTATCCATGAATCTTCTCAGCTCACAAATAAAATAGTTGAAACTGTGGTAGACATGCACTAAATGAAAACGGACAAAATCATTCCTACACATAACAAAATCCTAGCATGGCAAAGTACAGAAGACTACATAGAAAAAGTTGTTAAGGACACGGAACTCATTTAACTCGTACTAGCCTCCATCTCAGCTCACCATCATCAGATTGTTTAGTTACACATCATGGACTTAATGATTTCCTTTACATATATTTTCCAGAAGCAGTTCTTCATTTTGATCATTTTCATTTCTTGACCTAACCTAAGAATCTGAAATATACAGCACATACAAAATATATACCCTCGCAAACTTCTATACACGCAACTAATTTCACTTCGATAAACCGAGTGTCCATTTATCGCCCGCACTCGAGACATAAGATTTCTTGTGGCATCTTAATTATTTGGCTCTGCCTACGTGAACTAAAAAGCAGACAGAACACAGACACCCTCCTACAATGTCTCTCGCTTACTGCAACTAACAGACAACACCTGTTGAGTCCCGTAATATTCGCAGATATTTGGTTCTCAGCGGACAAGACCACTCTCTCATAGTCTAACTTGAGATATGCTTATATTGATGACCAATGCCGAAGTAGTGCTAAATGTTCTCCTCCAAACTCTGATTTATGATAGTAAAGTTTTACAGACAACTTTTGGTATCTGATATGTCGATATCAATCACTACTGATCTGCATTTAGAGCAGTCGCCCAGGTGGCAGATTCCCTATCTGTTGTTTTTCTAGCCTTGATTTGAAACAACCCGTTTCAAATTCCAAGTACCAAAATCGATTTAGCTGGTGATAAAGAATGTAGACTCCTACAAAGTTACTTCTGACGGAAGTGCTCACGCCTCGAAAATTTTCCATGAATGACCGCAAGGAATATGGCCGCGCCAAGTAAATCAGCAAATGCTTCCCGCCGAAAACCTGCGCTGAAATAATTCCCAAAAATTACATTTTCTTGATCTTTGAGTCTCGTTGCCTTGCTGGTATTCAAAGTATGCGGAAAAATCAGCCCATCACAGATTTAGTCTCGAATCTCCAAATTGATGCGTTTAAAACCAATAAAGTCTTGAGAATCATGAACACTACATTTTATGTTTGGCGATATCACTCCGCTTAGCTTGACACGTGTTTAGAATAGGATCCTCCCGTGAGAACAGGGTAAAACTCCCACACGTGTCGAGGTCGAATCCTGAAGAAGACGACTGAATATAGAAGTTTTCAGAGCACAAAAATGGCGCTAATGCTTGACTATTACCCAACCTTACAAAATAGTACATATCTCGTCTCTGGGATCTCTAAATGATGGGTTGATTATGTTCTTAATATTATAACAAGCTGGATGAAGCAGTCAAGGAGCTTGAAACATTTATGATAGGTGCAACTATTCCACAAAGAATGCAAAGGGCGCAAACATGGTTTGATGCAGAATGCTATCGGGGGAGACAGTACACTCTGCGACTTCTTCATATTTCAAGGCAAGCTAATAGACCCATAGTTCCCCAGAATCACTCTACAGCGAGAATGAAATACACAGTCCTTCTGAAGGGGAATAAAACAGCTAACATTGAATCAGAAACAAAAAATGGCGAATCATAGCATTAAGGAAAAGAAAAACGTACATCAGAACCATAGACATGCCGACTTAGGAAATTCTCTTCTTCAAAATCCTTAACGCCTGATGTTATCAAGTCGATTTTGAGACAATGCCTAAAAATGAAAACCCCACCGAGTTCCAAGCATTTACCCCCAGAGAATTGTCAGAAGTAGCCATGAAACGAAAGACAGAAAAGCTCCAGGACCTGATCATCTTCAATGAATACATCAAACAATTATCCGAATTACTTTTGGTCACCTGGACATCCCTAATTAGCAAATACATGGAATTATGAAAGATCGCTGACAGCTGGAGGAACTTGATAGTCAAGATCCTATATAAAGGCAGCAGTAACGTCGACAACCCAAACTATTGCAGAGGCATAGCATTGGAGAGCAATATGTTGGTGGTAAAATTGTCTGTCTTTTGTTGTGATCCATCTTGTCGAACGAACATGACAGTGGCACATAACATCTCAAGTAAACGAAACGGAATATTTATCAATATCGCGAGCCGCTGTGAAGCGGACACCGTTCTGGAGAAGTAGGCCAGATCGATGGTTACGACAACTGGAATTCAATTTTCTACTCTCTGACATCACCAGAGACCACACAAAATGTCACTACGTAGTAGCAGCTCTCATGTACGACGTCTTAGAAGAAGTTAGTACAATTACAACCTTGCCGCCAATTCAAGATAAATATGTGATTATTAAGGAAGATTTAACTAGAGTGCTTGCAGATAGTGAGAACACAATCTTCGTAAACTACAGCTTTTGAGGCAAATGAGTTATTTTGCAGACGTTAGAGTATGTAGTGACTTGTTAAAATCACTTTCGTTACAACGATTACCTCAATTTGCGCGCACAATGCAATCTATAAGCAAAGAAAGTCTACCACAACACGTTGCTGTGGCAGATTGGGGAAATACATCGATCTTCTAGCATCATTGACGCCGTTAGTACCCCTCAGATTATTTGTAATCGTGTTACACAGATGATCCTGCAGTCGCTTCCGACTTACAACATTTAATCAGTTCTCTTGCCAACCAAGTGTCCGGCTCCATGGCCAAATCGTTAGCGTGCTGGGCTTTGATCACAGGGGTCCTGGGTTCGATTCCCGACAGCGTCGGGAATTTTAACCATCATTGGTTAATTTTGCTGGCACTTAGGCTGAGGGTGTGTGTGTGTGTCGTCTTCATCATCATTTCATACTCATCACGACGCGCATGTCGCCTATGGGAGTCAAATCAAAAGACGTGCACTTGGCGAGCCAAACATGTCCTCGGACACTCCCGGCGCTAAAAGCCATACGCCACTTCACTTACCAACAAAGTGAATGAACTAAAACAACTTCGTCGTCCGATTCGTAGTTTCTCTTCATTTCGTGCTAGCTCCCGCAGCAACTCACGCGGTGTTAGCAATGAGCGTACCTCTATCTGTTGGTACCATGAACAGTTCGGCTTCGGACTACAAAGTGTATATCCCCATACTCATTTTCTATTAGTATCGGAAAACTAAATGCCCGTTCACAGTCGGCGGTATGTGCTCGGACTGATTCACACCGTATCTTCGTCACTGACCGTCATTTCAAGAAATAATTCTTAATTGACACCGGTAATGACGTATCTGTAATACCAGCATATTTTCGTGACAAGCGGGGCAGAACAAATAAAAGTACGCTCGACTCAGCTCACGGCTCTTCACTCCCGACAATATGGTGAACAATTACATTAGACCTGCATTCGCAGAAAATTCCAATGGCCCATCATACTCACTACAGTTGAAAAACAATCAAGTTATTGGAGCTGATTTTTGAAGGCACCCGTACTTCAATATTTTAGTAAATCTGGAAAAGAAGGCATTACTTGATGGAAATACTTTCCTATCCATGAAAGAATCAGAAAATACACCCCTTCCCAATACAAATGTGCCTTGCATAAAAGATTCCTTTAAGCAATTTCCTGAAATCATCCGTCCACCAGCTTTCCCTGCACAATGTAAAGCCCACGGAATACAGCATCTCATCGTCACCACTGGGAGTCCGGTTCATTCTCGACCGTGGAGACTCCCACCCGATAAGCTGCAGGCTGACCAAGAATAATATCAAATAATGATGGACCTAGGCATCTGTAGGCCATCAAAATCAAGCTGCGCAAGCCTTCTACACCTTGTTAAGAAAAAAGATGGTGGACGGCGCCCGTGTGGCGACTATAGACGACCAAATGAGGTGACTAAACCGGTCGATTACCTCATGCCCCACTTGCATGATGTTTAATATACACTGCCGTGTAAAAGTGTCATTTCGAGGCTCGAACTGAGTAGGGCCTACAATAAAATACCTATAGCGAAGGAAGACATTGAGAAAACAAACTTAATCAAACTATTTGGTCTGTTTGAGTTTACAGTAACGACGAATGTTGTGCAAAACAGCACAGACTTTTCAGCGATTCGTGAATGAAGTAACTCGTGATTTAGCTTTCGTTCACTGCTACTTAGATGATGTTCACGTAGCTTCTTCTTCTTCTTCTTCTTCTGCTTCTTCTTCTTCCTCCTGTGGGCGGAGACAGTAAAAAAAACCACAGTATCCCCTGCCTGTCATAACTGGTGAGTAAAAGGGAATCATGCATGGTCTCTTAACTTGGGAGCGTGGGTTTACGACCATGGGACCCTTACATGAGTCCTGGCATTGCTTCCACTTGCTTGTGCCAGGCTCCTCTCTTGATCTATCCTATCCGACCTCAGTTGCTCATCTCTTGTTTTGACCGATATCTTCATTTTGGGAACTGTCGGATCCCTTCCATTTTCTCTCTGATTAGAGTTATATAGAGGATGGTTGCCTAGTTGTACTTCCTCTTAAAACAATAATCACCACCACCAATCGCCCGTCTTCTTCTTCTTCTTCCGAAGAACACATGGGGCACCTGAAAAATTATGTGACCTATTCAGAGACAATGGAATTTATATCAACCCCAGCAAATGTGTATTTACAGTAATGTATCATTGCTGTTTTTCTGGGTTTTGAAGTATCGGCTGCTGGTGTCCTGCCATTGTCCAACAGAGTTCACGCACTTCTGGACCTAGAACGTCCCAAAACATTCAAGTCACTGCGTAGATGTCCGGCTCCATGGCAAAATGGTTAGCGTGCTGGCCTTTGGTCACAGGGGTCCCGGGTTCGATTCCCGGCTTGGTCAGAAATTTTATCCATAATTGGTTAATTCTGCTGGCACGGGGGCTGGGTGTATGTATAGTCTTTATCATCATTCCATCCTCATCACGACGCGTGGGTCACCTACTGGCGTCAAATCAAAAAAGACCTGCATCTGGCGCGACGAACTTGTCCCCGAAAACTCTCGGCAAAAAAAAGCCATTCGCCATTCCATTTACTGCGTAGACTTTTAGGAGCTATTAACTACTGCAGAAGATTTGTCCGTAAAGCTGCTTGGCCGCAAGTAGTACTCACAGCCGTACTGAATACATGCTGCGGAAATGAAAATCAACCCACTAACTGAACCAATGAATTGTTACAGGTAATCAGTCTATGTAAATCTGACTTATCAAACGCCACCTTGTCGGTTCATTCCCCGTTTGACGTTCCTTTCCTGCTGTTCGTCGACGCTTCAGATACTGCTATTGGTGGTGCTCTCGAGCAGGTTCGTAATTACAAGCATGAACCACTCTCTTCCTATTCAGAAATCTAAGTGACACAGAAAAGCGCTACAGCGTTTACGATCGGGAAAAAGCAATTTATTCAGCCCCGAAGCATTTTCGCTACAGGATCGAAGGAAGATCACTTACCATATACACGGAACACGAATATGTTATGCATTCCAGAAAAATCCTGTGAAAGTAATACCACACCAACCTCGTCACATGGATTACATATCTCACTTTACTACAGAAATCAAGCAACATTACAGGAGAAGACAACATACGGTAGTTGGCGATTTTTTTCGAGAGTAGATGTGTTTTCACACGGGAACCTCTTTTAGATTTTTCCACATTATCTCGAGAACAAAGTAGAGATGCCGAGATACAAGACATCTGAAGCCCTCCCAAGTACCTACATCCTTAAGCTGGTTCCGACTCAAATCTCACATACAGATGTATCAATCTTCTGCGACCAAAATGGCAGACATTCTGTACCTGTGTGCATGAGACGTCAAATCTTCGAACTTCTACATGGTCTTTGTCACCCCTCAGACAGGAAGATATCGCAGTTCATTCGTGTCATCGGCCAATTTCCAGTTTTCAACAATCAGAGATACCGTCTAATCGTGATTGACCGATTCTCTTCCTGACCTGAAGCTATACCGATTCCAGATATTACTGAAGAAACAGTTGCTCGATCATTCTACAATGAATTGATTTTCAGGTATGGAGTTCCTTGTAATATTATCACAGATGGAGGAAGGCAATTCGAATCCCAAATCGTCTACGCCCTTAACTCATTTTTAGGGGTTAAACATTTCCGGACTATGGCTTATCATCCACAGGCAAATGGCAAGTTCAAGCGCTTTCAACGGACTCTCAAGGCTGCAGTCAAAAGTCGCCGGACCACCACCTCCGACTTGTACAGCCCGTTACCGACGGTTCTGTTAGGTCTCCGTAATACCCTACTTGAGGGTGGTTTCTCATCAGCTCAACTGACTTTGGAGAGGCTTTACATATTCCTGGAGATTTTTCCACATCATCAGAGACAGACAGCATATGTGTTATCTCCTTTTTGGGTCTCAATTGCAAAAAGGGGTTTGTCAAACTACAACCTTCCAAGTAACAGAAACCAGACTACAGGAGAGATTTCGTGCTTCCAGAACTGAAGACCTCCCCGGAATAAGGATGTAAACAAGAAACCAGTATTTTTTAAGGAGAGAGGAAAATCGTATTCGGTGTCTATTTCATGGTATACACTACATGAACCAATTACATATGCAATTATACAAATGATTTCATCTATTAAAAACAATATTTAACTGTTATAGCTTAAGGTTTAAAAATATATATGAATTGGAAGTGATACCAATGGAAAATAATCTGCAATTATTTTTTTACATTTGTAGGTATTGTAACCGTAACTTTTGCACTTTGTGGCTAGACGAGCATAAGACCAATGCAGGGCGTGTGCTTAACTGGAGTGTTACATAGAGGGAGAGGTTTACTTGAAATAAGTATAATGGAATTCAAGCTGATGAATTTATTAACAACAACAAAAAAGTTCAAATTTCATATCACCTCTGTACAGAAGATATACTGAATATGAATTCTCTTCGCCCTGGGCTGGCAGAGTTCGCTGTAGTCCGGCTGCTATTCTCGCTCGACCCTGGGACGCCTTCCGGTGGAAGTCTAGACGGTCTCGAAGATCTGGAAGTTCTAGAAATTCTGGATGGTCTAGACGTTCTAGAAATTCTGGATGGTTTAAAAGTTCACGTGATATGAGCATTGGTCGAGCTTTTACTCCGCACTTGCGCCCTCGACGTGTTTGAGTTACACAAACAGCTTCTGCACAGATGAAAATTATTATAGGAATGGCCTCAGAATGATTTGTAATGTTGTAAGTCGGCGTTAGGAGTAAATATTCACATAGGAAAGGCTCACCCTGAGAAAAGGAGAAATAAAATCATAACACAATATGCTAGTAACACGAATGTTGGTGAATGCTTACAGTTGACAGAAGACACCCAAATGGTCGCTGATCATGAAACTGAAAATAGTAATCCTATGAAGATTTGGGAGGATAAGATTTCAAACATCATGCAAAATGGTGATGCTAATCAGCTGGAAGCTTTTACTTCTGAGGTTACGCAGTTCTTTGCAGATCAGGTTAATGAATTACCTCGCCCTCAACATCCTACAAAAGGATAAATTTACAAAATAACCGTAAATATGACCATAAAACCTCTAGTAACCCACAGTGGAGGTCTAAAAGGCAACGAGAGAAGAACAGAGAGCGTTATGCCTACGAGGTAGCCCAATATCATTTCTATAATCAGAAGCGAAAAATTGCTCGCAAAATTTTGGACAAAACTAATGAGGCCCATTCTTGTAAAATCCCAATAACTACGATTTCGGATCATTTTGAAAAGACTTTTGGTACCGAAAATAACAATTCTCCTCTATCTCTTATGGAAAAAGCACTGACTTACCTGCCGATATTAATATTTCAGTAGATGATGTCCATAAGGCATTATACAACAAAGTTGACACCTCACCAGGCCCAGACAATATTAGAGTTCGTGTATTACGACACCTCAAGGCTATAAATTTCTGACGTTACTCATCAACACGATGCTTCATTTCTCCTACGTACCTTCAAAACTCAATGGCCAGAACAATTTTAATGCATAAGGGTGGAGACATAAATGATATTAAAGAATGGAGACCTATAACCATGTATTCGGTGATTAGGAGAATAACTGAACGAGTACTAGATATGAGACTGCGTTCATATGCCACACTAAGTCCTCACCAGCGTGGCTTCGTGCCATTACCTGGTACTCATGTCAACGCTTCCCTCGTGAATGGTTGCCTCCAGGATGCGAAACGCAACAAAAAGGATTGTTGCGTCATTTTTTTTAGATGTCACAAAAGCATTTGACTCTATTGGATATGAACATATCAAACGATCTCTTCGACAATCTGAAATTCCTCCTAACTTATGTAGGTTAATTGAAGCATTTCTTACAAAGAACACAGTTCAACTGGAAGCTGATCATAAGAAACCAAAACCCATCGAAATTAAGTGTCGCGTAGCTCAAGGGTCCCCTGTCTCACCACTGTTGTTCAATTTAGAAATCAATGCCGTAATACAAAATCTCACTGACCATGACATATCCCAACGGTATGTGTATATATTTTATCTGATGATCTACCGCCGTTATCCTCAGTTGCTTTCGCAGATGACCTAGTCATACTCAGCAAAACCGAAAATGATGCTACTACCTTGTTAAATTTGGCTGAAAACAGCTTTGCAGACATTGGCTTACGTATCCATCCTCTTAAAAGCAAATCTATAATCCTGAAGAAAGGAAAATTAACTGAAGGAAACGTCACTACAGTCGAAGGATCAATAATCCCATCGATAAAAACAAACAATGAACGAATCAAGTATTTAGGAAATGACTTCAACAATGACATCTCTCTTGACAGACATAAACTAATAAGCACAATAACTTCTGACTTAAATAATCTGGTAAAAACAAAACTTCTAAAACCAGAACAAAAGCTCAAGATTATTAACGAGTCTTTTGGCCGGGTTTGATCTATCCACTACAATGTGCCCCTCTGTCACAACTATCAAACACTTTTCTTAAAGATCTGGACAAAATTATAAGAAGTTCTCTAAAAGAAATAATGATGCTGCCTGATGATACTCCAAATTCGATGCTCTATAGTGCCAGAAAAGTTAGAGGGATGGGAATAATTTGCACAGAATGGGAAGCTAATATACAGCATTACAATATTTGTAATCGCTTACTCCATGCTCAGGACGTTCACCTACCATACGTAAGGAAGTTACCTGAAGAACAAGATATGGCACTACACAGACTTGACATAAAAAAGGAAAGTTTCCCCCAAAGATTGACGGAAGAAAACTATGCGAAATTATGAGTAATCGATCCTTTCAGTCGTGGTGTCAGCTACCACATAAAGGAAAAGGAGTAGTGTAATATTTAGACTGCCCGAAAGCAAACTCCTGGATGACTCATAAATCACCTCTCTCCTCCTCCGAATACATAAATGCAGTGAAGATGACATGCAAGCTCACCGCAGTCAGGTCGGTACCGGGTAGGTCATTCAACACAACCCGTTGCCGCTAAAATGGCTGCAACGACACAGAAATCCTTGGACATATGTTGGGATCCTGCCGGAGCACTGAACTAATGCGCAACCACCATCACCACCGTGTAAGATCGTCGATTGCTCAAGGCTTGAGAGAGCATGGATGGGAGGTGCACGAGGAGGTTCACTGCGTCTCTACCGATGACTCTATTCGGAGGGCGGACATCGTAGCCATCAACAGAGAAGACATTAAAGCGATAGTCTTAGTTCCCACCATTCGCTTTGAAAGCGACGTGGATCAGGCTCGGGATGTGGACCTAGAAAAGCAAGCTATTTATGTTCCATGCTTGCCTTACCTTTCATCTAAGTATAAAATACCTATCGATCGGTGGATTGTCAGAGGCCTGCTATTCGGAGCAAGAGGCGCCCTCCCTAGTCAGACATCGAACTTCCTACAAAACTTGAAAGTTCCATTCTGCGAGTTAGAAAAAATAGTAATACAGATACTGAGGGACTCTCTGCAAATCATTCACTTCCATCTGTACCTGAGAACGTGATTGACATTTCTCCCCCACCAACCCTGGCAAAAATATAAGATAACAGCTTCAGCGACTAAATTTTCATTTATTGATATGTTTAAACTCCATTGAATTGAAACTGTATTCCGGATCCAAATGGTCACCCTCATTGGAGGACGGATGATTTGTATTTCTTTAATAAATCTCTCTCTCGTGCACTCAAAGAATTAATTACCTAATAAATTTCACTCGACAGAATGTTAATAAAAACCGACTCTTGTTCTGAGATTAACCACTTGAGAGAAATTGAATGCAATACAATGACATTAAAATTGAACACGTAGCTCGACTTTGCTTCTGGAAATGTTAGTAGATGAGTC
Organism: Anabrus simplex; assembly: GCF_040414725.1. Classification (NCBI taxonomy): domain Eukaryota; kingdom Metazoa; phylum Arthropoda; class Insecta; order Orthoptera; family Tettigoniidae; genus Anabrus; species Anabrus simplex. The sequence continues at coordinate 220,311,415 of NC_090265.1, forward strand.
GAATGTCAAATAGAATCGAACTCGTAACACAGAATAGCCACTCAGAAAATCGTATAATTGTATAACAATGCGTTGTCGAATGTCACTGGAATTGACTTAGGAAGTAATACAAATAACGTGATACTTGGAAAAATAAAATTTATCATTCTGTGATTGTTCATAAGTTATCTTATAAATTTGAAGATAACCACGTCAATTAATTAGCAACGAAAATATTCATGCTGTGAAATTAGTCTCGTTCACTTTAGTTAGTCACAAATAACATCGTAACACAAATGGAGTTGAGTCTGTGTACAGGCTGTCCTTGGTTCGACTGTGAATACTATTTACGGAAGCAAAAGTTCAATATACTGTTCGTAGTCAAGAACCTACAGAATGTTGAGAAATAATCTCCACTTCGCATAAATACAAGTTCAGTGAAGCATTCAAAGTACGATCTCAATCACCTATCACTCAAGAAATCCTAAGCTCAACTATAATGTTAGACTTTGTCAAAATATTTCAATCACTCGGTGAGAAAGGTTTTAATGCATCCATCATTCGAAAAAATATTATGAGCAATTTGAAATGTAAGCACTCGGTTGTTTAACGAAATATTTCAATCACTTCGAAACGTAAGCATTGGGTAGAAAGTAATACAAGTCCCTGAAACACATAAATTGAATTAAAGAAATGATTAGTCACTTGGAAATGAAACCAAGTTAAATTAAACTGTTCAAGTTTACGTTGAAAAGTGTCATCACTCGCGAATGGACAACACTGAAAATTTATAAGATCGGTTTATGTTGCCGTGGAGTTAAAGTTTTCTAAGTTCGAAGGACCTCATTAAGTCTTGACATTCGTCAAAACCGTAGTTTTGCGACGAATAATGCCACCAGACCACCGTCCGGTCTCGACTCTGGTACTTGACTGACTTTGATCTGGTAACTGGCCCTCCCTTTATACAAGAATCGTAGGAATTTATTTTATTGCATTCTGTTGAATATCTCCCTGGATTCTGGTCATATTCTCTTCAAACTTTTTGAAAATGGGGACATAAAACTGGTTAATGCGATGATATTGCGCTCTTAGTTTTATCTTATCCCCAAAAAAGTTATTAGCAATAGAACGTTTCGAATGTTCTACTGGCTGACGTAATCCAGCTGTGACAAGATAAGATGGGATGTGACATCACCCGTTCCGCGTCGCACTCTGCCTGCTGCTACAGCTAGTTGTGAGCTAGCGCACGGCGCGTGGTGTGAGTACAATTGGTGGGGACTCTGACTTTGACCAGCGTTCCTGGTACAGTATATGAGGTAGATAACAGTAGAGAAATCCTGCATATGCAATTGCAGCACAAATGATAGCAAACAATGCTAGTGTAAGAATAAAAATAACAATCACAATAAAAATGTCAAGAAAATATTTCAACATGTAGATGTGATCTCGTCTGTGGCCTTCTTAAAATGATTTATTACACCTGGTTATGAACCAACACAAGCACTGTCCATCATCTTGACTGATGTTCCATCCTTACACCACGGAGGACAAAGTTCTGCTGACTGCACAACAGCTTGAAGTTCAATAAGTAAGACATAAGATGACACCATAGCATAGAGGCATGAGAATCCACCCTAGTTTCACTGAAACCTCACTTTTCAAAAATTTGTTGGTTACATCTTTATTCCGGGGATGCCTTCAATTGAAGAAAAATTCTCATGTCTTTGTGCTCAGAGATGGTGTAAAGACAAGCCTTCCAGATCTATACCAGGATCCTTTCTCGGTTGTCAGAAGGGCAGATAAATTATTTGTGTTCACCAAGTATGGCAACGAAGAAACTATGTCCATTGATCGCTTCAACCCCGCCTATCACTCTGCCCTCCTATATGTGCATCGAAGTCTGGCGAACCCCCTCTTCTACCTCCAGTACCAGTTTCAAATGGGTTGCAGGATAAGCCTGATGACGTTATACCTATATCTGTACCTACCATCACCCGGAGTAGGAGAACTGTAAGATTCACACCTAGATTTACATTGTTTAGTCTAATTGTGTAAATAGATTTCTTTTATTCAGTGTTTATGCTTAATTTCTAGTTTGTGTCTGGAAAGGGGAGTACCTGTGGCCAGAGAAGGATCCAGGATTCCCTAAATGGAGGGGCTTACTTTTACGAAAATGCCATACCACAAAGCAAAAACGAGTAAGTGGGATATTGTACTTGCGTAGTGATGAAATTTCACAAGTTTATTTCAAGGAAATTTGTTACAGTGTAGCAAACGCTAGTTAAGGTAAATTACTGATATTCATTTCACCACAGAATTCCATTAAATAATGTTTAAAGTATCACATCGACTTTACTATGTACAGTTACGTATTAGCAGTACACATCACACAATATTTGACCAGTTAGAAATATCCAGCCTTCATGGTTTTGACAGAGATCCTCAGTATTATTGCCCTTTCTTTATGGAAGTGTGCTAATGCAAGGCCATTTAGCCGGTTCTCTCCCATTGTACGTGTAGGTTTCTAGCTTACGTAGGGCCGAGAAACTTCTCTCTGTAGAGACTGTCATGAGTGACAAGATGGCAATATGTGTAGCAATCGTCTAATATTGGGGAAAAAAGTCTTGGTTACATAGAATTAACATATACAAATTTTTGGCCTTCTATTTTCTCCTGTCCAGTTATCACTCCATAGTGATATTTCTGCTCTTAATTAAGCACTTGTTGCTGTGCAATCTGCTTCATACATCTCTGCTACTTCAATAATTTTGTATACTGAAAACTTAGAAAATTGACTGGGAACAACCCCTTCTAAAGGAGTTACTTTGTTAACATTACCACAAAGTCTTATTAAGGGGTCAACAGAAGGCTAGAATAGCCTACTACTTTCCTGAAATATCCCTCAGTATTCTTAGTTAACACATTCATTCCTTGAGTTTTCCTGACACAAATACGTGACAGGTGTATTTCTTCAACCATATCACTTACTGCAATAAAAATGCCTTCACAATTTTCAGCGGTATTTTTTCATTACTGTGCCTATGTAAGACAATGCAGATGATAAATGTGTTTAGGATCTGGCAACTTACTTAGTTTCAGTGTGGGCCAACCTGAACAGTTGTTTCCAAACGAATGATAAAATTCAATTCTTCTCAAAGCTACGCCTAAGGCAACGGCTTTACTTAACATCTCATAATCCGGATCTCCTTCAATTCTTTCAAGAAGCCTTACAACATATAACATTAGTTACTGAAATACAACGAAGCTAACATATCTCTCCATCCAATGAGTAAGACAAAGTGCTTTTACGTTGGTCTTTTTTGACTCACTGATATCAGGTTCATTAATAACACTCTTTGAAGAGCAGACATGCAGAACCAGAGACAAACGCTGTCACAGATGAGATTTTTTAATGATATTTGTTCGTGGCGTCGAACTCTACAGATCTTTTGACACCCACGTCTTTAACTCTTATTGTCTTCTTTTTCTTCTTGCTAGACATCGCACACGAATCCATTTCAGACACTGTGAATTAGGAATAACGCAAAACAGATATTTGTAGGTGAACTAACTATCGGGCTATGAGAGGAGTAACACAACCACGATACCACATGTTAGTCATAAGAATGGTGCATTGAACATCCAACATCTCTGTACACGTACACTGTTCTCGAACACATACTCCACAACGATACACATCCTACTACTTGTTACACACATGCTAACATTTGAGCTCAGTCAGCTTCTCAAACTACACACGTACACAGCTGATCCATTGAGCCTACATTCTCTCATGGAATAAATGCACCATACAAAGAGTACACAGAGTAAACACTATGAGGGAACATAGACCCTGTACAATATTACCACACAATAATATGCTGCTAAGAATAACGTACAGGAAGTACTGTAAACAATGTGACATATGGTTTTCATATGTTTGTTAAAGCAGTGTTGCCAAGAGATCAACATTAATTTATTACACTGTCAATTGAATAGCAATGACGTTGCAGCATCTTTTGCTGTTTGATATGAACATTCCCCTTTTATTCCTGTACAGTATTTAACTTGCTGCAAAGTTAAGTGGGACATCTGGAAATCTTATGCAATTCTTGCTGTGGGCAAAATAAAAATTAGAGTGTGTTCAGATACTTAGATTATGTAGTCACTGAAACAGCAAGGCTTCAGACAATAAAGATGACATATCCGATCAGAGGGAATTCCTATCTTGGGTGAGAGCGGAGCATGGCTCTCGTGAACCAGAAATATAAGGCTGAAGTCCCAGAAGACTGAATGGAAGAAATCAGAAATTCATGTCACAAACCTCGGCTGTTCAGGTAATTGAGGTGGACCAAGCAATGATCAGAAATTGGCCAGCCTTTCTAACCCTTAAATTTATCAAGTGTTGTCCGTTTCCTTCCCGCCCTATACGAGAAATAATGTTTTCGTAACACTACTCTCGTGTGATCCAACATCAAAATACCTACAATGGATACTGGGAAACTTGGGAAACTACGGCTACGTGGATACATTTCATTATCTGCCTTCCGTAGTGGAGAGTTCTTCCTTCCAGAAAGAAGTTGTACAAAGGTAAATTAAACTGTGTTTGTACTATTAGTTCAATTTTACCATCGAAAAGCTAATAAATAGCCTCAGTTTCATTTACATATCTTTACAGAACCAATACCACGTGAAAATTATGAAGATCTCCAGAAGTTGAGTGCATTCGTTAGACCTCAGAAAAGTTGTAATATAAGATAACTCACAGTGACGAAAAGACTTCGAGGAAATCTGTGGAAAATTCCAATTAAATAAAACCATTGGGAACATAGTAGAAGTCCAATAATGACATACTAACGTTTATTTAAATGAATACACTTTTTTATATATTAGAGTTAGCCTTAGTATTACTCAAAATGTTAATGTATACAAGTATAATATTTCATTACTAATAAGTTGTTACAAATAAGTGCAAGAATTTTTATTCAATTAATAATACGTTTCATAGCATTAAAAATGTGGTTTTCAGATGGTGACATTCCCCACCTCTTGAACATTCCTGTTACATTAATAAATATATCGTTGTTTTAGACAAAATAAAATATTGGGATTAACTAACAATAGTTATTAATTTAACATTCGGTTAAAAGTCCCTTGATTCACGAACATGTTTCAAATATTTATTAAATATATGTTAAAGACAAATTAACACGTTTCCAATAGATTTCTGAGCGTGTTTGGCAGTGAACTGAAAACACTGAAGGCAACCAGTCCACAAGAGAATACAGATTCCAGGCCATTTTCTCCACAACATATATCAAATGCCTTACAAGGTACGAAGTCAGGCAAAGCCCCTGGGTTTTATTGGCATTCACCCTGAATTTTTGATACACTGTGGAAAATGTGCTAGAACATCGATGGCTAAATTCTGATCTGACATTCTGCAGAGAGGATCTATCCCTTGGCTCATGAAATGGACAAAGATTATTGCTATCCTAAAACCAGGAAATTCTAACGATCAACCCAAAAATTACCAAACAATTGCCATTCTGAGCATAGTATACAAACTTCTGGAAAGGCTACTCTATAACAGAATTAATTCCGTCATTTTTAAGAATTTGCCTGTTGAACAAGCAGAGTTTCAACCAAAACGTAGCTGAGCAGATCAGGTTTTGTCAGTAACGACGTTTATTGAGGCTGGCTTTCAAAAACAACTGAAAAACCCTGTGACATTCATTGATTTGACTGCAGCTTAGAATACTGTTGTGGAAACAAGGACTTATCTACAAACTACTACGCGTTTTGCCATGTAAGAATATTGCACGACTTATTGATAGCATGCTCACAAAGAGGAAGTTTCGTGTAATACTGGGAAAGGGCACTAGCAATGTGAAAACTCTAAACAATGGTCTTCCCTAAAGTTCTGTGTTAGCTCCTCTGATTTTCAACCTGCACATAGCTGATATACCTGAAACTAGCTCTAGGAAATTTGGATATACTGATGATTGGGCTCTGGCAGTACAAGATAAATTCATGGTAAACACTGAAGAAACACTGAAAGCTGATCTTACCACCTTGGGACAGTACTTTCGCAAATGGAGATTACAACCGAATCCAAATAAAACTGAAATTACAAGTTTTCACCTTAGCAACAAAATGGTCAGTCGTGAACTGAAGATTCAGTATGAGAACACTTGTCTTGCCCACAACAGACATCCACAATATCTAGGGATTACTCTTGACAGAATTCTGTTCTTCAGAAAACATGTTCAGAGAACGGCTGCTAAGTTACGATCAAGGAACATCTTACAGAAGCTGTGTTGAACCAACTGGGGATCATTAGCACCCACCCTACGCTCATCAGCTCTTGGTCTTGTGTTCTCTGCTGCAGAATACTACTCATTATATGGCTGAACAGCAGTCACACAAAATTAATTGACACTCAGCTAAATCACACTATGCGTATGATATCAGGGACAAATAGACCTACTCCCACTTTCTGACTACCTGTTCTATCCCATATTCCACCATCTCACCTCAATCGGGAAAATGCTCTCCTACAAGATCATAAGAAAATAACTAACAACAGTAAGTTGCCAATCCATGGTGGCATGAAGACGCTAAAATCTAGACATCCACCTGTTAGAACAGACAGACACCTAGCAGACGCTAACATTAATCTGATTCAGCCCTGGAAGCAAGTATAGATATCCAGTGCTCCATCAGAATATCACCATCTACCATGGCTGAAAAACAAAACAGAGGGCTTTGATCTTCCACGGAAGACCTGGACAACCATCAATTGGATTCGCAATGGACTTGACAGATGTGCCGACTCTCTCCGTAAATGGGGAATACTTAATTCGTCAGGTGAAGTTGTGGTGTTGTGAAGCAAATAGTTCCGCATATTGGGCACATTTTGGTGCAGTGTTCTCTCACCGCCTACACCCCAGGGAAACCCCAGGGACTTCTTTCTACTCTCATCTTTGTGTGTTGACTATGTAAACAACTTGAACCTGTAAATACTTCAAACTGTAAATATTATGTATTACTAATGTACACTGACTGACAGAGCAAATGCAACACCAAGAAGGAGTGGTTCGAAAGGGATGAAAGTTGGGGAAAAAACAGAGACGGCACGGACGAATAATTGATGTTTATTTCAAACCGATATGCAGGTTACACAATGCGCACGGCATCGACTCAGTAGGATGTAGGACCACCGCGAGCGGCGATGCACGCAGAAACACGTCGAGGTACAGAGTCAATAAGAGTGCGGATGGTGTCCTGAGGGATGGTTCTCCATTCTCTGTCAACCATTTGCCACAGTTGGTCGTCCGTACGAGGCTGGGGCAGAGTTTGCAAACGGCGTCCAATGAGATCCCACACGTGTTCGACTGGAGAGAGATCCGGAGAGTACGCTGGCCACGGAAGCATCTGTACACCTCGTAGAGCCTGTTGGGAGATGCGAGCAGTGTGTGGGCGGGCATTATCCTGCTGAAACAGAGCATTGGGCAGTCCCTGAAGGTACGGGAGTGCCACCGGCCGCAGCACATGCTGCACGTAGCGGTGGGCATTTAACGTGCCTTGAATACGTACTAGAGGTGACGTGGAATCATACGCAATAGCGCCCCAAACCATGATGCCGCGTTGTCTAGCGGTAGGGCGCTCCACAGTTACTGCCGGATTTGACCTTTCTCCACGCCGACGCAACACTCGTCTGCGGTGACTATCACTGACAGAACAGAAGCGTGACTCATCGGAGAACACGACGTTCCGCCATTCCCTCATCCAAGTCGCTCTAGCTCGGCACCATGCCAGGCGCGCACGTCTATGCTGTGGAGTCAATGGTAGTCTTCTGAGCGGACGCCGGGAGTGCAGGCCTCCTTCGACCAATCGACGGGAAATTGTTCTGGTCGATATTGGAACAGCCAGGGTGTCTTGCACATGCTGAAGAATGGCGGTTGACGTGGCGTGCGGGGCTGCCACCGCTTGGCGGCGGATGCGCCGATCCTCGCGTGCTGACGTCACTCGGGCTGCGCCTGGACCCCTCGCACGTGCCACTTGTCCCTGCGCCAACCATCTTCGCCACAGGCGCTGCACCGTGGACACATCCCTATGGGTATCGGCTGCGATTTGACGAAGCGACCAACCTGCCCTTCTCAGTCCGATCACCATACCCCTCGTAAAGTTGTCTGTCTGCTGGAAATGCCTCCGTTGACGGCGGCCTGGCATTCTTAGCTATACACGTGTCCTGTGGCACACGACAACACGTTCTACAATGACTGTTGGCTGAGAAATCACGGTACGAAGTGGGCCATTCGCCAACGCCGTGTCCCATTTATCGTTCGCTTCGTGCGCAGCACAGCAGCGCTTTTCACATCATGAGCATACCTCAGTGACGTCAGTCTACCTTGCAATTGGCATAAAGTTCTGACCACTCCTTCTTGGTGTTGCATTTGCTCTGTCAGTCACTGTATTTTTATGTAATGTGTTAGCCATACGCTAAATAAATAAACAAATAAAATAAATATGGGAAATAAATAACGGACGGTTATGCCACAACATTCATTATAAATTATTATATGACTTGCAATCTAAGTATCCTACAACAACGGGAAAATGTGATAATTGGTATGTCCTGAATGATTTTTGGGTATTATTTTACTGCGGGGAAAACAATGCAATGCCTTGCCAATGTTGCAAGGGCAACAAAACCTCTTTCCACAATTATTGTTCTACACACTTTTGTCTTGCATTTATGGACATACGTCGCCTACAATTGCACGAACGATTCTGAAGCATAATACACTGACTGACAGCGCAAATGCAACACCAAGAAGGAGTGGTCAGAACTTTATGCCAATTGCAGGGTAGACTGACGTCACTGAGGTATGCTCATGATGTGAAATGCGCCGCTGTGCTGCGCACGTAGCGAACGATAAATGGGACACGGCGTTGGCGAATGGCCCACTTCGTACCGTGATTTCTCAGCCGACAGTCATTGTAGAACGTGTTGTCGTGTGCCACAGGACACGTGTATAGCTAAGAATGCCAGGCCGCCGTCAACGAAGGCATTTCCAGCGGATCTCATTGGCTGAGAAGGGCAGGTTGGTCGCTTCGTCAAATCGCAGCCGATACACATAGGGATGTGTCCACGGTGCAGCGCCTGTGGCGAAGATGGTTGGCGCAGGGACAAGTGGCACGTGCGAGGGGTCCAGGCGCAGCCCGAGTGACGTCAGCACGCGAGGATCGGCGCATCCGCCGCCAAGCGGTGGCAGCCCCGCACGCCACGTCAACCGCCATTCTTCAGCATGTGCAAGACACCCTGGCTGTTCCAATATCGACCAGAACAATTTCCCGTCGATTGGTTGAAGGAGGCCTGCACTCCCGGCGTCCGCTCAGAAGACTACCATTGACTCCACAGCATAGACGTGCACGCCTGGCATGGTGCCGGGCTAGAGCGACTTGGATGAGGGAATGGCGGAACGTCGTGTTCTCCGATGAGTCACGCTTCTGTTCTGTCAGTGATAGTCACCGCAGACGAGTGTGGCGTCGGCGTGGAGAAAGGTCAAATCCGGCAGTAACTGTGGAGCGCCCTACCGCTAGACAACGCGGCATCATGGTTTGGGGCGCTATTGCGTATGATTCCACGTCACCTCTAGTGCGTATTCAAGGCACGTTAAATGCCCACCGCTACGTGCAGCATGTGCTGCGGCCGGTGGCACTCCCGTACCTTCAGGGACTGCCCAATGCTCTGTTTCAGCTGGGTAATGCCCGCCCACACACTGCTCGCATCTCCCAGCAGGCTCTACGAGGTGTACAGATGCTTCCGTGGCCAGCGTACTCTCCGGATCTCTCTCCAATCGAACACGTGTAGGATCTCATTGGACGCCATTTGCAAACTCTGCCCCAGCCTCGTACGGACGACCAACTGTGGCAAATGGTTGACAGAGAATGGAGAACCATCCCTCAGGACACCATCCGCACTCTTATTGACTCTGTACCTCGACGACCTCGACGTGTTTCTGCGTGCATCGCCGCTCGCGGTGGTCCTACATCCTACTGAGTCGATGCCGTGCGCATTGTGTAACCTGCATATCAGTTTGAAATAAACATCAATTATTCGTCCGTGCCGTCTCTGTTTTTTCCCCAACTTTCATCCCTTTCGAACCACTCCTTCTTGGTGTTGCATTTGCTCTGTCAGTCAGTGTAAATTGAAACCCTTAGTGAATGTGCTGGAAAGGTTGGTCTACAAATTTCCTTCGAAAAGACCAAGTTCTTCTGTTCAAAACTTGACATCCAAAATTTGAACACGACATATGGGCAAATCAGCCGAGTACCACACTTCAAGTACTTGGGAGTAATACTTGAACTAACGGGAGGCGAGAAGGCTGCCCAGAAAACTCGCCTACAAAAATTTCGGAAAGCCTACGGTAGGGTTCACAACATATACAATAAAAAGTGCTTGTCCCGCCATGCAAAGATCAGACACTAAAATGCCGTAATCAAGCCCGAAGTCTTATATGCTAGTGAGACCCTTACACTAAATGGAAAAGGTGACCTACAAAACATTTTGAAAGAAGAAAGAAGAATCCTGAGGAAAATTCTCGGCCCCCGAAAAACAGAAGATGGATATAGACTGAGGTCACGCAAAGTGACAGAAGAGCTTTCCAACATTGCAGCAGACATCCGCAAAAGACGTCTGAAATTTTATGGGCACGTTCGCAGACTGCCGGCAAGTAGACTGACACACAAGAACATCTAAAAAAAATTTCCATGGGTACTGGAAGTGAAGAAGGATCTGGAAAAAGCCCATATGGACTCAACTGACACCGTGGACAGAAACCTCTACAGGAAAAAAATTAATGGTCGGAAAGTGCAACCAGAGAACGAAGTGAAAAAGAGGACTGGAGCAAAGTGGACAGAAGAACGGAAAAGGATCCACGGAGAAAGGATGAGAGCTGTTTGGCAACTCAGAAAACAGAATCGTTAGAGCTTTGCGTGATCCATTGGGTCCATACGCACATCATAATAATAATAATAATAATAATAATAATAATAATAATAATAATAATAATAATAATAATAATAATAATAATAATAATAATAATAATAGAACGCTGCCGTTATCGACATTAGAAAGGTCCCCACCACAGTGTGGAAATTGTCCCCATCCCACGCTCATCTTAGGTCCTACGTGTCTATCTTTCAAGTTGACGGTTTGTTAGTAAGTCATAAATATTTTGCCTTTGATGTTATTCATTATCGTAACAATCAAATTATTGATGACCGATGACTCAAGAAAACCAATCATCAGCAGCAAACATATTGCAATCCACATCACAAAAATATTCTGTGGGTGAACCTGAATGCCGTGCAATCCAGTACAATATATTATAGTTCTAAGACATGTCCACAGATAGCGACACTAGTATGCTTGGAATCGAGTCTGGAGTCGAGTATACCGATTCTAAGAACACATTACTCGATTCTACCCGATTCCGTCGCTAGCCCATCACTAGTTCATTTTATTATTTGGGGATCTTTCTCCGTTACTCTTGTTTGGTTCTCAGAGATCACATTTATTTATGTGTCGCCATGGCAACGTCTTTTACCTTTCCCTATAATCTACTTTTTTCCTTGGTTTACAATATTTGGGATATATGCTCCTTTTTCGATATTCATATTCATTGAGTCTCTCAGGAAAAATAAAACTTACTCTTCCTTGGCGATTATCAAGAGAATAATGTCTTTCGATTCGAGACTGATAATATGTAACCTCTTCCACCTTCCTCGTATAATAATGTGGTTAATTGTTTTGGGGGCAGTTTGAAGGAGAATCAATAAGGAAAACATACTATTCTAGCTTCTGTATGCGATAAGTTGATAACAATTATCCAGCCCGTGTACAATTATCCAGTCTTATGACAATGTCTGCGACAATACAAAAAGTGGATTCAAATGAATAATGAAAGAGATGTCCATAAAAACCAAATGTCCTTAAAAATATTCATGCTGACTCACATGAGTTGTATTTCATGCATTTTCTGCTGCCTGTAATTTGTGTTCTCTTTATTTTTATTTTTTGTTTTACCTTAACCCATAGATAACTTTAATAAACTCCAAACTCCTCTTTACATTCATGTGTTTCTGTTTTGGGTTTTGCCTTTCATAATCGTATTTTATTTTAAGAGAGGCCCGGATCCAGCTCCCGACTAGTAAATTGTCGGTTTTGACCGATCCTTCGGCAAATTTCTGGGTATGCTAATGTGTTGGTTTGTGTAGTGGGTGGACCAAGTACACGGAAAACATTCTCTCTAATAACAAATTTTCCTCGAATGTTTAATGCAACCTAATGAATTGTTGTAAGCACGAAATCATCACGATGAGTACACTTCAGGTAAATGTGAGTGCATCAGCTTTAATGGGAATTACATCTAAGCACACAATACGAATGACACGTCCTAATATATCATACTAGTTTTAAAACCAAATTTTAAAGAAAACACAACACTAACATTTCCTAATCAGACCAAATCAACAGAAATAACTAAACTGATGCTTCCCACATCCTCGTCTTTACATTTGAAGAAACCGAATGCGGCGCCATTGTAGCTAATATCGATAGCTGCCGTAAGATCTGATATTGTAGATGGTCTTGCTCAGACCTTAATGGTACTCTCAAATCGTACCAAGATGGCGAATCGAGTAACCGGGAATGTTGGAAACGAGGGATTTTTGCTTTTGAATGCATTCTGTGTAATTTCATGAAAGTTGATGATACAGTATATATTCACATTATTGTTGGCAGCCATAGTTCGTTTGAGAACTACTTTCTAGAATTGGCTGCGATATTAACAAGTTGCCATAGCTATTGCCTGTGGCAGTAAACTAAGTGCCCGTTCCCAGTGACTGTGTGAACCATAAATCCTACCGAACTCGTGTGTTGTGCTGCTCTAGTGACTGTGTGGTGGCATATTTATTCCTGTGTAGATGGCTATTTCTGAAGGGTCTACGATGATTTCTGGGGCTCCCCCCAATGCGGGGGGGAGGTGACACCCCACCACTTCGACCATTTGACGAGTTTCCTCCTCTATGAACCCCTGCAGCGAAAACTAATCCTGTAGATAGATTAATCTAATGAACCCTGGAACCATTGGCTTCATTCCACAGATCCTTCAGCTTCCGAAATTAGTCACAAATTCCACAGCCATCCTTTCTCAAGTTCACTACACAATCTATAGTGACAAATTGTGAACCTCTACCTACTATGACTAACCAAGTTGCTAAAACTACCCCCTCCACTTCTGATTTGAAAGTAGTCAAATCCAAATCCACCAGAAATGCTAAATACCCAGGATAGGTTAGAAAGACAACGCAACCAATCAGGAAAAATACACACATTAAAATAAGTAATGTTTTCTCATTTCTCGCTGGGAGCAACCAACCATGCGGTAATCAGCAGTCCTCTTCAGGCAGGATTGTGTCGGGTGAGACAGAAGCGACTCCCGCTACAAGTGAACCGGAGGCTGCGGCCTCAACGTCACAGTACCGGGACCCAGAATCGGTCCCCAATGAGGTCTCACCTATGGATGAAGAACCCTCTTCGGTGGCCAGAAAAGATAGGGTACACTTAGTAATTGTTTTCGAAAAAATTCATTTTTCTCGTGATACTAAATACATTAAAGGTATTCTCAGTGGGGAGTTACGAGTAATCAATCAACGTGATTGCTTAAGATATCACGCTGATAACATTGAGGATTACAAGAAGTTGAAAACATACTTCGAAAACTCAACCATTCCCCCTACACCCACCAGTTACCCCACCTCAGACCATTAAATTGTATTATAAAAAATCTAAAGAGCCTCCGTGGCTCAGACTGCAGCGCGTCGGCTTTTCACCGCTGAATATCGTGATTAAAATCCCGATCACTCCATGTGAGATTTGTGCTGGACAAAGCGGGGGCGGGACAGGTTTCTCTCCGGGTACTCCGGTTTTCCCTGTCATCTTTCATTCCAGCAACACTCTCCATAGCATCTATCAGTCATTAATAAATCACTTTGGGAGTGGTAACCCCGTCGTACTAATAGCCTATATATGATTCATACATTACATCCCTGACCCGGTCAATGACTGGAAAACAGGTTGTAGGTTTTCATTTTCACAAAAAATCTAAATGAGACCGTCGACATTGACGATGTAAAAATAGAATTAACAGAATTAGGATATGCACCTATAGACGAGCGCCAGTCATCAAAAAGAGACAACAGAAAGAAAGTAATCAAATTCCCAGTATTCTCCCTGACACTTCCACGGGGAGAATATCTGGTATATCTGTGGCTGTAAAGTTAAAATTGAAGCGTTCAGAAGTAGTAATGCGCCAGTACAATGTCATAAGTGCCAGCGGTTAGACCACTCAGCTAACTACTGCTACATGTCTTTGAGGTGAATAGGGTATTTTGAGCAGTTCGGCGGCCTTCACTCACATGACCTCACTAAGGCGGTTGGCTAAGAGCGCGCTCTTAAACTCACATGATCTTACGCTGGCTCCATGTTCAGGCTTAACCTCACAAAACCCAGGTTCGACCATAGCTTAAGGGCATTAACCTTACAGATCCAAATTCGGTGCCAAAACTTTAAGCTGACACTAACGGCCAAAGTGATTATGGCTAAGAGGGCAAGCTTGACCCAATAGGCATGACGTGTCTAGACTTAACCACACAGATCCCTGGTTTGGCCCCAGGAATAAGGGCGTTAACCGTACAGAACCTAGCTTGAAGCCTAAGACTACAAGCTTTTACCTAAGAGACTCCAAGTTCAACACACGGTCTAACCGGATAAGAGTGCAAGCTTAACCTAACAGACTTCAACTTCGATACCCGGACTGACTGCATGTCTAACGTTATGCTGAGCACCCGTTAACATAACTTAAACCTAACCTCCCATGCCAACCGCATAAGAATTTAAGCTTAACCTAACAGACTTAATGTTAATTGCATACAAGTGCAGACCTAACGTTACGCTGACCACGCGTTAACCTAACTTAACCTCCCCGGACTTGGAGCTGAACTTGGAACAAGATGCGGGCTATAATGCTTAAAGGAGAATAATAAAACGAAGTTTTATTAATGATTTTCAATACGGGATCTAAAATGAAAATAGTCTCTTGCAATATAAGGCTTAATACATATGCTTTATCCAAAGGGTTGTAACATTGGGAAGCACATTGGGGCTCGAAGCTGAGTGACTGCAGAATTATTCCTCCTCCTCCGCCTCCGCATAGACTTAGACTTCCTCCTCCTACTCCTCTTCCTCCTCATAGACTTAATAGCGTTTAACTATCTCCTCCTCCTAAGTGTAAGCTTAACCTAACAGACAAGGATTCGACTCCAGTCTTAACCTTACTGTTCCTAGATTCTACCCTAGATTTAATCTTACAAAGGCTAACTGCAAGTCTAACGTTACGCTGACCACACGGTAACCTAACCTAAACCTAACCTCCTATGCCAACCGCATAAGAATTTAAGCTTAACAGACTCAAGTTTGATGCCCAAGAGTGAATTTAACCTAACTTTGCTGAACATGTAACATAATGAGGCCACACTGTTTTAACTTGCAATAATCACGTGGTCATAGATATGCATGTTTAAACGTGTTCGCTATCAGGCTTCCTCTCTTGTAAATTCAAGTCTTTATATATGGTATGAGTAGGAATGTTTTACTTAATCGATGACATACGGTGACAAGGACATTGATAGTTTATGTTCAAAGCATTAAAGTGATCGGAAACAAATTTGTGTACAAAAAGCTAGCTGTGCTGGACTGCACTGCGCTGTGAGCGCCAAAAGGCGTGAGCTTATTATTTAGCCCGCCTTTCCCTTAATGTTTTCAAACGGATGAAGATAAAAGGCAGACGCAATGAGTGAAAAAATATTTAGGACTTCGGTAGGAAGCAAAAGGCATTCCTTATCGCTTTATAGCAATGGACTTGAGCGCTCATTTCTCGAGAGCAGATCTAGTGTTTGTAAAGTGTTGTAAAAAGAGGGAATGGCTGCGCGAGTATCTACCATCAGCATGTGAAGTTTTCGATCTGCATGAATTAGAATGCTCATCATTAAAAACTCTTCTGAAGGAGCATAGTACGGAAACGCGTAAACAGTCTTTACGCCATGTGTGTATACTCTTTGATTGGTTATGTGGAAATGCATGCCAGGAAGTGAGCTACATATTCAAAGTGTAGTGTTCAAATGTCGACAGTGAGAAAGAAACAAGTGTAGAATTAAGACATCATGCTATTTCTATCTGATACTAAGTGTAACGCAGTTGAAAAGGCAATCGTAAAGTGTTATGCTTGCAAAAGGATACTAAACACTTTTACTGAAGAAGAGTTGAATGCATTACCAAAGGTATTCTTGGTCAATGTAGCTGCGAATGTTGTAAAGAAGATCTGGGATAAGGTGCCTCGTGTGTGGACACAAGATCCTGTTTTGTCGGAGCATCAAACGTGTAGTTTTCATCATAAACAAGTGAGTCTAGTCAAGAAAGCTTCAGTGAGACAGTGCCGTACATGTCAACTCATTAAACGGTATCACGGATCTAAAACTAACGATTTGACTTCGCTTATAAACACTTATCTAGGGCTGTGAAAAGAGTAAGCAAGCTGTCGCAGAAAAAGGTGAAGAAACGTGCTGGGAGGAAGGTGAGGAATCATGCTGGGCATGGACTCGTCAATAAGATGATTGGTCTTCCTCCCTTTGAGCTTCATCCTGCTAGTTACCAGTACTGTGGCCCTGAAACTCGACTTGACATCCGCTTGGCACGCGGTGATCCTAGCATTAGTATGTTAGATGGCTCCTGCAAAGAGCATGAAATTGCTTATAGACAAAATAAACCTGAACTAAGACATGTAGGTGATGAAAATTTGCTTTGTAAAGCTATGCAGCGTGTGACGTCACCTAATGCTACAGTTGTTGAGAAGATAGCAGCACTTATCGTTGCCGGTGCAATGAAAGGGAAACTGTTGCTAGGTGAAGGCCTTAAAAAGACGAAACCAGCAGAGAAATAACTAAGGACTAATCCGATTTACTTTGGTGAAAGAAGAAAATGTACACATACGCTGAAGTAAATAAGATTTGTAAAACGTAATACAGTTGTTGCTTGATTAGTTTTAGCTTGTTCCTTGTCAAACACTATTCCAATTCCTAACTTAACTAGTAGTAGTGAAATTGACTAACGAGTTTATGCATTCTTAACTAGTAGTGGTAATGTTGACTAACAAGTTTATGCAATAGTAGACAGGAGAGGTGCTAGAACAAACAAAAATTCAATAAACGTTTTAAAGTACAGCCTCATTATTAATCCATGAATTGAATAGTTATTAAAACCAAGCCATTTGACGTACAGTTTATTAGCACGACAACTAATAACACGTTCTTTTAAATAGTGATTAGGATGTTTTGTTTTCTGCAGCTCTTCGATGTAGAATCCTCCCTTGATAGGCCGTTCAGGAAGATCATGAATTAAATTGGCAACTGGATTAGTAAGCTTAACTCTGCTTAGTTGAAAATTGTCTGTGCTCCACTTAGAGTTGTATCCTTTTGTGAAGACAGACGTGTGTTTGCTGATGCGAACAAAATCACCTTTTTGAAAGCGATGGTGACGTGATAAGCTATTTTGATTATGTGATGAATAGCATCTAAGCGTGGTCTGTTCTTGGTACCAAGACGTGCCTTTGTGCCGATAGTGCAATGAGGCGTATCGTTGTAGGTAGACACAAGTCTAGGTAGGAGATCAATCCAGTGATAAGAGTCTTTAGCTGTGAACTCTTGTCAAATCATAGTTTTAAGCGTACGATTACAGCGATCTACAATGGTAGCTTAAAGATTGATGTACGTAGAATAGTGATGAATGCTTATTGACTTCAGATAAGTAGAAAAACCTTGTTGTAAAACTCCTTATTTGATCAGTTTGAAGAAGCCGTTGGGAGCGTTTTGATTGTTGAACAATACGTTGGAAAGCGTCTTTGACATGACCTGCTGTCTTAGAACGCATTGGTTCTGCAAAAGCGAACTTAGAGTACACATCGATGACAGTAAGAAGATACTTATACTATTCATTACTAGAGGCATACGGAATCATTTCTACTAAGTCAGCGTGCAATAGTTCACCCTTCCCACTTGTAAAGACGCGTCTGCGACGGTAGGTGCGACGAGCTGGTTTATGAAACTCGTGTGCGAAGCTCAGTTTTACAGGCGAGGTCTTGCTTTGAGAAGCCATTAATCAATAATACCAGTATGACGTAATTCATCTTCTATTTCTAGAATCTTTTGTGACTAGCATTTTGAGAAACTCTTAGAAGTTGCAAACGTTGTACGCGTAAGTTAGGGTCGTTCCATTACCTTACGTCTACATAGGTTAACAGATGCTTGTAGACAACATTAAGACCACGTGTAGACCGTTGATGCGAAAGAAACAGCTTAGAAATAAGATCGCGGTACTTGCGACTCTTGCTTGCATTTATAGTTTCTGTCCTCTTGTAATTATGTCGAGTGTATTTCTCCATATTTTTAAGATCATCTTCCGAAATTATATCTGTGACAGCTATCCGAGAAAAAAGGAGTTATAAAAGACCTTTTGTAGGGTTATAAGTTACACCTTTTACGAAGAGACTATTAGCAGTAATCTTAACATTTGCATTACCTATTCTAAAACAATCCTCTTCATAGCGAATACCGTAGGCTGTCTGTTTGCCCTGTAAGGAGCTCTTTTATGTAAGGTGCAAAGAGTGAAACTTAGGTATCTTGAATAAAAGTCTTTAACTAATTACGATACTCCGGTGTGATTAGAACCTCAGACAAGGAAGGTAAATCGTGTTTAGATGTAGTAAGCGCTTCAGCAACAACGTCTATAGTTAAAAGCTTAAAGGTCGATTCACACATCTCCGGGACGTGACGGCGCTCTTCGTGTCCGTATCCGTCCTTTCCGACACGAATATTTCACGTCTGTTCTCACATTTCAGTTCCGTGCAGTTCCACGCAAAAGTCGGCAGGCAATCAAGGGTTCCATGATGAGCTTTTAGTGATGATGAACTGTTAATGATAGCTATAATCTTGGATGAAGAGGGAGAAAGAGTGGGTTCATCCTATATGTAAACGCTGGGGTAAGGAAGGAGAGTTTTATACTCTATATAAGTGCTTGAAGGTTGACGAATTAAATTTTCACGGATACACTACATTTGCTTTTAATTACTTGAAAAATTAAATAATAATTACTAGAAAAATTAAATAAATGAAATTGTTGTGCCTTGCCGCGCCAAAGATGGTGCCTATGTACAGAGAGACTGATTTTCTTAATCATAAAACAAAAAATGTTAGTTACCTACCTTCAGCTTCCATTTTCTCGCCAATTTCGTCCCATACGCTCAAACCACTATCCATATATCTCGAATCAGCTAAATTATATAGAAAAGTGTGTGCCTTCACTAATTCAATCAGCAGTTCGGCCTTCATTTTGGGAGGTAAAAATCAGTTCAAACGTACACAGATAACCTCAGTACTCGAAGAAAGCAGAGAAGCAGGAAGGAGGGAAGAGAGAAATCACGTCCGTGAAAACAAGAAAATATCGTTGGGGAGCGAATACGTATTGCCGGCACGGATTACGGAGAAGCACTGAAGGTCACGGCGAATGACGTCAACGGAAGTGTTGGAAATCATCCCTTCGTTTACATGGCGAGGATATTTTATTTTCACGGAAGATGCCGTCACGTCTCGGAAAGCGCCGTCACGTCCCGAGATGTGTGAATCGATCTTAACTCGCGTGGATGGTAAAGAGACGTTAAGGTCTTCTTCCTCGCCCTCTTCGTCATCATCCTTACCCCGCTTCTCCTCTTCCTCATCTTGCTTCTCTCTTTCTTCTTATTCTTCTTTTTCAGGCTTCTCCTCTTGCTTCCCATTGTTTTTAGATATTTGCAGATTACCAGAACTTATAATATACTCGGACCATGACGTAGAATTTAAAATTTCTTTTAGTGATCTTCCGAGTTGCGTTTTCAAAAAGAAATCAATATCTGCTTCAATAAATTTAAGCTCTTTAAATTTACGTCGAATATTGTCTCCCGCACGGAAAATACGTTATGTAATCTCTTTACTTGATGTGGACATGGTATCGGTTTTAGATCGAGTGCAGTATGTAACCGCTGTTTTGATGCTTATAAAATGTACAAAGCCCATGCGATACCGACCGCGGTGAACATTACTCTCTTTATCAATAACTAAGAAGTCGTAACGTTGTGATGACCAACATGTAGTGCACAGTCGTTTAAAGCCTTTGAATGTCATACCAGTGTTAACATTATCGTCATGCACATGTCGCATGTTGAGTTCATCTTGTCGAAAAAGCACAATGATATTAGCGTTGTCAAGTATCAACTGATTAGGCACACGAGAATAGGGTATTATTCCAGCCCGGGAGTCAACATATTTCTAATGTTATAAGTAAGTGGAAATTAATGCAATCTTACTTGGAGAGCATCTCAGAGAAGAAATGTGTTCATTGCGATGTCCAGGAATCCACCATCCCGCCCCAAGAAGTATATTTACTTTTGTAACCTAATTAAGATTATTACACCGCACTTTTATTTATGAAGTAGCTACTTGTATTCCTACTGGCCAATGTAAAGTGGCATGTGATCTCTTTCCCGTCAAGAAAGTTAATTATAATCCGTTACCAACCGCAGCACAATAAACGATACTAGAGGCCTAGGGCCACTTCGTGACTTCTAACAGTCCAGACCTATGGTCTTGTCCAGATCCTATCCTAACCGTCCGCACGGCAAGAACCAGTTCACTTCCTATCCTAACGTCCACACGGCAAGAACCAGTCCAGACCAATCGTGTTTCCACACGAAACTAGAGGCCTAGGGCCGCTTCGCGGCATATAACCATCCAGAACAATGGTCTTGTCTAGATCTTATCCTAACCGTCCGCATGGCAAGAATCAGTCCAGATCCTATCCTAATGTCCACACGACAAGAACTATTCCAGACCAATCGTGTATCCTCATGAAACTAGAGCCAGAGGGCCGCTTCGCGGCATCTAACCGTCCAGGCCAATGGTCTTTTCCAGATCCTATCCTAACCGTCCGCACGGCAAGAACCAGTCCAGATCCTATCCTAACGTCCGCACGGCAAGAACCACTCCTGATCAATGATCTTGTTCAGATCGTATCCTAACGACCGCACGGCAAGAACAACTCCTCACCAATAGTGTAACAATAATCACCACCACCAGCTATCGAAGCATAGTTCCTAAATACAGAGTTTGGCAGCACTGAGCACTGCTGGAGAACATCCTTTCCGAGAAGGTCGTAAGCGAGTAAACAAACGATAGTCGTTACGCGTCTGTGAAAGTCTTGACTCCCAGGCCAGACTAATGATGAGAATAGGTTTGACATAAATAAAAGCCATCTACATATTTATGACGTTCCATACTAAAGTATGCACGAATAACATATTGCTGTTCTGTAGCGTCATCGTCAAAGATCATAAGAGAATTGGGTAGCACATCATCTGGTGGCAATACTTGCTCACGCGCATTAAATTGAAAATATCTCAAACTAGCTTTTACGAGATCTTGCATAATAAGTTGTAAAATAATATACAGCGGATGATAGAGTGACTTTGCGAAAATGTTTTGAAAGCGTATGCCATTTAGAGAGGTAATAAGTGTAAGTAAAAGATTTGTCTTGCCGCATCTTGATGGCCCAGTAAAGATACATAGAAACTGTAGAAGTAAACAATTATCCATGACGACTTTGCGTATTTGTAGCAGAACACGGTTGGAGATGTGATACTATGTCACTAACAGGTAGTGTGTCTTACTGCTTTATAATCTTCATGCTGACTGAATAAAGAACATATAACGAATGACGTAATAACAAGCAACTATCAGTTCGTAAATCGCTGTTAGCGAAATAAGTCGTGTACAGAATGGTGAAACAACGATGTCCTGACATTGTGAAGAAGAAAACTAAAACTGTTGGGTGGAAAGAAGTTGTAAATGCTGTGCAGAAAGCTATTCGAGAATAATACATTGCACAAGTAGCTATTACTAAAGCACTACGCGCAGCTAGAGCGAGAATTTCTCATAAGAGTTAAGCAATGTTTAGCAATCGTGCTCGAATTATTCCTGTACCGAAACGAGGTGTATTCCTTCCAGCTCTGTTTGCAGGACTAGCGGATTTAGTATCTCTCCTAGGTGGCGCCAGTGCTGTACCAAGACCTGTTAAGTCTGTAGAAAAGGCGAAGCAGCCATTGAAAGGAAGTGAGCGCCATAATAAGCGCCGTAAAATAAAAGGGCTAGGTATATACATTTCGCCAAAAAAGGTCTGCTGAATTCATTGCCACATCGAGCTCTAACCCACGAAGAAGCTGCTATGTATGCTAACAACTAGGAACTCACTATTTTCTCGGTGTGTATATGCGAAATAAGTTACCAACATGCCCGCGAAAACTTGAGAGTGCTGCAATCAACTTAGACGAAAGTCGTGGACCTGGAACTCATTACGTTGCTTACGTAAAACGTAACTCAAAAGTATGGTATTCCGATAGTTATAGAGGCTTACCCTGTCCATCTGAGCTCATACGATATTTCAGAAGCAGTTCAGGCATTGTTTACAATAAAACTGTGTGCAAGAATTGAATACACGCATGTGTGGGCGATTATGTCTAATGTTCTTATATCAAATCTAGACTGCAGACAAAGGGCATTAGTGTGCTCGTGATGACGAGCGTTGCAAGAACGTTTGTTGTACGCGGAGAAGGATCTGAAACAACTGTCTACTTTAATCCACCGATCGAACTCAATCATCGGCTACATAGTCTTGGGCTAGTATCATTTGAAAGCTGCATTAAAGTCAATTACGTGCGAGATGGCCAGAAACAAGTTCTACTACGATGAGTATGTCCTAACTCTGCCGTCAGGCATTTATTCTGCAGAAGATATTCATGAATACAATGAAAGTATGTTGATTGAACTGTTGGTAACAATAATTACAAGTTCTCTCTTTCAGTAAGCAGCAAAACACACAAATGTGTTATTGAATATTCTTTCAAGATTGACTTTAAATCACAACCTAATTTGATTGAACCGTTGTTCGGATTTTCATCAAGAGAACTAACACCGAACGTATGTCATGAAACTGATCGACCTACAACACTTTTCGATGAGCATCACGTAAGGATCACGTCTTGTAATATTATTAACAGACTTGTATAATTATCAACAAACTTCGCACGTACTGCACGACTTGATCATTACGGAAGAAGGTGGTTACAGTATTCGTGAGAAGCCGTCAGTTGTGCTTTATCATCCTGTGACGGTAAAGCACATTGGTAACATTACCCTTAGACTTGTGAATAAAAATAATAAGCACATGGATTCAGATCGTCACACGTACGTAGCTTACAAACTTAAGCTTAAATCAATATGAAACAAATATATAAAACACGGTGTACATCGAGGAGACATGCCACATGTTTGCGAGGAGTTATCGAGTTAACAGATATGCATAGAGAGATTCCCCAAGACTTAGGTTATACGCTACTACAACAACAATATGGAAGAGATGCTAGATCTAATGAACACAGTAGAAACTCAAGAAGGTGTAGTACGAAATGAGTTCCATTTTTATCAACGTTTGGACTTACTAACAATGATGAAATTCGCATGATTATCAATCAGCAAGATGTATACACCCTACCTCATGAAAGTTACCTCTATATCGAAGTACGAATAGATAAGGCTGAGGAGAGTGGGTCGAGCACATCTCAACTAAACAACCATGGTCTAGCTTTTCTATTTTTGGAGACGCGTTATGAAGTAAATGGTGTTGAAATAGAACGATCGAAGAATGTTGGTATTACAAGTGCAATGAAACACTACCCTTCATTCATTGTTAAAGAAATTAATGTTTTGCAAATGGCAGGGTGGTGTCCAAAAACTACCAACAATAGGATGATTAATGAGGATGGTACTTTTAGGTATATTATCATTGAAACATATTCTTGGCTTCGCTGAAGACTTCACATTATTATAATCAACACAAAACAAGAGCTAATTCTGATCAGTGATCGCAGTGATTACAATGCGTTTAAAGCAGCAGTGGTACATGTAGACTCAAAAATTACCCTTCAGCGTATCCTGTGAAGGATTCCACTTGTAACATTATCTGATCGAAAAATGATTCGATTGCTCAAGATTGTAGAAAATGATACACAGATGCCAATACGGTTTCGAAGTTGGGAGCTGCATGAGTATCCTGTGTTAACACCTACAAACAAACATAGCTGGGCAGTAAAAACATCACGGATCACTGAAAAACCTCTGTACATTATTTATGGATTTCGAACGGATCGTAAATTGAACCATGAAAAAGATTGCTCTCAGTTTGATCACTGCAAATTGAGAAATATCGGACTATACCTCAACTGAGTTACTCACCCCTACGAAAACATGGATATTAATTTCGAGAAAAATAAACTTGGGTGTTTCTATGACATGTTTTGTAAATTTCAATCATAATATTGCCAAAAAGTGATCGCCCGCTATTTTCTACTGAAGAATTTAAAAATAAAGCACCGATTGTTGTTATAAACTGCTCTTATCATGGAGATATTCATCTAGAATTTGAGACATCCGAAAATATTCCTGATAACACTATAGCCTATTGTCATATTATTCACATGACTGATGTCACTTAACATCCACTATCCAATATCGTCAAAAGACTATAAAAAATAATATTTCTATTTCATTATTATTAGTAGTTTGTGTGTGCTTCTACATCCAGAATCATGGATAGGAAAGAATAAAACAGAGACCATGAAGCAAGAAAAACTTGCTTGTGCAAATCTCGCATTGAACCTAATGATACACAAGTAAGTAAGGCTATTAGAGCTTTCTGTTAAGTTAAACGCTTACGCTGTATGTCACAACATTTGATTATGTATTTACCATCTGGTTTTATATCAACGTACGCTGCTTACGATATACATTCCGCTTGGGAAATGCTACCTTTCCATTTTAAGTTGTTATTAGAAATAGCCGCATGCAGACATTGCCAGCAACACTACAAGAATCGAGGTAAAACCCCGTAATACCAATTGGGATGGATTAAATCCAATGATTAAGGACTGTAGATTGTGTATGCGTGAATTAAGCAATGTATTTAAAGCTGTATCTCCAATGTGTTAATAATTACATATGTGATAAACTTAAAAAACGCTATTTATTTCGCCCTTTATTCACCACTCCTAATACCGCAATCTACTTGTAACTTTCATCAATGAGTATATGCACAGCTATCCAGTATCATTTTGTTGCGACGTGCTACGGGTAAGTATTATTTATGTTCCAATTGCATGTCTTGGAAATATCGTCAGTATACTGTATATCAGGTAAGTATTAACCTCTCTTGTTAGGTACCCGGTAAGCAGCGCAAAACAGTTTCCGGATCAAAACACAAGAGTTTAGTCTCCGGATAATATCAACAATATTGTAAGCTACTGTAAGTCTCTAGAGTTCAAATCTATAAACTCTGAAGTTCAAATCTAAAATTGAGTATTCCAGACACTAAAAAAACGAACAGCACGTTACGCGTTAGCACAGACACTATCGTATTCCAAGTTCAGCTCCAAGCTTCCTTAAGTCGCTGTCGAACGTTACGACCCATATGAATAAAGCAAATGTATTAAGCCTAGCTCCGTAGTACCGTGCCGCCATCTTATTTCGAGTTCAGTTCCAAGCCCCATCAGTGTGCCTTTCAACATTACGCCCCCTATGAATAAAGCAAATGCATTAAGTCTTACACCATTTCCATAGTTCTGTTAGTTCGACGTGTAGCCGCTAAGCTAGTGTAGGGAAGCGCTTCCGGTTAGGTTAATGCCGGGTCAGCGTTAAGTTACGTCTGCCCAATTAACTAGCTGTAGGGAAGGGCGACCGGTTAGGTTTACGCCTGGTCAATGTAAGGTAAAACCAGCACTTTTATGCGGTTAGTCCGGTATCGAATTGAATTATGTTGAGTTAAGCTTACACTCTTTTGCGGTTAGTCTGGGAGGTTAGATTAAGCTTCGAGCCACAAAGATGCTTCCTAAACTTTACGCCCCAGATGAATAAAGTAAATGTATTAAGCGTTACCCCATCTCTCTAGTCCCATGTGCAGCCGCCATCTTATTCCTAGTTCAGCTCTGAGCTCCCGAAGTCACCGTCCGTCATTACGCCCCATATGAATAAAACATACGTATTAAGCCTTATAGCCGTCATCTTGTTCAAATTCAGCTCCAAGCTCCCTTAAGTTGCTTTCCAATGTTACACCCCTATGAATAAAGCATATCGTCGCTGCCGGGACAAAACCTCCTATATGAAATGTTTTAGCTTAGAACTTTGGCTGGTAAGGTTCTGTCATCTAAGGGGCAATAATGTGTGAACATCGTCAAGGCATTCTCGCTCTTCATAATATATGTGCTGCGGTTCAGTATATCTCCAAAAATATTATCACATAGCAGGTTTCGTCCCGGCAACGACGATATATGTATTAAGCCTTATAGCCGCCATCTTGTTCCAAGTTCATTTTTACTATTTAAACAATTGTATTACCGTATATAACCTCCGTGGCTCAGGCGGCACTGCGCCGGCCTTTTACCGTGGTTCAAATCCCAGTCACTCCATGTGAGATTTGTGCTGGACAAAGCGGAGGCGGGACAGGATTTTCTTCGGGGACCCCGGTTTCCCCTGTCATTTTTCATTCCAGCAACACTCTCCAATATCATTTCATTTCATCTGTCAGTCATTAATCATTGCCTCAGAAGTGCGACAGGCTTCGCCAGCCGGCACAGTTCCTGTCCTCGCTGCTAGATTGGGGCTTCATTCATTCCATTCCTTACCCGGTCATATGATTGGAAACGGCTGTGGATTTCATTTTGTATTACAGTACATAAAACAACCAAAGCAGTTTTATCCGGTCACTCTTAAATAGAAAAAATTAAAATGTACATTTTTACAGATTTTTAAGAACAAAGAAGTGAAATAATTAACGAAGATCATTGACGTACATAAAACAGGAGTACATGTTTTCATTTTTAAACTGGAATCTAGAAAAATTAAGAAAGTTGACAGTCGCTACTTGACTGTTGAAGGGAGCAGACGTGTTTGTGCAGCGATGGGTATTTCCGTATCAGCTTGGCGAGCAGCAACCGTGACATGGGCAAAAGGGCAGGGGCTGCAGAGTCTGAATGCTGACCTGCAGCAGGCAGTTACCCGGGGAGTGTTGTATCGTTGGCACTCATTACCACATTACTTGTTATAGGAAGCTTGGAGTTAAAACCGGGCCATGTTCAATCAGGTTCACAAGAGGTAGTGAACGTGAACGTGAAGCGGAAGGAGTGCAAGAGGAACTTAAGATCTGGTGCTAAGTGTGATATGTGTGGAATGTGGTTTCATTTCAAGTGTGGTAAGCTACAAGCCCTGGACAGAGATAAGGAAAGGATGGCATGTAGCAAGTGTTTCATGAATGGGAATGTGATTAGCGACAAGGCAGGAGTTGACGAACTACAACGGGAATAAAATGAAACAAATCTCATGATTGCAGAGTTACAAAAGAAGATAAAAGAAGTGTATAGGAGAAATGTAGGCACCCATTCATCAGTTGAGAATATGAAACCTGTACATTGTGTGGTGATAGGCGATTGTATCGTGCAGCATATAGGACAGGAAAATAGGCCAATGAAAGTGATGTGCATGCCGGGAATACGAGCGGAAGAGTTGAACAGGAAAATAGAGGATAAATGCGGCGGGAATGAGGAAGTAGTAATTCTCCACGTAGGTACTAATGACTTTAAAATGCAACACACTGAAGGTATAACCTAATGGGGGACATTTGTGATCCAGTGAACTCGACTAAGAAAAGGTTCCCGAAAGCATATGTTGTAATTAGTGGTATATTAAGGAGACCAGATGTATCATTGAAGGAGGTCGGCCGATTGAACGCAGAGCTTCAGTGGGTTGCAGAGAGTTACGGATCACTATGTGTAGACGGCAAAAGTTGGATCGACAACCGTGACATGGGCAAAAGCGCAGGGGCTGCAGAGTCTGAATGCTGACCTGCATCAGGCAGTTACCCGGGGAGTGTTGTATCGTTGGCACTCATTACCACATTACTTGTTATAGGAAGCTTGGAGTTAAAACCGATGGCCTCGATGTCGTTGTAGTTGCATCGAATCTGCTCCCGTCGTGGAATATCATTCGGCTGCCTGTTCTGCGCCGTCATCTGTTTGGGTGGAAAATGACTCGGTAATCCTCGAAAGGAGTTCACCAAATCTCGCCACTTCTCGCTGGTTCAGATGAAGTCCATTGACGATTGAAGGGAGAGAACAAGTCAGTTCCTTTTCTTTGTATAGGAGACGATTTATTGGCGAAAACAGATATATAGATAAAGCGGAAGCATTAAATAAGCACTACGTAAAGGTTTTTAATCCGATGGCACAGTTATTCTGGGACAATTTTCCAAAACTAATAATGATTTCCAAATTAAAGCTTCATTATTGCGTAAAGGTATTTCTAAACTCAGAAGAAGTAAATCATGTAGGCCGAATTCTAATTCCGGAGAGGCACTTAAACTCGGGGGTGAAGCGATCCTACCATATTTAATGAATGAAAACCTGCAACCTGTCTTCCAGTCATTGACCGGGTCAGGGATGTAATGAATGAAAGATGTATAGGCTGTTATTACAATGGGGTCGCTACTCCCAAGGTGATTTATTAATGAGTGATAAATGCTATGAAATGATAATGGAGAATGTTGCTGGAATGAAAGATGACAGGTAAAACCGGAGTACCCGGAGAAAAACCTGTCGCGCCTCCGCTTTGTCCAGCACAAATCTCACATGGAGTGACCGGGATTTGAACCACGGTATCCAGCGGTGAGAGGCCGACGCGCTGCCCCTACCATATTTAATAAGAATCTTTAATATATCAATAAATAATACGAAGGTTCCAGAAGATTGGAAATCGCCCATTGTAGTTCCTATTCACAAAGGGGGTGATAAGAGCGACTTGAATAACCACAGACCGGTAAGTTAGACGTCAGTCGTATGCAAAGAAATGGAGCAATTAGTAGCAGATTATTTGAGGTTAAAATTGGACTCTTCTGGAATGATATGTAAGGGGCAGCATGGTTTAAAGAAGGCTTCTCCTGCGAAAGTCAGCTCTGTACCATATGCCAAGATATATCGGAACAACTCAACAGTGGGTCAAGGATTGACGCAATAGTAATTGATTTTGCTAATGCACTCGATCATGTGCCACATGACATCCTGCTTAACAATTTAGCAGTACGGGCATTGACGTCAGAGTTGTGAAATGGATACGAAAACTCCTCAATTGAAGAACTCAGAGGGTGTGCGTGGGAGAAACGCTATCTTCTCCAATAAGTATTACGTCTGGTGTGGCTCAAGGTAGCATTATTGGGCCTATTATTTTCATACTTCTCCTTAATGATATGCCTGATTTCATAAAATCGGAAGTGCACGTATTTGCCGATGATTGTGTCATATATCGGGAGATAAAGACTGAGGTGGACGAACTATTGCTTCAGCAGGATTTAGATACGATTGAAAAATGGGCGCGTGAAAATCAAATGAAAATCCACAGTGGAAAAAGCAAGAAATTGTGTTTCATTAAAAACAAAATGACAGGAAAGAGGGATTACGAAATTGGAGGATAAATTTTTGTTGAAGTTAGTTGTAAGTACTCAGGTCATACTATTAGAAAATACTTAAACTAGTCAGAGCAAGGGGATATGTAGTTAAGAAATCCTGGAGATCGTTACATTTTATTATGTGGAATCTGAAGAAAGCTAATTCTGGTGCCAAAAGTAAAGCTTATAAATGCTTGGAAAAACCGATTCTCGAATATGGATCTGCGTGCTGGGATCCGTACAGGGTGTGTTTAATAAATTCCCTATAAAAAAGTTCAAAGAAGAGCGATGCCTTTCGTAACCGGGATTAGGAGGAATACCGTTAATTAGAAGAGTCTTGAATCTAAAAGAATTAGAGCTCGCCCGTGTGGTGTTATAAGAGCTATACGGGAAAAGCTGTCTGGAGTAGTATTAGGAATAGGTTGGAACCTCCCTCATACTTATCGAGAAATGATCATAAGCATAAAATTAGGGCCAGAAACCAGCATACGGACGTGGGCAAGTTTCCCTTCGTTAACAAGATCATAAGGGATTGGAATAAATCACCTGCAGCAGTCTTTTATAGATTCCCTTCCGGTATCAAGTCATTTAGGAAGACCATTAGTGATACTGTAAAGTGAAAAGTAAAAGTTCTAAATTATGGACACTGAATTTGTGATTTTCTCCTTGGTGTAGATTGTGAAACTAGGATGTTTTTCTTGTTGTATTCCCTTTCCAGGGAATTGCTCGTTGTACTTGTGTTGTGTTAGTTGTTGTTGTTGTTGTTGTTGTTGTTGAGTAATTACCAATATTTTTAACCTTATTATCGCTTGTAATGTTAAGCTAGTAGTAAGTTCAACCTACAATATTGAAAGCTGTAGTGTATGACGATGATGGATTTAGAATTTTAAACAGGGCCGATAACTTTAGATGTTATGCCCCTTTAAACAACAAGCAAGCAAGAAAGAATTTTAAACTTAGACTAGTAGTATTTCTTGTAATATATTCTTTCCAGAGATTTGCTTGTTATACTGTTGTTGTTCTTGTAGGGTACCGGTAATTATGTTTTTCACATTATTTTATTAACATTGTAATGTTAAGGTTATAAAAAGGTCAACCTATAGTA
Organism: Anabrus simplex; assembly: GCF_040414725.1. Taxonomy (NCBI): domain Eukaryota; kingdom Metazoa; phylum Arthropoda; class Insecta; order Orthoptera; family Tettigoniidae; genus Anabrus; species Anabrus simplex. The sequence goes on from NC_090265.1 coordinate 220,342,251, forward strand.
CTGTAAGCCGTAGAGTTAAGCACTGGAAATACTTAAGTTCTGTATTAAATTTTATACGATAATGCTGGATATAGAATGTTAAATTAGTAGTATTTCTTGTAATTTTTTTCCGTGGAATTGCTTGTTGTACTCCAGTTGTTGGGGTAGTTATGTTTAAGTTTATATTATCACTTGTAGTGTCAAGCTATTAGTAAGCTCAACCTATAGTATTGTAATCCGTAGTGTTAAGTACTGGAAATACTTAAGTTGTGTGTGAATTTGTATATGATGATGCTGGATTTAGAAAATTAAACTAGTAGTATTTCTTGTAACATTTGCTTTCCATGGAATTGCTTGTTGTACTGTTGTTGTTGTAGTAGTTGTTAATTACGTTTTATTTCAACCTTACTTTATTGTAACTTGTAACGTCAAGCTAGTAGTCAGCTCAACCTGTAGTTTTGTAAGCCATAGTGTTACGTACTGGAAATAATGAAGTTTGGTATGAAACTGTACATGGTGTTGAATTTAGAATGTTAAACCGGTAGTATTTCTTGTAATATTTTTTTCCATGGAATTTCATTTTGTACTCGATTTGTTGCAGTTGTTGGGTAGTATGTTTTTAACTTGTCATTATTATCACTTGTAGTGTTAAGCTAGTAGTAAGTTCAATGTATAGTATTGTAATTCGTAGTGTTAAGTAGGTACTGGAAATACTTAAGTTGTGTGCGAATTTGCATATATAATGACGCTGGATTTAGGAAGTTAAACTAGTAGTATTTCTTGCTTGTTGTACTCTTGTTCTTGGTGGTGGTGTTGTAGGGTACTTACGGTTTACTTTCACTTTATTATTACTTATAATGTTAAGCTAGTAGTAAGCCGTAGTGTTAAGCACTGAAAATACTTAAGTTGTGTGTGAATTTGTATATGGTGATGCTGAATTTAGAATGTTAAACTTGTAGTCATTCTTGTAATATTTTCTTTCCATATATTTGCTTGTTGTACTCTTGTTGTTGTTTGTTTGTTTGTTTGTTTGTTTGTTTGTTTGTTTGTTTGTTTGTTTGTTTGTTTGTTTGTTTGTTTGTTTGTTTGTTTGTTTGTTTGTTTGTTTGTTTGTTTGTTTGTTTGTTTGTTTGTTTGTTTGTTTGTTTGTTTGTTTGTTTGTTTGTTTGTTTGCTTGCTTGCTTGCTTGCTTGTTGTTGTTGGGTGATTGTGTAAACCTTACTTCATTATTACATTACTGTAAGTGACCATTGCCACAAGGATATTTCCCATTTGCAATATATTTGTTAACATTAATATAGTTAAAATTTGAAAAAAAAATGAAAGTTTGGAAACATTTTTATTGTTTTATTTTACCTTTTCAATGGCTGCCTTGTGCTTGGTGGACTTCAGTTAAAGCTTGAATATCCGGCTATATGTTCCCCAAGTTCAGGCCCAAGTCTCCTTTGAGGCAAATGTCCAACTTATTTCTTTGTTTTGTGAAGAGCTGTACAACAGAACTAAATCATTGTTCGGCTAAATATGTTGACGGGAACGAGATGAGCAGTGGTTCAGCTTTTCCCCGCAGTTGTGGGTAAGTGTCCATAAGCTTCACCCAGGCTAACTCGTAACCGCTCTGCTTGAAAATTATTTTTGCCTCACAGTCATACTTCAGATCTAGAAACTCCGTCTGCAAAGAGTTATCGAGTTTATCCACAGTTTCAAACTAGAATGGATCTAGAATCCAATCCGGAATTTGTTACTTGGACAAATCTTCAAATCTTGATTCCATATCAGTTTTTAACTCGACAAGTTCTGGGAGTTCAGGAGTCTCGTTATCTGACACTGAACACATTTTAAGGGTCGGAAATTGAATCAGCTCTTCACGGCCAATATTTATCTCGTCAATATCAAACTTGGCGATGTAAGTTGAAATAATTAATTTCGCCTTGATAAGGTTCATCTTGTTTCCTTGAAGCCTTATACTGACTTCGTTTAATTTTCAAAAATATCTGTAAGGTGCGCAAGTTCTAAGTTGCGTTGCTTCAAATTCACACTTAAAACAGGAGCAGACGTGTAGAGAAACTCAGTAACCGTGTCAAATAATTCCAAGAAACAGCGCACTCAGTTTCTTTAGGAAAGCCACCTCACGGCCGTATGTAGAAGCAAGCGTTCGAATTCCTCATCATTTTCATGGCAAAGTTTTTGGAGCATACGGTCAATAAGGGAATTAGCTTTGATATTGTGTATACCAGTAATAACCAATTGTAGGGCTTCATGCAGGACATCACTCATTTTTCCGCAGCTAAGTGTTGACGATGAATGACACAATGAATAGTGATGTCCTCTGGCATTTCTTTCTTAAGGTGGGCTAGAAACCCATAATGAGGACCTGATATGGCAGGAGCACCGTTTGTTGCGCAAGCGCTCAAGTTTGTTACGGGGAATCTCTTTTTCCTCAAAATAATCCTGCACCACTTTAAAAATCGACTATCCCTTCGTATCAGTGATCAAAGTTCTAGCAAACAGCCATTTCCTCGGTAATTTCCTTTTGTTCATTGATAAACCTCAAAATTGCTTTGTTTTCAATCACGGTTGATTCATCAATCTGCAATGCAAATTTACTTTTTACCAACAAATTGGTGAGTTTGGATTCAACGTCCGTAGTCATTTCATCAATTCGCCTGGAAACAGTATTGTTGCACAAGGAACAGATTGACTTATTACAAGGCCTCGCCTAGCATGATTTTAACATTTTTTTGGTAGCCGGTAAACAAGAGTTTCGCCAATTGTGTGAGGTTTGCCACATTTAGCGATCAATAAAGACACCCCGTTAGGAGGAAGAAGACCTTTGTCAAGATCGGTCGCTTTTTTTTTAATAATTCACTCACATTAGGCCGTTTATCAGCTTTAGTTTTGAGGTGTTGAAAATAACTTAGTTCTTTCACTGTGTACTCTTCATAAATGATCTTTCATTCGCGAAGGCTTCACGGCTTCATTACTAGTAAATGTTTGGCTACAAAGGACAATGTGGAAGCTGACATTTTGCGGTGATGCGATAAAACTGAATTTTAAATATTCAGCTGAGTATCGACGACACTTCTTCTTTTTTGAATCCGTTGTGCATGAACTTGTACACTTCCAAACAAACGTACAAAGACAGAAAAGACACGCTAAGAAACTGATGGTGGGGCACACAAAGGCTAGTTAAGACTGAAGGTGAATGTAGGTCAATGGCAAATGTCTTTTGATGGCAGGAGGGGAAGGGGTTGAGTCACTAGTCGGCCACGCTGAGCAACAACAGGTAGGGGCTGTGGAGGGGAGTGAGTGCAGTGAACTCGCTGGCTGAGAATAGCCAGTGACTCGTGCTACCCGGCAACTTCTAGTGTACAGTACTATTTTAATTTTTCCCCCTTTGAATACTCATCGCCTCCAAATCGCCCCCACTTATGTATTGCCCCCCTGATAACCCAAATCGTCCACTAGAGGGCGATTGCCCCCAGGTTGGGAACCACTGAGTTATGCGTACACTCTTATGCAGTTAGCCTGGGAGGTTAGGTTTAGGTAAGGTTAACACGTGGTCAGCGAAACGTTAGACCTGCAGTTAGCCCGCGAATTGGACTTGAAGTCTGTTATGTTAATCTTCCACTCTTATGCGGTTAGCCCGTGTGTAGAACTTAGGCTTCGAACTAGGGTCTGTACTGTTAACGCCCTTAGGCCTGGGGTCAAACCTGGGATCTGTGAGGCTAAGTCTAGACATGCCATACCTGTTAGGTTAAACTTTCCCTCTTAGCCATAATCACGTTGGCTGTTAGGGTAAGCTTGCAGTTTTTGGCATCGAACTTGGGTCTGTAAAGTTAACGCCCTTAAGCCTGTGGTCGAACCTGGGTTCTGTAAGTTTAAACCTGAACATTTAGCCAGCGTAAGGTCATGTGAGGTTAAGCATGTACTATTAGTCAGCACATTCCGGGTAGTGGAGGCCTCACCAAGGGGCCGGGTACAGGTGGAGGCCGCCGTACTGTATTCTCAGTGGGGAATTACGAGTAGTCAATCGACGTGATTGCTTAAGATATCGCGCTGATAACATCGAGGATTACAAGAAGTTGAAAACATACTTCGAAAACTCAACCGCTCCCCACTACACCCATCAGTTACCCCACCTCAGACCATTAAAAGTTATTATAAGAAATCTAACTGAGATCGTCGATATTGACGATGCAAAAATGGAACTACCAGAATTAGGATATGCACCTATAAATGTGCACCAGTTCTCAAAAAGAGACAACAGTAAGAAAGTTATCACACTCCCATTATTCTCCCTTACACTTCCCCGGGGAGAATTCTCGGAGACGATTTGCAGTGTGTTGTATATCTGTGGCTGTAAAGTTAAAATTGAAGCATCCAGAAGTAGCAATACTCCTGTACAATGGCATAAGTGCCAGCGGTTAGGCCACTCCGCTAATTATTGCTACATGCCTTTGAGGTGTGCAAAGTGTGGTTCCGCACATGCTCCAAACCAGTGTCCCCTTAAACCGGAGGAAAAGGCGCACTGTGTAAACTGTGGTGGCGATCACCCTGCCCCCTGGAAAAGATGTCAGTTAATTGTTAAGCAGATGGAGACTAAAGGGCCCCATACACGCGCAGACTTCTGGAATACTTACCTGCACGGACTTGCCTCCGGGAGGTAAGTCGGAAGTATGCAGTTGCCCACACACGCTCAGACTAAATGACTATTTACCGAGGAAGTTGAATACGGTACGTCACGCTCAGCTGTTTTCTGTTTAAGATTATGGGCTTCGGATGGTTGAAAAATGTATGCGGATCGAAATTAATTAGATACCGGTAGTCGGTATAAAAGATGAGTTGTTATCTGGACACAATTTAGCGCTCTGCACGAAAAAGACGCGCAAAAATAAATTTCAGTTTTCATATTTGTAGGTTACCACATTTAGATTTTCTGCCGCAACTCTGAGATGGCGCTTTCGTCGCAAAGTCTCCGGCTGAATTCAAGCAGCGCTAGAATGTCAGAGACTTGCCTGCAGACTTTTTGTCGGCAGACTTATCGGCCATACACACAGAGACATGTCTGAAGAGACTGGTTTGTGCAGACTTACCTCCGACTAAGTCTGCGCGTGTATGGGGCCCTTAAGAAACAGAAATCATTTGCGCAAAAACGCACGATTATCCAGCAAACTAGACAGGTGACTAGTGACTTTTCTTTTGCAAATGCTGCAGGAGGAGACGCCCCTCCTGCCTCCTCTGCTCCAGGAGGGACGATAAGTGACCTCTCCGGTATACGAGGAATTTTGTCTTTGTTAAGGGAACTTAACCTCCCCAGGTTAGTTATCATATTACGTGGAACGGCTATTAAGCTTAGACAGTGTACCGATATCTTTAGTAAAATAGTGATGCTATTTAACGCCTTCATGAGTTATTTTTACTCAGAGTAGGCGACTGTCTGACTATGGACTTACTATATGTGCTTTTAATTGCGAAGGTGTGACTGACCAAAGACTTGAGCTCGAGGCCTTCGTCTCCGACAATAACATCGACGTTTTATTATTATCGGTAACCTATATTAAATAATATATAAATTTTAAACTACGTAACATGACAGTATACAGACTCGACAGACCGATGCCTAAGGGTGGAATAGCCGTATGTATTAAATCGAAGATAGTACATCACGTGCTACTTCCTCCCTCTGACATGACTATGGAATGTATCCGTGTAGTAGTAAAGCTGAACCACCTCCACTATTGTATATATTCCGTTTACTCAATAACTAAAAGTCCTCTGCAACCACCAGACGTGTAATGTTTTGCTAAATCAACAAGATAGGGTTCCGATAATAGTAGCCGGCGACCTCAATTCAAAGCACATAGACTTCAAATGCAGAACTACCAATCCAAAGGGAAAGATACTAGCTAGGTTTTTACATGATAATAATGCTCTGATTTGCACCTCTGATGAACCCACGTACTATCTGTGGTCATCAAGGTGTAGACCTGACACTCTAGAAGTTGTTCTGTGTAAAAATTATTACAACCCGCTTGAGGTTAATGTACACAGAGTTCTAAATTCAGATCATGCACCAATCATTTTTAATCTTCCATGGACCCATCAGAGAGCGCCTCTACATGCCGTCAGACTTAGTATTAATATTTCTAGATATAATCGACATGTCTTTCGAGGCTAAAGACATGCAGATCTATATGTGAGACTAACAAAAAAAGATGTATATTAGTTTCTTGCTTTTTTGCTATTTGTTTTACGTCACACCGACACAGATAGGTCTTATGGTGACGATGGGACAGGGCAGGCCTAGGAATAGGAAGGAAGCGGCCGTGGCCTTAATTAAAGTACAGCCCCAGCATTTGCCTGTGTGAAAATGGGAAACCACGGAAAACAATTTTCAGGGCTGCCGACAGTGGGATTCGAACCCAATATCTCCCGAATACTGGATACTGGCCACACTTAAGCAACTGCAGCTATCGAGCTCGGTATTAGTTTCTTTGTAGGATAAAATTGTGTGAGTGTTTTTATATTATGAATCAGTGGTCTCTTAGGATCTGTAATTGCATGTAGTAATGAGAGGATGTGTTCGTTTTGATCGCGTTGTGAACCGGGTTTAAGTCGAACTGCGGTAATGCCTCTCGTACAACTGTTCTTAAGTTTCCTAAGGAATAAAATATCAAGAACGAAGTGGAATAGGAATATACGTCATGACTATTGTGAAGTCGATGACAAAAGAGTTATGTGCATATATCATTTTGATTTTCTGATTCATGCTGAGGATGCTGTGATTAACTGTTATTAATCAAAATGAATCTCATACACATAGGTTAAAGACATCAATGGTTAGAGTCAATAGAAGATTTTGCATTCATGTTCCTCAATTGGTAAAGACGTATTATATAATTAATGTCCGAATGTTTCAGTACTATGTTTACCATCATGCCATACGTCAACATATGTTGTAAGAGCTTCCAGAAAGGAAAGCCTGGCATCACCAGGGCGGTTAATTGGATTAATATCAGCACTTCGGGTGTACTTTCCTTTCATTACGTGCTGAACATTGGACATTGTCCACCTTTTCGAAACTAAGACAACACGTTATGTTTCATAGTTCTCATGAGAGTAGATAAATTGAGGAATTTCGCACCTTAATGTATTTTTAACATTCAAAATAATGTTATAAATACAATTATATCATGTATTTCCATCTACCCAGCGACGTGAATCTAAGAGAAAATAATATTTGAGTGAGTATGTATATCCAAACCTTCCCCTTATCCGTTTCTATACGGGGTCGGTTGTGAAGTAGGGAGGGAGAGGGTGAAACCCGGTGCCAGTACGTAGCCTAATCCTGTCGAAAATAATGGGTCTGCTCAACGCTTCAAGACCCCATTCGACGGACGAATCACCGTCAACAGTGTCATATTCCCTCACTCCATTTGAACGCTGCCGAGAGGTTTGGAATTGAATCCTGGCTTTTGGCACATAATCTAGAGATTATAAATGGTATACCGCCACCTCCCCTACCCTGTCGGCCAACATTCTGCCGGTGAAATATTTTTCGACAAACGGGATTCGAACCGGCTAACCACGATGTCAGAACATATATACTTAACGCTTAACGATCATGGACACCACGCGGGCTAAGTGAAATTTCCAAATAATCAGTTTGTTGTTCTCTTTTGTTGTGTGTATGTCCGTCTATTCCAGTAGAATATATGTGATTCTAGTTTATTTGTGATGTGTCGTTGTTGGCGAAGCGTTTTCATGCGTACAACAGTGATTTTCTTTATGATTTTATATTTATCATGTAAAATTACCGCCGATGGTATAATATGTACGTGATATTTTCATGTTCGCCAATACCAGCAATCCGGCTACTTCAGCCGCCAAGTTTTTTTATGTTACTGTGTCGGTCTTGGTCTGAGGCAGGACGAATAGATATGAACAATGTGACGACTCCCTCTAAATCACATGTTAACAGACATGGTGTACATGTTCTCCGCCACCTGCAGCGCAGCTGTCGATAAAAGTCCAAGTACACGCGCTTTTTGCAGGCTTAATGTGGAAGTGTGTAAACAGTTTGTGGTCTTTTTCGGCAGTTTTATACGTTCTGCAGTTTTATACGTGCAAAATATCTGGTGTTAACTTTTCGTGAACTGAAAAGTGAAAAAGATTAAGCATTTGAGAAGTAGGATGTATACTTTGGCATGTGCTTCAATTTAATAACACATGCGAATATGCCTACAACTTGTTATGTCCAGGGTTGCAAGTCGGGTTACGATAAATATTCGAATGAAAAACGGCAATTTTTTAACCCCCAAAAGATCCCACTCTATTCTCAAAGTGGTCGAAGCATATCCCACGCCAAGATCTGCCTTTAAGTAATAGTACCCTTAACATCATTTTCCAGTCAGATTAGAGCCATGATAAAAGCTGTTGTCAAAGAGGACGGCAAAATCGTAGGTACAGCTCAGGAAAAATATTTCAGCTAGCTTACCTTTGATGAGCCACTATTATTAAGTTGGAAAGCTGAACAAATAGTTCCTTTCACCAGTTCAAAAATGAAAGTTATTCATCATCTCTGTGAATACATTGTTAAACATGAAAGCAAAGTGATAGATTTTACAGCATTTATTGGTTCCCTGCAAAACAATACAGAGGAGTCCGGCTCCATGGCTAAATGGTTAGCGTGCTGACCTTCTGTCACGGGAGTCCCGGATTCGATTCCCGGCAGGGTCGGGAATTGTAACCATAATTGGTTAATTTCGCTGGCACGGGGCTGGGTGTATGTGTCGTCTTCATCATCATTTCATCCTCATGACGACGCACAGGTCGCCTCGTCAAATCAAAATACCTGCATCTGACGAGCCAACTTGTCCTCGGACACTCCCGGTACTAAACGCCATTCGCCATTTTATTTAATAATGTTCCCTTTTCCGGGGTTGCTGAGTCGGCAGAGCGAGAGTCCCAAAGGGTGGAACGTTCACAGGCGCAACTTTACTGTTTCGGGACAGACCTTCTGAATGATTTTTATTTGCAGGGCTGTAGGTGGCTGGATAGGTGACACAGAATGAAAAAAATCGGAACAAAATGACAATAACATTTATTAAATAAACAACAGTCTGGACAATGCAGATGAGAAAAGGAAAATAACCATTTACACAAATACAACTCAAATTAACTGCTTCCGATCTGTAATATGAATATATGTACACAGCGTGCTTATGGGTTCCATTTGATTCAAGTTGTCTTCATTTAAACACCATCCGAAATCATGCTTCAGGTCAGATCCTCGATTTATGGAACTGTAACATTGGCCCAATCATAATGTTAGCGACAATGTCATTATGGCCAATAGTGCTACATTAGATAATTAAATTATACGATATTCCCTTGAGGGATGAATTTTTACCAATTTTACTACCCCTTCATATAAGTTCTGGGTAAATCCCCATCAATTAATTCTCACTAAATTACCACGTCTTTTTTGGAAAATCGTTTTTTTAAACTTTCTAGAAATTTTCGTTATCTTGGTTTGGAGAATTCAGCAATATTTTTATTTCTAATACTCAGAAAATCCGCTTACAAAATACTTGGAAAATCTCTGAACAAAATCGTAAGAAAATCCTTTCAACATTACTTGGAAAATTCTTTACAATTTCATTGGAAAATTCATTTAACATTTAATTTGGAAATTTATTAACATTTAATTTGGAAATTCTTTGGCAAGTTTCCCCTCCTTCACAGATTACGTTCGACTGTATTCTTTTATTGACAATTTTAAACGATTATTCACTTACTAATCCACTGTTGATAGATAGCAGAATATCACGTAGCGAGACGCGCAACCAAAGGAAACCAAAACTCCATTTGACAATAATCCACATGAAAAGTCACCAAAAGAATTAACACTTGTTGAAACACATGGATAAGCTGTCACCCAATTACACAAGCTCCCCCAATTATTTATCAGCAGATTATATCATAGTATAAAGGTTATTATTATTATTATTATTATTATTATTATTATTATTATTATTATTATTATTATTATTATTATTATTATTATTATTATTATTATATATTATATTATATTATATTATAATATCTCCCTTCAGAATTAGGTTGAAGACCCTCGCATTATTTGCAGATAATAGCAATGAATCACCATGACCTGTGATGAATGACCAAAATAGGATGAATAAAAATTAGAAGAAACAATCATCACCACCATCAGTTAGGGATACATCGAAGAATGCACTCATAACCTCAGGGAAAGGAAAAAATAAGTTATTGAGTCATTATTTTACACAATATAAGTTGTTGAGCGAAAGTTTATTATTATTCCCTGAATAATTGATCATATCACCATAAATAACAATATCCTTATGACTAACATGTACCCTAGCGGTCATCACGTTGTCTAATTTCATCATAAAAATTTTATCATCGCAATCGTCGCTCACATTTAACTCTCAACAACAAGTTTAAATTGTTGCGACTCATTATTATTATATCCCTGATTATTACTCCTAAACGCATCATCTCGATGAGCTGCCTACTGTCCACAGCTATCACCTTCCCTTCTAAGGTCAGACGTACTTCACAAATCATTTCTTTACCAAAGCTACGATTCAATTATTGCTTTAACATATTCCGATAATTTATTATTATCGTCATGATTTTTAATGTCACACATCTTTATTATTATTATTATTATTATTATTATTATTATTATTATTATTATTATTATTATTATTAGCCTTCGTTCCCCCGTAATTCATTTCGAAGACCTTAATTACACATAACCTCGCGAAATTCACTAACAACTGGGGTTATCAATCACTGGATCAACACAGCAATATTTCAAGAAATGCACAAATTGAAATCAATGAATGAATGACTATTCTACCATCACCACGACTTAAATACTACATCTCTAACTAATCTACGTTTCATTATATAAGAATACAATCCAACTAGCAATCTACCGAAAGAGAAGAACATGTGACAAGAGTACTTATTATTTCGATTTAAATCTCCGGCGTTTTGAATATAGGTGTAGATGTAGGTTCCTCCTCTGGATTAGGGCGGATTGTAGATGAACAAATTCATCGTGCTGGCTCACACACGTCGGCTTAACAAATCAGGATTCCTGTGCAGTCAAATAGCGTAGAATCACTCCAACGGTGTTTTAGAGTTCCCCAGGATTTCCTTCTTGGTCGGTCCATGATGACGGCTCGCCTTCGTTGATGTTGCTGAAACTAAAATTTATTATTAAAATTTGATCCACACTCGTTGTAGACTAACAGTTTGCCTTACAGTACTTAACTGGCGCAATGATGTACACTGTGGTTCAACCCTACTGAAAGCTTCAAAATCTTGACCTCATTTATCAATTTACAGCACATCGTTGAGTTGTCGGAATCTCGAATAATCCACTATATTACTGTTGGAAACGATGTTCCTCGGCCAGGTTTATTCTCGAATATTCCATTTCAATGATAATCTTCCTTCGTAATTCCTACTAGAACATTCAATAAATTTCTGCGGCAACACTTGACGTAACGTCGTGTACTGACTGTCCGTGGTTCGGAAACTTCCACCCAGGAAAATGTGCGGCAATAATATATTGCACTAGGCTGATCCGTCTAAACAGAAACTTAAATTAGCACACTCGAATACCATAATCGTCGTGCAGTACTATCTTGTAGTCAACTAGTTCCTTCAACGGCGTTAGCAGCAAGGGCGCCCATACTCGGGGGCAAGGTGGGGCCGCGGCCCCCCTCTAGCTCTTAGGGAAAGGCAAAAATCTAGTCTAGTCACGTGTTTTCCTTTCAAGAAAATAAAAGTCAGTATTACGTAAAAGCGGTAGTACCGTCCACCACCAACAGGCAGCAGATACCGTGGGTTATTCTACCGCAGAATACAAATCACCATTTATCTTCCAAAATATTAAAATTACTACGTACCCCCAGATGTGGGCCCCCCTCTAGAAACTGTCATATGGACGCCCATGGTTAGCAGTGACCCTCGTACTCTATCTGTCCCTCAGCCTTACCAAAACCACATTGTTCCTCTTCTCTTCTAAAACCGCACTGTTCGTCGTATCTTCTAAAACCACACTGTTCCTCAGCCTTACTAAAACCACATTGTGCGTCGTCTCTTCTAAAACCACACTGTTCCTCAGCCTTACTAAAACCACACTGTTCCTCAGCCTTACTAAAACCACATTGTGCGTCGTCTCTTCTAAAACCACACTGTTCCTCAGCCTTACTAAAACCACACTGCTCGTCGTCTCTTCTAAAACCACATTGTTCGTCTTCTTTCCAGAACGATTCTCTGACTATAGAACAGCTTCACTAATTCTCATTGGCCTCAGCTATTCTGCGACGTGATTCGTTATTCCAAATTTGGAGCAGATCTTTCTGGAATCTCACTCCCCTTTGCCTCCGGCTCGCTATGTGACGTAAACCCTGTAACGTACGGTGACCTTCACCGCCTGACATAGTTTCCTCTCGACCACAGTGGAACGGCACGGTGCTCGCTAGTGCGTAGACCCGTGTTACATTACGAGAATTGAACCAACCTCTCTAAGACCAATAAAATATCATTTGGACGGGTACAATACAGAGGAGATGCAGCTATTTTGATTTGATGAGGAATTAATTATCATTTTTGTTTTCTCGTGTGGAGAAATTTTAGTGTACAACAAGCATTATGGGGAGAAATATTTCAAGACTGCAGGGATAGTTTACCTCCAATCAGTGGCGGCTCGTGAAAAAATCGTCCTACGCGCTACAAAAAACAAGCTAAATACGCTGTTTTAAATCTGCATATTGCCATGATGAACAACGCATACTTCAAACTTGGTAATAATAATAATAATAATAATAATAATAATAATAATAATACGACTTTTCTCACAATTTATAACTCAGAACAAACAAAAACAAGATTAATTTGGAAGCAGATGAATTACTCGACAACTGTCCACGAGATAAATAATTCATTCGAGAAATATTGTTTCTACTAACCTAATGGCGCAACTTACATCAGTGCAAATAGAATCGTGGGAATATAGATCCCCACTAAGAACACTAATTTCATTTCACTTTATATACACTGCAGTGGATAAATAATTTGATAGATCTCCGTATAAACTTTAGCACTAACACAATGACAAAAAACACGCACCAGTAATATAACCGCGAGATTAAAAACCTCACAAAGCATCTGAAAGAGCTGCCAACTGATTCATTGAGACCTCCCCTATTACCAGAGTAAATGTCCGGCTCCATGACTAAATGGTTAGCGCGCTGGCCTTTGGTCACAGGGATCCCGGGTTCGATTCCCGGCAGGGTCTGGAATTTTAACCATCATTGGGTGTATGTGTTGTCTTCATCATCATTTCATCCTCATCAAGAATCGCAGGTCGCCTACGGAGTCAAATCAAAAGACCTGCATCTGGCGAGTCGAACATGTCCTCGGATACTTCCGGCACTAAAAGCCATACGCTATTTCATTTCACCAGAGTAAATTACATTGTAATGTGGGATAACATTTAGGGTCAGTCAAAGATTCTTTGACTCACCTACGAATTCCTCATTTTTGATACAAAAGGAAGATGGATATTTTAATAAGCATGTGTGAGATAGATTGCCTCCACTTACGCTTTACTTTCGAGCCCAGACGATGCTACTCTCTAGTGGCAGACTCGCTTACCACGTTCAACATCAAGGTAGCAGGAGACATCGAGTACTTCTACCCCCTTGCGGGAGAGGAAGTAACTATAGACGGGATCAGTAAAAGTTGATCCCGGTTTATGGTATACTCAAGACCAACTACAATATTATCAGACCTGAAGGCACATATCGATACGTCACAAAATGGCCGCCGCATTGGGCTACGCGTATCCGGCATGTAGGGCCATGTTTACATTCAGTTTGGTGTAAGCTCAGCACGTGTCTAGTTCGTTGAGGTTATCTTGCTACTGGAATTCGCAAATTAATTATCCACCGAATATGTTTGTGTGTTAAGTAATGTTTCAGTGTCCTTTTATTTGTTATCTAGTTATTTTTTAAAGTGCTAGTGATGTTTTTAGTTGTATTCAGAGGTTATTACGGCCGTATGTAATGTGTTGGTGATTCAGTGAGTTTGATCTGGTGGAGTGGAATTAGTTTTAGTATTTTAGAGGTTATTAGTGCCGTATATTATTTGCTGCTGCTTCGGTGAGTTTGGTCTGGTGGAGTGTATAAATGTGTTAGATAAGTACAATGGGTCGTAAATGTTCTGTGCCTGGTTGTCGATCAAATTATGGATCTTCCAATACTACAACTTTTAGGTTTCCTAAGGACAAAGTTTTACGAGACAAATGGGTTAGGAATATTCATCGTGACCATTTTGAGGTTACTGATAATACTTCGGTATGCATTAAACATTTTGACCCTAAGTTTATTATAAGTGAAGATGTTTTTCCTGTGCTCAACGGTGATCCCATTAGAGTGCCCAGAAAAATACCAAAACTGACTTCTGATGCATACCCCACTATATTTCCTAATCAGCCCTCTTATCACACTGTTAGTGTTTCAAAACAAAGGACAAATCCCGAAGACAGGATCCAAGAGCTTATTAGGAGAGATGAGGAGAATTTTAATAAGTGGTGCGAAAATGACAAAATTACTGATTTTAACACATTCATCTGTCAAGTCGAGAAAAAATGTGTTAAACCATTCACTACAATAGTGAAGGAAGATTACGTGTTGTTTGTGAAGGTGGATGATGAGTCATTTACTAACGTTCCATTCATTTCAGTGAGCTTTAAGGTTTCCAGTTCTTTTACAGTTCAAGTGTTTTACAAAAATGTGTGTTTGCCGACAGAGCATTTTAGATTTATATTGAAATCTGATGGTTGTGACGACCTGAAGTGTGACAGATGGACAAAGTTTGACATTTTGGTAAATCACCTCGCAAGTTATTCTGATGATAATATTGGTTTCACTGATAAACTTTCTTTTTTGATGAAGTTGTGAAAAATGCACTTGAGTTAGACTGTGAGTTTAGTAAAGAGAGAACTAGTAAAATACAATTTGTCTTGGAACAATTAGAGCTCTCTATAAACAATCAAATACGATACTCCCCAGAACTACTGATATGGGCTGCGACTTTCCCTTATTAGTACCCTGGTACATACAATTTTTTGCGTAAAACAAATGTAATGACATTGCCTCGTCATGTATATTTAAGACAGTTTTTATCAAAAATAGGCCCCAGCAGTCCAGGAATAGGTCCTGCACAGGTAGCTTTTTTGAGAGAAAAAAAGGACACTTTTGAAGGAGAATGAAAAGGTTGTGTCAGTAATGATTGACGAGGTTCATGTAAACTCAAAAATCTCATATAAAGCTGGTAAATTAGTAGGAATGGCTGAAAATAGTTCAGAGTATGATGCAGCATCTACCATGCAAGTATTTATGGCTTCATCATTGCATTCTGGTAATAAAGATGTAATTGGTCTTTTTCCGGTGAAGAATATGAACTCTGAAACACTGCATGATCTCACACTTAAGATTTTAAAAGTCATGGTTGAATTAGGTTTTGATGTTGTCTGCTTGATTGCTGATAACCATTGCACCAACAGGAAAATGTTTGAACTTTTATGTGGTAGTAATAACTTGAAACCTTGTATTTAAAATCCAGCAGATCCATGTAAGTCCTTGTTTCTTCTTTTTGACAGTGTACATATTCTAAAGTGCATTAGAAATAATTGGTTGAACAGATCAGATGAAACCTTCATTATACCAAACGTTGATGAGACATTTGCTGTTTTAAGTGAAATGGTGAACGTTGATGTTGGTACAGAGTCAGTCTGTAAATTTACAACTACTGAGGCCAGATTTTCAGACCTCAGAGAGTTGTTTCACTCAGAGAAGAGATTGTTGTTAAAAATGGCTCCAAATTTATCTAGAAAGGCTCTGTATCCAACACCAATAGAGAGACAAAATGTATCGTTAGCAGTAAAAATCTTTGATCCTAAGAATATTGCTGCTTTGGAATTGCTTAAAAGTCAAGGTGTAGATGTTTCTGATGGCGCAATCCAGTTTGTAAAATTAATTCAAAAGTGGTGGTCAATCCGTAATGTACAGCATCCCATGAAAGGTACATATACCAGGAATGAAGAGGCTAGTCCAATTATTGGGCCTAATGACAAGAAACTTTCATTCCTTACATGTTTAAAAACATACATAGACATATGGCACATGTCACAAACAGAAGGAAGATTAACAAGTGAAACGTATACTGCTTTGACTCATACTCTTACCACAGTGGTAGAACTGTGTAAATATATTTTCAGGAAGTACCTCTGGTCTTATGTGCTTACTGCCAAATTGCAGACAACCAGTTTAGAGGGAAGATTTGGTGCCTACAGAAGATTGAGTGGTTGCACTTATAATGTTTCTGTGGAACAAATTCTTGAGTCTGAAAGAAAGCTCAAAGTGTTAGGAGTATTGAAGATGAGGTCTGCAAAACTTGGTGAATTTTCTTTGAAGGACTTTGCCCATAATGTCCATAACAATAGCCATGATGGAATTATTGATAATTTAGATGCATTAGAGTCTGCATTAGAAGAAGTAGTTCACATCACGGTTCCCCTTGAAACACTGCGGATTTTAGTGTGCATTGCTAGCTACACCAGTTTGCAAGTGATTGAAATATTGTGTAAAAAGTGTGATGACTGCATTGAAATGTTGCAGAGTGAAAACGAATTACTTGTGGATAGTGACAGGGAAGTGATGATGTATTTTAATCTAGTGAACAGAGGTGGTTTGAAGTGTCCATCGTCTATGGTCATGTCCTTGTGTTGTAACATTTTCAGACTTTTCCAGGCATTAATTAGTGACAGTTACGAACCAGAATTTCTTAAGTTACACAATCAAAGAGAGGCACTGGTAGTGTTAGGATTTCAGTTAATTGAGAGTAGTGTGTGCAACCTTGATGATGAGTGTCAGTGTGGTATGAAGTTGAAAACAATGATTAAAAAGTGCATTCATGTGATAGCAAATGTTTTCATCAATAATTATGGTAAAGCCCTTGAGGAAAGAAGTGTCTCAAAAGAACTGGCAAAGAAACTTCAATCTAAAAACTTCAAGAGAACTACCTGTGATGCTGCAAATGCAGAACCAAGTCAAAAAGCTAAGCAACGCAAAGTGTTGAAACTTAGCAGTAAATGATCGTCTTCAGAATATAGCGTGTCAGTTTAATTTGTTAAGAAGGAAGCCCTATTTTCCAGTATTGACTCATTCACACTTGTTACATTAGCGCTTAACGAATCCCACAGTAGGTAATCTCTGACTTAAACGCCTGGAATGTGGGTTAGGATATTCTTATCTATAGTAGGTTCTGTGAACTTACGTACCGCCCTCGCCACTTGAGATGATCCTTGAAATGATTATCATTTATCACTAAAAATAACATCTTACAAGGACTCTCTAATTAAAAATGTTCTGGTATAATAGGCAGACCATTAAATGCTCATTAAGAACCCTTGCGTAGTTTTAAAAAAATAATTGTAATATAAGAAATAATAATGATAGCAACTACAATGAAGAGTATTACTATGAACATACTAGAGGTAAAGCACCTGAAGGAGGAATGCAGCAAGTCATTGACCTGACCAGGTGGGACAGTGATGTAATAAAGAGCAGAGGACTTGTAGCTGTTGGGATTTGAGCCATTGAAGGAGTAACAGTTTTGCAGACGCCTCACAATGTATGGTGGAGTTGGAGAAGGCACGACTTTATTAACGTAAGTTCCAAATTTCAAATTCATAGGTGTTTGGACAAAGTAAACAAATATTTAAAAATATTGAATGTGACTTGATAGAATCTGATGTTCTTTTAAGAATGAAGCATGTTCTTTGTTTAATAATTTGTTTTTTACAGGTATCTTATAGTGCAATATTTATCCTATATTTAACGTGTGTGCTCGACAAATTGAAAAGCTTTTTTAAATGTATCAGTTAAGTTTGTCTCTAATCTCGATTAGTGTCATTGAAAATAACCTGAAGTTCTTATAAATATACCTTTAATTCCATATTTAAAGTACAATGTAGCTGGTGAATGTGTATTTGTAGAGCATGTTATTTCACTGTTCTGGTTAATTTGTATTTTTCATGTAATATGCCTTTGCTGGCAAGACCTAGTGTTCTCAGTGCACAATGTCTTCTGGTATGGACTAGAGCAATTTTGTTACTTCCATTAACCTGTCTCAGTCTCATCCTTGGCTTTGACAACATGAAAGTGATATAGATGTCGATTCCCATAGGGAACATGATGGCCTGGCAGGCATCAATTTTTGAAAATGAGACAAAGTCTCTCATAGTGCATTGGCACTGCCGGTGGCTCCAGTAGCCTACGCGGTGACCTCCACGGTATGCACTAGCCATGCGTCTTGGTAGGTGTGCTATTCACCAACTGGTGAGCCCAACTAAGCACACCGGGGCAAAACGTTGGCAACCAGGAATGAGCTGCAGAATTTATTATGTCCTATAACAGACCAAGAATATTGGTATTAACATGAAAGTGACCGAGGTATGAGTGATGCTAGCAATGCCATTTCTTATGCAGCCAGTCTCTGTGATGGACGGTGTGAAAATATTGCTCATAGGGTCAGTCGGTGCGTTCATTTTAGTAGGCTTGGCAGACTGATATATAATAGCAATTTTTGGCTCAACGAGGAAAGCAACGGAGAGCTACTTCACTTTCCCTAATATGCCTCTTCAGTGACACCTAGGCCACCTCTAACAGCTGATGGTGGAACTGGGAGGATCAAACCAGCCTCCAGTTCTGAGCACTTAACATACGTACGTGTTGTGCATTGATGTGATTTACCAACAAATGCTGCTTTAATTCTGTCATTTTCAAGTGTACTGGCTGTAGGGTTATATTAGTGAGTCATGTGAGTATTTAAAGTAGACTTGGTTGCTGAATTTCTTATTTTCTGAGTACGGTACACTATTTCAGTGCTATGAGTTTTTTCTCTTGTAATGTGTTGCGTGTGCACTGTTGTGTTTTACCAACAAATATTTATTAAATGTTGTCAATTTCAAGTGTTGCAGGGTTATGTTACTGAGTCGTGTGATATTTAAAGTTGACCTGGTTGCTAAATATCTTATTTACTAAGCACAGTGTGTCATTTCACTCTTATGAAGTTTTTTGTAATGTGTTGTGCGTGGTTGTTTTACCAACAAATATTAATTACGGTACTTACATTTTGTCATTGTAGGGTTATGTAAGTTGGTTGAATACTTATTTCGATTTTGGTATATTATTTTCAACCGTTTCGTGTTTTATAACTATGGAAACATGATTTATATTTCATGTACTAATTCTTCTTTACGATTATGAATTATGAACGTTATCGGCGTTAATTATATTAGTTAGGAATTAATGCCTAGCTGCTTCCCACAGCAGACAGTGAGCCCAATGTTTCCGCCATGTTGGATTCTGCATTAAGGTCTGATAGGTTGTAGTTGGTCTTGGTATACTTCGCCGGCTAGAGGGAGTGTTGCAAGCTTGGCTGCGCCTGCGTATTGCTTCCTTCAGGCTACAGGCAAGGGCTCACTTCACATGAGCACGAGCCTTGTTCCCCGGGAGAACGGCGCTAGGTGTTCGACAGATCTCGTCCTGATTTTCACAAAACACAAATTCATATCGTACTCAAAACAACGAAAAGGCACCAGGATAATTGTACTGTACATAAATAATATTCCTTACAGTTCCAAGCTACGTGCTGGAGCCCGGTAGCACGTACTGACCGGCCACTGCCTCCAATAAATGTTTCTCAACGACTTGGGTGCTGTACTGAACATGCTCAGGATTTTGTAGCAAATTTAATTTTCAATTACATACGATACCGACTTTATTTCCGAGTAAAAGAAGTAAGGAATGAAATGTAGGCTCGTACGACAGCAAAACATACCCGGCAAATGTCAAATGTGTCCAGTTAACTGACAGATGGGATGAAGTGCTGGTAAGATTCATTAAGCTGAGCCTGTTAGCATATAATTTTAGTAGCTATATAGGAATTAAATGTGTATGACATACCGGTACGTAGCATTCATGTGGGTGCCTGCAGGGTTATTATATGTTTATATTATGTAGCATGTACACTAACAGTTGAACATAGGTTTTTAAGGTTACAATTGATAATTGCAACTGAGTTTGATTTCGGAGTGAATTATTGAAAGATCACTTAGCTCTATAGACACATACACGTTTGAGATATTCGTTAAGATACTGACGAACCAATTTTAGAAGTAATGTCATTAAACTATTACTAAATGCGAAATATTTCTTACGTAGTTTTCACATATTACTTTCAAAACAACGAACACTATATCTTAATTTGAACAAAAACACAGTCGCCCATAAACACAGTCATCGGTCAGTAAACAGAATGCACAGTCCTGAAACATCACAATAATTACGGTAACACACGGTTTTAAATCATTTATTAAAACGATAAATTCCGAATTAAGTCACATCAGATCTCATTTAGAATTACATGTTCGGAGACAGCTAATCACCTTATATCTAGACCAGCGTCGCGTAGTGTAAGAACATATCAAACAGCAAAAGTCGTATTCTTCTTCTTCTGCTGCTTAACACGTCGTCTCCAAACAGAGGTAGGCGATCCACACGACCAGCTCTAATCTTTACGTTGCAGCCATGCCATGTGAATTTATTGGAATATCTCTCAGGATCCTTAATGCAGTGGTTTCCCGTTGCCTTCTGCGTCCTAATGCCGTTGACCAAACTGGTTCCCCCGCCTTTGGGAACAATTTATTGTCCCCAGGACAATAGAGTGTCCTGGCCCATACCCTCTCATCCACTCCCAAAGAGACTGTTGGCACTTGGTATAGGGGGATCTCTTTATACCGGGAGATAATCGGTCCCTTCATTCGTTAGCTGCCTGCATATAAAGTCGTTGCCCCCTCTCTACCGCGGGGAGGTGAATATCAGGATTTCACCGTCATTGAAACAAGGACCAAATGGTATTTCCTTGTTTCTCTGGTTCTTTATAGAGGAGAAGGCGTCACACTATGCATTTCTATTCGTCCTGTCTGAGGTATTGTAGTTGGTCTGGGTTGTACTATCATGCCATGATTTTTAAACAACGAGTAGAATTACTATCGAAATTCTACTCAGAACAGTACCTTCTGCACATCGTACGCAATTCTTGTATATTATTGTCTGGCCTTTGGCTACAATTATCCATAATAAAAAATAATAGGTAATATACAATAACTTACGCTACCGCCTTGGTTGTGAGCCACGTCATTCCGCCGACAATAACTACTGCATCGCGACGAACAGATACAATACAGGTCACTTATGAAATTTTTGCGACTTTTTAAATTAACCATTTTTATGAAAATTTTGTGTTTTTTCTACCTTAAATAAACAGCCCATAGACGCACAGCGCCTCTATATTTGCTTCTTTTGCACTATTGTTAAATGACAATCAGCAAGGATGTATACATGGCCAGACTACACTAAGAAAGTCCGGCCATGATGTATATCTTCTTCTTCTTCTTCTTGCGTTCCGGCCTTCTAAGGACCACGTTACAATTTCAGTTGTTCTTTCCTTTTCTTCCAGTATTCTTTCATTGTTTCACTGTGTTTCTTTTTCCTGTCTTCAGTCCACTTTGTGCCTGTTTTCTTTTCCTTCCTCCCTTGGAATCCTTCCATTTGTAAGACTTTCTTCCTAAAAATCTTTCTTTCCAATAATTCTTCTTCTCGTATGTTGTTCCTTTCCAGGTCTTTCTTGAATCCAGGTGGTAGTTGATTTCATTTCCCAAAGGTACTTGAAGATTCGTTTAGTTAGTCTCTTGTCATCCATTCTGTAAATGTGTCCAAGAAATAGCAACCTCCTTTTTCTTATTGTTTCTGATATGTTTTCTACGTTCTGGTAAATTTCATTGTTACTTCTTAATTTCCAAAACTCTGCAATTCTTGGAGGACCTAATATTTTCCTTATAATTCTTCTTTACTATATTTTCCTTGGAAATCATGCGATGTAAACAAAGGAGAAAGATGGAAGGCGAAATTTTCAGTCTCGTTCGCTCTGTCGTGCGGTGCGGTTGTACAGCGCGTGCGCTTGTATCGAGTCGGTTCTAGAGTGTTCTACTTAGTGCTTGCCGAGTGATAGCGTGCTACACGTAGGTCGACATGGCTAGTGACAGTGGCGGAGGTGAAGACCCTGATCCTTTAGCTAATGATAATGTCGATCATGAAGAAACAGTGAAGACGAATCAACATTCTACAACTATCTCTAAGAATTCCTCGGTGACTAATAATCATAAACCTTCTAATTCTCCTAATCCGACTACTATACCCACTAACCATAATCTTGCTGCATATAGCTACCCTACTAACCATCCGGGACCATATATTGTATTTGTGTCAGGTAAGAGTACGAATAACATTGGCAACCTACACCCAATGGCACTTGGAAGACTTCTACATGAAAATAATTTCCATGTTCACTCCATTCAACCCAAAGCTAGAAACAGGATTCAGGTCGTTTTTCTATCTGCATTACATGCTAACTCATTTTTACAAAGCAAATTTCTTACCTCACATAACTTACATGCATTTATTCCGCACTCAAACCTATTTCGCATAGGTATCATTAGGGGAGTTGACAAAAATCTAACTGAACCTGACATATTAGCTCTAATCAAAAGTGATATTAAGGTCCATTCTGTACAACGGTTAAATCGTAAGACGGTCGAAGATGGGAAGGTCGTATACGTGCCGACTGGATCAGTCAAAGTAGTCTTTTGGGCGAAACATCTTCCCAAATATGTATCTATTTTTCAAGTTGTGTTAGAAGTGACTCCATTTATTTTTTCTCCAATTCTTTGTGGGAAATGCCAAAGATATGGTCACACTCTCAGAAATTGTCAGTCGTCCACTTTTAGATGCAAAAATTGTGCCTTAAATCATGCGACAGCTGATTGCCTATCTAATATAATACAATGTTTGCACTGTAATAAGCAACACGCATCAGGAGCGACTGACTGTGAGGTACACAAACGCCAAATTGAAATCAAAAAACTAATGTGCCTCGAGAATGTATCTTATTCTGAGGCTGCTTCACGTCTATACCCACAGCCTATAGCCCCACAAGACACTCTTCAAAATTTTCCCCCCTTGCATACTCCTGCGCCTACACCGGTTGTTGAAGCTCCGCGTAAGCGGAAGTTTACACTGGTTATTGTTAAAGATTTGCCACCCAAGCCGACTCCCGGATATGATCGTATGGGGCACATGCAAATTCTGCAGAACTATCAAATTCCTCGCCACGCAGCGATGCCAGCTCAGCCACACCCCGCTTCCCATCCCCAGCAGAACCCAACTACATCACGACAACCCTTAACGCAGCAAACGGTAAACGAAGCAGCTTTGACATCTCAACATGATATGCAAAAAGACCAAGTCATACAATGCTTACGTACGCTCATGTTGCTATTACCCCCATTACTTAAGGACCAACCGAATATGTTATCCATGATTGGACAATTCTGCGACAGCCTACAGTCACTATTCTCTAAAGACAATGAAGATAATTCAATGGAATGCTAGAAGTATTCGGAATAAATACCATGAACTACGAATCTTAATAAACGAAACATCACCGGATATAGTACTCTTACAAGAAACATGGCTTGCGCCCGATAGAGTTTTTTCTATACCTTATTATCAAATTGAACGCATAGATGGCCCGGGGTATAATGGAGTAGCGTTTTTAATACATCAATCATTCACATATCAGCTATTTCATCCCCAATGTCAAATACCTAACGTATATGTACTTGGTATAATAATTAATAATATACATGTCATAAATATATATTGCCCACCTGACCAATATATATCATATAGACAATGGCAACAATTTTTCCAACAATTCCATGCCCAAAACCAGCTACTTATTTTAGGGGACATGAATATTCACCATACCCATTGGGGTTCCCAAGTGGACACACCTAGGGGAACTAACTTCTTAAACGCAATACAGCGAAGTAATCTAGTAATTCTCAATGATGGGTCACCGACCAGACTAACTCCCCCTGGAGCACCTCCAAGTGCAGTGGATATTTCATTATGCAGTTATACTATAGCATCCACAACTACTTGGCGTACATTGTGTGATACACATAGCAGTGATCATTATCCAATATTTATAACTCATGGTTCCGGATCTATAATGAAACCCCCCTGGTCCAATCAAGTAATGAGTACAACACGCTCTTTACATAAGTTTGATCCCGAGACGTTCAAGGTATTTATACTAAAACAGGTTGACAAATGTCCCGTCGATGACTTTAATTACAATAAGCTCTATCAAATTATATATCAATATCTCGACTGTTATCACCCATTTAACCGAACACCTAATGCACACTCCCACAATATTGGTGGCCTCAGATGGTGGGATGATGAATGTCACCACCTCGTTCTTAAAAGGAAACGCCTTTTTAAAATCTATCGGAAAACACTAACCTTAGTGAATTATATTCGCCTGAAACGCCATACTGCTACAATACGTCGCATATTTCATCAAAAAAGGCGCACAGCTTGGAAAGCCTTTATCAATTCTTTCCATAAATATATATCCGTCACAAGATTATGGAACGGGGTTAGAGCACTAGCGCGTGTCTCCACACAAATTACTAGACCTTTAATTCAGACAGATATTTTGGAACAATTCCTTTATTCATTAACTCCCAATACGGTGGTCCCAAAGTTCGTCCCTAATTGTAACGATTCTCCACTATCGTCTTCAGTTTTGCTACAGAACATCACCCTACGTGAACTCACAGCAACGCTAAAAAAAATGTACCACCTCCACACCTGGTCCGGACTACATTACTTATACAATGCTAAAAGCACTCCCCACCCCGGCATTACAAGCACTTGTTAATCACTACAATCACGTACTACAAACCTCTACCCCTCCAAACGACTGGAATACATTTTTCTTAGTACCTATTCCAAAACCTCGGCTACCGTTGAATAATCATAAACATATTCGTGGAATTGTATTAGCCTCTTGCATACGCAAAGCATTTTTAAAAATACTCCTACAACGTTTTTTATGGTACCTAGAATACTATGAATTGGTTCCCAAATGCCAATATGCCTATTTTAAAGGTCGCAGTTCACAAGATGCCATTAATATACTCATAACTGACATATTACTTGCTAAAACAAGAAAATATCACACAATAGCAATCTTTCTGGACATACGGGGAGCGTTTGATTCAGTCCCATTGCATATGTTATGGGCCGCATTATCATCCAAAGGGCTTCCTACTCCGTTTATCACACTACTCCGAAACCTCCATACATATAGACAGCTCATAATCAAACACCCTGATGCACCACCGATTTCACGTCAAGCTACAGATGGACTTCCACAGGGCGATATTTTTAGTGGCATATTATTTGCCTTGTATCTCTCAAACCTCGAACAACTTGTACTCCAACATGCACGTATCTTACTCTATGCTGATGATATAGTCATATATACATCAGGTAAGGATATTAATGGTGCCCGTAATACTATTACTAAAGTCATGCTTGAAGTACAGAACTGGTTAAATGACCATGGTTTATCAATATCTCCAACTAAGTGTTCAACACTCATTTTTACGCAGAAACGGGTCTACAACACTGAACCATTAAAAGTGGCTTCCTATGAGATACCGATACATACATATCATAAATATCTCGGCATCATCCTAGATAATAAACTAAACTTTACTAGACATATCCAGTACCTCCGAAATATAGCAGACAATTATACAAAACTCCTCAAAGCTATAACACGACGATCTTGGGGGGCAGACCCTACAACAGCCAAGACAGTATACTGTGCTACAATTCGCTCCAGATTAGATTATTGCGCTCATATCATTGATATTGCTAATCCCGCAACACTGAATAAGCTAAATACCATACAACACCACGCATTACGTATTTGTTTTGGTGCACTCACATCTACACCAACGAATGCTCTACAAGTGGAAACGGGAGAAACACCACTCCACATACGTCGGCAGTTCCTTACTTCCAAGTACCTAATACGACGTTTCATAACAGTTTCTCATCCTCTTGTACCGAAACTCCACCTACTACATGAACGATATAACTCATATAATATCAGGGACAAAAGAACCCCTGCTCTAATAACAGTCTTCCAATATGTAACGACATTAACAAACAATATCATAAGGTGCGCCAAACTTCCCCATTATACAGTACCGTATGAGGTAGTACAATACCACACAGATACGCTCCAAGCTACAACTACTACTTTTGCATTCCTACAGTATCAAACCTCTATGTTTTTCCCACCCTCGAAAAAAATCCGCTTATCATACTCTAACATTGGACATAATTTCTATACCGATGGATCTCGGAATTCATGCGGGGTAGGAGCAGCATTTTATTATGAACGAATACAACACATTGAACTATATAAACTCCACCCGGATTTCTCTATATTCACTGCAGAACTTATCGCGATCAGACAAACGCTCCTGTATATAAAAAACGCAGCAATCCCGAACGCTAATATCTTCACAGATTCTCTATCAGCATTACAATCGATCCAGTCTTCTAAATTCACGATGAACTGGTATGTTTATAATGTTAAGCAACTATTATATGACCTACATACTACTGGAACTCAGATTACAATTATATGGATTCCAGCTCATAAAAATATTCCCGGTAATGAAACAGCGGATAAAGCTGCCAAACAAGCATCACTCCTCAACACCCCTCCAATGACATTTATGACTCCAGTTACTGATCTAATTCCACTACTAAAGCAACATCAAAAAGCAACATGGCAACAGTTCTGGAATGACACTGCAAGAATAAAAGGGAAATTCTATTACAGTCTCCAACCCTCTCTGCCAATCAAACACTGGTATCAACGATCAACTTACACACGGCGTCATATCATAACTATTATTAGGCTACGTTTCAATCATTCGCTTACGCCCATGTTAAAGTATCGTTTCAATATTGTCAGCCAACCGACATGTCAGTGTGGTTCAAATGAGGCGGATGCAAACCACCTCATTCTCCAATGTCAGTTATATCCTCAGGCTCGTACACGATTAATTGCAAGTCTCACCCGTTTACGAATACCGCTTCCAACAAGTGTGGCTTGTCTTGTTTACAATCCGTCACCGGACATCATATCCATATTAAACAGGTATTTCGATGACACGGGCATCATATTGTAAACATACCATAAGATTCACGTTTCTTTAATAGTTGTGTCACTTACATAGTCTTCATAACACTCCCGACTATGCCTACTTAGGTTTTGTTTAATTTTTGTTATTATATAACTCTAGCAGACAATGTGCACACAGTTCGCGTTACTATTGTCTTTTGTCGCCCCTAGCACACATGTTAATACGTTGTTCATTTGTTAGAAAGATCCAGATTCAGTAGGTAAATTCTCTTTGGTAGGTCAGATACTCTTTGGTAGAAACGGTTTAGGGTAACACGACGTTAGTTATATCACATGTCCTTGGTAAGCTTTCATTACACTTTGCGCGATATATACATTCTACCCCTCCATTTGTGTTATTCCATCCTTAATACTAGATCCTTTAGTTGTTGTGTGCTATCCTTTGTACTTCCCAATTGTCGGCTCGTTCCGTATGTCAAAGTAGAAGACGCCAAGATGAGCCACTTCGGCGTGAAGATATAGTACCTTGTGTCCCCGTGCTTACTCCTATGTCTATTACACTTACACCCACAAGATGTAGATGTTCACCCATACCAGTGATCCTTGTACTGTGAGATGAAGTATTTCTTAGTCACCATAACTAAATGTTTCTGAGTGTTCGACGGTGTTTCATTTACAAAGTATTGGAACTGGGTGTTAGTTACATACAGAGCCCAACCAAATATCAAGAAAGAAAAAAAAAAAAAAGGCGAAATTTCAGTATGAATAGTAAATATGTCGTCCAACCAAAGTTTTCAAGAAGAAGAAGAGATGAATAATATGTCTGTTGATGTCGTAACTTCTATTATCAAATGCGTAAATTTTGCTGCAATTAAGCATAAAACTCAAACAAGAAAGGATCAAGAAAAAACTCCGTATATAAACCACCCCATTGGTAAATACCGCAAATTATATTAAAACAAAATCTCGTTATACTAAGCATCGTCCACGTTCTTTTTAAGATGTGAGGTTAGATCGTTTTTTTTTAGAGCCTTGATTTTTATGTTGTATTTGTAGGGCACATGATGTCGCAGTCTTAGACCAATGCTCTTGTAGAAACGTATTTGCTGTACATTACCTGTTAATATTGTTATATATGTTAGAAGAATAAATTGTGATGGTGATGAATTTGTCGGCGAGTATAAGCAATTCCTACGTCAGTGTATGTTAACAGACAGTAGTATTACAGGCCTAATATTCGTAAATCTTGCCTCTACTCGCTTTAATTGTCCACAGATTAGTTAGCCCCGTGGAAGTTGGGATTTATAATCAATCAGTCACCACTGAACTGCAAATTGGGCAGTCGCCCAGGTGGCCGATTCCCTGTCGTTTACCTAGTCTTTTCTTAAATGATTGCAAAAATTTGGAAATGTATTGAACATCTCCCTTCGTAAGATATTCCAGTCTCTAACTTTTCTTCCTATACATGACTATTGGCCCAAATTTGTCCTCTTGAATTCCAGCTTTATCTTCATATTGTGATTTTTCCTACTTTTAAAAATTTATTTGTCTACTGATGTCATTCCACGCCATCTGTCCACTGACAGCTTGGAATATACCTCTTAATACCAATATAATGGGTCCGTACTTTGACATAATTTTTCAGGCTAACTCATTCCTGTTGCCAGCGTTTCGCCGTAGTGTGCTAATTTGAGCTCGCCAGTTGGTAAAAGACGCATGGCTAGTGCATACTGTTGCGTCCACTGTATTGGCTATTTGAAACTAGCAACAGTTCCTATGTATTGTGAGAGACTGACCTTTCTGCAAAAGTTGAAGCTTGCCAGGCTATCAGATGATATGTATATAGACATTTTTATAATGTCCAATAACGGACCCATTATGATGGTATTATAAATTTACTCATTCGGGATAAATAATTCAAGCTCCGTAAGGGAATCTATATCCATAACACATACACCTTATAATGTAGATGTTGATTCCCATAGGGAACCTAAAATATTTGTCCTGAATGAGTAAATTTATAATACCAATATAATGGTCCGTTATTGGACATTATAAATTTTCCATCGGGCGAGTTGGCCGTGCGCGTAGAGGCGCGCGGCTGTGAGCTTGCATCCGGGAGATAGTAGGTTCGATTCCCACTATCGGCAGCCCTGAAGATGGTTTTCCGTGGTTTCCCATTTTCACACCAGGCAAATGCTGGGGCTGTACCTTAATTAAGGCCACGGCCGCTTCCTTCCAACTCCTAGGCCTTTCCTATCCCATCGTCGCCATAAGACCTATCTTGTCGGTGCGACGTAAAGCCCCTAGCAAAAAAATAAATTTTCCACCTAACTCATTCTTGGTTGCCTGTGTTTCGCCCTCGTGTGCTAAGTTAGGCTCATCAGTTCCCTATGGGAATCAACATCTACATTATTTGATGGCCAGGCGGGCATCTATTTTTGGAAATGAGACATAGCTCTCATAGTGCATTGGCACTGCTGGTGGCTTCAAATAGCCTATGCAGTGGCCTCCACGGTATGCACTAGCCTTGCGTCTTGGGTGGTGTGCTAAGTCCCAACTGACGAGCCTAACTTAGCACACGAGGGCGAAACACAGGCAACCAAGAATGAGTTAGCTGGAAAATTTATAATGTCCAATAACGGACCATTATATTGGTATTACATACCCCTTAGTCGAGCAGCTTGTCTTCTTTCTCCCAAATCTTCCCAGCTCAAACTTTGTAAGATTTTCCCAACTCCATTCTTTTTTTCGAAAATCAACCAGAACAAATCGAGCTGCTTTCCTTTGGATTGTTTCCAGTTCTTGAATCAGTTAGTCCTGGCAAAGATGCCGTACACTCAAACCATACACAAGTTGGGGTCCTACCAGAGACTTATACACCCTCTTCTTTACATCCTTATTCTAAATACCCTCACAACCATGTGCAGAGATCTGCATCCTTTATTTACTTTCCTGTTTATGAGATTACGCCAATAAAGATCTTTCCTTATATTAATTTCTAGCTACTTACAGTGATCCCCGTAAGGGACATTCATCCCATCAGCGCAGTAATTACAACTGAGAGGAATTTTTGCTATTAGTGAAACTCACAACCTGACTTTTAACCCTGTTTACTATCATACTATTGCCTACTGTCCATCTCGCAATATTGTCAAGGTCTTTTGGCAGTTGTCCACAATCTTGTAACTTATTTATTGCGACTCTGTACATTATAATATAATCCACAAAAAGCCTTATCTCATATCATTTATATATATAAGAAAAGATAAAGGTCCAGTAATACTGACTTGAGGAATTCCCCTCTTAATGATTACAGGATTAGATAATGCATCACCTACTCTAATACTCTTGAGTTCTATTTTCTAGAAATATAGCCACCGAGCTCGATAGCTGCAGTCGCTTAAGTGCGGCCAGTATCCAGTATTCGGGAGATAGTAGGTTCGAACCCCACTGTCGGCAGCCCTGGAGATGGTTTACCGTGGTTTCTCATTTTCACACCAGGCAAATGCTGGGGCTGTACCTTAATTAAGGCCACAGCCGCTTCCTTCCCAGTCCTAGCCCTTTCCTGTCCTATTGTCGCCATAAGACATATCCGTGTCTGTGCGACGTAAATCCAGTAGCAAAAAAAAGAAAAAGAAATATAGCCACTCATTCAGTCACTCTTTTGTTTAATCCAGCCGCACTCATTTTTGCCAGTAGTCTCCCATGATCTACCTTATCAAATACCTTAGATACCGGTAGGTCAATTCTCATACAGTCCATTTGACCTCCTGAATCTAAGATATTGCTGGAGTCCTACAAGTTCAGCTTCAATGGAAGAACCTTTCCTTAATCCGAACTGCCTTGTATCGAACCAGTTATTGCAAACATATCCAATATAATTAGAGATAATTATTTCCCAAAGCTTCCATGCAACCCATGTTAAACTGACTGGCCTGTAATTTTCAGCTTAAGTTTATCATCCTCTCCTTTATACACAGGGGCTACTACAGCAACTCTCCATTCATTTGGTATAGCTCCTCTATGCAAACAGTATTCAAGTAAGTACTTCAAATATGGTACTATATCCCAACCCATTTCTTAAGTATATCCCCAGAAATCTTATCAATTCCGGCTGCTTTTCTACTTTTCAACTAGTGTATCTTGTAAATGTTATCATAGGAAAATTTCAATATTTCGTTAGTATTAGTCACCTCCTCTATCTGGATATTATCGTTATAACCAAAAATCTTTACATACTTCTGACTGAATATTTCCGCCTTCTGTAGATCCTCACATACACACACTCCGCCTTCTCTAGATCCTCACACACACACACACACACACACACACACACACACACACTCTCTCTCTCTCTCCTTGCTCGTTAATGATTCCTGGAATGTCTTTCTTGGAACCTGTTTCTGCCTTAAAGTACCTATTCACACTTTCATTTTTTGCTAAACTTTGTATGACTGCCAATTATGCTTGCCATCATGTTATCTTTAGCTGACTTCCTTACTAGTTTTAATTTCCTGCTAATTTCCTTCAATTTCTCCTTACTTCCATAACCATTTCTATTTCTTTCCAACCTGCACCTCCACCTTAGTCTCTTTACTTCTCATTTATAATATGGTGGGTCTTTACCATTCCTTACAACCTTTAAAGGTACTTAAGTTTTTTCACATTTCTCAACAGTTGCCGTAAACACTTATCACAGTCTGTTTACAGTTTTATTTTCTGTTTCTACTGATCATAATTACTTTTTTTAGCTCCCTCATGCCTGTTATCAGCCATATGGTACTGCGTAATAATCCTACTTTTACGACCTCCTTTCTATAACATTTCTTTTTAAAAATCAAACCAAACCCCATGGCACTACAGCCCTTGAAGGGTCTTGGCCTACCAAGCGACCGCTGCTCAGCCTGAGGGCCTGCAGATTATGAGGTGTCGTGTGGTCAGCCAGCGTTCAGTCTGCAAGCTTCTGTGAATTTACTAAATGTTGCCACAATCCTCTAATTGCAAATAGTGCTGTGGCCTCTTTTAGTTCTATACCTCTTATCTTTAAATCATTAGAAACTGAGTCTAACCATCGTCGTCTTGGTTTCCCTCTACTTCTCTTACCCTTCATAACAGAGTCCATTACTCCCCTAGGTAACCTATCCTCCTCCATTCGCCTCACATGACCCCACCACTGAAGTCGGTTTATACGTACAGCTTTGTCCATCAAGTTCATTCCTAACTTAGCCTTTATCTCCTCATTCCAAGTACCCTCCTGCCATTGTTCCCACCTGTTTGTACCAGCGATCATTCTTGCTACTTTCATGTCTGATACTTCTAACTTATGAATAAGATATCCTGAGTCCACCCAGCTTTTGCTCCCATAAAACAAAGTTGGTCTGAAAATAGACACATGTAAACATAGTTTTGTCCGGGAGCTGACTTCCTTCTTACAGAATACTGTTGATCGCAACTGCGAGCTCACTGCATTAGCTTTACTACACCTTGATTCAATCTTACTTACTATATTACCATCCTGGGAGAACACACATCCTAAATACTTGAAATTATCTACCTGTTCCTGTTTTGTATCACCAATCTGACATTCAGTTCTGTTGAATTTCTTACCTACTGGCATCAGTTTAATCTTCGAAAGGCTAATTTTCATACCATACTCATTGCACCTATTTTCAAGTTGCAGGATATTAGACTGCAGGCTTTCGGCACAATCTGCCATTAAGACCAAGTCATCAGCATAGGCCAGACTGCTTACTACATTTCCACCTTACTGAATCCCTCCCTGCCACTCGTACCTTTCAGCAGATGATCCACGTAAACTATGAACAACAAAGGTGAAAGATTACAGCCTTGTCTAACCCCTGTAAGTACCCTGAACCAAGAACTCATTCTACCATCAATCCTCACTGCAGCCCAATCGTCAACATAAATTCCTTTGATTGATTTTAATAATCTACCCTTGATCCCATAGTCCCCCAGTATGGTGAATGTCTTTTCACTCGGTACCCTGTCATATGCTTTCTCTAGATCTACAAAACAAACACAACTGTCTATTCCTCTCATAGCATTTTTCAGTTACTTGGCATATTCTGAAAATCTGATCCTGACAGTCCATCTGTGGTCTGAAACCACACTGGTTTTCATCCAACTTCCTCTCAACCACTGATTGCACCCTCCCTTCCAAGATGATAGAGCTCAATATCTCCAGTTGCTTAAATGTGGCTGGTATCCAGTAATCGGGAGGTAGTGGGTTCAAACCCTACTGTTGGCAGCCCTGAAGTTGGTTTCGCATGGTTTCCCATTTTCACTCCAGGCAAATGCTGGGGCTGTACCTTAATTAAGGCCACGGCCGCTTCCTTCCCATTCCCAGGCCTTTCCTGTCCCATCATCGCCATAAGACCTATCTCTGTCGGTGCGACGTAAAGCAAATAGCAAAAAGTAGCCTTCCAAGATGCCAGGTGAATACTTTGCTTGGTATACTAATCAATGAGATACCTCAATATTTGTTACAGTCCTTCCTGTTCCCTTGCTTAAAAATAGGTGCAATTACTGCTTTTGTCCAATCTGAAGGTACCTTACCAACACTCCGTACTAATCTTATTATTCTGTGAAGCCATTTCATTCCTGCCTTCCCACTGTACTTCATCATTTCAGATGTAATTTCATCTCTTCCTGCTACTTTATGACAATGGAGTTTATTTACCATCCTCAAGTGTAATTTCATCAACATCGTTTTCCTCCTCCCCACGTGCTCCGTTGTTCATGACACCACCATGAAGATTTTCTTTTACATTGAGAAGATTTTCTAAAAATTCCCTCCACATGTCCAGTGATTCCCTGGGATATATTATGAGTTCACCTGAATTACCCAAAACACCATTCATTTCCTTTTTCCCTCCCTTCTTAAGATTCTTTATTACTGAGCTCGATAGCTGCAGTCGCTTAAGTGCGGCCAGTATCCAGTAATCGGGAGATAGTGGGTTCAAGCCCCACTGTCGGTAGTCCTGAAGATGGTTTACCATGGTTTCCCAATTTCACACCAGGCAGATGCCGGGGCTGTACCTTCATTAAGCCCACGGCCGCTTCCTTCCACTTTCTAGGCCTTTCCTATCCCTTTTGTCGCCATAAGACCTATCTGTGTCAGTGCGATGTAAAGCAAATATCCCCCAAAAAAAATCTTTATTATTGTCCATGCTGTTTGACCTAGCCTTTCCAGGTTATTACCAAAAGCTTCTCACAACTTCTTTTTGGATTCAACAACTATTTATTTCGCTCTGTTTTTTTCATCTATGTCTGCATCAGCCCATGTTTGGAGCCATTTCTGATAAGCCTTCTTTTTATGTTTACAAGGTGCTCTCACTTCATCATTCCACCAAGATGTTCGCTCTTTCCCATCTTTACACATAGTTGTTCCGAGGCATTCCCTTGCTGTTTCTACTACAGCATCCCTGGATGCTGCCCATTCTCTTTCTATATCCTGAACCTGATTATTGTCCACTGTTTGGAACATCTCACTAATTATATCCATATACTTCTGTCTAATTTCTTCGTCCTGGAGATTTTCTACCCTTATTCGTTTGCAGACAAGTTTCTCTTTCTCTATCCTAGGCCTAGAGATACTTAGTTCACTACAGATCAGATAGTGGTCTGTTTCATCGAAAAATTCCTGAAAAACCTGTACATTCCTAACAGATTTCCTGAATTCGAAGTCTGTTAAGATATAGTCTATTATGTATCTGGTACCCCTAACCCTCCCATGTGTAGCAGTGAATAGCCTTATGCTTGAAGAATGTATTTGTAACTGCTAAACCCATACTAGCACAGAAGTCCAGCAGACGCTTCCCATTCTTATTAGCTTCCATATTTTCCCCACATTTACCAATCACCCTTTCGTATCCTTAAGTTCTATTTCTAACTCTCACATTAAAATCACCCATTAGCACTATCCTATCTTTGCTGTTGATCCTGACTACGATGTCACTCAATGCTTCATAAAACTTGTCAATTTCATCCTCATCTGCACCCTCACATGGTGAATACACTGAGAGAATTCTCGTATCAATTCCTCCAACTGCCAAATCTGCCCACATCATTCGCTCGTTTAAGTGCCTAACAGAAACTATGTTGTGTGCAAACAGCCCTACCGCAGACTCTGCCCTTCCCTTTTTAATACCCGTCAAGTACAGTTTATAATCTCCTATCTCTTCCTCATTATCCCCCCTTACCCGAATATCACTTACTTCTGGCACATCCAGATGCATCCTCTTTGCTGACTTGGCCAGTTCTACTTTCTTTCTTAGTCCCACTTAGCTCCCCATCGAATTCTATTTTGTTCGCCAAGTTGTTTCCAAGGAGTCCCTTGCCTGTCAAATGGGAGTGGGACTCCATTTCTCCCTTAGGTCCAAGGCTTGCTTAAAATGTTCTAAGCTTGGTAAATTCATCAAGAAGGATGCTACCTTACTTACACATAGTCCAAGTGAGGATCTCTCCTCTAACGGGTTAGCGACCACGATGGATTGTATAGCCCTAGCCGCCTGAGCACAAGGAAGGCCATGACTCAGAATATGTCCGAGATGCCCACTCCCATTCCATAGGAACTGGTATCCCGACTCTCAGGACCACTTACTTGGCCACTCAGCCGTTGCCCATGGTTCACGAACTAGGACGTGACTATAGTAACCCACACCATGAACCATTTACTTTTGTAACCCAATTTAATTTAGCACGCGCCATTCTCCATTGCTGAAGCACACACTAATATTTCCGTTGGCCGTGATTTATTTGGATGTGACATGCCTAGCAGTCAAGCCAAATACATTATGTTACCAAGCCTCACACAATAAAATCACAACTAAATGCAACCTGTAACCCCCTACGCTTGATCACAGTCCAATGGTTTTGTCACTAACTTTTTTCTCAGCCATGATTCAGCTCTTATTACAAATCTGGTAAGTATATATCTATGAAATTACATAATTCTATTCCTTTCTTGACAGTACTTCTACAGTTCAACACTAACATTTTTATGTCATTGCTACTTGATGTCCAGACCATTGTAGGCCTATCAAGCATACCTCTGTATTAAGTTTCAAATGTACATTGAGGAAATTTGTCCTTGTGTTGTGACTTCATTATTATTGAAGTGTATCAAGTTCTATTATTTCAGTGAGGGGAAGAGAATCTTCATACATGGATTTCCTTCTCATTATAGGTGTGGCATATATTTTAACAGAAGAAGCCAAAGTAAGAGACTTAGACGTAATATTAGGTGCTATTTTGCATGACACTGTAGAAGATACTGATACCACCTTTGATGAAATAGAAAGTATTTTTGGTCCTAAAGTACGAAGAATTGTTGAAGAGGTAACAGATGACAAAACTCAATCTAAGGAAGAACGCAAAAGACTCCAGATAGTCCATGCTCCAACTTCAAGTCCTCAAGCAAAATTAGTGAAATTAGCCGACAAATTGTATAATTTACGTGACCTAAATCGATCAACGCCTGTGGGTTGGACTAATGAGCGTGTTCATAATTATTTTGTTTGGTCTAAACAAGTAGTTGATGGTCTAAAAGGCACAAATAAAGAAATGGAAAATGAATTGTATTCATTGTTTAAAGAAAGGAATATTTAAGTGTTCCTCTATATAGGTGAACCTTGAAAGAATTTTAATTTACTGTTTCTAAAAATATTCATGCAAATGAATATTTGCATATTGGTTAGACCTTTTGCTATTTTTTGGATGGAAAATGAAAATAACAGACTATATTATTAATAGATTCATTGTATAGACTGTAACAGCCTTCTCATAGAAGAGAATTGCTGGTAGTAATATGAACTTAAACTTTAGCCTGAACAACTTCACATTTCTATGATGTGGGCTACTTTTGAACTTGCAAGAGTATAAATTCAGTAGGGAAGGAAAGGTGTCTGTTATACCAGTAGCTTT
The DNA here is from genome assembly GCF_040414725.1 of Anabrus simplex. NCBI lineage: Eukaryota > Metazoa > Arthropoda > Insecta > Orthoptera > Tettigoniidae > Anabrus > Anabrus simplex. The sequence goes on from NC_090265.1 coordinate 220,379,460, forward strand.
TTAACACACTGCAGAGAAAGGGAAATACCAAATAACAAACAACTATAGGCCTGATCCCCCAACCCCCTTTCTTTTATACTGCAAGCAAATGCTGAGGTAATTTAGTGTCTCACACCTTGTTTTATGACACCAGTCTAGATCCAATAGTTTTATATTCCAGTCTAGACATACTCTGGTTCACTCTGGTGATCATTAGGGTTGCCATGTTTCACCAGACAAAATAAGGGATATATCACTGGAAATGCAAGATGTTCTATGCAAATAATGGACTCGGCTGATTTGAGATCAGGATTACACCTTATTTCTTCCACGTGTATATGTTTTTGACTTTGCTGCTTGTAAAACATCAGAATCAGATTGCATCATGACATGGAATTTTTGACATATATTTGTTCAAATGAGAAGTTCAGTTTTTATTAAGGACACTGAGGATCTATTTCTCACATCAGTTCACTTGTTTGCAATCAAGGAGAATATATCTTGAACAAACTCATTTAAACCAGAACGCTAAGCACAATACACACCAATTTTCCTCAAGTTCGTTAAGTTTATGAACTTCATTATGCTTTTTAAACACTTTAACCCACTTCTGCAATGCATCTTCTTCACTTTCCATGATATCTAAAGGGCTGTTTCCAAAAATGCAGTAGAGCTTCATAGAGTCTCCTTGATTAACTGATGACATTCAACAGCATCTTCCAGGCAAGCTAAATTAATGCTGTTCTTCAAATTGAAAACCTGTAGTTTTGCTTCGGAGAAATCGCAGACTGAAGGAGATATTTCACAGTTTCGTCTTCAAATTACGTGAAACTTCCCTCAAATTTTCTCCATTCCAAAACTGTTATTTCTTTAATTTTGTGACTGAAAAATAAAGGACAGCGACAGATAACATGGGATATACGTTTGCCTGAAATATGGGACGCCCCATATAATACGGATAAGTGACAACCCTAATTATCATGAATGTTCTGACCCTATTACAGAATCAACCATGAAAGATACTATATGTTAATTGAAATCATTGTGTTGTCGATAAGGTTATTGCTCCCCTGCTGAGTCAATAGGCATTTAAGGATGCCAAATGTGAGAGATTCACTGTCATACTAAAGCCAAATTCCAGCACACTAATATTGTGTAAGACCATCAGCAAAGGGGCATTAAATGTGCATCACAAAGCCTAAACTGGTTTTACTTGTATTTGGCTGCATTTTCACGTTGACTTCCAAATTGTTTTACATGATTAGACGCATTCTTGGATAGAAGGTTGTTAGAATCTGTAGAATGAGATTTAATTATTATTAATCTGCTTATGATGTTAACAGAGAAGTCAACATCTCCCTTGTAATTAATAGTTAAAAGTTATATGTATGTTGGTTTATGGATATAATGGTCATTTTTCCTATATTTGAATATAGGCTCTACTTAAAAATTCTGTAAATATTCATGAAGAATAAAGGATATGAAATAATTGTTCATTACTTCATCATTCTCATTTTACTTCTGGTACTTTAACCTCTTCAGTCGTAAGATAAGAAACTTTAAAATAAAAATATTTCTATGACATAGGGTATCAGAAGACCTGGTCATAATCAAATTTATAACATCTTCCAGATAAAGTAATAAAGAAGTCAAGTCAAGTGAGGCCAGGAATTGAAGAAGTTGTAATAATACTAAATGTACTTAATAATATTCAGAAATAAGAGATAAAATGTGACACTGATACATCTTTACCCAATTGTGATACAATATGCAGAACTGAAATGCACTATGAAGGACTTGCATTGCATTTTATGGTGTAATGATGTAATTTTAACATCATGGTAATTTTAACAAATTTAAAGGTAAAGTTTGAACCCATAATTCTAACTTGCTAAATATTGCAACTACGAGTGCAACCATAGTTCTTTATTGCAAGCTCGTCTCACATTCCCTGGCATGACAACTCTAGTGGGGACCGAGCTGCCAAACATTCGAACAAGGTCGGAACATTTCGGCAGACCTCGGGTAATTAATAATGAAATTCTAGATATTAACCCTCATTGCGTGAGATTTAAGCACTATCATTAACAAAGAAATAAGTAATTAAGAATTTTAGGAAATATTTGATGAAGCTCAAGTCTGCAGAGTGGAAATGTATTTAATTAGGCCTGGAGAGAAGTTGGCATCTATGTTGGCCATGAGGGAAACACGTGTCAAGGACATTCAGTAAAAATGTGCGGCGAACCTAATGCAGGAAATTAATTAATTACACCCATTAAAGTAACAGGAAAAGTCAGCAAACAACACCAGCATGACTGGAAAATTAGGTGGAATTTTTGGGGTGAGTCTCGAAGAAATCAGTCCAGTGGTCATCAAATAGTATGAGTGCACCACAATACATCACGCCAAGCAAAGCGTCCCTAGAAAGGCTTTAAATACCCCCTCCTCAGACAGCAGTTTCACTTACTATTCTGTGGTCTGAGTGTGTGGACCTGCACCAGGCAACATCAAGAAGAGGGCTTTAAGTGGGCTAGAATGAATTTGTAAAATATCTAAAGTCAGTTGGCTCGAGATAGAATATTTTTACCTAGTGGCAAATGGTGAATAAAGACTAAATTAGCTATTGTAGTGTAGTGTAGTTACGACATTATCATTTCTACTAAGAAAATCATTAGTTGAATTATTTTAGGGTTCCTGAACTTCTCAAATGGAAATAGCGAATTCATAGATAGCTTTCGTGAATTACTGCAGACGGTGTATTTTTGTAATCGGTAAAGGGGAACTGTAGACGAGCGAAGATAAGCTTCAGGTTTCACGGTCAGTCATATTTTTAAAAACGCCTGGCAGAGGGAGAGTTGGAGATTTCCACAAACTGTGAGAATTGAGTTCTCAACAAGAAGCAAAGCTGTTTTCACTGTTGTATGTGTCTAGAATAATTTATTATTTGTGTATGTTGAATCAAGTTAAGTTCAGAATCTGTGTAATTATAAATAATGTTTAAGAGAAGAATGTTCTCTGTAATTATGAGGGGCTAAATACAAGATAACTGCTGTAAAAATCAATCAATCAATACTGATCTGCATTTAGGGCAGTTGCCCAGGTCAAGATAACACCGTGCCCACGACGCAGTTACAGGTCTGCCTAATTTAAATATCATGTTTTGTAGTTATAAATGTACATGCTTGTTCTGTTAAATTAATATGTGGTATGTGTAAAAATGAAGTGTATTGTAATGTTGAGGCAAATTGTGTATTATTTATGTCAGTGCGCAAGACTTTTAAATGTGTTTAAATTTCTTTAGAAAAATGTAAAAGGTGAAGTTTTAAATACGGTAATGAAAATCAGCAAAATAATGTTCAGGCCGGTAAAAGTTTAAAATAATGATAACAATAAAATAGCCGTTGTGAGCTTAATAAAGTCAAATATCAAATTATCCGATAATAATAATATTCACATCAGGATAAATTTGAGATGATAAATTATGTGTTCAGCGTTAATGTCAAGTAAGATTTGTGGTTTATATCGAAATCCAGTGAAGTCTGATAAAGTTGGCATTTATTTTGGGAAACTTAAATTTTGTGAAACCATGTATTTGTGATGCAGAAAATCACGGTATGCTGTTTTGCTCTTGAGGTCAAGAAAATTTAGAAAAGTTAATTGTGAGATTATAAAGTTGGTTAGTCATGGGATCACTTGTAGTTCAAAAGTTTCAGACAAAAACAAGATTGTAATGGAAATGAAATATTATGAGAATAATTAGGAAGATGTTAAAGGCAGAGTAAACCTGTATTTTATGAGTGATGTATAATGAGCAGGAGGCTGAGAATAAGAGGCCCTGTTTTTCGATGGAGAGGAATTTTTGTGACAGGGTGTATGTTAAGATGTAATATTTCTGAGAACAGGCTGTGTGAGATGAACGATGTCCTGTAGCAATCCAGAACGCTTGATGAATTTAAAGGTTGTCAAAACCAAGTGAGCACGTTGTAACGCCTATTTTAAGTACAAGTAGATGTTCTCCCATGATTACTATTTTATACGAGACTGTAGGCCACGGCAGTTAAGTCTGTGTGATGGTTCTGTTTGATACCAGCGAAGTGCATTTTGGGATAGCTGACCTCACAAACAAAATACATTCTGACACGGTTAAGATAATACTTGATTATTGTAAATTGAATTCTATTCTGTATCTTTACAAGATGAAATTATCGCTGACTAGAAACATTGCAGATGTGAAAAATGAATTTTATTAGAATGGTAGTTTAGCTTGAGTAGATTGATGAAAAGTTACTTCACTGGACAATTCACGGTGATAACGTGTTTGGAATGTTGAGATGAAAGGCTACAGTAGTTGGGGCCTCACACTCGGGTTATGCCATGACATCACGATGGTAGTGATTACTGTTTTCAGTGATATCAAACGAGAGTTGAGTTTGTTTTTATTTAGCGAACTTCACTGCATGTGTTGAGATTGTATTGAGGAATAGATTAAACTATTCGGACATGTTGTTTAATTTCGATTTCACGCTTTATTGTAAGAAATGGACACAGTTATATTTCCAGGTTCGAGTTCATTTTGTAGCAAATTTCACTTCATGTGTTAGAGTTTCATCGAGGAACAGATTTAAATATCCGGGATTGTGTTTAAAGTTTTGATTTCGCCTGACAGTATAAATGATGCGTAGACACTGTAACGTTGGCTCAACAGCAGGATTAGGGCGTCTTCTGTACATACTCAAATCATAGGTTAATCATTTTTGCGAATCGATTTGAATTATGTTAGTGTTTGCAGTAGTGGATACGAATGTGAAAGATATTAGCAGGTACTATTTAGGCCATATTTTGGCATAATTCTTACTAGCCAGAAGGTGCTTCCATAATAGCGTTGCATCCGTATTAGCATGAATGTAAGGGTTGTCCCACATGGAAACCTAGTTAATCGAGACTGATCCTTACTGCTTAGCCGCGCATGTTCAAGTTCAATGAACTTTTGTTCATATTTATTTTCTTTTATTTACTTTAAGATTTGTTATCCGGGTGTCCGATATATTATGATAATGCCGTGTGTTGATACTTAGTTGATTTATGTAGGATTTACACTACGAATGCGGTTTTGATTCGTCAGCTGTTAATATATATTTTATTTTCATTTTTCGTTATTCACTTTATTTTATGTGAGATGTTGATCTACCAATCATATGTAGTTTAGTTTAATGGGGCAAGTGTAGGTAGACAGATTTGAAATGGTAGTCGTTATAGAATATTGGAAAGATTTCCTTTTATTTGTGTTATATTGTGGACTTGTAATTTAACAAACTTAATGACATAATTGTTTTATAACCTGAAAGTTGGTTTAGTAAGAACATTTTCAAGTAATTTATCACTTTCTTTTTTAACTTCATTGTTTTGGCATTTCATCTAAATGCATAATGAATTAATGTTTTCCTGCATTTCGCAGTTTTGTTCCTTCAGGAAGATGTAACGTAAGATCCCATCAGATCAAGTGTTGTTGGTTCCTTCGGAACATCTGTTTGGGGTGATGCTTGTTCCAGCATTGGGATTCCTCTGTAACTTAAGGGTGTCACGAGATGACAATACATAGTGGAATTTTATTTTTGATTGTGACAATTGCTTTTAACTTGTAATGAACACCATGCTTTCTAGTAATATTTTGCAACCTATCCAAAGTAACTGTAAGTTGATTTGGTTTGATTAAGGGTCCATTTGGGGGATGTTCCAATATCCGATAGGATAGTATACTGGTGGATAACCTTAATTAAATGTAAATCTGGAATTCTACTTGTTGAAGATCAGATTTTCCACGGATCGTGTGGATTAACTCTCAGTTATTGGTTTGGATCGATGATGCCCGATTTTCAGATTTTATTCTCGTTTTTCATTTGCTGTCCACAAATTTTACTCTACATTTTCATTCTTTGAAATATAATGTTAAATAATAATAAAAAGATAACACTTACGATTGTGACTGTGTTAAAACATGTTGTAAAAATTTTAAGTGATTTTTCTGGCTAATTTAACCTTAGACCGGGCGCTCCAGTTTCTGTCACACTACCGGGCGCACGGTTGACTTTGTCAACCAGTTAAGTTTTCAGTCGTTTACAGGCTTCCAATTGCATAAACATTTAATTTAACGGCATTTTATTCTCCAAATAAACTTAAAAAATTGTATTAGTGATTAATATGAATATACTTAAAATAGATAAACATGAACACGTGAACTAATTCTGATAGGGACATGAATACTGCGCCTGTTTAAAATTAGTTAAACAGTAGATACACAATTAAATTAAAATAAAGGTCATATTTTAATATTTGCACAATTATACCATGAAATAATCAGATATAATAGCAAAAATGACTGGATGAAAAATAAATTTTGTTGCCATGTCCAAGAAATCTTTCACACCTTATCCCCCGAGCAATGCCATAATTTCACTGCGGTTCGCAAATTTAGCACCGAGCTCAATAGTTGCAGTCGCTTAAGTGCGGCCAGTATCCAGTAATCGGGAGATAGTGGGTTTGAACCCCAGTGTCGGCAGCCCCGAAGATGGTTTTCCGTGGTTTCCCATTTTCATACCAGGCAAATGCTGGGGCTGTACCTTAATTAAGGCCACGGCCGCTTCCTTCCCAATCCTATGCCTTTCCTATCCCATCATCGCCATAAGACCTATCTGTGTCGGTGCGACGTAAAGCAAGCAAATTTATCATCACGCTCACGGCTCTAATTTACTTCCCCCCCACTTCCTAGAAATGTACGAATTGGTCCAGAATAATAGTTCATCGACCATCTCAGCGTTTATCAACTGCATGAAACAGTCAATTTCTGTTGATACCTTCCTCGCCTCCCCTTCCGGTCCTGGCAGTATTTGTACAATATTCCTTGCTTTTACCCTCGAAGTAAGTTTTGAAAGACCCGTCGTGGACCACATTGTTCCTCCATCTCTCCCGAAAAAAAATTCCCTTTCGTTATCGTCTTTATAGATCTCACACTCCGAATCGGCCACCTGCTCTGTATCACTGTTATGATCCTGATCCGAGACGTTTATAATTTCCTCCTCCCCATCCGAAAAATCCGAGGCAGAGTGCTCTATTTTATCGGACAACTGGCTCAAAATGTCAGGTATGTTTCCATCATTGACAAAACGAGACCTAAAATAGAAACATACTACACGTAATTACGCCTGACTTTGCCTAATTACCCTAAAAGTACAGAGGAAAGGAAATTTTTCAAAGAAATAAATTTTACTTACATGACCAGGCGCGTGGTTCACTTTGTCGACCAGCTAAGGGTTCCAACAGTTCGCTCGAAATAATTACCCACGTATCGCTTCCACTGTTGTCGTAACTCGACTGAACTGAAGGTGAAGAGTGAGAGCAAAGGTATTAGTTGCGAGATGGTGAAAGACTGATAGTTCTAGGAATTACGGCGTAAAATTGTGCGCTGGTTGTTTTTGTCAACCTCTGAACCCTATTGTTTGGTCGATGAAGTGACAGGAAAAAAAAAAAAAAATCTGCAACAGCCCCAAGATCTAAGAGTACGATATTGCTCTACTGAAGCAGCCGAGGCAGGTGACCAATGATGGAACGGTAAGTTCAAGAGTTCAAGTTGATTTCTTTTTTTTTTTTTTTTTTTTTTTTGCCTTTTCACATTCAGAGCACCATTTTAGAACCTATCTAAGAGATATTAAAATAACTACGGCATCCAATATCCTGTTGTTCAATCAGTTACCATTGATCTGCATTTAGGGCTGTCGTCCAAGTGGTAGATTCTGTACCAGTTCTTTACCTGGTCTTTTCTTAAATGATTTCAAAGTAGTTACCTTGATAGATTATTCCAATCCCTACTTCCTCTTCCTATAAATGAGTATTTTCCCCAGTTAACCCTCTTGAATTCCAGATCTTCATTTTATGATCTTTCCTACATTTAAAAACTCCATTGAAGCTTATTCATGCACTACTAATGTCATTCCAAGCCAACTCTCCACCAATAGCTCGAAACATTACACTTACCAATATAAATGGTCCGTTATTGGACATTATAAATTTTCCAGCTCATTCCTGGTTGCCAGCGTTTCGCCCCAGAACAAATCGTGCTGCTTTCCTTTGAAATTTTTCCAGTTCTGGTATTGTGCAGAGTGTACTTTTTTTTGCGGTCATAGGGAATGTAGTTTAATGCGTAATTCAAAATCCAAGTTGACTGCTTCATTATTAAGTAAAGAAATATTCTGTTTGTGTATCATGCTTGTCTTCTTCTTGGTTTTAATGGGCCTACTTTGGACCACGCTTGTTCAACTGTTGAGCTTTGATCTTTGCCCAGTATTGGCACATTTTCTGCCGGTGTAACTCCTTTCTTTAATCAATCCAGGGGGTACCTTTCTTCCGGATTTTTTTCTGAAATCCATGGACTTCCTTCAGAGTATGTTGTGCAGATCGTCTGTCTTGAAGATCTGATATTCCCAGTTCTTTAACGTCCTTCCCAGTTTCTGTCAGCCAAGTGGTACGGATCTTCTTATCCTGCCAGAAGATGAACAGGCGATTGGTTAGTCCTTTTGAAATCAGTCTTACTATATGGCCATAGAAGGCTACTCTCCTTTTCCTAGTACAACCAGAGAGCCTCTTTATGTGTTCGTAGAGCTCGGAATTGTGCCGTCTACGGAATTCTTCATCTTCCTTTACCGGACCTAAGATCTTCCTGAGAATTCTCCTCTCTCTGAGTTCCAGTTTCTCCATCAGACCTCTTCAATTCAATGAAAGACACTCCATGGCATACAGAGCTCCTAGTCGTATGACTGACATGTAAGTGCTTCAGTTTCAGATTGCGTGATAGGCATTTTTTGTTATAAGTGTTCTTTGTAGGTCGATAGGTCAGTTCCAACTTGTTGACTCTCATGGATAATGATGCTCTTTCTGATAAGTTGGGTTCAGTCCGAGCACCGAGATACTTAAATTTCTCAATCTTGATTTTTCCCCGTTCTAGTAGTATCTCTCTGCTAGCTTCTTTGATGTTGGTAAAGAACTCTGTTTGCTCCAGAGACACTTGAAGACTTACTTTGGCTGCCTGTCTTTTGAGGCAATTGACCTGTATTGTTGCTGTATCCAGTAAATCGGCAATCAGTGCCACATTCTCAGCAAAGGCCAGGCAATCTACAACCGGCCCTTCTTTCTTATGACCCACGTATATCCCACTCTGGATACCCAAGTTGGTCAGCTCGTCTAATAATTCACATACATGACTAGAGTGAATCTTGTTGTCCAATTATGGTACATTTTACACCATAGTATTCAGTGTTGCCATTTTGACTATAACTTTACATACTGACTCCTGTCCTATCAGTTACATTACACATTCTTTGAAATATTATTGTATTCTCTTTAAAGTTGGGTTATTTGTTGATTGTTATCATTCTTATCTTTAAATATAAAAGGATATTTCCCAACTGACTCAAGTCTGACTCCTTGATTGAATTGTCAGTGCTGAACCTTCGGTTCCCGGTTCGATTCCCAGCCAGGTCAGGGATTTGAACATTTGTGTTTGTCTCAGTACTCTCCTCTTCATATACACACAATGCAGCACACTACTAACCACCGCAGAAACTCAGATTAGCGAATATATCTCCGCACATATTTTGCCGCCAATAAGGGCATCTAGCCATAGAATAGAGTCAAGTCCACATGTGTGACACAGTTCACACCTGTGGCCCCATCAAGGTGTGGGAAGAGTGGGAGAAAAAGAGGAAGATGTCCTGACTAGCTCACCAATGTCCAGCCCAAACGATTAAACCTAGCAACATGAAAATTGATATTATATTCCATTTATCATGCAGCCACCCTTCTGTTGATGATGTTTTTAGAATGGGTTTCTAAAGGGTAGTTACACCCAATGAGAACACAGGCAATGTCCCTTGAAGAATCAGTAGCATCTAGCCTGCCATACCCTTTTATGTTGCAAGTTGCTTTCTCCCTCCTGCCTCGGTTATAAATGAGCTGCTGAGAGCCAAAGTGGACTAAGCCAAGAAATGTCAGTTTTTGAGTTATACCACTCAGTGCACTTATAACGCATGAAAATTTGTTGTGAAGAAGTGGTATAATGATAACTCCCATGGGAGACGCTTGAGAGCACTAGATGCATTCTTCCCATCACGCCAGAGTGGAGCGCATTTACAGGAATAGTGGTATAAGTGAAGCGTCACGGCCAAGACACAAAACTCAGTCAAGGAAACGGAAATATCGTTGCCATAACTTTCGATCTTCAGAAAGCACTGGCTTTCCCAAAGGTTTCAACTACAAAAGCCTATTATTTGAGGAACTTGTATGTGTATAACTGTGGCATTCATGATCTCAAAACAGACATTGGCTTTATGTACATTTGGGATGAGACTTTGGCATCAAAAGGCTCCCAGGAAGTAGGTTCCTTCCTTCTAAAGCATGTTAAACACCATGTCCACGATGCTCATCATGTGACAGCATACAGTGACGCAGCAACTGGTCAAAATCAGAATTCCTAACTTGCAGTAATTTGGATAGAGTTTGTAAAGAACTCAAGAAGTGAAATCTAAGTGGTTGACCATAAGTTCATGCTATTAGGACACTCCTTTCTTCCAAACGATCAGCATTTCGTGGTTATCGAGAGAAAATCAAGAACTGCTCGAATTTTTACTCCGGATGATTGATGTAATACCATTCAAAAGACAAGGAGAAAACAACCCTTTGCCGTTTATAGAATGGCTCTGATGGTGGTGGTGGTGGTGGTGGTGATTATTGTTTTAAGAGGAAGTACAACTAGGCAGCCATCCTCTATATAACACTAATCAGAGAGAAATAAAAATAGAAGGGGTCCGACACTTTGAAAAATGAAGTTATTGGCCAAAGGAAGAGAAGGGCCATGAAGGGTGTGAAAATGAAAGACTCCCTAGCCCTCACAAACCTAATAGCGTCGGGATCTGAAAAGAGCAAAAGTTGACCAAGGGAGGTCGGATAGGATGGATGAGAGTGAGAAGCCTGGCACAAGTAAGTGACTTTGTCTTAACAAAAGACATAGAGAAAAGTGTAACATTTAGAAAGATGAATATGCAAAATGAAAAGTTCAGTTGGCTTCATTTTCAGAAAGGCTCTTCTCATCTCATTCTCTACAAGGAATCTCTTGATGAAGGAATCCCTTTCAAAACTTTGGACATTACTCCTTCACATCGTGTTCGTGGCCATCCTCGTTTGTCTGGTGTTCAACTCATCCTTCTCAACAACGCTGTGCGACCTGTCACCAAGGCTAAGAAGAGAGACATGATGACCCTTCTCCCATACATCCCTCCGGTACACCACACTTTCTTCAATCAACTGACAACTGTGAATTCGGCTTTGGAGTATGGACCTGATTATGTCAACCCATTACAAGAGGAAGGTGACATAGATTGTGAAATTGAGTAAACTGACATCTTCCATTATAAAGTCTGTTTAAATTTCAGCATGATAATTTTACTTTCAAAAATTTTGACATTTGAGCAAAACAATTTATTTATAATTCATGAGTGTCCTTACTGCTGAACTATTAGACCATATTGCGTTGCTAGCATTTAACAACAGAGTAATTATTTCAACTCAGTCTGTGAGAGAAAAAGTTCTAATGGAAGCCATACGTGCAGTTTCACATCTACTGTACAACATTATGTTTCGTTAACAATTATTTTATAAATACATTGCCATATTAGAGGTTAAAACACAACCTATACATTTTCGTTTTACTCAACTTCACCAAAACATTTATCGGAAGAGTGGTACAACTCTTGATTTGTACCACTTTACCTTTCGCTATGAGTAAACTGCTGACGGGAAAAGTGGTACTCCAAATTTTACAATAAAAAGCAATTTAAGGAACAAGTAACCAAAATGTCTTTATTAAATATAATTTTAATATATTGTCTGCATATTTCATCAAATGAATCATGAATTCTTGTAAAGCCTGAAATGAAACACGAAACCTTTAATTTCTCAGAATGCGAAAAATTGTTTAGACCACTTTGGCCCTCAGTGGCTCAAATATGACTCTTTAATGCAGTATGGGCGAATTACACTTAGGAAATGGACAAATATTATGGAAAAATCAGCTTATCAAAAGATAGCTCATGTAATATACAGAAAATTATATCCAATTTGATTGATTGAACAGAGCAAAATCCACAGCAGGGGCCTAAAGTACTCCCACATCACCATACCATTAATGGTTAGTATTACATTTGAATTATGAATGAACTTGGTTGAAACAACAGGCACCTTTTGTTCTAATCTTAGGATATAAACTACATGGTTTTGATCCGTATTGAATTGTGATCACAGTAACAATTATTAAATTAATGTCATATGGTCCACCTTTTTCAATACTATATTATGCAATATTAATGAATTACATTACTAAACTAGGGACTAGTTTCGGCCTTGGATGGCCATCTTCAGCCGTAATGTAATACATCTAATAACTAAAGAAATGTAAAAACACACAATTGACATGAAAATGAATGTACAAACACATAATTAACATTAAAATCTGGGATGAACTAAGTGTAAAACCTGAAAAATAAATTATTCTCTGAATTCTTAAAATTTGTAGTATACTCATCATCCAGACTCTTTCTTTCATTGATATTCATAGAATTGTTAGTTCTATCACTGCTAATCATTACAATTTCAACTGCAAAACGGAAACTGGTAAATGTTGATTCTGTAGTCAGATCATCAATCACCAAATCTACTTGAGTGGTGTTAGCAGTATGCAAGCCACTGGATGCCGCTGGAAATAACCACCAGCTGACGCAGAACTGCTAGATGGTGTTTCTGCATCGACCAATGTAAATAAAATGAAATGTTCCCATTGTGCTTGTTAAAAACATGCTGAAACGCTGTTGGACATTGTCAGGACGGCACATGAAGATATGTTTGACACTGACAATTCTTAATTTGTAACTGGTATAAATTCCCAATTTATTGCAGTGTCCATGAAGTTAACCTGAATAAATGATAGATGAAATTAGATCAAATTAATGAATAGAATGAGAGAGAGAGAGAGAGAGCAGGTGTTAGTCAAATGGCATAGGTTATATGAGACTTACCTCTCGTTGTGGCATGTGGTGCGTGGTGTATTGTTGTGTGCCTCATACTAACGGGTGTGAGATTCAAAGAAAAAGGAAGGGGCGGGGAAAGGTGAGCGGGGGAGGGGAATTAAGGCGGGGCCGAAGGATGTGGGAAAAGAGATGGCTGCTGAGGAAAGGTGCTGTGAATATTATGAAAACTGAATTATGACTTGTTGGTTTGACTTTTCTAAAAATGGGAATAAGAAGGTCAAAAAGGATATTTGGCTTTTCTGAATGTCATTAAGATTATGATTCAGGTTAAAATATTGATCTATATATATGAAGCAGTTTTCAGTAATGTTAAGGAGGGGTCCTTTGTTGATGACTTTGAGAATATCCATATCTTGTTTATGTCTGTGAATTTGTGATTATAGTTATGCATATGCTGTCCTACACCTGAAAATTTATTGTACTTCAGGGCATTGATGTGTTCCGAGTAACTTATATTAAAATTCCTTCCGGTCTGTCCGACGTAAGAAGAATTACAACTGTTGCAAGTAATCCTGTATACTCCTGAATTTGAAACACTATTAACTTGTTTATGATGTGGCGTTATGTAAGACTTGTGCATTCCTATTCTTGATTTGGAAAACTACTATTACATCATGCTTTTTAAAGATGTTGCTGACTTTGTAAATTTGTTTGTTGAACGTAAAGATGGAAAGGGAGGAGTTGTTTTGTTCACCTTTTTTCAGAGTGGTAGAGAGGTGATATTTATATTTATTGATTATTTTTTTCAATAAAGAAACTGTTGTATCCATTAGATTTTGCTATATTATGAATGGTGTTCAACTCATTTTTGAGGTCTCTTTTAGACATTGGAACTTTAAAGGCTCGGTACACCATACTGTTCAGGTTAACTTCATGGACACTGCATTGAATTGTGAATTTATACCAGCCACAAATTATTAATGTGTCAGTTTCAACCATATCTTCATATGCCGTCATGACAATGTCCAACAGCATTACAGCATGTTTTTAACAAGCACTACGGGAACATCTCATTTTACTTACGTTGGTTGATGTGGAAACACCATCTAGCAGTTCTGCATCAGCTGGTGGTAGCATCCAGTGGCTTGCATACTGCTAACACCAGTCAAGTAGATTTGGTGATTGATGATCTGACTACAGAATCAACATTTACCAGTTCCCGTTTTGCAATTGAAATTGTAATGATTAGCAGTGATTTATGATAGTACATATATCACACCCTCGCACTGTATTTAGAAGTGAGAGATATTATTGTCATATTTGATTTATTATTATTATTATTACTATTATTATTTCATTTGGGTATTTATTTGTAATATTTTAAACTGGAAGTTCTCCATATGTGGTATGAGTGATTTTTGTTTTGTACAAACTGATGGGAAAATCACTGCTATTATAACTCAGGTAATTTGTATGGCTCATCTGTATATCCCAAAGTCTGATAAGGTGGACTTGTTATTGTAGTCAAAAAGTTCTGATGTCTCATGTGAAACACCCCAGTGTCCGTTGATGGTGTTATTGTCTTGGGGCCAGGAAGAGATTCAGGGCGTGGTCTTGACATGACATGAGGACCTACTCATGATTGGCTGGTCAGGATCAATCTAGACGGATCATCTGAGAGGAAGGGGAAGGTTGAGATCAATATGTGCAGGTGTCATACAGCGAGGGGCGATGACACTACAAGAATGAAGTAGCAATGGTACACTGACAACTGGATGTACGGTACTGGAGTGACACTACTGCACTACACTGGACTGGACCAGACTTCAAACATTCGTGGAACGTAGTCTTTTTCTGTTTGTGGAACGTGGTTGACCTACAAACTGCGGAGTGCTTAGGCACTGGGTATTGTATCACTTTGTGGCGGCCTGGTATTAGATGTTGGTGAAAGCTATCTTAGACTTTCCATAATTTATTTTTAGGAACGACAAGTGTGTGTTGCTCAAATGAATAAATATTTAAAACAAGTGTTAGAGTCAGTGAACACAGTATTATAAAGGTTCAGTATCTGTGTGATATAATAAGTGCCGATTATGAGAATCGGCAAGTCGTATTGATACAGAGACAGTGAAGGGTACTTATCTACATATATGTGCATTGTTCAACGGACCAACTGCAAATGGTGGTTTGGTTCTTGCTTCCATTTTCCCACTGTTTTTGTTGTTGTTTTTGTTGTAAATATGGAGTCTTCCAGCAATATTTTGTGTGTGTATTATATGTATATTTTGGTGTGTTGATGAGGTGCTCATGCACGGATTATATTGAGAATATAGTTAGTTATTTTAGAATCAGTGGAGTTATTGATGAACCTAGGTGCATTTCCTACCTATTTAGTCATTTTTAGAAGGTTAGGTAAGGCCTGAAGCAGATGTACCAGTATGCAGCTTTTATGTTCATACCTTGGGAGAGAAAAAATTATTGTCATACTCTATCAAAATTCGAGGGATCGATTCTGGTGAACTCTGGTGCCCATACTACTGACATTTTGATCAAATATTTTTTTAAATTAATTTATTTCAATTATTTTATTAAGTTTATGATATTTTATCATTATTAACAGTAAAGTTACAGATGGAACTAACAATTTTATGAATATCAATACAAGAAAGAGTCTGGATGATTAGCATACCCCAGATGCTAATTTATTTTTCAGATTTTACACTTAGTTCATCCCAGATTTGAATGTTAATTGTGTGTTTGTACATTTGTTTTCATGTCAATTGTGTGTTTTTACATTTGTGTAGTTATTAGATATATTAGCCCTACATTAAGGCTGAAGATGGCCAGCTGAGGCTGAAACTAGTCCCTAGTTTAGTAATGTAATTCAATAATATTGCATAATATAATATAGAAAAAGGTGGACCATACAGCATTAATTTAATAATTATTATTGTGACCTTTTGCTCTAGCTACAGTATTATTAACTGCTAGTTTGCTACAAGTACCGTTAAATGGGGTGAATACGGACAAAGGGGTGAATAGGGACCAAAAAAAAAGGAAAAAGAGTAATTTATACTTCAGAGTGTCAACTAAAGGTATTTTTTTCATTTTCATTACCTTTTCAGAAAGTCTAAGGGTTTATACAGGAACAAATTTTTGTCAGGGTGGCTAGCCTGTAAGACAGCTGATGTTTTGGTGCCTTTTTTGTTCAGGAAAACTTAAGTTGGTGAGCTAATTTCAGAGGCTGAAATGGTGTGTTAGGATTATAATTACATTCAGTGATATTCTTTGAACTACTACTGAAGTTTCTAAAAGATTCCTGCAACTAAACTGTCCATTATTTAATTTCTTTTAAAGATTTGTACCATATAACTTGAAAGTGGGGTGTAGAGGGACAATGGGAAGAAAGTATAAGAGAGACCCTTATTCGAAAACTCATTTACCTGTAGATGCTGAAATAGTGGCAAAGGCAGTTTTGAAAGTGAAAAGTGGCATGTCAATACGTTCAGCAGCGGATAAATTCAATATTGCAAAATCTGTTTTACAAAGATATGCTGCTAACAGAGATGGAGCCATAGTTTCTATGAAGAAGAAAGGTGGGCAGACAAGTTTATCACATGATTTCGAAGAGGAATTGGTAATGTATTCGGAGATGTTGTAGAACATGGAATAGAGGAAGGAAGCTAGGTGAAAGTGAAGTTTTTACATGATCGGGATGTGGAAAAGATCTTTGTAGGAAAGATACTGAAAGTAATAAACTGAGGATGAAATTACCTAGGAATATTTCTCAGACAGTCTACGAAAGTGTCTGGTATTTATCTGTTCCCAAATGTAGCTGATGAGTTTCATCTCCGGCAGACAAAGGTGATGACATTCTGAAGCCACCGGTTGTAAGAAGGGGAAGATATACTCTCAGTGAATTGTAAAGATTTCTGTTTGTTTGTTGTGCCAAACATGTAAATTCTTCACCCATAATAAACACATTGTACATTAAAAGCTGTTTAGAAACATACATTGTGTCCCAATGAACCCAAACACCAGTTAGAATAGGGACATCCATTTAAAATACTGAGTGTCCCTATTGACCTCATCACTGGGGTCAATAGGGATAGCCCTTTAAAATAATATATCCAGTTCTACAACTACAGGAGTAACTTATTTTCTATGTGTATAAAATGTAAAAACGCGAGTTCCTTTTTAACAGAAAAGTTTACTCCATTCATTCAAAAGTTACTAAGCAAAAACTGAAAAAACTGTCCCTATTCACCCCATTTTACAGTACTGGAAAATAGGCAGTTTTTGGAAGAATGTGAAGAGGGTCTGCTGTAGTCTTCCCATAGGCAAGACAACCCACAGTGCTTTCAAGCTGCCCCCCCATAACCTCATCCACAAAGAAATTAGGGGCCGATGACCTTAGATGTTAGGCCCCTTTAAACAAAAATCATCATCATCATCATCACAAAGAAATGCCCCCCTATGCTACATGGTCTAAACAAAGTAATATGCCCAGAGTTCTTTGTGATTGTAAGGGAAACAAAAGAAGTCCTGCAGGAAAAATTTCCGAAAACCATATAAACAGTCAATGGGACATAAAGCAAAAAACTTCGCTATTTTGCAACCAAGAAATAAAGTTTAAAACAGAATAAGAATGTGTAAAGCATGTGAATAAAATGTTTGCGTCTTGCTGTGTAAAAGTCCTTCAGTTGTTATAGAAATTACAGTTTGCTCACTTTGTCTCCATTTTTTCTTCATGTTCTGGGCAATGCTTCTCTTTCTTGAGTAATATATACGGCTGCTATAACAATAACTACTGTACTTTTATGGCGTTTGGAGACTCACAGGTGCCAGAAGTTTGACCTACTAGAGTTCTTTTACATACCAATAAATCTATTGACTTGAGGCTGACGTATTTGAGCTCCTTTAAATACTGCTAGACTGAGCTGGGATCAAACCCACCAAGTTGTGGTCTGAAAGTCAGCACTCAACCATCTGAGCTACTCAGCCCAGCTCTGCTGCTATAATAG
Source organism: Anabrus simplex (assembly GCF_040414725.1). NCBI lineage: Eukaryota > Metazoa > Arthropoda > Insecta > Orthoptera > Tettigoniidae > Anabrus > Anabrus simplex. The sequence continues at coordinate 220,397,530 of NC_090265.1, forward strand.
CAAAAACCTTCAAGATAATAAAACTTTACTCTAATTGTAAATAGTATGTTCCCATCAAAAGACATAGAACTATACTTAGAAGTTTTCAAGCTAGACTGGATTCTATTTTGAGTAGGGAAACTCAGACATTAGTGACAACAAAAATCTTGCATTGCTTGGGTAACTATCAAAGCTGTTATGAAGGTATATAAATCCATTTGTATCCATCACTGTCTTGAAAATGTAGATCATAGCATGGGTGAAATATTCTAACAGTGTACTGTACATACAGACATACATACATTATCATTATAGACTGTTAGGCCTTTCAGCGTTCAGTCTGCAAGCCTCTGAGAATTTACTAAATGTCGCCACAATCCTCGATTTGCAACTAGTGTTGTGGCCTCATTTAGTTCTATACCTCTTATCTTTCCCTGCTGCTTGACGTAGCCTTTCCAGGTTATTACCAAAATCTTCCCCTGACTTCTTTTTGGATTCAAGAACTATTTGTTTTGCTCTGTTTCTTTCATCTACATACAAATCCCTGTCTGCCTCGACCCTTGTTTGGAGCCATTTCTGATAAGCCTTCTTTTTACATTTACAGGCTGCTCTCAGTTCATCATTCCACCAAGATGTTTGCCTTTTCCCATCTTTACACACAGTTGTTCCTAGGCATTCCCTTGCTGTTTCTACTACAGCATCCCTGTATGCTACCCATTCACTTTCTATATCCTGAACCTGCTTACTGTCCGCTGTTCGAAACTTCTCACTAATCATATCCATGCACTTCTGTCTAATTTCCTCGTCCTGGAGATTTTCTACCCTTATTCGTTTGCAGACAGATTTCACTTTCTCTACCCTAGGCCTAGAGATACTTAGTTCACTACAGATCAGACAGTGGTCTGCAGTGGCGGTGGGCTCTCAGCAGCACAGGAGCACGTAAACACCCAGTTTTATTACATATTTACGCATTCATTATTTTCTTTCGATCTGATTTCGACAATCGATCGAAAGCATTCGACAATCGACTTATATCGAAGCTCCGTTACACCGACAGTTGTTCGTTTTGACTGACAGTGCAGAGAGCACACTGGATAATGCGCTATTGTGCTGAAGACTATACGCATGCGCAAAGCAGATGACGTCATGGTTTTCTGCACTGATATTCCCATTAGCGAGGAGCACGGTAAGGTACGTGCCTTGTCGTCTAGAGCCACCCTCAACCCAGTGGCAGTATTACAGTTGACCACAAGGGTCCGCCACCTCCCCTATTATGGTTAGCCACAGCCTCCCAGGAGCTACTATTGCATTACATTACCGGCAGATTTCGCTAGTACCCTAATTCTGAATAGGCATTTTGGTGTCTATTCAGACTCTTTTCCAGAAAGAGAACTGAATACAGTGGCGCATATGTAACCCTGCCTAAATAAGACACAGCTGAAGACCGAACTATAATTATTGTATATGAGAAATGGCTTTCAGAAAGATGATGGGGCCATTTTCATGTTGCAGTTTCTGCTTGACAATGAACTAGATAGGGACACATTTCCACAAGTATGCGAATTACTCCGAATTGTTGTCACAACCCCAATTACGACAGCGGAGCCCGAGAGGTGTTTTTCTACTTTGAATACGAATTAAAACGTTTCTGAGGAACACCATGACTGGAGAACGACTGTCAGCGCTGGCTATGCTTGCTATTGAGAAGAGATTTGTCAACATCATCAGTGACTTCAATCGTAAAGTGATTGAGAAATTTGCGCGATTGAAGGACAGAAGGATTGCTTTCCTGTACAAATAATCAGCATTTACGTGAGTTGCTAATCTAAATCCTATCATTTAAATAAGCATGATCTAGTATTGTTGGTTGTACTGCATGCTAAATTGTTTAGAGTAGTGGCTATAATTTGCAAAATGAGAATAATTACCATGTGAAACAGTAGAACCTGACTAACCGAGATAATGTGGAGACTATTGGGGTCAATTCGGAAATAATTATTTTAAAAAATTTACCGGTAAATGCGGTACACATTCCTTCTATGCTTCTCGTCATATCCAGGTGAACTTCGTGCTGTTTAAAAACCAGGAATAGTGCTCGCATCCTTCAGTGTTCGCAGTGCAGTAAAGCTATTATGAATTTTGCTACTGTTCTACACTAAGACAGCCTGCCCGCGGTGTAGGGGTAGCGTGCCTTCCTCTTACCCGGAGGCCCCGGGTTCGATTCCCGGCCAGGCCAGGGATTTTAACCTGGATCTGAGGGCTGGTTCGAGGTCCACTTAGTCTACGTGATTACAATTGAGGAGCTATCTGACGGTGAGATGGCGGTCAAAAAAGCCAAGAATAACGGCCGAGAGGATTCGCCGTGCTAACCACACGACACCTCGTAATATGCAGACCACCGGGCTGAGCAGCAGTCGCTTGGTAGGCCATGAGGTTTGGTTTGGTTCTACACTAACACCCAGGTGAAATTCGTGCTGTTTGAAAACCAAGAATAGTACTCGCATCCTTCAATAATCTCAGTGTAGTAAAGTTATTGTGAATTTTACTTTTGTTCTACACTAACAAATTAGTCTCGTATAAAATTTATCCTCGGTTACAGGGGTTCTACCAAAGTATTTGTGAAGAAGGAACCGTACAAGGAACTGTTAGTGAAATGATTTATGTACCTATGTTACTTTTTTGCTGATTTGAGACATGAACAAAAATGTTGTGAACCCCCTAAAAATTTTGTCACGAGCCGCCACTGGTGGTCTGTATAATCGAAAAATCCGTGAAAAACTCATACATTCCTAACATATTTCCTGAATTCAGCATCTGTTAAGATAGTCTATTATGGAACTGGTACCCCTAGCCTCCAATGTGTAGCGGTGAATAGCCTTATGCTTGAAGAATGTATTTGTAACTGCTAAACCCATACTAGCACAGAAGTCCAGCAAACACTTCCCATTCCCATAAGCTTCCATATCTTCCCCAGATTTACCAATCACCCTTTCGTATCCTTCAGTTCTATTCCCAACTCGCGCATTGAAATCACCCATTAGCACTATTCTATCCTTGCTGTTGACCCTGACCACAATGTCACTCAATGCTTCATAAAACTTGTCAACTTCATCCTCATCTGCACCCTCACATGGTGAATACAATGACACAATTCTTGTCCTAATTCCTCCAACTGACAAATCTACCCACATCATTCGCTCATTTACGTGCCTAACAGAAACTATGTTGCGTGCAATGGTATTCCTGATAAAGAGCCCTACCCCAGACTCTGCCCTTCCCTTTCTAACACCCGTCAAGTACACTTTATAATCTCCTATCTCTTCCTCGTTATCTCTCCTTACCCGAATATCACTTACTCCTAGCACATCCAGATGCATCCTCTTTGCTGACTCAGCCAGTTCTACCTTCTTTCTTTCATAAGCCCCATTAATATTGATAGCTCCCCATCGAATCCCACTTCGTTCGCCAGGTTGTTTCCAAGGAGTCCCTCGCCTGTCAAATGGGAGTGGGATTCCATTACTCCCATAGGTCCGAAGCTTTCTTAAAATATTCTGAGCTCGGTAAATTCATGAAGCAGGATGCTACCCTACTTGCACATAGTCCAAGTGAGGATCTCTCCTCTAACGGGTTATGGACCACCGGTGAATTGTATAGTCCTAGCCGCCTGAGCACAAGGAGGGCCATGACTCAGAATATGTCCGAGATGCCCACTCCCATTCCATAGCAGCTGGTATCCCGACTCTCAGGACCACTTACTAGGCCACTCAGCCTTTGCCCATGGTTCATGAACTAGGACGTGACTACAGTAACCCACAAACATGGTACATATTTTCAATAAATTGATACAGTCACACCATGAGAAGTATTAGATGGTAATGACAGCAACAGCACAAAAATCCACTTATATATTTATGCAAGCTGTATGGAGAAAGGGATATGAGCAAATAAACTTGCATTATATGTTCCAAGGATTCTCTTGTCATTTCTACTGGGAGAGATGGCCGTGCGGTCATGAGCATGTGGCTGTGAGCTTGCATCCAGGAGATGGCAGGTTCGAATCCCACTGTCAGTACAGCCCTGAAGATGGTTTCCCGTGGTTTTCCCATTTTCACACCAAGCAAATGCTGGGGCTTTACCTTAATTATAGCCACGGCTGCTTCCTTCCAACTCCTAGGTCTTTCCTATTCCATCGTTACCATAAGACCTATCTGTGTTGGTGCGACGTAAAGCAACCAGCAACTAACCAAAACATTTGATGGAGTAGTGCAGCATTAAACCACTGAAATTTACAAACAAAATGGTTTACCAATGGGTTCACGTGCGTTATGTATTTTGGCAGACATTTATTTAGACAATTCAGAAAACACCAAAATAATTAATAACCATAAAGGTATTATTTTTTGGATGAGATATGTCAACGTTTTCACTATCGGAGTTAACCAAGTCACTAATGATGACATTTTTCTTCATTATTTAAATTCTGTAGATCCCTACAGTAAATTCACTTAAGAATCCATTAAATTCACTGAAGAATCCAAGACTAATTTAAATGAAATGGTGTATGGCTTTTAGTGCCGGAAGTGACCGAGGACATGTTTGGCTCGCCAGGTGCAGGTCTTTCAATTTGACGCCCGTAAGCGACCTTGCATCGTGATGAGGATGAAATGATGATAAAGACAACACATATGCCCAGCCCCCGTACCAGCGAAATTAACCAATGATGATTAAAATTGTGACAAGAATTAAAGCTACCCTCATTTATTGGACATATGTATTTGTGTGTGGGGAAATTATCTCCCATTATCGCCCATTGTTTGAATTGCCGTTAATTTATGTGACTGAACTATGCCTATTTAAATATCTAATCTGCTATTGTTACGTCGGTAGCTTCGATTTTTCTGATTCGCTCAATAAGCTAGTTGATTCACGCGCACAAGCGCACTTCTCCTTTGAACTGAGCAATGTGCTGCTTGCTGGCTGCGAGCCAGTCTATTTGTGACTCCGCCATGATGGTCACCTTTGGTAAAGTTTTTTCTGTGCAAGACTCGATTAAGAGTTAGTGGAATATAATGTGATACTCCAGGCTAATAGCCATGTAAACTAGGGTGTTCGCCTTAGTTGTAGTGTAAATGGGTTTTAATGTATTTCCTATTTACCATTCTTTAGTATTAGTGTGACTGGAATATCTGAGTGAGTGTACTTCATTGCAATATGACCTAGCAACGTAAGCTATCGGATTATATTAAGTTGGACACCCAAAGATGTTAGTACAAGTATCTTCTTAATTGTTTCGAAACTGTTCTACTGCCGGATTATTTGGATAAGAAGAATGTGAGTAACACACTATCATTGACATTAATATTGTGGGGAATTTCGGCAACGCCGTGAGTATTATTTCGAGTCAACTTCGCAACCGTAATTGAAATTACGCCTATCTTTAATGGACATGTTGGCCACCGTTTATTCATTAAATTAAACTGGAATTTCTTCTGGATCGGACATTTTAATGATATAAATTGTATCTTCAAACTATTAAAATGTAGTCTAACAAGATTTTTGTAAAATTATATATCCAAATTATAATTAATTATGGAGTAATTCTGGAAGTTGGTATATGCACAGATGAGAGGCAAATTATTCCATTCATTTCATTTTATAGAGATTATCGTTGTGATTCCTTTTTTGGTTTCTTAATGTTATTGTGATGATTATTATTATTTATGTTGGTTGGTGTATTTCCTTCTATTTTTCCTGGTTCATATTTGAGGTATCTATTGCACTGTTATCAATGTATTGGATGATGTTGTGTGCTAGTATTATTTTCGTAATGGATCATTCTTTGACTCCTTTCTGGGATGGTTTATTTCCTGTCTTATTCCAGGGCCTCCTAAAATTTAAATTTATAAACGGCATTTTGATCCTCTAATATTTTGTTGGAGGAAATGACAAATTCAAAATACTATACATTATTGTTATAATATTGTGGTTGTAGGAAACTGAAATTTGTTTCTCCGATTCCTTAAAGAGATGTTTACGCTCCTCAGACTATTCACGTCCGTGTTTTCTTGTTTTCTTTCATTATTGCGTGTCATTTATCTTATCTCCCTGTACGCTAATTTTGTGTGGGCCTTGCCTGTTGTTGATGAATGATGTTGGCTTGGTTTGGGAAGCTGTTGGCTTCATCGTGTGTACCATTATTCTGTTAACTGTGGAATTACGTCAAGATAGGATGGTGGGTGTGCAAATGGAACTGCTGACTGTACAGATATTTGTAAAAGTAATCCAGGGTCATCACAGTGGCCATTAGTTCACGGCAGTTCACTTGGCAGTTCCTCTCAGCTTTGGTTAATGTCTTGCTATAGTACGCTATTGCCTTTATCTGTCCATCCTTGATCTGTAACAAAACCCCACCAATCCCCACATTGCTGATGTCTGTGTCAATCACAAACATTTCTCCATGCTAGGGATAACCCAAGATGGGTGCTGCACGCAGGAAATCGTTGAGTGACCGGAACATGGTCTCAGCTTCCGATGGCCATCAGAAAGGCCTCTTTTCCTCTGTGAGCTACTTGAATGGCTTTGAGATGTGGGTGAAGCTAGCAATGAATCTCTGACAGTAGGTACACAAGCCATGAAAACTTCTCAGCTCTCACTTGTCCTTCAGCACAGGCCCCTCTCTCATGGCTTTGAGCTTTCCCAAGTCGGTGGCCACTCCCTTGGCTTACAAAATATGGCCTAGGTTGCGTATGTTCTGCCAGAATAGTTGACACTTCCCAGGATTCAATTTCAGGTGAGCACATCATAAATACTTGCTAACCAGTATGGATTTTTACCAGGAAAGTCCACTATAGATGCAATTCAGACCATAAGGAATCTGATAGAAAAACACAAAGATACCAAAAAAGACGTGCACATTGCTTTCATCGATCTCGAGAAGGCATTCGATAAAGTACCAAGAGATTTGTTTTGGACAGCATTACGAGCTTATGGCATTCCAGAATCTCATGTGAAATTGATCCAGGATATGTACAAGGGTGCAAACACCCGTGAGAGATGCATTGCGGATGTATCAAAATCTTTTCCTGTCAAAATTTTTGTTTACTAGGGCAGTTTTCTCAGCCCCCTACTTTTCATCATTGTCATGAATTTCCTGACAATGGAAATCACAGATGCACTTATGAAGACATTACTGTTTGCTGATGATGTGACACTAATCTGCAACAATCTGATATTGCTTCAGGAGGTATTTGAATAATGGCGAAAAGTGCTGGAAGACAATGGACTGAAAGTGAGCCGGTCAATGACTGAACATCTTCACTGCACTTTCAAAGATTCCATGTCTTCAATGCCAGATATTTTACTTGAGTGGTGGAGAAACTGGTTGGACGTGATGAGGATGTAAATCACAGGATCATTGTAGGCTGGCTGAAGTGGAAACAAAATTCACCTGTGTTCTGCGATACGAGGATGCCACCAAAGCTAAAATAAAAGCTCTACATGACAATGGTGAGGCCTGCACTGACTTTTGTTGACTTTGCAGTTACAAGTTCACTGCATTTGAGTTTTCCACTCGACACAGTTTTTACTCTCGATCGTAACACGTTAACAAACTCTCATGCAGGCGATCACAGAGCACTTTAGTGGGTCAAACTCCTAGTCAGAACAGCTTCCCCAGTTCCAGAACATTTCACAATAGCATGCCCTGTGGAACTCCGTCATAGCTATCTGATGGACTCACTCCCATTGAAAGACTCATGACCACAGAGATAAGTTATTGTTGTAAATAACATAAATAATGTTGTAAATAACATCTATACAACACGTGTAATTTGTATTGAAAAGGTTGAACCTTATAAATAACTTATCTCTGTGAACTCAGTTCATTACGGAAACAACAATGAAGCTTATATCTTTGAAAGACTCATGACCGTCATACTGCTTACTTTCGCTCTTAATTGACATATTGAAGATTGACTCCAAACCGACTGGCATGCACCAGTTGCACTCTTTATAAAGACCCATAGAAGATTCTAGTAGTTCCCATTTCCAAATCATTCAGGTTGCCTGGTCCTTTGTTAACCAGCTTCTTCTAAGCGCTTTCTCATCATGAGCCTCAATAATTCGCAGGTGCTATTATTTCGCTTGGTGCTGGCCCCATCCATATTGTCGCCCCTGTGATACAATTATCATCACTCGTTGGCGTTCCTCCCTGCTACCCTGCATCAGCCTTCACTGTCACAACATAATATTCTATACTAACACATCTTCATTATAGACTGTTATGCCTTTCAACATTCAGTCTGCAAGCCTCCACAATCTTCTATTTACAACTAGCTCTGTGGCTTGGTATAGTTCCATACCTCTCATCATTAAGTCATAAAGAACTAAGCCTAACGATCGTCGCCTTGGTCTTCCTCTACTTCTCTTACCCTCCATGACCGAGTCCATTATTCTCCTAAGTAATCTATCCTGCCCCTACCACCAAAGCTGGTTTATATATACAGCTTCATCCATGAAGCTTATTCCTAATGGGCGTTTCATTTTGAAAACCCTCATGTCATTGTTTCTACCTGTTTGAACAACAATCATTCTCACTGCTTTCATGTTTGTTATTTCTAACTATCCTGACTCCACCCAGCTTTCACTTCTATACAGCAAAGTCAGTCTGCAGACCAATGTAAACATAGTTTCATCTGATAACTCACTTCCTTACAAAATAACATTATTGCAACTGCAAGCTCACTGCTGCATCTTGATTCAATTTCACTTTATATTACCCTCATGGGAGAATACACATCCTAATAATAATAATAATAATAATAATAATAATAATAATAATAATAATAAAAACCAAACTCCAATGCGCAATAGCCCCGAAGGGGAATGGCCTACCAAACAACTGCTGCTCAGCCTGAAGGCCTGCAGATTATGAAGTGTTGTGTGGTCAGCATGTCGAAAATAATAATAATAATAATAATAATAATAATAATAATAATAATAATAATTGTAATTGTATGGCCTGAGATACTCATTCAGTTTTTAATCCACTTAGGCTGCATTCAGGCCAGTTTTGACTGGCAATTTTACTCAACCAGATTACAGAAAAACCAGAATGTTCAGTACAACCCATGAATGTTCCAACAATTTCTTTTAACTAAATTTCACCTTTGCTTTATAGACATTGCAGTACTTTCATTCAGCAGTAAATAGCTCACCATGGATTACTAATGTTGCCACAAGTGTTTCTTCAGCAATGAGTGTGGCTTCTCACCCACAGCAGCTCTCAACATGGGAGCATGGAGTGGCAACTACATAACCCTAACTGTGTCTGATATTGCTTCTACTTACTTGTGCAAGACTTTATGATGCAGATAATTTTTCAAAGTGGATGTTGGATAAATTTCCAACTTCTGTGAAATCATTTAGAATAGAACATGTTAACGCTTTAAAATACAATAGATTCTCTGCATGTACATGATTCTAAACATAATTTCACCAACATAGAACAGGACATGCAAATACATGAAATAATAAACAAAGGCCCCCTACTTAACACAACCGAAAATTGTTACATTCATCTTGACCAGTATTTTAATCATAATTTCAATTTAAACGACATTTCAGAGAAACCAAATATTCTTTTTATTTTCTTATCTTCATTTTTTTAAATGTTAAATCTTTAAAACTCAAATTCGATTTTCAATGGCCTGCATAGTATCCATCCATGTCTTTTACCCCCATTACCTCATCCACCTGCCCCACCTTAAATCCACTCCCCTTTTCTCCTATCCCTCTTCCCCACCTTCTCCTTCCCCTCTCCCTTTCTCCTCTTTCCCTTTCCGCTCTTACATATTTCTAAATTCAGCCCCTCACTGTATCACGCTGGCAATGCGAGTTATATATTATACTTTTCTCGATCAATTCATTGCCTTTAAAATCTTTCCCTCATCTAAATTGGCTTTTATTACTCTCACTATGTCTTTTTATTTCCACATTGAACTGGGAATTAAAATCAACCATGGTTCAGAACAATATGACCTTTAAATTGATCTCTTCGCCAGCATTTATCTTAAAGATGCCTTCATTTGTCAGCTGTGATTCTCAATTGTTCTTGTACCGGGAGGTACACCTCAACTCCGCACATTCAAAATAAGTGCCTTAATGAACTCCTCTACTGACCAAAATGTGAAATTGCTACTACATAAAGTTGAGACTTTAATCAGAAGATGTCACTACTGAAGTATTAAGTAATTGAGTTATTCCAAAGTTGCCTAAACTGACTGGTGTTATTTGCTGTGTGTTTGTTTACATCAAGAAATTTGGACGTTTTTCCATAGATGTCACTACCAAAGAACTATAGTCATGCACTCTGGTGCAAGGTAAAGGAAGTGTTTTTACTTTTTTTAAATGTAATTCTAGGTCTGCAACACTTCTGTCTCATTCCACCAGTTTTGAATCTGGCCAATGAAAATTTTCTGTAATTAATTTTCAGCCTATCACAGGCTTCTTGTTCAGTTTTGAGTGGAACTTTTGGGGTTCAACCAATAAGAATGAGACGGTGTGTATGGATTAGCCCAGAATTCTCTCGAACCTTCCCTGAGGGTATATAAATTGCGGCTTTTCGAGTTTCCTTGCCTATTGATCGTCATCTTTCTGAGTGTGTGTGTTAAGGCAGGAGGCCTCTTTCTTTGGCTGGCAGAACATCTACCAAGTAATGGCCACATAAATTCAATCTTTCTTGCTGTTTCTAAATACTTATCCGAGAGGAAGGTCCGAATTTCTAACTATGTTACCGTTTTAATGTAAACCTCTTCCTTTTCATGTAAAATTTCATAAAGTCTTTAACTGTAAATCGAGAGAGAGAGTGAGTTACCCTCTCGAGCTCCCCTTCATCTTGGTTTGAGGTGACTGCGTTTTCGTAACTGTTTTCTTCCTGTAATGTATTAAAGTTATTTCCATGCGAGCCACCTCAGTAGTTTGGGACTAGCCCCAGATTCATCGACCGAGAGCCCTGTAGGTTTTTAATATTTCATTATCTGGGAGCGCAGTGTACGCCTCCATTCAGTTTGTGTTCGGGCCATTTATTTAACCTGTTCTTTTCCACAAAGGCCTGGTAGGTTGAGTACTAGATACCCCTGTGTAAAACTATTTCCATTTGTAATTCGTGCCTTGTGAGGCCAGAGAGTGTAATATTTTGATGTAATGTTGCCTTGAGTGGGCTGTAAGAAATCGAGAGCATGTAAGCTCTTTTCAAAGTTTTGTTATAGTGTGAGGTGCCCATGGAAGGCTAAAAATTGTAAATTTTGGAGCAAGTGCTCTTCAATTGGGGGATTTCTGCCCTTGACTAAATTATTCCTCATTTTGAATTGTAAATTTTGTAAACTTGATCTTGTAGCTCGGATCTTGGAAATCAAGGGCTTGAAGCCCACAATTGTTAAATGCCCTATTCTGGGATTCTCTATTTTAATCCACAAATTTGTTATTGTTCACTCAGTGAAGAAAATTAAGTCGGAAATTCTAGAAGAAATATAACCTTTAGTTAAACTTTTAATTCAATTTTGATATTGTAGCTAGACCCATTCAAGCCCACACCTTCTTTCACCTCTCTGCGCTCCACAGATACCCCGGAACAGTTCTAACACTGCAGGTTTACTTATTTCTCTTCACAATGATTTTTAATTTCAACTTTTCTGCATAACAAGACAACTAGCTATTTGCATCTTAATATATGAAACATACGATTATAAGATTTAACATCAAGCTATTTATTCATCTTCACATCAAGATTTTAAAGACATTTAAAAGCTAGTGCTTTATACTCGAGTGTTATATAGCTCCACACAAACTTTTGTCTTGAAAAAATCTTTATATCTTCCACGTTACTTGTTATTCTTCTGTGCATTGCTTTCATCTTTTACCTTTTGAACAATCAGCTGATGATGACCCAGATCTGGGTCAAAACCGGTGCCATTTGTGATCAGCTTGTGATGTAACCTTGCATTACTAAGTGTTATTGTATTGAATAGGTGGAAACATAATATATTATTAATTTAATTGTATAGGACTGCGATAAGATATCCAAAACCCTTCAATGAAGCAGCAACAATATTCATATTAAACCAGCTGTCTGTGTTGAAGATAAAAATAGAAACATGGTATGGAAACATACTCTTCATGGTCAGTACAGACGGCAGTACAAGCCAGTCATAAAATTTCTATAATATTTTATTCTGTAAATAATTTATATTAATGTACAAAAAATATAGCAAACATAACAAAAGAAATATCATTAAACAATAACAGAACATCCCGATCAATTATGATGAGGAACATGTAGAGTGGCCCAACTGCACTTGCATTGATCTACCTCACCAAGCATGTAGATCAATTACTGAGATTTTCACTTATTATGTTGATTACAAAATTCAGTCATGTATTGAGCAAGAATCTTAACATCTTCAAGGCTCACAGCATTGTACAGAGATGCACGAATTCCTCCCACAGACCTGAAATTGAAATAAATAGAAAAATATTGACCATTATTGCACAAAAATTCTACCCAACATTTAAAAGTAAACTTGTTAATGTACTGTTACAGAGCTAAATGCAGATACATAATCTTCATTGTATACTTAGTTATATTTAGAAAGACTGGAACACATACCGTAATACAGTAAACAAATTGATAAGTCAGAGTGGGAAAAGGGAGCATAACAGAGAAGACAAAGACAAACATGGAAAAATAAAAAAGGACAATTACTACATCTTCAAATCTATGGGCGCTCTCCTCATCAATCCCAATTCTTCTACATACATTTTTTATCATCCGCATAAGAAGTAATTTCTGTTTCTCAGCTTCAACAGGAGGGCAAGTGTAAACATTCACTGATGAACCATCGTGATGGATCCTCAGTCTTGATGTGAAAAGTGTAGGATACACTCCCAGAAAATCATGCCTCACTAACCTCACAGTGTCAGTCACCACATCATTTCAGCAACAGAAAATAAATCTCAGTTAGATGTAATCTATACATATCTGGCCAAAGCATTCAACTTAGTGGATCATGCACTTCTTCTTCATCATAAGCTCGCTACCAGATTTGATATCCACGGCCCCATCTTGTCACTAATAACTAGTTTCCTTTCCGACAGAAAACAAAGAGTGGTACTCCCTGAATCTGCCTCATCATGGTTATCTGTGTTATCAGGCGTATCTCAAGGCAGTATACTTGGACCCCTACTCTTTGTTCTCTAAATCGATGACATAATTCTTTGCACCCAAAATAGTCAGTGTTCCTTCCTCTTGTATGCTGATGACCTGAAAATCATAAGGCAAATGTCTACGTCTGATGATTGTGATGAATTACAGACAGTTCTGAATTTGTGTAGTGACTGGTTTAAGAAATGAAATGTTAAGAAGTGTAACACAGTATCTTTTTCATTGCTAAAGCAAGAAATGAACACTCCCTACACCATCTAGAGAAATACAGTACACTGCAATAGGCTTCTGAGGTAAGAGAGACCTAGGTGTTATAATCGACTGTAAACTGACCTCCTCTGCTCATATTGAGTCAATAAAATCCTGAGCTACCGGTATGAGTAGCCTATGCATTCTTTACAGGTTTACTGAAATTAATGATATTACCGTCCTAAAATTATACTCGGTCTCCTATGTTCTCCCCATTATTGACTTTTCAAATCAAATCAAAAATAATTTTATTTGCTAATGAGATGTCTACCTTGGTGGCAAATGATACACGAAAATACATTATTATCAAGCACTAAATTTTAAATTAAAAAGAAATTAAGACATTTTCCTAAAATACAGTTTACACTTACAATTTTTGTATTAAACACACAGCTCATCCTTAAATTTATATTATTTACAAAATTCTACTCATAATATCTTGTGTACTTACGCACATAATCAACTTATATACAGTATGTGGAATCACTTCAAATAATACTATACAACTGCTATAAGATTTAAATTTACTTTTTTTTTTTTTTTTTTTTTTTTTTTTTTTTTTTTTTTTTTTTTTTTTTACACAGTTTGTTACCTAACATTCATAATGGCCTACTGGTTTTAACCAGAGCTCCTTTTTCCACCGCCTTTCAGAGTTCCTGAAGGGCCTTCACAGCTACCGTAGTGGTCCCAGGACGCTCAAAGTCCCCATTATACTTCACCCCCTACAGGCAGTCTCCTATTTGGTCCTCATGTATTATCACAAACATATCTCAACTGTGATGTTGTTAGGCATAAAGAGCATATCTTTGTTATTGAAGGATGTCTTAGCTTGATTAATACTGCAACCGGATCTCTTTTACTTCTGCTGTCACCTGTTATTTTGCTTCCTAACGGGGTAAATCCTTTATTGTTAAGACTTGCAATCCTGATTTTAAGAACACAACTAAATTAACATCGTGGACTACCTGGGTATAATTGATCCAAGAAGCCGCTTACAGTTCTCCAATGTATTTTATCTTCATAAAATAATCAATGGCTATACCAAATGCAATACTCTTCCGACATACTTCCCTATACACGTGGGTTCCCCCGCTCAACACACAACCGGCATACTCATCATGTGTTCCGCCCATGCCTAACCTTCCAACAAAACTCTATCGTCCACCGTCTCCCTACTCTTGGTAACTCACTGCCTGATATTGACATATTCACACCCTTTGCATCCTTCAAACACAAAATTAAAAGATTCCTTTGAATTGGTCAGTCCGCAAGGAGGAAATGAGTGAAATTTCAAACTTCAACAACAGAGTCATTGATATGTTTGTCAGCTAGAAGAACAGACATGTTCAACTCCTGTACAAGCAATGCTGTTATTTGGTAAGTTCAGTTCTGTACTTCTATTATTATTTTAAAATTTACGTTTTTAAACTTTATTATTATTTATTAGTTGAGTGTTTTTGTAGTACAACTTAGGTCAATCATGTTTTAAAAGGTTTACCTCCATTCCCACTTTCAAGATCACCTTACTAACAAACACTAACAAAAATGGTCATAAGCCACCACTGCCTAGGAGAGTATTAGATTCACCCTTAAATGGAAAGAAAAGCAGGAGACTTATGAGATGATAGACACTTATTTAATTATTTTGATCTGAGCGTATGGAAGCAGTTGACGTTACTTTCTAGCTAATTCATAGAGGCTTGCAGTCAGAAAGTGGAAAACCACTACAACTTATAATGAAAATATGTGTACCGCAAGGAGATCTACTAGGACTTCACATAACATGCTTGTCATCTATTCTCCCAATTGGATGTTTGAGAGGCTAGATAGGGTCCTGTTTTCTATGATAATGAGTCAAGCTTATATTATGATTTGCATAATCTACTAATGAAGAGTGTACAAATAATTTCTCAGAATGTAAAAGGAGCCCTCCTGTGCCAATATGAGATGAATATCTCAAGCTGTTAATGCTATCTCCCCCATGGTCTGGTACCTTGAGATGTTTGGAAGGCTTGATTGTCTCAGTGTATCCAAAAGTGGTGCCTGTGAGATCTGCAGACTCTGTTTTCTTCTTAGGTTGTCAACCCTGAGGTTGGTTTGCAGCAGTTCTCCAAGAGCCCTGGTCTTGTGCCAATCTTTTCAGGCTGGCCTTCTGGCCCCAACTTGGCTCAGTCCGGTGGTATTTGAAGGTGCTCAAATACATCAGCCTCGTGTCGGTAGATTTACTGGCACGTAAAAGAACTCCTGCGGGACTAAATTCCGGCACCTCTGCGTCTCCGAAAACCGTAAAAGAGTAGTCAGTGGGTCATAAAGCAAATAGCATTATTATTATTACAATCTTTTCAGCTCCATGTAAGATTAGCAACCCTGCTCGTCCACTAGTTAACCTATGTAGGTAGTTTAGCCTAGGCTTGCCTCTACAGTTTCTTCCCTCTACTGAACCCACCATGATAATGGCCAGTAGACTTCTATGCCTGATTATGTGTCTCATTTAGATGTTTCTTCTTTTCCTCATGTACTTTGCCATGCATGGCATCTCTCATATTCTTCTCAGTACTTCTTGGTTGCTAACTCTGTCTGTCCAGGATGTCTTCAGCATTCTTCAGCAACGCCATAACTCGAATGCTTCAACTCTTCTTCTGTCTGTCACGCCTAGTGTCCAGGTTTAACTTCCATAGAGGAACACACTCCACATACAAATATCTTGACCAGTAGCTTTCTTAGCCTCAAGCTGATGTTGTTAGGCATGAAGAGCTTATCTTTGTTATTGAAGGATGTCTTAGCTTGATTAATACTGCTGACGGATCTCTTTTACTTCTGCTATCAGCTCTTATTTTGCTTCCTAAGTGGGTAAATCTGCAATGTTATTCACATGTTTCTCCAGCTTCAGTATGATCCTAGTAGGGCAGCCCAAACTAATAAGTTTGAAGATGAAAGACTAGACTACATGACAGACTTCCACAATGACTAGAAGCCCATGAGGATGACAAACATCCAACAGACTCAGGTAAGTTAGTTCGAGGTGGAGCTGTAGTTCAAATGAATGGTTGGAATACTACGAAGGGTTAATTTTCAGTCACTAAGGTGGCAGCCTCACCAGGTTTTGTATTACAGAAACCAACAAGAATAACAGATGATCTTATTTGTTGTTGATGACTTTTGGCATGATAAGGAAAAGTATACACGTGAGGACCCTGAGAGAGAGAACAGGCCAAGACAGGTGACCAAGGAGATGATCTCATACAAGCTATACATTCTTGGTTTGAGTGGCTCAGACGGTTGAGGCGCTGGCCTTCTGGCCCCAACTTGGCCGGTTCGATCCTGGCTCAGAACGGTGGTATTTGAAGGTGCTCAAATATGTCAGCCTCATGTTGGTAGATTTACTGGCACGTAAAAGAACTCCTGCGGGAAAAATTTCTGGCACCTCGGCGTCTCCGAAAACCGGAAAAGTAATTAGTGGGACGTAAAGTCAATAACATTAATTTATACATTCTTGGTCTCAGTGAGATCAGAAGGATTGACTATTGAAGAAGAAGCTTAGAAAGCTGGAAAATTTTGAGCAGAAGTGAAGAACATAGCCGTGAAGTGACAGATGGAGATAATTCTTGGAGTCCCTATTTGTGTGGAATGAAAGGAATTAAGTCAAGTTAATGCTCTGAAGAAATTTTAGTAAGTCTCATATATACCTGTGTCCTTTTAGCTGCAGCATCCCTCTCTTCTGGGCTCCATTCAGAAATTCCTTCTCCAGAGCCTCATTTCCTTGAGCTCCTCCTATACGGAATGGAACATTCATACGACTTCTTGCTGCACTCTTAACTGGGCAACTGTAGAAGCCATTGGAATTATCGATGATGTCATATATTAGGTGACTCTTCTCTATAGCTCTTGCTTCCATTCCTTTTAAGCCACCATTCCTCCTGATCCACTCAAAAACACGGCTCATGACATAAATTCTGAAAGGGAAAGGAATAATTCATTGCATATTCATTTAGTCTAATTACTTCTCAATTTATGTGTAGTCATTTTGACAAAGTATTCCATGCAAAATATCTTAATTGCAGAAATATTTATATTTTTATATTATGATTTGCATAGTCTACTAATGAAGAGTGTACAAATAATTTCTCAGAATCTAAAAGAAGTCCTCCTGTGCCAATATGCTAATTTTCTGATCAACTTGTTTACTTATACTGATGCAAGCTCAAAACCCATAAAACTGGATGAACAGCTTACCTTTTTAGTACTTCCAATATAGTTTTGGTTCTTAGTCATTTACCACCTGCTTTCATCTTTATCTTATGTCAATCAATCAATCAGTCATTACTGGTCTGCATTTAGGGCAGTCGCCCAGGTGGCAGATTCCATATTTGTTGTCTTCCTAGCCTTTTCTTAAATGATTGCAAAGAAATTGGAAATTTATTGAATATCTCCCTTGGTAAGTTATTCCAATCCCTAACTTCCCTTCCTATGTTCAAATATTTTCCCCATTTTTTCCCCTTGAATTCCAACTTTATCTTCATATTGTGATCTTTCTTACTTTTAAAGACACCACTCAAACTTATTTGTCTACTAATGTTGTTCCCCAGGTAGCAGGTAGGGACCCTCTTCGGAGGCAGCCCTAGCCAGGGAGTGGCGCCCCTGCCTATGTGGGTCCCAGAGCACACTGGCCCGGTGTGTAACATGTGGTAAGGGTTACGAGTGAAGACCTCAGCGGAATCTTCAGCGGAGAAGATGGTCTTCAGAATAGTGGAGATTGCAAAAGAGGCAGCCCTGTACTTGGGGATTAATACGAGTACAACCTGCTGCCTTGCAGGTTGATAGGGGACTATCAAAGGCTAAGGGAGAAAACCGACAGAAATATCCTCTCTCGCCTTAATTGGCTCTTAAAGGTCACTCTTTTGTCCTTGAGTTGGGAAACTGGCTTTAAAGGCAGAGGAAGCACAAAGGTGGTCAACAGCATAAGAATGTAGAACCCACTGGACAACGACTACATTAAAGGCCTGATAGCAAATCCTAGTAATCATTATGGCTGTGCTCATAACAAAATTATCATCATCCGGAGTAAGTTCCTCAGTCGGATCTCCGGGAGGAACAGTTGTGAGTACAGGCATGAAGAAAATCAAGTGTGAAGAAAAAATTGAAGTGGCAACCTGGAATGTGAGAACAATGAGTCAAGGAGGAATATTACATAATATGATTAAAGAAATGGATAGGATGGAGATAGACGTACTTGGTGTTAGTGAGATGCGATGGCCGAATACGGGAGATATTTACATAAATGAACATAGAGTGCTATATTCAGGTAGAGCTGATGGAATGCATGAATATGGAGTCGGTGTAATATTTTCAGCAGAAGTAGCAAGGTGTCTCAAAAGTTTCACACCTGTATCAGCCAGAATAATGATGTTACAGCTGAGTGCTAGGCTTATTGATATAAACATAATAAGTGTATGCGCCTACAGTGGACAAGAAGATGAAGAGGTAGAAGAATTCTACGAAAGCATACATGGAATTTTGGAAAACCTTAACAAACATGACCTGACAATTGTGATGGGAGATTTCAGTACGAAAGTTGGGGAAGGTAGGACCATTTGGACTAGGAGAGAGGAATTCCAGAGGGGATGATCTTGAAAATTTTGCGATGTCAAATGATTTAGTGATTATGAACACTTGCTTCAAACTCCCACCTAGATGACTATATAAATGAAAGTCTCCAATGGACAAACCCGGAAAATGTGTGAGAAACCAGATTGATTTCATGTTGGTAAATAAACGTTTCAGGAACAGTTGCACCACAGTGAAAACCTACCTGGGTGCAGACGTCAACTCAGATCACACACCACTTATTGGAGTTTTCAAAGTCAAAATGAAGAAAGTAAACAGGAAGAACAGGCAAAACTACAATTTGAGGAAAATGAAAGACCCAATAGTGAAACAGAACATGCAAGTAGAACTTAACTCAAAGATTATCACAGAGGAAAACATCACCAGTAATAATGTCAAATTAGAATTGACTAAACTACAAAACTCTGTACAGCAAAGAAAAGAGAAGCACATGAAACCAGAGGAAAAAAAGAGAAAGTCATGGATGACGGATGAAATACTGAAGCTAATGGAGAAAAGAAGAGTCAGTAAAGGAAAACCTTCAGAATACAGAAAGATAAATGCAGACATCAGAAGAAAGATCAGGGAGGCAAAAGAAAAAGTGGAGCAGTATGGGGAGATTGAGTTATATCAAAGTAGGTGTGACAGCTTCAATGTACACAGGAAAGTAAGAGAATTAAGAGGGAAATACAGGGATAATACTGGTGGAAAATTAATAGCTGAAGCCGGGAACTTGATGGTGGATTTAGAAGACAAGAAAAAGATCTGGAAAAAATATTTAGAAAATTTATTTCATGACACTAGATGTGCTTTTACACAAAATACAAGTGAAATAAGTAGCACAGATATATTAGAAGTTCAAACAGCCATCAATCAGATGAAGGATGGAAAGGCAGTGGGACCAGATAAAGTAGAAGCAGATTTCTTAAAATTGATGGATGAAAATCATGTGAAATGGTTGACCAAAATTTTCAACCAAATTTATGTATCCAGAAATATCCCATTGGAATGGCTGAAATCAGCGCTCATCACCTTGCCAAAAAATCCAAATGCAAAACAATGTGGAGATTACCGCATGATAAGCTTGATGAGTTATCTCTGTAAAGTGTTCTTGAAGGTGGTACACATAAGAATATACAGACTGTGTGAAGATCAGATAGCCCCTAATCAGTTTGGGTTTGTTAAAGCAGTAGGTGCGAGAGAAGCCTTGTTCAGTGTGCAGGTACTATTTCAGAGATGTAGAGATGTAAATAAGTATGTATTTGCTTGTTTAATAGACTACCACCGAGCTTGATAGCTGCAGTCACTTAAGTGCGGCCAGTATTCGGGAGATAGTAGGTTCGAACCCCACTGTCAGCAGCCCTGAAAATGGTTTTCCGTGGTTTCCCATTTTCACACCAGGCAAATGCTGGGGCTGTACCTTAATTAAGCCCATGGCCGCTTCCTTCCCACTCTTAGCCCTTTCCTGTCCCATCGTCACTGTAAGACCTATCTGTGTCGGTGCGACGTAAAACAACTAGCAAAAAAAAACAGACTACCAGAAGGCCTTTGACCACGTAAAACATGAAAAATTGATGGAGATTTTGAGAAATATTGGAATGGAGGAAAGAGATCTGTGAATCATCAAGACGCTGTACTGGAATCAAACAGCAGTGTTGCGTGTTGAAGGAGAACACACTGAAGCAGTCAAAATCCTGAGAGAAATGAGGCAGGGATGTACCTTGTCACCTATACTACTTCATTTGTATTCAGAACAGATAATTTAGAGAAGCCTTGGAAGATATAGAAGAAGGAATTTTGATAAATGGAGTGAGATTAAACAACATCCGGTATGCTGATGATACGATTGTATTTGCTGATACTATCCAAGCACTACAATCACTAATGGATTGAATTGTAAGAAACAGCAGCCAATACGGGCTTGAAATAAACATTGCAAGGCAAAACTCATGGTTATAAGTAAAGCCCGGATTTTTATGCAGTAACAGGTTATATTGTAAACTAATTAGGTTAGTAGGAAGTGTCGGCCACCCGCTCTTCCGTAGTGTAGCAAGAGTAACATAAATTGTAGTGGTTCTGATAGGCCGTACCCCTAATGTTCATGCAAACCCCATAGCATAGTTGTTGTGAGGGTAGACTATACTTGCTACTCGCTTCAGTTAGTTTGCATTCTAACCTATTAATGTCGGCCACCCGCTCTTCCATAGTGTAGCAAGAGTAACATAAATTATAGGGGTTCTGATAGGCCGTACCCCTAATGTTCATGCAAACCCCATAGCATAGTTGTTGTGAGGGTAGACTATACTTGCTACTCGCTTCAGTTAGTTTGGATTCTAACCTATTAATGCATAAACATCCGGGCTCTAGTTATAAGTAAGGAAAATATTTCTGGATTAAACTTGGTCATAAATCACAGGAGTATAGAAAGGGTAAAACAATATTCGTACCTTGGAACCATAATGAAGACTGGGATTGCTCACAAGAAGTCAAGGTACACATTGGAAAAGCAAGAAGTGTGTTCCAGATAATGAGTAATGTGTTTAAAAGCCACAATCTAACTTCAGTAACTAAAATAAGACTTTTGCACTGCTCTGTATTTTCTGTTCTTTAATATGGTGTAGAGACATGGACCTTAAATAAAAAACAGAGAAGAAGCTGGAGGACCGGGCGAGTTGGCCGTGCGCGTAGAAGCGCGCGGCTGTGAGCTTGCATCCGGGAGATAGTAGGTTCGAATCTCACTATCGGCAGCCCTGAAAATGGTTTTCCGTGGTTTCCCATTTTCACACCAGGCAAATGCTGGGGCTGTACCTTAATTAAGGCCACGGCCGCTTCCTTCCAACTCCTTGTCCTTTCCTATCCCATCGTCGCCATAAGACCTATCTGTGTCGGTGCGACGTAAAGCCCCTAGCAAAAAAAAAGAAGCTGGAGGCCTTTGAAACATGGCTTTATAGGCAGATCCTGAGAATATCTTGGACCCAGAGAGTGACAAACGTGGAGGTAATGAGAAGGATGAACACAATACCTCAGTTGATCAAGATAGTGAAATGCCGAAAGCTGCAGTATCTGGGACATATCATGATCAATACAGATAGATATGACCTACTCCAAAAATTACTGCTGGGGAAAATCAACAGCAAAAGAGGTCCTGGAAGAAGATGAATATCTTGGCTTGATAATCTTAGAGGCTGGTGCAATGTGTCATCAGCTAAACTGTTCCGCACTGCCACAAACCAGACCAAAATAGCCATCATGATCGCAAACATATGAAACGGATAGGCACTGAGAGAAGAGGAAGAATGTTGTTCCACGCCATCTCTCCACTGACAGCTCGGAACATACCACTTAATTTGCATACAAATTTGTATTTTTTATTTTTCTATCGCACCCTTTCAATACAATTGATTTTGTGTTGTTAGAAGTTCACATTGCTACAACACTACATTAAAAGGGATATGTTTCGCTTGGTTTCAAGCATCCTCAGCCTTTGTAATTTATCTCAAGGTTAATTTGCTTATAACTAATTTGTACTTAATTATGATTCTAAAAACTAAGTGCTAAAATACGTAAACATAGGCATTTGTAAACACAATGGACAGTTTAACGATTTAAATGACAATGCTAAAATTGGGATATTCGTTGATTCTAATAACATTGACGTCCAAAACACAATAATATCTTCACAATAACGAGATTTGGCTAAAATTCTCAAGTTCTTTGTTTTTTAAAAACAATTGTTAGTTGACTTATTGTATTAAAATTTGAGTCGTAAATTCTATTAAAACTCAATAGTATCTAAAGCTTAAAACTTAAATGCGTTGGAAATATTCTGCTTCATGTGTTGATTTGAGGCATGCTTCTGTAATCTATTCGTTGTAGACGGTGAATTGCAACTATTGGTTGTTTCCTCGAACTAGTCTTGGTTTGACGAGCAGATTTTACATTGGAAGTAGTTCGTTTTTATGAGAGCTTAGTCAAAAGGAACGTCAGTCCGAGAATCTTGAGGTGTTGATATGTTTTCTTTTTACAATATTTAAATGATGGTGCATTACTTTGACTGCTACTACAATGCCTTGTGGTACTTGTTACATTACGGTGACTGCTTGCTTTCTACTCCTTTTAGAAACACGTGTTTTGAAATGTGGATCTGGAGAAGAATGTTGAAGATTGGTCAGATGGAGAAAGGAACCAGTGAAAATATCTTGCAGGAATTCAGGGGAAGAGAGAACTGTTTCTAACTGTGCAGAAAAGGACTGCTAAATTCACTGGATATACCTTGCACCACGTGTTTCTAAAAGGAGTAGAAAGCAAGCAGTCACCGTAATGCGACAAGTACCACAAGGCATTGTAGTAGCAGTCAAAGGGACGCACCATCATTTAAATATTATAAAAAGAAAACATATCAACACCTCAAGATTCTCAGATTGACGTTTCTTTTGACTAGGCTTTCATAAAAATGAACTACTTCCAATGTAAAATCTGCTCGTCAAACCAAGACTAGTTTGAGGAAACAATCAATAGTTGCAATTCACCATCTACAACTAATAGATTACAGAAGCATGCCTCAAATCAACACATGAAGCACAATATTTCCAACGCATTTAAGTTTTAAGCTTTAGACACTATTGAGTTTTAACAGAATTTACGACTCAAATTTTAATATAATAAGTCAACCAACAATTGTTTTTAAAAAACAAAGAACTTGAGAATTTTAGCCAAATCTCGTTATTGTGAAGATATTATTGTGTTTTGGACATCAATGTTATTAGAATCAACGAATATCCCAATTTTAGCACTGTCATTTAAATCGTTAAACTGTCCATTGTGTTTACAAATGCCTATGTTAATGTATTTTACCACTTAGTTTTTAGAATCATAATTAAGTACAAATTAGTTATAAGCAAATTAACCTTGAGATAAATTACAAAGGCTGAGGATGCTTGAAACCAAGCAAAACATATCCCTTTTAATGTACTGTTGTAGCAATGTGAACTTCTAACACAAAATCAATTGTGTTGAAAAGGTGGAATAGAAAAATTAAAAATAAAAATTTGTGTGCAAATTATAGCAAATTTCAATACGGGTCTAAACATGAGATTAGTTACATGTAATGTAACATACCACTTAGTCGAGCAGCTTGTCTCCTTTCTCCCAAGTCTTCCCAGCCCAAACTTTGCAACATTTTTGGAACGCTACCCTTTTGTCGGAAATCACCCAGAACAAATCGAGCTGCTTTTCTTTGAATTTTTTCCAGTTCTTGAATCAAGTAATCCTGGTGAGGGTGCCATACACTGGAACCATACTCTAGTTGCGGTCTTACCAGGGTCTCTCCTTTACATCCTTACTACAACCCCTAAATACCCTCATAACCATGTGCAGAGATCTATACCCTCTATTTACAATCCCATTTATGTGATTACCCCAGTGAAGATCTTTCCTTATATTAACACCTAGGTACTTACAATGATCCCCAAAAGGAACTTTGACCTCATCAACACAGTAATTAAAACTGAGAGAACTTTTCCTATTTGTGAAAATCACAACCTGACTTTTAACCCCGTTTATCATCATACCATTGTCCGACTCGTTGGCTGAATGGTCAGCGTATTGGCCTTCGGTTCAGAGGGTCCCAGGTTCGATTCCCGGCTGAGTCTGGGATTTTAACCTTAACTGGTTAATTCCAATAGTTCGGGGGCTGGGTATGTGTGGCGTATTCAGCATTAGAAATCATCCTATGTAGGGCCCTCATCTTCACAGACATGCAGGTCACCTAATAAGCCGTCTACAAGAAAAAGACCTGCACCAGGCCTCTCCGGAAGCGACACGCCATAAATAATAATCATACCATTGCCTACTGTCCATCTCATGTCTCTTCTCTTTCCTTGTGTTTTTCCTACTTTCTTCTTGTCCTACACCTTCCGCATCAAGATTGAAGATCTGTCAAGATGGTCACTCAGTGAATGTTAGTGCCCACCCTTCTGATGAAACTGGAAAGCAGAAACGAGCTCATCATTGGCTGGGAAGAAATGGAATGTAGGAGGACTGGGATTGGTGAGTAGTGAACCCATATGAAGACAGCAGTGTGTAAGGATATGGAGATTGTCCTTGTCTTTTTATGTGTTCATATTTATCCTTGTCTCCTCTTCCTACACTGACTTGCCACTGTGCTTATGCATTTATGTTTCTTTTTTATACCCTGTCTCTCTAAATATAAATTGATTTGGCACATCTGTGTTTGTACTGTTCCCCTGGCCTTTTACCGTTGTATTCATCTGTTCTTATGTCTTCCTTTCCTTGTGTTTATCCAGCCTACTAATGAAGCTAGATCAGAAACCAGCTCATTTGGAGCTCGCCAGGTTCCCGTTAGATTACAAGCTTGAGGTATAATGATCAGATCCATAAAACTAGGTAATACTTACGAGAATGTTGGTGGAGTATTATGAATGGAGTTGTCTTTGGCCATGATGGTGAAGTCTAGCACAGTAGGACATATTGTTGCTGCCTTTCCAAGCAGATCTTCACGAACAATAACCAATGTTACACCAGGTGGACCAATATTCTTTTGTGCACCAGCAAAGATCACACCAAACTGCATGAAAGAAGAGATTATTGTTTACAGTACTGTGATTTCTGTTTCAAACAGAAATGTCTACAACTCATCCAGCAAATAGCTAGTGATACATTTATTGCTTTTGCCACTAATTAGATTACCGGTACTTATCTTTTATGTATTGAATATAGCTGTATAAAAATATATATCTAATAAAATAACTTAAGACCTCCAGATTAAAAGAAAAGAAAGAATTTAAATGTTACTGATATAAATCAGCCAATAATCATCATCATGAAAATACAGCACGGAGAGAAAAATACATTGAATACTCTCTTCCAATATGCATGCATGTTATATATACAAGTAATTAATTAAAACCACCTAATGTAAAATGTTTGCTATAATGTAGGCCTAAATGTGGCATTTTATGAGATCAGTAAAGTGTCCTTTTATTTACTTCGTATTATCATTATTCAACAGAACCTGTTTAAAATAACTTGTATCAAAAAAAAAAATTGAATTAATCAGCCGACCAAAATGTGTATATCCCAGTAATTATTCAATACAGTTGATCATGCTTTAGCACGATGGAGAAAACATTCATTAATACTTTCACAATAATTACTATGAATAATATGGTATGCAGCAAAACAAACAACACTGAAATTATTGCTCATCTGCTGTCCATGTTTCTCTAGCAATGAAGTATTTATTTATTGTATATAATAATTTGACGTACTATGAATTCAGTGTTGTTGATTTCTGCAATTCTGCTTCTCACAACAGAGGAAAAGGTGTTTATTATGGAACATTATTTCCGATCATACGAAGTGGGGTGTCAGAATGGGCCAAATTTGCCTCACGTTAAAGCACAAGGAGTGATTTAATTTTTATGGGATATACACATTTCAGTCTGCTGATTAATTCAATTTTTTTATACAAGTTATTTTAAATAGGTTCTGTTGAATAATGATAATATGAAGTAAATAAAAGGACACTTTACCGATCTCATAAAATGCCACAACTAGGCCTACATTATATTAAGAGGGGGATTCTGCAGGACAATATAAAATTTGACATTTATATTTTCTTATGTATATAGATAATATGAATAATGTTAGCCATCCTTGACAAGTTCCATCATATAGGATCAGTCTTATGTCAACAAAAGGGGACATCAGAGGACACCCAAGAACTGTCACCACAAGCAAAACCTACCCCTCCAATGCAGCAAGATGGAATCACAGAACCATCCGATGACCTAAATGTTAGACCCCTTTAAACAACAAGCATCATCATCATCATACTAGACAAAATAAGAATCATTTCAGTAATGAGTTAGATCAGCAATGTTTGAGGAACTGAGAGAATTAGAGTAAATGAAGCATTATCTGACCCTGTAACAATTAAGAGGGGGATTCTGCAAGACAATATAAAATTTGACATTTATATTTTCTTATGTACTTATATAAATAATATGAGTAAAGAACTGGAATCACAGATGATGTTATACCATATACCATAAATAAGTTTACAGGACTATGAGCGACTGCGAAAAGACCTTGACAACATTGTGAGATGGATAGCAGACAATGGTATGATGGTAAATGGGATGGAATGTCAGGTTTCACCAAGGGAAACTTACTCTCAGTTTTAATTACTGTGTTGATGGGGATGAAAATACCTTTTGCAGATCACTGTAAGTACCTAGGTGGTAATATAAGGAAAGATCTTTATTTGGAGATCACATCAAATCACATTAATGAGGTTGTAAATAAAGATTCCAGGTCTCCTCATATGGTTTTGAGGGCATTTAGGAGTTGCAGTAAGGATGTAAGTAAGACCCCATTTAGAGTATGGTTCCAGTGTATGGGGCCCACACCAGGATTACTTGATATTGTGACCGTATCGGTCATGTACATATTTATTTAATAATTACTTTAGGCAGTGAAAACTTTTGTTAAGCTCCCTTGTATATATTACAGAAAGTTGCATTACGTTGCATCTGTTTGCACAACGCCTCTAACTTGGTAAACACAAGTCCGTCATAGCTGCAGGAATCCCCAGACAGAGCGCGAGCTATGAAAAATGATAAGGGAAAAAAAATCAATACTAATAACTCCGTCTACTAAAAATGGCCGAAACTCGGCAATGCCAACCTGCAAGCTTGATTTGTATGGTTGGATTTTGAGATATGCATAACAATTAGTAAGGGAAACCTCGGCATGTCATATGTTTTCATAATAGACCTCTGCCAAAATTCGAGTTGTTTATAAAATGTTAACATGTGGAAAAATACTCATAATATATAACCATTAGTAGCGTCCCCACGCTAACTGACTACGCACACTCCGCACGGGGCATCCCCGTAAAGGCATCATTTGATAATAAATTTTAAATAAACTGCCGATCGATGCATGTTCTGCACATAACAAGAGTACTTAAGAGTCTGAGTCACACATTTGAGCGCATTACCGATGTCATACAACACGTAGAACCACTAATTTAAAAAAATGTGGTGGTGACTGACCGCCATCTATTGTGTGTGTAGGGGTAATGTTATAAATGGGGTAGCTACGATGACACAAGATCCACTTGATGCGAAAGATTGAAGGCAGACCTACAGTCCGCTGGTCAGAACGACCTTACATGTATTTGGGAGTTATAATATATATTTTGCAAATACGCGGTGTGAAAACCTTTGTCCAAGTGATGGTATTGAAAGTATTTAAGTAACACGACTGCGAGAACTGTGTTACAGTTTGAAAAATTGTGTTTTTGAGTGACGCAACTTATTTCAACATCATTAAAGTTGTTACAGTGAAGAAGAGGACCCTGGGATTATGAATGTGCTCAGCAGGAATAGAAGAGGATTCAAACCTGTGTTCCACGTCAGCGCCATGAGAGGCTAAGCGACGATAAGGGGGATCAGTTTTTTGATATGCTCTATTGGTGGAAAAATATCTAATTCCCTCCATGAGAACTTAGAATTTCCATTTATGATGATAAGTACTAAAAATATAAATATTTATCTAAATAAATGCACGGTTATGTAATATGTAGATCACATAAATTAGGTTAGTAATGTAAATTGCATGTATTCTTGAATTAGAGAGAGAGAGAGAGAACTTGTGAGTGGTCTTCATATTGTTTATATATTCATCTAGATGGTCTAAAATTACGGGCCTGTAAAAAAATATAATTTTAATGTAATGCATGTATGTGATTTAATGGTAACATATCAGTAAGTCTGTGAGTGCTTTAGATTAGGAGGGCAAACTGTAGATTTGTATTATGGATAATTTCATACCGTGATATGTATATTTTATTCTACGGAATATTCAAGCCTAGTTTGGTAATGCATAGTGACAGTGTCTTCAAAATGCCACTATTGGCATAATAATCATGAAGATAGGAAAACACTCTTGTTTTAATGTAATTTTGCATGATAAGAATACGTAGATGGCTGTATTAATTATATGCGCAACTTGTGACAAGCCTGGACAACGAACAAATCCCCTCCCATCTTAGATAAAAGTTTTCCTTTTATGTCAAGTATTTGTTTCCCTGTAATATCAGAATAATATTATGGATACGTTTAAATCCATTATTTGATTTTTTTTAATCTGAGTTCAAACTGTAGGAAAACATAGGCTGAGATATTCTATGTCGTCGGATGGATGTGAACCTGGACATTCTAAGTCCATGGATGTGAAATTGGAAAGATGAATAGTGGCTTGATATTGAATTAAAGAATTATAACAGGGCAGAAAATTAATAAGCCAGTGGACCTTTGGAATATGGTATGAGGATATCAGTTGAAATGATATTATTTACGATGATGTATTTTAATTGAGACGATTGGTCTTGCCTTAAGTTATTGACAAGAAGTATTCTGTGGCCCACCATTATTAGGTGTGGTTAGACGTATGATTTATGATTTTAGAGAGGGTGCGTTAGCACTTCCCATGTGAGAAGGGTTACTGCCAATATTATTGTTCAAGCCTGTCCACTAAGACTGAATGTTTGGAGTTTCGCATAAACCTGATTACATTTAAAGGATTCTTTTTAACACGTTCATGTTTATTTCTATAAAGAAATTAAATAACTGGAACGCCAGTATTATTATTGATTTATTGACCTTATGAATAATTGAGATAGGGAGTTTTTAGATACCTGTTTGTCGATTGCATCTTGGTGATCGTTGGTTTGAACTCGACGGCAGACCATGGATTTTCTTTGTCACACAATATTTCTTTTACGTTATACAGCCAGTTGCATGTATATATTGTTTATAGTTTGTTTTAAAATAAATGTACATCATTTTTTTTAAATATGCTCCTTGAGTTGTGTTTAATTTTTCTTTTTTTGTTTGGATTCCAAAACGGGTTCTGTCTCGTGATTGGTTATCGGATTCATTGCGATGTGGGTTCGATTTCTGGACTTGACATCAGTCAAATATTATTTTAATCATTATGATTTTATCCACTAGTGTTTGCTTATTCTTTTGTTTATTTATTTAGTAGTATAATTAATTAGTTAGGCGACCACTCCAAGTTGTTTCCAATTTTTCGTATAGGTAATTGTTTCTTCTAATAGTGAAGAAGGCTTTTAATGAGAACCGTCGCATTTACAAGGATATTTCTGTTCTTAAAAAGGATTTTGTATTTGTATTTAATTTAATACTTATTGTCATGTCATAAACGAAAGGGAACAAACAACTTCTACATTTAATCGATAAATATTAACAAATATGAATTATACATTTTTTTTAATGAAAGGAGTGACATCTCCAAATTTGTATTTAGTCCATCGGACATTGTATATTTTATTTTCATTATAATAAAATTATTCAGGGTTGATTTCAGTTAATCATGAATTTTATCAAGGAATAATAAAACTTTTCTTTACTTGTCATTTTGCCGGAAAAACATTGCATCCTAAATTTCCCTCCGTTCATTTATGCTTTTAAGTTAGTTAAGTGTTATATTTTGATCTTTTGTCACAAACACACCATGGCCCTCGGAGGCCGTTGGTTTGATTCTTTGGAACGGAGGAGTGCAGTTGATCCTTGCACGGTCGAAAGAGCTTTTGCTCACCCATTACTTTGAAGTTTATTTTTCTTCATTTTCTAGATGAGGTGGCATTTGACTCTAGACTAAAAAGGTCCCATACCATCGAACGCCTTGGCGTATGGTGCTATATGGCAGTAGCCCGAAATTATGGGGACTATGTCGCTGTCATGTGGTTCTGTGGGACAATGGCGTGGGTGGTATGGTTGCAATATGAGAACTAGAAAGGATCCAAAGGAAAGCAGCACAGTTTGCTCTGGGCAATTTCCGACAAAAGAATTGTGTAACTTTAAGGTTTTTCAGTCTCTCGAAAATACTAATTAAACACATATGGCATTATAGATTACCTGTAAAAAAAATACACACTATTACACTTTTGTTCTCCAAGAACATCCTCAGATTCTATCAAATCACTTTAAATCACGTGTGTATATGTATAATATTGTTTACATTTTATAAACTTGTCAATGATTGAGAGTTGGTGATATTATGAACAAGTAAAAAAAAAAAAAATAATTGTGGTAATATTCATTGTCACCTTATTAACTTATAGAAAAGTCTTTGTACTTATCTAAGCTGTTACAGAGTAGTCCAATGCTTTCAAACACTGTTTCCGAACTGGAGTGGAAAGTTTCTGTGGGTGTTGAACTCTGTTCCTCGGAGAGGGGAGGGGAAATAGGGGAGTGAGGGAAATATTGCAGCACTGACTTGCCACTGTGCTTATGCAATTATGTGTTTCATTTCATGTCCCTGTCTCTCTAAATATAAATTGATTTAGCACATCTGTGTTGGTAGTGTGCTCCTTGTCTTCTACCACTGTATTCATCTTTATCTTATGTCTTCCTTTCCTTGTAATGCTACTCTTTGTGATTATCATCCAGCTTTCTTCTTATCCTACAGTTCACACTTCAAGACTGAAAAGCTGAGACTGAGAACCTAACAGCAATGCCACATATATAGCCCAAACAAGACGTTTTTCACACAAGATACAAAGAACACAAAAATGCAATCAGATACAATTAACATTCAGCATTCGGAGAATACATATATAACAGTTCATCAATAGTAATCTTAATTAATTGTATTATTGTTATTCCTTATCTGACTTACTTATCTCAATAACTGTAATTGATTACAATGATATTTTAAATTAATACTGTAAAAATCAAAAAACTTATATGTGGTTAAGTGTAAGGGAGGGCCAAGAGCCCTAACTTCACCAAATAAATAAATAAATTTCATAGACATCAACACAGACCAAAAAAAAATTACACATTGAAAATAAAAGCAAATCTTTGAATATTAAAGAATCAACCAAAATGTACATCACAAAAAAGCTAACAAAACCAACCTGAATGTAATATGTAGATCACATAAATTAGGTTAGTAATGTAAATTGCATGTATTCTTGAATTAGAGAGAGAGAGAGAGAACTTGTGAGTGGTCTTCATATTGTTTATATATTCATCTAGATGGTCTAAAATTACGGGCCTGTAAAAAAATATAATTTTAATGTAATGCATGTATGTGATTTAATGGTAACATATCAGTAAGTCTGTGAGTGCTTTAGATTAGGAGGGCAAACTGTAGATTTGTATTATGGATAATTTCATACCGTGATATGTATATTTTATTCTACGGAATATTCAAGCCTAGTTTGGTAATGCATAGTGACAGTGTCTTCAAAATGCCACTATTGGCATAATAATCATGAAGATAGGAAAACACTCTTGTTTTAATGTAATTTTGCATGATAAGAATACGTAGATGGCTGTATTAATTATATGCGCAACTTGTGACAAGCCTGGACAACGAACAAATCCCCTCCCATCTTAGATAAAAGTTTTCCTTTTATGTCAAGTATTTGTTTCCCTGTAATATCAGAATAATATTATGGATACGTTTAAATCCATTATTTGATTTTTTTTAATCTGAGTTCAAACTGTAGGAAAACATAGGCTGAGATATTCTATGTCGTCGGATGGATGTGAACCTGGACATTCTAAGTCCATGGATGTGAAATTGGAAAGATGAATAGTGGCTTGATATTGAATTAAAGAATTATAACAGGGCAGAAAATTAATAAGCCAGTGGACCTTTGGAATATGGTATGAGGATATCAGTTGAAATGATATTATTTACGATGATGTATTTTAATTGAGACGATTGGTCTTGCCTTAAGTTATTGACAAGAAGTATTCTGTGGCCCACCATTATTAGGTGTGGTTAGACGTATGATTTATGATTTTAGAGAGGGTGCGTTAGCACTTCCCATGTGAGAAGGGTTACTGCCAATATTATTGTTCAAGCCTGTCCACTAAGACTGAATGTTTGGAGTTTCGCATAAACCTGATTACATTTAAAGGATTCTTTTTAACACGTTCATGTTTATTTCTATAAAGAAATTAAATAACTGGAACGCCAGTATTATTATTGATTTATTGACCTTATGAATAATTGAGATAGGGAGTTTTTAGATACCTGTTTGTCGATTGCATCTTGGTGATCGTTGGTTTGAACTCGACGGCAGACCATGGATTTTCTTTGTCACACAATATTTCTTTTACGTTATACAGCCAGTTGCATGTATATATTGTTTATAGTTTGTTTTAAAATAAATGTACATCATTTTTTTTAAATATGCTCCTTGAGTTGTGTTTAATTTTTCTTTTTTTGTTTGGATTCCAAAACGGGTTCTGTCTCGTGATTGGTTATCGGATTCATTGCGATGTGGGTTCGATTTCTGGACTTGACATCAGTCAAATATTATTTTAATCATTATGATTTTATCCACTAGTGTTTGCTTATTCTTTTGTTTATTTATTTAGTAGTATAATTAATTAGTTAGGCGACCACTCCAAGTTGTTTCCAATTTTTCGTATAGGTAATTGTTTCTTCTAATAGTGAAGAAGGCTTTTAATGAGAACCGTCGCATTTACAAGGATATTTCTGTTCTTAAAAAGGATTTTGTATTTGTATTTAATTTAATACTTATTGTCATGTCATAAACGAAAGGGAACAAACAACTTCTACATTTAATCGATAAATATTAACAAATATGAATTATACATTTTTTTTAATGAAAGGAGTGACATCTCCAAATTTGTATTTAGTCCATCGGACATTGTATATTTTATTTTCATTATAATAAAATTATTCAGGGTTGATTTCAGTTAATCATGAATTTTATCAAGGAATAATAAAACTTTTCTTTACTTGTCATTTTGCCGGAAAAACATTGCATCCTAAATTTCCCTCCGTTCATTTATGCTTTTAAGTTAGTTAAGTGTTATATTTTGATCTTTTGTCGCAAACACACCATGGCCCTCGGAGGCCGTTGGTTTGATTCTTTGGAACGGAGGAGTGCAGTTGATCCTTGCACGGTCGAAAGAGCTTTTGCTCACCCATTACTTTGAAGTTTATTTTTCTTCATTTTCTAGATGAGGTGGCATTTGACTCTAGACTAAAAAGGTCCCATACCATCGAACGCCTTGGCGTATGGTGCTATATGGCAGTAGCCCGAAATTATGGGGACTATGTCGCTGTCATGTGGTTCTGTGGGACAATGGCGTGGGTGGTATGGTTGCAATATGAGAACTAGAAAGGATCCAAAGGAAAGCAGCACAGTTTGCTCTGGGCAATTTCCGACAAAAGAATTGTGTAACTTTAAGGTTTTTCAGTCTCTCGAAAATACTAATTAAACACATATGGCATTATAGATTACCTGTAAAAAAAATACACACTATTACACTTTTGTTCTCCAAGAACATCCTCAGATTCTATCAAATCACTTTAAATCACGTGTGTATATGTATAATATTGTTTACATTTTATAAACTTGTCAATGATTGAGAGTTGGTGATATTATGAACAAGTAAAAAAAAAAAAAATAATTGTGGTAATATTCATTGTCACCTTATTAACTTATAGAAAAGTCTTTGTACTTATCTAAGCTGTTACAGAGTAGTCCAATGCTTTCAAACACTGTTTCCGAACTGGAGTGGAAAGTTTCTGTGGGTGTTGAACTCTGTTCCTCGGAGAGGGGAGGGGAAATAGGGGAGTGAGGGAAATATTGCAGCACTGACTTGCCACTGTGCTTATGCAATTATGTGTTTCATTTCATGTCCCTGTCTCTCTAAATATAAATTGATTTAGCACATCTGTGTTGGTAGTGTGCTCCTTGTCTTCTACCACTGTATTCATCTTTATCTTATGTCTTCCTTTCCTTGTAATGCTACTCTTTGTGATTATCATCCAGCTTTCTTCTTATCCTACAGTTCACACTTCAAGACTGAAAAGCTGAGACTGAGAACCTAACAGCAATGCCACATATATAGCCCAAACAAGACGTTTTTCACACAAGATACAAAGAACACAAAAATGCAATCAGATACAATTAACATTCAGCATTCGGAGAATACATATATAACAGTTCATCAATAGTAATCTTAATTAATTGTATTATTGTTATTCCTTATCTGACTTACTTATCTCAATAACTGTAATTGATTACAATGATATTTTAAATTAATACTGTAAAAATCAAAAAACTTATATGTGGTTAAGTGTAAGGGAGGGCCAAGAGCCCTAACTTCACCAAATAAATAAATAAATTTCATAGACATCAACACAGACCAAAAAAAAATTACACATTGAAAATAAAAGCAAATCTTTGAATATTAAAGAATCAACCAAAATGTACATCACAAAAAAGCTAACAAAACCAACCTGAATGACCATACACATATAAAAAATCCACACTCTTTGCCCTCCTTAACTCCACGTAACATCTGGACAAGATATACACTTCTTGCATTAGTGGTTAATGAATCCCACAGGAGGAAATCTCTGACTTAAATGTCTGGAATGTGAGTTAGGATATTCATGTCTGTAGGAAATTCTCTGAATTCACGCACTGTCTTTCGTCACCCGAGACAGCATCTTACAAAATACTCTCTAATTCAATTCCATACTTATATTTAATTAAATTGTTAAACTACATTACTCCCTAATACACAAAAATATATTAGAACATGAAGGAGCAACATACCCCTCCCCTCCTCCAGTGGACAGAACAATGACCCACAACAAATCCCTCACTCCCTTACTTCCCCCTCCCCTCCACATGGAACAGAACTGATAGTTAAAAGCAAATCTTTGTATATTAAAGAAGCAACCAAAATTTACAAAGTTAAAAGCTAACCAAGCCAACCAAAATTATCATACACTTAAAAGAAATCACCTCCTCTTTAACTAACCTAACCCCATGGCACTACAGCCCTGAAGGGCCTTAGCCTACCGAGCGACCGCTGCTCAGCCCAAAGGTCTGCAGATTACGAGGTGTTGGTGTGGTCAGCACAACGAATCCTCTCGGCCGTTATTCTTGGCTTTCTAGACCGGGGCCGCTATCTCACCGTCAGATAGCTCCTCAATTCTAATCATGTAGGCTGAGTGGACCTCGAACCAGCCCTCAGATCTGGATAAAAATCCCTGACCTGGCCAGGAATCGAACCCAGGGCCTCGAGGTAAGAGACAGGCACGCTACCCCTATACCACATCCACTTTTTGCATAACTTAATTAACATATGGTCAACATTTACACTCGTTGCATTAGCACTTAATGAATCCCACACGAAGAAATCTCTGAATTAAGTGTTTGGAATGTGGGTTAGGATATTCTTTTCTGTAGTAAATTCTCTGAATTTTGCTCACTTGTCAAAACTGCTGCATTCAAAATACCTTTTTTTTTTTTCCCTATTTTTATTGAATCTTTTCCAATATCTTTCTGTTCTAGATTTTTCCAAACTTTTTTCTCTGGAGAAATCACATATTACTGCCACATCTTTCCCATATGGCCATTCAGTTAGTTTCTAAAGGCAATTTTAGTCAATGCAACCAAAGGTTCCTGTCCTCAACTTCACAATCAATTTCTTGATAGGTAGTATACTGAAAAATTTGCATCAAATCATCAAATCCTTGGTCTCTCGCGTTCTCACTTCCCCATCAGGAGAGTAATATGGTGCAAGGTATATTCAGCAGATTTAGCAGTCCTTTTCTGCACAGTTAGAAACACTTCTCTCTTCCCCGGAATTCCTGCAAGATATTTTCATTGGTTCCTTTCTCCATCCGTCCAATCTTCAACATTCTTCTCCAGATCCACATTTCAAATGCCTTAAGTCATTTGCAGTCTTGATTGTTAACTGTCCAAGATTCATATCCATACAACAGAATACTCCACACAAAAGATTTTACAAAACTTTTCCTGATCTGAAATCTACGTGCCTGCAAGTCAAAAGATTTCTCTTCATATGAAACACCTGTTTGGCTAGTGCTATTCTCCTCTTGATCTCTGTACTGCACTTGTTGATAATAGGAACTGGCAACTTGATCCACTGTCTTGCCAGCAATCTTGATATTCGCACATATCTATGAGGATGGGGCCCTACCTATGATGAATTATAATGATGAAAACAGCACGCACACACCCAGGCCCTGAGCCTTTGAAATTAAGGTTAAAATCCCCGATCCGGCTGGGAATCAAATCTGGGATCCCCTGAACCAAAGGCTAGCATGCTAATCGTTTAGCCATGGAGCTAGACTAATCATAATTAGTGAACATGCTTTGTTTCCTTCACCTTATTGTTAAGCAGAGAATCTGACAATGAAAATAATACCTCCAACCTCTTTGACATCTCTTTCTTTGAGTCTGCAACCACCCCAATATCATCTGCAAATCCAGTGCACTGGATTTGTTGTCCATTGACCTTAATCCATTTTGTGACTTCCTTGAACTTGTTTACAGCCTCTTCAATGAATTTCTTGAACAGCTGTGGTGACAGTAAGTGACCTTGCCTCACTCCTTTACTAATTTCTGCTGTCCTGATGCTTTCTCTGATGTTTATCACTGTACCCTATAACTTTTACAGTTGCAGTGTCAGCTTCCTATCTTTCCAATCTAAACCGATACTTTTCAGAGTTTGAAATAATCTGTCCACAAAGAGAACATCGGTGTTCCGATTCATCTCTGTTCTTCTTTCTAAAACTGTTTGAAGAGCCAAAATACTCGTAGCTTCTCTTGTCCCATCTGAAACCAAACTGACTGTGATCAATATGGAGGTCTATTTCATTTTTATCCTGTTCTTCATTATGTTAACTAGGAGGCTACCTTAGGTGCATGAGAGAAGAGTTACTATTCTATATCCAGAGCATTCTAAACTATTTTTCTTTTTTTTTCTTGTATCATAACAATGTTGCTATTGACAAAGTCTTCTGGAATTACTTCACCATCATCATCATCATAACATTTAAATATCACAGATGTTGTTTTGTATCTTCTCCTGTGTACTTAAGAAATAGTGCTTGAAGATTATCTGGCCTGGCCTGCTCCCGGTCTCGAAAGCCAAGATTAACGGCCAGAGGATTTGTCGTGCTGACCACATGACACCTCATAATCTATTTAATGTCAAAAACTTCATGTTTGGTCCGTATTGAATCCAGATTTACATTAAGGAGTGAGGGTAATTGTTTCCACCTATTCAATACTACAACAGTGTGAAGTCATTAATACATCACATATTTATTAGATTTCAACATAGGGACCGGTTTTGGCAACTGTATTTGCTATCATCAGCCAAAGGAAAAATTGTTACAAGGTGTTATACAAATCTATATTAACATAATTTCAAAATATATGTATATACAAATTGAACCATACTCTTAAACTATTTTGTGTATTAGGTGTACACCATAAAACTTTTTTATTGAAATTACTAGTATATTTCTTATGTGATATATTATAATTTGTTAATTCTGTACAATCTTTTGGATATAAATAGTTAAACGTTGTCAGTTCCTTGTAGTTGTTGCAAAATGCTGATTAAGCATCTTGTTTAGTTAAAATCAATCTCTTAAAAAAAATTTCAAGAAATCTGGTCCACCAGTCTACTAGTATCAAGTCTATCCATAATTAAGGACACTACAATCAAAAAATATAGACTAAAAACGCATATTAATATTACTAAAAGCCATTGCATTCACAAAGGATTGTCATTAAGTTCATGTTTTACCAAGGCTAACGCTAACATTCATTTTTCGAGGAACTGTTTTCCACTAAAGACCTGTACTACAATGGACCTCCATACCAAACATAAAAATGTATAATTGGCCAAGAAACACTGAATGCCCGTAATGTCTAAGCAGCTGTAATTTTTAAGAGATAGATTTTACCAAAGACTTGTACTGCAATGAACCTCGATACCAAGCACAAATATGTTTAATGTTCCAAAATGACATTCGCTGAATTTATTTTAATGTATGTTAGTAACTAGAATGCATAATTGGCCAAGAAAAACTGTATGCCCTTAATGTCTAAGCAGCTGTAAAAACAATTTTAAGAGATTGATTTTAACTAAACTAGATGCTTAATCAGCATTCTGCAATAACTACAAGGAATTGACAACATTTTTAACTATTTATATCTAAAAGATTGTACAGAATTAACAAATTATAATATATCGCATAAGAAATATGCTAGTAATTTCAATAAAAAAGTTTTAAGGTGTACACCTACTACACAAAATAGTTTAAGAGTATGGTTCAATTTGTATATACATATATTTTAAAATGATATTAATATAAATTTGTATAACGCCTTGTAACAATTTTTCCTTTGGCTGATGATGGCAAATACAGTTGCCGAAACCAGTCGCTATGTTGAAATCTAATAAATATGTGATGTATTAACGACTTCACACTGTTGTAGTATTGAATAGGTGGAAACAATTACCCTCACTCCTTAATGTAAACCTCATAATCTGCAGGCCTTCAAGGCTGAGCAGCGGTCACTTGATAGGCCAAGGCACTTCAAGGGCTGTAGTGTTGTGTGGGGGGTTTGAAGTGCTACCTCAAATTCTCTCCTTGTATTGTTGGATCTTTGTCATCACCCACATTGTCTTCAGGTCCAATATATTTCATTTCATATGTTGTACTTCTCATTTCATCTGTTGTACTTTCTCAGGCACAAAATTCTTCTAAATTTACATTCCAATATTCATTGCTTTTCAATATTTTACTTGATAATGAAAATGGGTACTGCTATTCATAATCTACTTCTGAAATCAAACTATTCTAGCAATTAAGATGTTCATGACTTGGTAAGAGCATTTTACTGCATTGGATTAGTTTAACATATCCTCCCTGCAAGAACTGTGCAAGTCCAAACTTACCTTGGAAACATCTACTTCACGGGAAAGAATATTGGAAGACATATCTGACACAAGGGGAATGCCTTTAGTATCTGGAATGTATGGAAATTCCACACCTGAAACAAACACAGTCATGTCTAATGTAGTATTGCTCTGGTTTTTTAATCTAAATGAGTCCTGATCCTACATCAGATTGCCACATTCTTTGAAGATAAAGTTGGTATCACTGGATAAACATGTTATGCAGGTGTGAAAATGTTGTTAGGTGTTAAGAATTGCTTAGAACCTATACTGAGAATGTGACATCATTGACAAAAATGTTTGTGGAGAGATGATTCTGCCCTCCTACTCAGAGGACTCAAGCAGCTGAAATGAGATTTGGGACATAATATAGACATTTTGAGAGATGCTGTTGATTTAGTTGTGATGGGAGATAGTGTTGAAAACCTCCTATCTTATAACCTAAAACTTGGAAGGAAATTTTCAAAAAAAGGTATAAAAATCAGCATTGACATGGGTAAAGTGATCTTAAAGGAGGAAGAAACCAAATGAATACAATATTTAGGATATACAAAATTATCCCCTTGCTGGCAAGATGAAGTGTTTACAGTGCGCTATGTCTTCTGGTATGGGCTAGAATAAAATTGTTACTTTCATTGACTTGTCTCAGTCTTATTCTTGGCTTTGACAATATGAAAGTGGTTGAGGTATGAGTGACGCTAGTAATGCCATTCCTTATGCAGCCAATCCTTGCTATGAATGGTGTGAAAATGTCGCTCATAGGGTCAATTGGTGCACACATTTCAGTGGGCTTGGCAGACTGCTGTGCGATAGCAACTTCTGGCTCAGTGAGGAAAGCAACGGGAAACTATATCACTCCTCATTTCCCTAGTACGCCTCTTCAGTGACACCTAGGCCATCTATGACAGCTAAGGGTGAAGCTGTTGAGGATCCAACCAGCCTTCAGGCAGAATACCATACATACATACACAAAATTTGAGTAGTTGGATCATTTCAAGTAATTATGATGTATTTCCTCCCAGAATGACAGAGAAGCAAGGGAAATCAAATCAAGATATAGCAAAGCTAATGCTATGATTTTGCACTTGTGGCTCCTTGTGAAATGAAAGTGAGTTTTCAAACCAAATTCTCCTTATAGCACTCTGTTTTCAGGCTAGCATTAATATAGAAGCGGAAGGTTCGATTTCCGACTGGGTCGAGGAGTTTAACCTTAATTGGTTATTTCCAATGGCTCGGGAGCTGGGTGTCATGTATTCAACATTAGAAATCATCCTAGGTAGGGCCCTCATCTTCACAGATATGCAGGTCGCCTAATAGGCTGTCTATGAGAAAAAGACACACACCAGGCCTCTCCAGAGGCCACACGCCATTATTATCAAATTTCTCGTCTGACTTGTTGGCTGAACGGTCAGCGTACTGGCCTTCTGT
This sequence comes from Anabrus simplex, assembly GCF_040414725.1. Lineage (NCBI taxonomy): Eukaryota > Metazoa > Arthropoda > Insecta > Orthoptera > Tettigoniidae > Anabrus > Anabrus simplex. The sequence continues at coordinate 220,438,855 of NC_090265.1, forward strand.
TCAGAGGGTCCCGGGTTCGATTCCCGGCCGGGTTGGGGATTTTAACGTTAATTGGTTAATTCCAATGGCATGGGGGCTGGGTGTATGTGTTGTCTTCATCGTCATTTCATCCTCATCACGGTGCGCAGGTCGCCTACGGGAGTCAAATAATAGAAAGACCTGCACCTGGCGAGCCGAACCCGTCCTGGGATATTCCGACACTAAAAGCCATACGACATTTCATTTCATCAAATTTCTCACAAAAAAAAAAAGGCTCCAAAACTTCCGAAATTTTGAGATGGCTCCACTCACAGTTTGGGAAAGAAACACTTTCACAGATTCGAGTGTATGAGTGGGCTAAAAAATTTGTGGCAGAAAGGGAAGCTGTGAAAAATGAACCTCATGAAAGGAGACCACAGACAAGCATCACTGCAGATGAATTGTTGCCATTCATGACATTATTGATGAAAATCAGCAAATAAAAATTTTGCAAATTGTTTTAGCCATAGGAATAAGATAAACCATAATCCGAGATGAACTCCTTTTCAGAAAATTATCTGCCAGGTGGGTTTCTGGTCTCCTCAACTAGGAACAGAAAACTTTACTCCAGGAAGTTTGTCAGAGACTCCTGCTTCGCTACGAGGAGGAAGGAGAGGATTTCTTGCATCGTATTGTGACTTGTAATGAAACTTGGGTGCATCATTACACCCCAGAGTCGAAGCAAGCAGTCGTGAAGTGGCAGCAAAGAGACAGGTCCAGTCAGGGCCAAAACATGCCCATCTGCTGGAAGGGTCCTTGCAACCATTTTCTGGGACTCCGCAGGCATTTTGCTGGTGGATTTTCTTCACGAATACAGGACAGTTAATGCAGCCTATTACTGTCGCTTTTTCGATGAAGCAAAAGCTGTGTATCGCAACAAGCGACGCCGGCAATCAATCCAAAATGTCATTCTTCTCCATGACAATGCAAGGCCACATACTGCTGCTTTAACATCATAAAAACTGGAGGAAATTCACTGGACACCTCTAGAACACCCTCCGTACAGTCCAGTTTTTTCGCCCTGTGACTACCATTTGTTTGGACCACTCAAACAAGACCTAAGAGGACAGCAGTTCAATGATGATGCAAGGATAGAAGAGTTCATGCGCAACTGGCTCTGCATACATCCCTCTTCTTTCTATTAGGACGGCATCAAACACTTACCAATCTGGTGGAGAAAATATGTGTCGAAGGCAAGACATTATGTAGAAAAGTGATCTCTATATGTGTAATTTATTTTTGGTTCATGCAATAAATTTTTCAAAAGTAATTCCTGTTTATATTTGATCCGCCCTCGTAAGTCTATGCTTTAGTCCCGTTTTCTGATACGGGGTTGAGCATGAATTGAGATGGCATGTTTTCATTTTTTGGAGGGATGTAATCACTATTGCGTGTTTCTGTGGTGCTTGGTAGTGTAATGTGTTGTCTGAATATGAAAAGAAAAGTGGTGGGACAAACACAAACACCCAGTCACCGAGCAAGAAGAATTAATCAGACACGATTAAAATCCCTAACCCATCCGGGAATTGAATCTGGGACCCTGAACTGTAGGCCTCAATGCTGACCATTTGGCTAATGAGTCAGACATTTGACATGCTTCAGGAATAATGAAACAAATTCCATCTTCAGTGTATCAGAACTGACAAGTAAACCCTTCCATCTGTAAGTCTCCAATCATACTGAGATTTGGTATGGCGACTTCAGTAGGAATGCTTTATTCATCCATATCAAAATTAGATGCCCAGTCATATAATTAGTACCTGTTTTGGGGTGTCAAAGTTTGCTCATTTAAGCACTGTGGAGACAGCAGTGAGTGGCGCGAAGCAGATAGAAGCAGGGCGGCTGGCCAGTTCATGTGTCATGCTCTCAATCTTTCTCTCTCTCATACACACACTTTACTTCCCCACCTCTACCTGCTTCCCACTGCTCACTCCTGTCTATGTGGTACTTAAATCAGCAAACTTGGATACCTCAAAATAGTAGCTTAATATACAACTGGGCAATCAATTTTGATATGATTGAGTAAAGCATTCCTGCTGAAGTCGTCGTACCAAATCTCAGTCAGATCGGAGACGTACAGTTGTAACCGTCCAGGCTTCTCCAGCCATACTTTTACGCGATATCACTTGATATCAAGATTATCCGCCATCGGCAATTATTTATATGACATATTTATTTTAACTTCAATCATTGTAAATAAGGCTTTTGGAATCATATTGTATATATTAGAACATCATTTATTATTTAAATTATTATATTACATAGGATAGGAATTCATTATGTATTGTAAATATGGTCAATGTTGAGACAGAGTTGTTGTCATTTCATCTCATACTTGTGTACACGGCAAAGTTATTCTTGAAGTGGGGAAGTTGGATGAGTCACTGGGTTAAACTCATGAGCAAGAGGCACTCCACAGCTACCCGCGTGCAAGGCTAGGAAGCCAGGCAACTACATCATCACCACGCCTACTGGACTTGTCAAGAATGAAGAGAGGGAGATGATAATGCGATCTACGAATCAGATGCTTTGTTATATTGAGATTTGTTGTTGAGCTGCTATCAGGAGTGGGAAGAGCCCGGTGATATATTATGTAAAGTGGAGCAATTCACGGACACACACACGACTACCAGAACTACAACTACTTTATTGATTTTTGAGTCAGTGAGTGCTCTCTTCGAGACAGTTATTTTCGTACAGTGTGTTGTCGCTTCGACACAGTACTTAGCTGCTGTGATGCTGTCGGATCTGCGTGAGACCAAACAAGCTTATGGTTTGTGAGATATTTAGTAATTATTCTGGACGAAGAACTACGTTTAGTTCAAGTCCATGGCATTTGGTACAAGTCTGTATAGTATCAGTAGATTAGCTAAGTTGGATTGAGATTTCTGCTAACATGGAAAAATTCATATCTCTGAATTTTCTCCTCCTACGATCTACGCTGATCAATTTTCGCAAGTATAGGGTCAATGTCTAATTTAAAGACTAGGCAATTAGGGAGTGCTAGTCCAGATAGCCAAAATCACATCACAGAAGGAAGGAAGGATTTCCATGGAGCCAATTCTACAACAAGAAGAGGGGAGCGAGTAACCACGGAACACAGATGACCTCAACGGGAGCTGCAATTGATGAGCTTCAATTAGATAAAGCAAGCAACAGTAAATTCATTAACATAAATTCTAACTTCCCCCCCATGCTTAACGGAACTTTTCTGATTCATCTCTTTTTTCTTTTTTTTTTTTATAATAAATTCATTTGTATTTTATATTGCATTAATTTTCTTTCTTAATTGATACTTAATGGTTAATTATTTAAAATCCTACCCCTGTGGTTTAAGTATAAGTCTCTATGCTAGTAAATATAAATTTTGCTTTACAGTTTTGTTTAAAACTGTAACGCTGGCACCCAAATATTACATAGAGAAATGGGAAACCACGGAATGTTAATTGATTCTATTTGTGTGGCAATTTGCGGGCAAGCCACATATAGTTATATTTATATTCTTGTGTCCCCAGGTATTAACTTTCGTCTCCTCTAATGAGAAGCAATAGGAGAGTGAACAGTTACACAGTTGGAAAGGTTTCATTGTGAGTGGAAAGCCTTTTATGAAGAGGTCCTACGAGGCATGGCTGCCATCTTGGGAATGAACAGTAAGGGATATCTGGAGACTTTGGTCACATAGTGTATAGTGAAGATTTTAAATGAAGGTATGATATGGACTGGCTTTAGAATGGGGACACGTGAGGCAAATGAAGGGGTGGTACCTTGGAGACAATCAGATTTGGCCATAGTGGGTTCTGTTACCCAGTAGAGGGAGGAAACTATTGGATTCTATGTTCAATGATTTCAAGTTAATGGGGCATGAAAACAGAAAATGCCACTGAGCTAACTGGCAAATAAAGGATTATGGAGACTTGGGTCATTCATAGAGGCTTCCATACTGATTGATGGGTGCCAGTATAACCAGTACCTACTAATACTACAGGCCTTACAACAGATGTGTCGTGAGGTATGTGACGTCACAGGGATAGGCAGATCTGGCCAGTCGACGACCCAGCGTTTAGATCACAGCAAGGAGAGAGATTCCTTGGCGGTGAAAGGAAGAACTAAGCATAGTAGAGGTGCCAACGTCTATGATTTCACCCTACGTATGGAATATTAATTCCACGCTCAGCATCGTAAATAAATGTGATTATGATGAACTACAAAGAACAGCGAAGTTCATTAATGAATAAAAACGGTTAAATGTACTTCCAACCAATTTATTTTCCCTTCCCTGCCTCTTCACCTGGAGAAAAATTGAAGTTTCCATGTTGGCACCCCTGCTGTAATGAGTATCATCAAACATGGCTGCTATGTTGAGTTGTGCGTGAGGAACATGCGACTAAATAATGCTGTGCTGAATCTGTTTAATACTGGCGTATGGTCGAAATAATTAGTGTAGTGTACCGGTATTACAGTTCGTAGAAGAATGGTGTTTAAATGTTCCGTTCCCCGCTGCAGGGGAAATTATGATAAAGAATCCCGTGTAGCTGTGTTTTCCTTCCCAAGCGATGAAGGACTTCGCAAGATATGGGTTAACGCAATACACCGAGACAATTTCCAGGTCACGCAGAATTCAAAGATAAGCTCAGTACTTATATTTTGAAAACTCTGTTCGTTTTAGGTTGTGAGCTCTTATTTTTATCTTAAAGGTCTAGGAAGCTTGTTGTACCGTATTCATTATCTCTCAAACTGAACCAGGTGATAAACATGAACATTTAAGATTTATAATACTTGAGTCTAAGACCACCCTAACTTGAACCACACACACCAAGTTGCTGTTCTGTTCCACAGTTTAATTGCCCACCTTGAGATGATTATCCTTAGTTAATTAATTACCTCACTGTTTTCTAAGGTATTGGCATAACAAATTAGACTTTTCTTTTTCTTTTTCTTTTTAAGGTCTGCAAACTGCATTTCAGTGAGGACCAAATCCTGAGGCATAGTGACTGCTATGACAGTAAGACTGGAAATAAGTATTGTATACCTCTTCAGAAACCTCGTCTGAAACAGGGAGCAGTGCCAACAATTATGCCCAACTGCCCCTCTTATCTCTCTTTCACTTCTTCATGTAGAGAGAAAGGTTGGAAAACAGGGATCTTGAAACTGCATTAGCAGAAAGTTTGAAAACCCATGCTCAGTACCAAGACAAAAGGAATTTCACAGACTTTCAAGGTTTTCTTCAATGTCTCCCTAATATCCAAATTTTAGATGACTGGATCTGTGTTAAATCAGAATCTAATGTTTCATTTGTCCTACTGGAGACATGCAATATTCCCACACTCCTAGCTTCCATTGTGGTAAAAAGTGACCTGAGTATGTCCTTACATGTGGGGAAAATGGAACTAACCTAGATAAAAGAAAGTTTCCTATAATAGTAATATCAATGATGTAGCAGACAGTATGTTCAAACTTGATAAGATTGGATGATTAGAAAATCAGAATTTTATAAAAGATCATTTTCAGTTTATTAAGGACAGTTTAATGAAGTTATCAGAGCTACTTAAAGGAGAAGAATCTAGTTTGATCAACTTTATATGTGAACAGTTACTGTTATTTAATTTACCCAAGAATCATTATTCTTATTCATCAGATTTCCTCATTTTTTGCAGCATTTTATTTTCTATTTCACCTCATGCATATAGATTTATGAGAAGTTCAGGCTATTTGATACTGCCCCATCCCAACACACTGCATAAAATTTGCTCAGCATATAATACCAAATTGACAAGAATTTTCTCCTTTATATAAGGCAGAAATATAAATTTCTTAGTGTATCAGATAGTATTGTTTCACTAATGGTTGATGAAATCCATCTGAAACCTTACCTAGATTATACTGGTGGTAACATCTTAGGTGATGCATATAATTCCTCAAATGCTGCTGCTAGTGCTCAAGTTTTTATGATTCAAAGTTTATTGTCATCATTCAAAGATGTAGTACACATACTTCCAGTCAAGAAGCTCAATGGTGAGGGTCTGTTTCAATTTATTAAGAAAGTGATTTGTGGATTACATGCAATAGGTTTTAAGGTCATATGCATTGTAACTGACAATAATGCACTCAATAGAAGGGCTATGTCTTTTTTTGCCTCACCACCAAAATTATCAATTGTTTATAGGCACCCATGTGATGACAACAAGCCTCTTTTCTATGTGTTATATTCTGTTCACATTCTCAAATGTATTAGAAACAATTGGCTTAACCAAAAAGATGTTGATCAGTCGATAGTGTATCCCTCATTTGAGACATTTCCACAAGACACTGAGTTAGCAGTGGCCAAATTCTCAGCCATTAAGACACTTCATGACACAGAGTACTCAGATTGTAAAATATGCCAACAGGCTGAACTTGAAGTCACTATTTCCTACCAATCTTGAACGTCAAAATGTAAAACTTGTACTGAATGTTTTCAATGAAATGACTATTCAGGGGCTGGAAGCTCTTGGAGAAAGCAACAGAATTGTAAATTTTAAGGCAACTGCCACTTTCATTAAATTAATTTGTACATGGTGGAGAATTGTAAATGTAGGATCACCTGGTAGAGATATTCGTTTTAAGGATATCTGTCAAAAACCATTGTCAAATCCAAGTAATGAAAATTTCACATTTCTGGAGCGTTTCTTGTGTTGTTAGATTTCTGGAAAAATTTACCAAATCGTGCAAGTGCTCTGTCAAATGAAACACATCTAGCCATATCACATACTACTCATGCACTTTTAGAAATCACTAAATACTGTACTCAAGAGCTGAATTTCAAATACCTTTTGCCAGGTAAAATTCAAACAGATGCACTTGAAGCACGATTTGGTAAGTACAGAACAATGGCTGGATCTCAGTACCTAATATCTCTGCGACAAGTATTTGAAATTGAATAAAAGATAAGAATTCAAACTATATTGTCATTGAAAATTGCATCTAATGCTTTTGGTGAAATTGATCTGGACCTGGATTCATTTGAATGTGATCTGAAACTGGATGACTTTGAGGCTAGTCCCCCAGATGTTGTGTAAGAGCAGTTCTTCGAAAGTTGAAGTGTGAAATTTGTAAAACATCACTCGTTTTGGATAGAACATTATCATTAACAGATGATCAAGGTAATTATGAGCTTATAAAAAGTGTTGACAGCGGGGGGGTCTGCATTGTCCCAACCCAGAAGTTGTTAATGCTATTATTTTCACTTACTTGACTGTCAAAACCTTGGTATCTGAGAAGTATGAATACTTGTTTATGAAGCACCCATCACAGCGAAATTTAGTTGTAACACTGGAAATGTCTGTGATTAGAAAAGAAGGTGTACTTCTTGTGGAGTTACCATGTACTCAAGATGACCATACTCATGAAAAAATTCTCTCTTACATTGTAAAAACAGGATGTAACATATTCCTTAATAATTATGTTAAGAAACTTAATAATGTCCAGAGTCGCATACATACAAAGAGGAGGAAACTTAACAGTCTCATAGGTTAAGGGTACTAAATTATCTTGTAATAGAGTGGTTCTACAGTAAGAGGATGAAATTTTGTAATGTAGGCATACCCTGTAAACTTGGCTATTATGTTGTCATATTCCACACTTTAGTCAGTGATAAACTGGTTCTGATATTTTCATAAATGCAGTGTAGTGTAATTCAAAAAGTGTCATATTTTCAAAGTGTTCTTCAATTAATATAAAGTGTTCATTCCTATCACAATGGCAGCAGAACCATAAGATGTATGTGTTCCTGCAAAGGAGAAAAAATCTTTAAATTTTAAAGTGCTGCCTTAGTGAAAAACTTAGTAGTTCACTTTCAAGCTCTATGCCAAGGTTGAAATTGAAATTAACTCACGTCATGTTTTTAATGAACCTAAATCTTTGCACAGTTTCATTAATGAGTTTCCTTGAAAAATATTAGGTGCTTGCATACCCTTTTAAATGTGTCTTGTAATTTTAAGAATTAATATCTTGCAGAGACTATGGTTTGGATGCATGATTATATTACCATGTATGCTGTAAATTATTTCTTTAAAAAATATACTCCAAACCTTTGCATATTTCTATTGACAATGAAAAAATATTTTTCAAACATTATCTAAATGGCCAGTGGTACTTTATAGCCAAGTTAAAATATTTTCAAATAGGTACCTACTTTTAATTTTTGACATGTTGAGTTTGAGAGTACATAATTCAGTATCAGTACTTCCATGTAATCTGAATTTAATGAGGCATTTCTGGGCTCTAATTTTGTGATATTTTTAAACCCATGTACTCATATTCTGAGTGTATTGTAGTTGATTCACTGTTTCAAGGTTAGTCTATTGCCATAAAAGGCTTTTCTTCCATCATCCTAATTGTATGCTAGTCTCTAAGTTAATTTGTCTTCAACAAAACATTTAAAAATTTTCTTGTAATTTGAGCAAAATATGCACTTATTTGAAATTTTAAATTTCTTATGCTAAGACATTTTTTCCATGTTATGCTATTTTCTTAGTTAGCCTAATTTGTCTTCCACAAAAAACATATTTAACATCTTTCTTGCAATTTGTGCAAAATATCTTTAAACCACTGTGTTGGAGAGAAAGAGAGCTTTTACATTAACGGAATGTGATTGACAGGGTATTACTTGAAAATTAAAAAATCAAGTTAATTACAGCATCTTGCCAGTAATGGAGAAAAGAAACAGAACATCTAGGACAAATGTCAGATTATTTCACTGGAAGACTTAAGGAAAATTTCAGTGGATTTTCAGTAAAGTTTGTGGAATTATTATATTATTATTCTCATTATTAAACATTGAAAATTTACAGGATTTAATTTCATCTAAATAAATAAATGAGTTTAAACAAGATTTCCTTGAGAAAATTCCCTTGATTAAGAATTAACAGTTCAGAAATGTGTATTGATGTAATGTTGGTACAGAAGAATTAAGTTATTTAAATAAAACTATGTTATTATTGTTAAATTGTTGTATTTCCTGTTATGAATTCCAGCATAATTTCTTCATCCTCTGTGAATCATTCCCTCCTTTGTATTCCATTTTTCATTTTTAACTATTTCCATTATGTATAATATCCGATTTGTTTCTAAGTCAGCACTAAGACAGAAATATTTACCAAAATAGTAAAAATAAAATGTTCTAAATAAGAAATAAAGGAAGGTTTCCGGCACGTTAAAGAGTCTTGAATGGGACGAAATTCCAGTTTACTTTGGCTTATAATTAGTAGTATATACGAAAGACCTTGATTATTAATTAATATAATAATTTTATTTTCCAGTAAAATGTTAACTGATACTTCATGAGTAAAACGTAGGTTAATTACTAATCACCAAGGTCATAAAATTATTATTAACTAAAAAATAGTAACAATCAAATTAAAGCCCCTTGTTGCTATTTACTATCAATCTGAACTTTTACGAAATTTGCAGAAAACAGAGTGCGCCATCTCTCCGTCTTTCTTCTGCTTTAATTGGTCTCGGTGCAACTGAATGTGCTTTAATACCCTGAAAGAGCATCTTTTGAAAACGTTTTGTAAATCACACAAGTTCTCATAATCAAAGTAATTCGTTCAACAAGCATTGAAGTGCCGTTGCGCGCTTCAGGAGTGACTGCCTATCCTTGTGACGTCATCAGCCGTGCTGTGAGGCCTGTTGTATTAGTAGGTACTGGTATAACAGTCTGTAATGAAACTGTATACATCGAAAATTGAGAATAAACTTCTATTCATAATGGTGAGCCAGAGAACATTTCAATGATAATTAATTTTGACATGTGTAATGTTTTCTGACAAGTGCACATAAAATACCTGGCTGTTTAGCACAGTTTCTTAGCTGTTAACTTCTGCCTGAACATTTGAGGTTTGAATTGTAGTCAATCCTGGATTGGAACTGAAGGATCATATAGTGTTGGGAAGGGCATCTGGCCTAATCCAGTATCCAAAACCCAAAATGAGCCAGGTGGCCATAACGAACCCATAAAGCTGAAAGTAGCATTTATGAAAGTATTGAGTATATTGTTTTAATGTTTTGTGGTGTAAGCATTACATTCTGTGGGGATCAGAAATATTTTTTGTAAAAATTCAAGGAAAACAATTTAGTCCAGAAATGTGACCATCGTTAAGAAAATTGGAAAATGTTGATTATTCAGGGTGGTTACCCACCCGTTGCTATCTGCTGTTATGTAACCCACTGTGTTTACTATAATTCTGAAAAACATCAGTCCCTCTCCTTAATCTGGGGCAATGTAATGAGATGTGTGGTTGAGGACTAGAAGACAGCAGGAATCATGATCACCAGTATTAATTCATTGTGGTTACCCTGAATGGATCTGTAAAATGACTGCAGATATGAAGAACACGTACATTACAACAGGAGGTGCATACACAAACCAGGAGCGGTGATCACCCACGATGCCACACCATACATTCATGCCCCACTGTACCTGAAAAACTGCCTGTCATACCCAATGGCAGTTATGCACACTTGAGTGGTACATATTATGGCAATTAATGATTCAATTGTTATGGGACCACGCTTTGTCTGTAAATGAGATGGTCACAAAAAAGACAGGATCAGTGACGACAGGCTGCAGGGTCCATTGACAGAACCCCATCTAGGCTTCAAAATCATGGCCATGGAGCTCCTGCTGTAAATGTAGATGGTACAGGTGAAACTGATGGGTATGCAATATCCACATAACATACGTCTGGCTGATGTTCATTTACTGTGCAATGGCCCTTGCACAAGTGTGAGGATTACACCAGATAGTGTCCAACACAACCTTTTCATTGTGAGTAGATATCACGAGAAGATTTTGAGCAGGCCATGTCCTTCCACAGTTGCAAGCAGACATTTTTCTATACTCTGAAAAATCATGCCTGTCGGTTGTCATCTATGTGGATAGTGTTCTTGATTCAGGCTTGTGTCTGATATGCATTCTGTTTAGTTTCTTCATAGATGAGTAATATGTCCACATATATTCATCACTGGAATACATCACGAGGGAGTGAAAAAGCTTTGTGTTGTGTTGAGTCCTGTCTCGAAGGAGGAGAGTTTGCAGAGCCACATGCCTGCCATCGCATGTTCTTATCATTCCCATAAGGCACACTTTGTCCTACCTGTGTTCTACGAAGTTTGGAACATGTACGACGTTGGTAATAAGAATTTTGGTTGGCTGTGTCCTGATCACAGTCCATCGCCTCCTCATCCTCATCCAATCCAGCTCCATACCTTATGCCATGATACCAACAGGTCTTTTCAGAACCACATAAACAAATGGCATCCATGGAAACTATTAAGTATGCAACCTTGCCACATCCCAGGAAACTGGCAGTAAAAAATGGACATTACTTACATGGGATTCAAACCTTTGTACCCTCAAGCCCTTTTCACTATCATATCTCTGACCATGCCCCTGCCTACTGGGCTATTACAAGGCTTGGCATGTGCAGCAGAAGTTCCCATCCTATACAACACCTGTTTCTGGTCTGTGCGTCAACCTCCTATTGCAACATACATGTTCTTCAAATCTGCTCATTTCACGGGTTCATTTGGGGTTTCCCATTTTCACACAAGGCAAATGCTGGGGCTGTACCTTAATTAAGGCCACGGCCGCTTCCTTCCCACTCCTAGCCCTTCCCTTGTCCCATTGTCGCCATAAGATCTATCTGTGTCAGTGCGACGTAAAGCAACTAGCATTTGGGGTACCCATAATGAATTATTAGTGGCACTCCTGATTCCTTCTGTCTTCTAGCCCATAACTACACATTTCATTACATTACCCCACATCAGGCAGAGAGACCGATGTTTTCCAGAATTGTAGTAAACACAATGGGTTGCATAAAAGTAGATCACAATGGGCAGGTGGGTTGTCCAGTATATTAGAAAGGAATAAAACAAATGAAGCTTGGGGCTGGAATTTCAAAAAATGTAGCCTATTTGAAAATACATAATCTGTTTACTACATTTTAATTAAGAAAGAATTATTTAAGTACATTCCACTAACTAAACTTTCTTCAGCTTACCCCAGCTATCAATCAATCAATCAATCCTGATCTGCATTTAGGGCAGTCGCCCAGGTGGCAGATTCCCTATCTGTTGCTTTCCTAGCCTTTTCCTAAATGATTTCAAAGAAATTGGAAATTTATTGAACATCTCCCTTGGTAAGTTATTCCAATCCCTAACTCCCCTTCCTATAAATGAATATTTGCTCTAGTTTGTCCTCTTGAATTCCAACTTTATCTTCATATTGTGATCTTTCCTACTTTTATAAACGCCATTCAAACTTATTCGTCTACTAATGTCATTCCACGCCATCTCTCCGCTGACAGCTCGGAACATACCACTTAGTCGAGCAGCTCTTCTTCTTTCTCTCAATTCTTCCCAACCCAAACATTGCAACATTTTTGTAACGCTACTCTTTTGTCGGAAATCACCCAGAACAAATCGAGCTGCTTTTCTTTGGATTTTTTCCAGTTCTTGAATCAGGTAATCCTGGTGAGGGTCCCATACACTGGAACCATACTCTAGTTGGGGTCTTACCAGAGACTTATATGCACTCTCCTTTACATCCTTACTACAACCCCTAAACACCCTCATAACCATGTGCAGAGATCGGTACCCTTTATTTACAATCCCATTTATGTGATTACCCCAATGAAGATCTTTCCTTATATTAACACCTAGATACTTACAATGATCCCCAAAAGGAACTTTTACCCCATCAACGCAGTAATTAAAACTGAGAGGACTTTTCCTATTTGTGAAACTCACAACCTGACTTTTAACCCTGTTTATCAACATACCATTGCCTGCTGTCCATCTCACTACATTTTCGAGGTCACGTTGCAGTTGCTCACAATCTTGTAACTATTTATCACTCTATAGAGAGTAACATCATCCGCAAAAAGCCTTACCTCCTATTCCACTCCTTTACTCATATCATTTATATATATAAGAAAACATAAAGGTCCGATAATACTGCCTTGAGGAATTCCCCTCTTAATTATTACAGGGTCAGATAAAGCTTCACCTACTCTAATTCTCTGAGATCTTTCTGGGGTCACTGGAGCACCCAGGCTCATTTCAATTTTGACAGGAGTTTAAGACTGGATGCCCTTTCTGATGCCAAATGATTCTTGAGATGAAAATCTCAGCTCAGAAATGACTAGGATTTGAATCTCAGCCTTCCGGGTTGGATACCAAGAGCTAAGCCACTGAGTTAATCACGCCCCCCATGCATTGAACTAACTGAAAATAAATCAAGTTCATTGATACTTTCCGGTATTTTCTGAGACATGTCAGGACATTGATAATTATCATGTAGCAGTGTTTGAAGTGTGACATCAAAGGCACATAGTGTTATATGGACTATTTCATAAAATTTATGAGAACATAAATTTTTCATTGAATATTTGAGTAAATATAATTTTCATTGTTTGCAGAAGACACAAGCACCTTATAAGAAAAATTAGTTGTATGTGAATACCAGAATGTCTTAAATTGGTTATTTATGTGGTGAGAGCTATAGCTTACCATGGACTGTCTCATTTGCACAATAATACACGTACGATGCATTGGGATCTAGATTCCAAGTTGATGGATCAGGAATGTCTACGTAATTATCAGTCTTTGGGACAACAAGGTTAACTTTTCCATATTTAGCTGCCTCTTTAGCTGCCTTTGCTGACCATGCTCCTGAAACACAACCACTTGAACATTATTTATACTGTATTTATTGCTTCCTACAATGGTAGGTTGCCAAAAATAATAGTGTATTACTCCAAGGATTTAATAATAGAGAAATGTGGGGTTCAAAATAATATAAGTTATAAGATGTTTGCATTCTATTAATCAAGACGATTTCTATGCAAATGTATCCTGGTATTGTATTGCTACAACCACAAAGTCTAGATAAAAGCATTTTATTATTCCCAATGGTTTTGATGAACTTTGCAATAAATTTTTGAATTTTTCCTCTAGCCACTATAAGGTTTCCTACAACTATTATACTGTATTAGAAATTATATATACAGTGGTATAATGTTACAGGCTTATAAACCTTTCTCTTCTCCTCATTGGCCTGTTCAGTCTGACCATTACTGACTTCAAACCTCCAGGTCCAGTATAATTACACATTCCTTGTTTTGTCTACATGTATGGCATCAATCTGCCTAGTACCTCCTCTTTTGGCAAAACAAGTTATTTTTTTGTAGATCTTATAACCTCTCTGACAGAGAGAGAGAGGGGGGGAGCAGTTATAATTTTAGACCTTAGCAGATGATATCTAGTGTTTCTGAGCAGATACCTCCTAGGTCAAGAGTCAAGGTTATAGGTCAGGGTTTCGAGCTCACTACAGTGTCTACAGTGAGTTCATCCGAGCTATGCTTTGGGGGGACTATGGATAGAACAGAAACTCAAAACACCTACCTGTTACTATGTAATCAGCTGTTCCAGTTTCAGATATCAGGTTCAAGGCCACAGCTGCAAACAAGCCTGTTCCTCCACCTTGCATGAAAAGTATCTTGTAATTTTTTGGGATATTTCTGTAGAGAAAGAGAACACCATATATTTTTATACTATAGGACACAAAATGTCCTTAGATCATTCCTTAACTTTAGTCATTATAAATGAGAGCTCACTCCATGATTGGATGGTTAGACTTTGCCTTTCATTGTTTCACCTTGCAACTGCTTATGAAATCTGTACTTGATGAATCGAAGGTAAGACTGATTTTCTAGGAATACCTGTTTTTATGATCACTTTCATTCTACTTATAGAAGGTAATCATTCATTTATAATGATTCAGGCCTTGCTAGCCAGCACATTCTTACATCTAAACACCAGCTGGGACTTCATTCTCTGATCCATCACTCAGTTGAATTCAAATTAATGCTTAAATATTCTTAAAATATATCACCCTGGATAGGAGAAACATGAATTCCTTTTACACAATAAAACAATTTTAACATGCTCATAATAATTTTGCTGGCGGGTTGTTTGTAGATCTATAGAAGGCCTTCAATACAGTGGACCATAAAAGACTGTTAGCTAAATTAGAGTGAGCAGGAGTTTGTGGGGTTGCTTTGAAATGGTTTGATAATTATCTTTCTGATAGAAAATAGTATGTAGTGCTGAATAACTGTAAGAGCTCAGCAATTAGGTTAACACATGGTGTTCCACAGGGGTCGGTATTAGGGCTGATACTCTTTGTAGTCTTTTTCAACGACATTGCAACTTTCCGTTTGAAAGGACGTATCACACTATGTGCCAATGACACAAACATGTTCTGTACTGGTTGCAATAGACTCGGTTGTTAAAGATACACAGGAAGACCTCAATACCCTGTGGTTTTGGTTTCAAGCAACTAAATTAACAATTAATGTGCAAAAGACTAATTATATGATAATGACAAAACAGGGTCAGAATGAAATCCCACATAGTAAAATATATTTGCACAATACTGAAGTAAAACTAGTGAGTACTGTCAAATATCTTGAGTTGGTAATTGACAGGAACTTGAACTGGACAGACCATGTTGAATTATAACTAAAAAGATCACACCTGTTGCAGGAATTTTAAAGAAACTTAGTTATCTTATCCCACACCATCTCCTAAAACAGATCTACTACTCTTCAGTTCATAGTCACCTACAATATTTGAATGTTATCTGGATGTGCTGTAAGAAGTCTGATTTGAATGAGCTAATGGTAGTACAGAACAAAGCTGTTAGAAATATACGGTACTTAATCTTCCCTACTTAACACCAATCAAATATCTATAATCTAAGTGCTAGGATACCACCCCTAAGCATGAATACAGAATTCAGTGCAGCCATACTCATGTATAAAATAAAACATAAATCAATACACCATAAGCAATCAATCAGTCAATGCTAATCTGCATTTAGGGCAGTTGCCCAGGTGGCAGATTCCCTATCTGTTGTTTTCCTAGCCTTTTCTTAAATGATTTCAAAGAAATTGGAAATTTATGAACATCTCCCTTAGTAAGTTATTCCAATCCCTAACTCCTCTTCCTATAAACGAATATCTGCCCCAATATGTCCTCTTGAATTCCAGCTTTATCTTCATATTGTGATCTTTCCTACTTTTAAAGACACCACTCAAAATTATTTGTCTACTAATGTCATCCCACGCCATCCCTCCACTGACAGCTCGGAGCATACCACTTAGTTGAGGAGCTCGTCTTCTTCCTTCCAAGTCATCCCAGCCCAAACTTTGCAACACTTTTATAATGCTACTCTTTTGTCGGAAATCACCCAGAACAAATAGAGCTGCTTTTCTTTGGATTTTTTCCAGTTCATGAATCAAGTAATCCTAGTGAGGGTCCCATACACTGGAATCATACTCTAGTTGGGGTCTTACCAGAGACTTATATGCACTCTCCTTTACATCCTTACTACAACCCCTAAACACCCTCATAACCCTGTGCAGAGATCAGTACCCTTTATTTACAATCCATTTATGTGATTACCCCAATGAAGATATTTCTTTATATTAACACTTAGATACTTACAATGATTCCCAAGAGGAACTTTTACCCCATCAATGCAGTAATTAAAACAGAGAGGACTTTTCCTATTTGTGAAACTCACAACCTGACTTTTAACCCTGTTTATCATCATACCATGTCCTGACCGGAACTATTCTTGTATCTACATATTCCCTATATTCTGACAACCATCCATGTAGTACTACCGGGCGAGTTGGCCATGCGGTCAGGGGCGCGCGACTGTGAGCTTGTATCTGGGAGATAGTGGGTTTGAATCCCCTTGTCGGCTGCCCTGAAGATGGTTTTCCATGTTTTCGCATTTTCACACCAGGGCCGCTTCCTTCCAACTCCTAGGCCTTTCCTATCCCATCGTCACCATAAGACCTATCTGTGTCGGTGCAACATAAAGCTACTAGGAAAAAAAAGCATATAGTACTAGGCATGCAAATTACTTTGCCTTATACAATGTTCGATGTTATAAATATGGTACGATATAAACAACTTGAAGTTCTCTGCAATTCAAATATTTAATAACATCCCTTTGTAGGTAAAAACAGCACCAACTTTGACAAAATTCAAACAGAGTCAAGCGTTATTTGTGGGAAAGGTACAGTGCTGTTTAAATCAAAACATTGGTTGTCATTTAGGTCATTCTCCCAAACAATCTTCCAAGCTGTCTGGATCTATTCTTGTGTCTTTGCATCTCTTATGTTGTGTAAATGTAAATACTCTGTAAATACAGTCAGAAATAATTCTCTGTAATACTATATTGATGATGTACATAGTTCATATATTGTATGTGTTTATATGCTCAATAATTTACAAATAATCTTATATACACTAAATGCCCGTCATTATGTAATGAACTGTACAATTCCTATGTATGAGCCTGCTGGTTCGTTGGAATTAACTGAAATAAATTAATGAATGAATGATTAGATTTATAAATAGAGAATTAGTAGGTTTACAAAATTATGCATGAAGAAGATCTCTTTCCAAGCTGTTCCACTTCACTTTCTTCATAATAATGTTATATATTTTATCAGGAGCTGTCTAGCTGAGGTAGTAAGGATATCCTTGGTTCACCTTGACTGACATGCATTCAAATCTCCATCAAGAAGTCAAGAAATTTATAAACAAGACTTCCACTTCTAGAGAGGTACGTGGTCCAGGCTTTCACTCAGCCTACTCCAGAAATGAGTATAAGATTAATTCCTGGGAGTAAAGGTGAGCAAGTGTCAGCCCATGCTGTAGAAGTAGCATGCCTGCCTCTTAATCAGAGGCTTCAGGTTTAATTCCCGGCAAGTTCAAGGATTTTTATTTCTGGAATGGCATTCAATCAGCCTCATGAGACCAACTGAGTAGCTGTTTGATATGAGAGGTAACATACCCAGTCACAAAAGCCAAGCAATATACACTCAGTTTCACAAAAGAAACATTGCACAGTACAAAAAAGCCATCGCAGGGTACAGGACATGGTAGTTTAAAGAATATCAAAATATTGTACCTCACCAAGCATTTATTGCAGGGTACCAAACACTTGCAAGATGCATTTTGTATGGTATGGTACCATTCTTAGCATGAAGACAGGCATATGGATGCACAAAAACATTAGATGTTCTCCTGAGGAAGATCTTGCCACAGATGGTGCAACTGACCTTCCAGATGTGTCGTCGTTTCTGCTGGCAGATGATGACCTCTAAACTGATTCCAAATGTTCTCGATGGGCAAGAGGTCTGGAGACCAGGGATATCTGTACTATGTGAGACCACGTATTATTCTGCTGGAAAATGGGATTATTAAGCTGCACCCGGAAAGGAAACACACATAGACATAGAATTTCCTAAATGTTGTGCTGTGCCATCAGTATTTCATCAATCATAATCATGGGAAATGGCACCCTACACCATGTCACCGCTCTTTGGGGCAGTGTGCTACTCTATAATGAAGCGTGGACCACTGCGCTGGCCATTTTATCTCCAAACTCTAATTCAGCAATCGTCTGTATCCAGATAGAACCCTGGTTTGTCGCTGAACATCACCCAGCACCAATCCACAAGCTGCCAAAAACCTGGCAGAAGTTAAAATTGCTTAGCAATGAGCAGGTCATAACAGTAGACATTGTAAGGAATGCCGTGAAGACAGATTCCCCTCTGCCAGTCACCTAGATATGTTATTGGTTGATACAGGCATATCTCCAGTAGCTATGTTACATCTGTGTGGTGCATGCATCTTACAGCCTGTCACATGGTGAAACAATCCTCCCTGCTGGTGATCCATCAGGGTCGACTCAAGCCTTCTTGACGCATGTGTGTCAACAAACCTTTGACTTGTAGAGTCATCTTCCCAATAAAGGTAAAGATATGGCTGTATATGGAGATGATTGAGCAATTCTTTGATTAGCAATAGACAAGGTATATCTTCCGAATGGACAACTGCGATCAAGATGTCCTTCAACACAATCGTGGTGCAATTTGTTCCAGGAAGAACATCTAAAAATAATCACAGCTATTTCCTAGGATGTGAAGAGATTGAAACACCGGGCAATGTCTTGGGTTACTTACTGTTCTAAAGGTGAATAGATAAAGAACATTTGGCATTGTACAGTTCAGTCTCATATCACACCAGCTGCAACATTGGAAGTTTATGAACAAGTTCATTGCTTAGTGGAGGATGGAAGCAATAAACGAGCTGATATTGCATTATTCAATATACCTCTAAAGATAGCTATAATTCTCCACCCAACAATTCAATTTGAAAAGAGCATTCAGCAGGGTATGGAGGTTGATGATGAAAAATGGGCTAGTTATCTCCCATGTATTCCTCTCTTAAGTGAGAGATAAAATTCAGTTTATTATACGTGGGAGGTTAGGGATCTCCTCTTAGATTCTCGTGGAGCATCGTTCCTGTGGACTGGGAAGCATCTATGTTGATAGCATTTGTGTGACCAACAATATTAGGGCATTCTAAGAGGAATCTTGAAGGATACTGTTCATATTTTGAACAATCATTTATATAATAACAGTTGTTTTTCTGTGTGTTGTATATTTAAACAGAAATTGTCTCATAGATGGTATTTTATATTTTTTCTGTCATCTTGGACTTCCATGGTCACCTTGTATGTAAGGCAGGTGCCATTCCTTTCCAGACAAATAAAACAAGAAGTTTTGTCTAATTAAAGAATTTCTTACAACAGATCTCTGACCGCTTGTTGAGCATCATCATTTAATTTCATGTATTCAGCAGTGCGGTGGCTCATCTCCATGATGCTGATCTGTGTTGTTCCATAATGGACCAGCTCCTTTTGTACTTCCAAGAGAACCTGTGAAAAATAAATTAGAAGCTGAAATCAACCATTTCATGAAAAATTACACTATGAAATACACAAAAAAATCAAAGGTA
Source organism: Anabrus simplex (assembly GCF_040414725.1). Classification (NCBI taxonomy): domain Eukaryota; kingdom Metazoa; phylum Arthropoda; class Insecta; order Orthoptera; family Tettigoniidae; genus Anabrus; species Anabrus simplex. The sequence goes on from NC_090265.1 coordinate 220,458,802, forward strand.
GAGTAATATTGAACTTCAGTATATCAAATGAAAATCATTTTTAATATGATGCCAGTAACAGTTCTCAGTAATTTAACTAATTCATCCAAAATACTACCGGTACATCATAGCTAGTGAGAGAAACATATTTTAATAGACATCTGTATTAATGGAAGTGCTTGCCTCCGTGGCTAAGGCGGCAGCACGCTGGCCTCTTACCACTGGGTTCTGTGGTTCAAATCCTAGTCGCTCTATGTGAGATTTGTGCTGGACAAAGTGGAGGTGGGACAGGCTTTTCTTCGGGTACCTACTCCGGTTTTCCGCGGATGATGTATGCTTATGGGGAGACTCTAAAGATGATCTTCAAGGACAAATAAACTCCTGGGCATAATCTGCTAAAGAATATGGACTCGTCTTCAGCCAAGAGAAAAGTGAGGTTATGGTCATGAAGAGATACGGGCAACCAATGGGACACATTGAAATGGAGGGGAAACAGCTACAGATGAACCATCAATTCAAATATCTTGGAAGTGTTATCTCTGATACTGGTTCTATAGATAAGGAAATTTCCCACAGAATTCAAGCAGGTAGCAACTTTTACAAAATAGTTAGACATAATATGGAACAAGAAAATACCAACAAAATGTAAGAGAGTCATATATGAAACTTATTACGTACCAATCCTGACCTATGGTTGCGAAACATGGACCATGAGAAACAAAGATGTTAGTAGAATCCAGGCAGCAGAAATGAAATTTGTCCGTAGCATGATCGGCAAAACACGGAGGGACAGAGTCCGTAATGAGGAAATCCACAAGCAGGCTCAAGTTGTAAGACTGCAGGACAAAATAACAGTGCAGCGACTGAGATGGTATGGACATATGCGACGCATGGGTGATAACAGATTACCAAAAAAAATGTACGATCTAAAACTTGAAGACAGAAGACCAAGAGGGCGACCAAGACTCTGGAAAGACTTTGGAAAGCATTGAAGGAGAGAAGTTCAGGGACCGCAACTGGTGGAGAAGCCTTGTTTGCCGACCCATCGCTTAAGATGGAACGAAGTGGGGTATGTGTGTGTGTGTATGTATGTACTCCGGTTTTCCCTGTCATATTTCATTCCAGCAACACTCTCCAGTATCACTTCATTTCATTTGTCATTCATTAATCATTGGCCCAGAGGAGTGCGACAGGCTTCGGCAGCCAGCACAATTCCAATCCTTGCCACTAGTTGGGGGCTTCATTCATTTCATTCCTGACCCAGTCAAATGACTGGAAACAGGCTGTGCATTTTCATTCATATTTCATATTGGTTAGTAATAGTAGGCCATTCCCCAAATATATGACAAAGAAATAGCATTACAGAAGTGGATATTTCTTCCATCTGTGAGTAGATAATCTTCATCAATCATGTAATCTGTGATGAAATGAACGGGTGAAGACACTTGAGAAGAGACAAATTGAAGCCAGTGCAGTTCAAGAAACTTGTCACACAATACAAATGCCTGTCAAAATTGACACATTGTAAGGGCAGCAGTGGCGAACCACTGTTGTAGAGGCACATTCCAAAATGAAACCTTCATAACAATAAAAGTGATATTTCTGATTGATCAGAAGAATATCACTTACCGCTAAAATAATTATAAGCTTGGTGCAAGTCTTTATTAGACAGAAACTCTAATGAAGGTTGGCATCATCTGCCATGTGATATTAACTTTACATGTAGTGGAGGAAAATGTGTTGTGTGAGAGGGATAGCACAAACATTCAATCCCTGAACCATAAGGAAATAACTACTCATGGTTAAAATCTCATAGTTTGGCTAAGAATCACAGGAGAGTTGCAGCTCAAATACTTGAAGACTACGCACATGTCAGTTATTGCTGTTTTCTTTTGGGACCATGGTGTTGAAGAATGATAATTATGTTCAAAATTCGAAGGTCTCTTTATTGTTCAGGTGCTTGGCCGAATGGTCAGTATACTGGTCTTCGGTTCAGAGGGCTCCAGGTTAAAATCTGACAGGGCTGGGAATTTTAACTGCGTATGATTAATTTCTCTAGTTCTGGGACTGAGCATTTGTGTTTTTCCTGATGTATAAAACACACTACACTATCAATCATTACAGAAACATGCAAAAGTGAAAAAACACCGAGCAAGTTGGCATTGCAACTAGGGGCGTGCAGCTGTGAGCTTGCACTTGGGAGATAGTGGGTTTGAACCTCACTGTCGGCAGCCCTGAAGATGGTTTTCCATGGCTTCCCATTTTAACACCAAAAAAATGCTGGGGCTGTACCTTAATTAAATCCACATCCACTTCCTTCCCACTCCTAGCCCTGTCGTGTCACATCGCTGCCATAAGACCAATCTGTGTTGGCACGATGTAAAACCAATTGTAAAGAAAAGAAGAGGAAATACCCATAAAGTTAGTACCAGGAAGAGCATCCAGCCGTAAAACTGGACAAGATCTACATTGGGTGCTTATCCTTATAAACTGGGATATAGACAAGGAATAAGAATTTTCGGATCTCTTTATTGTAAGACTTAATACATCTGTAAGTCAGTTTTTTATTTTCAAATAAACTAAGTAGACATACATACATACATTATCATTATAGACTGTTATGCCTTTCAGCGTTCAGTCTGCAAGCCTCTGTGAATTTACTAAACGTCGCCACAATTCTCGATTTGTAACTAGTGTTGTGGCCTCATTTAGTTCTATACCTCTTATCTTTGGATCGTTAGAAACCGAGCCTAACCATCGTCGTCTTGGTCTACCTCTACTTCTTTTACCCTCCATAGCAGAGTCCATTATTCTCCTAGGTAACCTATCCTCCTCCATTCGCCTCACATGACCCCACCACCGAAGCCGGTTTATGCGTACAGCTTCATCCATCGAGTTCATTCCTAAATGAGCCTTTATCTCCTGCCATTGTTTCCACCTGTTTGTACCAGCAATCAAACTTGCTACTTTCATGTCTGTTACTTCTAACTTATGAATAAGATATCCTGAGTCCACCCAGCTTTTGCTCCCGTAAAGCAAAGTTGGTCTGAAAACAGACCGATGTAACGATAGTTTCGTCTGGGAGCCGACTTCCTTCTTACAGAATACTGTTGATCGCAACTGTGAGCTCACTGCATTAGCTTTACGACACCTTGATTCAATCTCACTTACTATATTACCATCCTGGGAGAATACACAACCTAAATACTTGAAATTATCGACCTGTTCTAGCTTTGTATCACCAATCTGACATTCAATTCTGTTGAATTTCTTACCTACTGACATCAATTTAGTCTTCGAGAGGCTAATTTTCATACCATACTCATTGCACCTATTTTCAAGTTCCAAGATATTACACTCCAGGCTTTTGGCACAATCTGCCATTAAGACCAAGGCGTCAGCATAGGCATAAACTATGTAGAATCAATGTTAAAAAATATTAGCATTCCAGTTGTGACAAGTACAGCAAAGGGTATTTTCAAACATTATTCCATGTATAAAAGTATGGTACAGAGCTGTGGAAAAGTTCCTTAAAAACAAATTTAAATAGATTATTGATTAACACTATGGCAGTAAGTGTTGGTATTTCCGCAACCCCTTAATAGAAAACTGCCCAGGGGCATAACATCAGAGCCTTCAGGGCTTGCAATGCAGGCAAACCTGGGCCTTTAAGGGGTTCTGTACACTCCTCACAAAAAAATAATATATATCTAGCCTAACATCAGTCTGCACGGAAATGGTTAGGGCAGTTTTATAGAATCAGAATTTGTATGTATGGGAATTGCCATTTGGTTGCATCTACCAGCAGTTATTAGAACTGTATTGATTGTAACACAGTACAGCTGTAAACAAATTCTTGCCCTTGCCGTCTCTCGCAACGCCGCGACATACTCCTCACAAAAGACCTGCACCAATTATTTTAAAATAATACAGCAATGAGAATTGATACCAAAATATTATATTTTAGTTAGAAAATTATACTTTCTTCATATGTAGTGCATCTGAGATCATATTATGCACAAATGTTAATAATGATGTTATTGGCTTTACGTCCCACTAACTACTTTTACGATTTTCGGAGGCACAAATTTTGCTAAACATTTAACTTTTATTACACATTTATTTGACAACAATGTATAATGCTAATAAGAATTAGGTGTAGTAACACTCAGTCAATTCAGTTTTGAACAAGCTTTCTCTGCACGAAGGCTTTTCAGTTGTGCTGTTTGATATATTTCAAACTTTATTTGAACAGTTTTTTTATTTAATTTTGTTTGTATACTTTTCTGTGTTTTAGTCTAATAAATTATTATAACTGAGACTTGGGTATCCGTTACAGAGCATATGGAATTCCATAGTTACTGTAAAATTAAGCCAATTTTAAGTACGAACAACTAAGTTTAGCCATTCAACCACTGAGGCACCCAAATAAAACATATTAAAGAATCTTACAATAGTGAATAACCCCTTTGTTTATGTAATTTGACAATATGTTACATATTGTCTACCTGCTGCAGTTAAATTTATATTAGTTATTCATATGTTTTACATTTTATTTGAGGGGGCCCAAATTTTTATTTTGGCAGGTGGGCCCATATCACATTCATTACACCCCTGAAACTACCATAATACAAATTTTCCATGTATGGCTTAAAATTTATGAACATTAAAATATGTGCACAACACATTGTGCAATTGTAATGCCGAATATCAGAGGACCATTGTATACAAGTATCATTATCCTAAAATAGTATTAATATTTTCCCCATTGATTCAAACCTTTGACAGCTTCTCTTGAAAAATGACTGTTTTTAGCTTGTGGCAGTCTTCTCCCAGGGTTGCAATATATACAAGTTATATACTGTACATTAAACCATTACAGCGAATTGGCTGTGTGGTTCGAATCACGGAACTGTAACCTTGCATTCCCTGTCCTATCCTATCATCGCCATAAAATCAGTCTGAATCTGTACAGCGTAAAACCAATGGCAAATTAGGAAGAAACCAAAAAGAAAAACTGAGTACAACTTGGAGTTCTTTTCAGGCAATAGAAAGGAAACCTTTCAACTTTAAACGATCACATATTCCCCATTTGGGAGCCAGAACTATTGTATGCTAAGATATAATACGTCCTCGTTTAACCTGGACTGTTATACAATTTTATATCACATCTGGTGACACAGCATAGATGAAAATATTCGCCATAGGGTCCTCGATTTTTCTTACTACCTAATATGTAGCTATTTGTAAACTGAGAGTGTTTCTAAGTCAAATGTTTGGATTCTATACTGTAGTAGGCCAACTTGTACGGTACTTCGTAGGAACAGATTTTCTGACTGTCCAATACAAGGCCGTACCCCCTCCACCCCACCCCCTCCCCACACACACCCGCCTGAAATAGAAATGAACTTGAAAAATGGAAATAGCACATACGGGTTTTGAAATCCAATAAATGGTATACTATGAAAACAAGCATTTACAAAATTAAACAATTGATCTATAAAAACTGTGCCATATTTAAATATTTATCTATGAATACAGTTTAAAAATTTACTGAAAACATAAATGGAAATGTTAATTTTGGTGAGATATATGGACTTGTTGAACCATCATCCAATTATTTTTACTCAGATCAAGTTATTCATTCAAAAATGTTTGCTTCAGCATTTCATTATGTTGTTACAAATACAGAAAATGGAAAACATAAAGTCTTCATATTATAAATATAGGAAAAGAAGAAACAAATGTCAAATCAAGTCATGTATGGAAAGATAGCAACAAGAAAGAACACATAACAGGATGAACATAATGACAGTTCAATATGAAAAGAGCTGTAAAAGAAAGAGGACATACATGAGAACATGCTCATATCTCTATAAATGATCTCTTAATATTATAAGTGTTGAACTAGCCTACTTATAAATCTGAATGATTATAAACTTTTTTTTTTTTTTCCTTCAGTTTTTAACACATTTGTTATCAGTTCTAAGTCATACCCAGGGGGGTTATGGGACTTCAACTCCCCACCCCACTCCTCACCTGAAATAGAAATAGCATGTACGGGTTTTGAAATGTTTCAGATTCCGTTTTTCGGTAGGATGCCCCTTCGTGACACCAACCCTATGTAGAGAGTTGTACTTACTATTGTGTGTTAAAATCCGTGTTCTCGTCCTGAGGTGGTGCAACTCTTTTCAAGCCTCTCGCCACCAATGAAGGTGAGCTGCATGTACTATTTTAACCACATACCAGCCCTCCTGCCAACTTGAAATTTCGGGCAGTACCGGGAATCGAACCTGGGCCACCAACGACGGCAGCTAATAATGTTAACCGTTACGCTACAGAGGTGAACATTGCCTGTTTATGTGGCATGATATCTTGTATGTAGGTGGAGACTTGTATTAAGGTGATCACAGAGACCCAGTCCTCGAGCTGGAGGAATTAACCAAACGTGGTTAAAATCCCCGGCACGTCCGCAAAATCGAAATTGGGGCCCTGTGAAGCCAATCCACTGGGCCGACCATTCAGCCACGAATGCGGGAATTCAGAAATAAATATTCTTAAGATATTTTTCCATGGCTGATAGTAAAGAATTCAAATAACCGATTAGCTTTTGTAAGCAAAATATTTAGTTTTTGTCGCGAATTTTATATGGTCCTACTAGAATTCATTCCAAATATATTTCGCGCTTATAGACTTAAATGAAAATTAATTAAATGGTTCATGGTGATCACCAAATTATTTCATCTTTTTGGGTTTTCTTTAGAGTAATTGCATTTGTAAAACCTTTTTTATTTGTTTTACGTCGCACCGACACAGGTACAGCCCCGGCATTTGCCTGGTGTGAAAATGGGAAACCACGGAAAACCATCTTCAGTGGTGCTCGAACCCACTATCTCCCGATTACTGGATACTGGCCGCACTTAAGCGACTGCAGCTATCGAGCTCGGTGTGTAAAACCCTTACCTGAATCAGCCGATTAACAAACACTCATAAACACGAAATAACGACTCCGAGGACAACCCAACGGATGTAGTAAAGATTCGGAGCCACATATATTTGACCAAACAACCCAACAAGGTGTTGGACACATTTTCTTAGCATACTAATTTTAGTTATTTTTCCTTTGAGGGATCATATTTGCAGTTTAAAAAATGGATTAAAATGTAGGCATAGCAAAGTTAGTAAGTCTAAAGTCGTAATAATGTTATTAATTTTTCGGTTTTCGGAGAAGCCGAAGTGCCGGAATTTTGTCGCGCACGGATTCTGTAACGTGCCAATAAATATATCGACATGAGTACCTTCAAATGTCAACGGACTGAGCCAGGAGTCTAAAGCCGTATTTGGGCATCCCAAGTCTCACTATCGCATTGTTCTGGCCCCTGGTTAACTTGTTATTGTTAATAGTGATAGTTTGACCGTGATCTCGCGAAGTATTTATTCTAACATCACAACGCACCCAAAAATTCTATGAAAATTGTATTCTTTTTTAATAACACTAAATGAAAGATATTTTGGCTATATGCAGAATTCAATAAATATATAAATGCAACTCTCCGCGAGAGTTTATAAGTTGTAACTGGCCTATCGACTGGCCTGAAACACTTACAAAAGTGATGCCTGTCACGAAAACTGAAACTGAAGCACTACATAACAGCCATCCGCCCGGAAGCCATGTATGCCATGGAATGAATGTCAATGAACAGAAGCGGTATAATTGAGAAACTGGAAATCAGGGAGAGAAGAAATCTTAGAAAGACTCTAGGTCCGATACTGGAAGATGGGGTATACCGGAGAAGTCAAAATTCAGAGCTCTAAGTTACTCCCCGATAGAGAGGCTCTTTGACAGTGCCAGGAAACGGAGAGTAATTTTCTATGGTCATGTGCAAGATCATCTCTCAACAGAGTGACAAACCGCCTGTTCACCTTCTGGCAAAACATAAGTCCATACCGTAGGGCTAACGGAGAAATTCGCAAAAGAACTGGGGCTGACAGATTTACAAAATAGACGGACTACGATACAGATCCTGAAGAAAGTCCGTGGTTGTCAGGAAAAACCTCTGAAGAAGAAGGGACACTCCCCCATCCCTTCCAACAACCCCGTTTCAGAGGAAAGAAAGGTGTTACACCGGTAGAACATACGACAATACTCCACGAAATCAAAACCCAATCGTTGAATAAGCGTGGTTCCAAGTAGGCGTATTCGGAAGGAGAAGAATCGAATGAATTTTTATTCATTGCTCTAAAAATTTAAGCTGTAAATTAATTAAATAATAATACTATTGGGTTTAGGTCCCACTAACTACTTTTACGGTTTTCGGAGACGCCGGGGTGCCGGAATTTAGTCCCACATGAGTTATTTTACGTGCCAGTAAATTTACCGACACGAGGCAGTCGGTCTGATGCAGGATCGAACCTGGCAAGCTGGGGCCAGAAGGCCAGCGTCTCAACCATCTGAACCACTCGTTCCGGCGTAAATTTATAAAAATCACGTATAATCAGTGGTTTAGTTGGACCGGAACGGGCCGGAACGCCGTTCCGGAAAATATTTTGCCGCTTAAAGAATGACGTAACATTTTTACATTCAGTAAGAACATCTTATAATCTATACATAGCGCTGAAACGTCATGGGTGTACAATGAGATCCACGCCGAAAAGAGAAATAGGCTGCTGGTTGCAAGATCAAGCGGACTTATTTTCATAAGCAGCGTTGGACCCCTGTGCATATATTTAACCCACAACCATATGTCAAGTCATGGCTACGAAAGGGGAAACGTTCAGCTGATGAAACAATTTGTCGGAAACATAAGGCCGCTGATTTTGACACCTAATACGAGTCCATTTGGAAATCGAATTAATAAGGTGAGTTCCTGTAAATATTTTGTTCCAACTACATCACTGCGTATAATTATACAAGAACAAACTATTAAATACTCAATTTTAATAAACATATAACATGTAAATATTTTAATAACAAATTGTTATCTCCAATTGACCAATTTAAAACAATTAACAGAAATCTTTGTGCTCGTTGGCCTCGCGCTACACGCACGTGTTAAAAGCTTGCGTCGCCCACTAGACCGTTATGAATTTTCCTTCCTACTTACCCCGTTGAAATGTAAGGTATTACTCTAAAAGTGTTTCAAACTTTCTTTTCTGTAAAACATATCTAAAAGTAAAATGATACCATTTTTATTTACTCTATTTACTCCCCCCCAAAAAACCCTGGGTACGGTACGGCCTTGATAGAAGTCAATTGAGAAACACTGTCAAACAACAGTGTATTGTGGTCGAAGGTACAAACTTAAAATAACATAACTTCAAAAGTTAATTATATTTAAAACCCGATGTAGACTTGCTGTTCAGGGGCCCATGACCTTCGATGTTAGGCCCCTTAAAACACCAAGCAAGCAGAACTTGCTGTTCAGTGAAGTGTCTTCAGTAAATAGGTGAGATTCTTAATTTAAAATCTGACAAACTAGATGAATTGAAACTCTTGGCATTGTCTCATAAGTATGTCAGAATGTTTAGTTTCCTCAAAGACTGCGATGCTAATACTCCAAACCTCCTCAAAATTGTGGCATACGTATTATGTTTGCTTGGAGCATTAGGATTATGTAGTTGCAGTGACTTTGACGAAATATGTTCAAAAGGTTCCATTCCCAGAAAAATACATATGGTAGGCTACAGGAAAGATCCAACAGCTGAACATTTTCATACAGTGCCATGTGAGTCACATTTCTAAGGTAGCGTTATGTTTTAGTACTAAAGTGTTAAAATTTGTCCTCGATTTTTCTTTCAGAAATAATGTAGGCCTGTTTTTCTATAACTCGAGTTCTATAGGCCTACATGTAGCATTCTCGAGAAAATTATTTCCGCGTTTCTATCGCTCACTGAATGAATATGTTCTGCTTCTAATCTCTGTCGACGACCCCGCGGTGTCTGCTTCTTACCCTCAGGCCCGGGTTCGATTCCAGGGTCAGTTCAGGGATTTTTTACCTTGATCTGAGAGCTGGTTCGAGGTCCACTCAACCTACGTGATTACAGTTGAGGAGCTATCTGACGGTAAGATAGCGACCCGGTCTAGAAAGCTAAGAATAACGGGCGTGAGGATTCATCGTGCCGACAACACGACATCCCGTAATCTGCAGGCCTTCGGGCTGAGCAGCGGTCGCTTGTTAAGCCATTGTCCTACGGGGCTGTTACGCCAATAGTTTGGGTTTTCTAATCTCCGTCAATGCGTTTGTTAAGCCTCATTTTTGTTGTCTATTGGCCTGTATCACCCTGAGTGTTTTAATTCTAGGTCAACGAGAACAAAGATTTATTTGCTTTTACTTGTCGGACCGGGCTGAGTGTCTCAAACGGTAGAACCGTTCTAACCTCATGTTAGCGGGTTCAATCTCAGCTCAGTCCAATGGTATTTCAGTGTTCTCATATACATCAGTCTCGTGTTGGTAGATTTACAGGCACGTAAGAGAACTCCTGAGACGCCTCAGCATTACTTGTTTTGGGATGGATGTTAGTTGTAGGCCTATACAGTGCTTTGGTTGGAAAATAATGTTTGGGTGACCCAATGGAGAAATAATTGTCACATTACGTGTTCTTCTCCCTAGCGTTTATCTCGCGCAATCGCAGAGTCTGCTTTTCTGCACTTTGCTTTCCATCGCTTCCGATTTGGGGCGTCAATTGGAGTAATGCCCACCAAGCACATGTCCTTCTGTAGTGCGTCGAGCCATCGCTTTTTCAGCTGCTCCCGTGATCGAAGGTCCTCGAGGTTCAAATCCGCCATCGTCTTCGCAGCTAATGTGGGCCATACCATCACAGGTGAGTCTCCAGCAAGTTATCAGTTTACTGAAGTCACTCGAAATGCCGCTCTGACATACTAGTTACCGAGCTCGATAGCTGCAGTCGCTTAAGTGCGGCCAGTATTCGGGAGATAGTGGGTTCGAACCCCACTGTCGGCAGCCCTTAAGATGGTTTTCCGTGGCTTCCCATTTTCACACCAGGCAAATGCTGGAGCTGTACCTTAATTAAGGCCACGGCCGCTTCCTCCCCAGTCCCATCGTCGTCGTAAGACCTATCTGTGTAAAGGCGACGTAAAGCCAATAGCAAAAAAAATATATATATATTAAAAAATAAACATACTGGTTTCTTGTGTAGTCCGATTGAGTGAGTCCCAGTGGCCAAAGACGCATCTTCATCTCTATAAATCATTGATTTGAAGTACGACGGGATTTTCCGGTCGAAATGGACTCCAGTAATTTGGTACCTCTTCATCTAGGCTGCGTTTACTCTGTTCCTTACATCTGGGAGAGTATTGCAATCAGGCGATGATCAAACCCAAATATTTACACTGATTTGTTTTAGGAAGATCAACGTCGTTGATGTTGAAGGACCCATTTCTTTGCTTTTCTTTTCGCATTAAAGTAGAATTATGATAAATATTTCGAAGGCCACTGCCTCTCCGCATTCATCCTTTAACTAAAGATAAAAGCTGCCTGTACTTACCGGAGGGTGAGAAATAAAATGACCGAGCTCGATAGCTGCAGTCGCTTAAGTGCGGCCAGTATCCAGTAATCGGGAGATAGTGGGTTCGAGCCCCACTGTCGGCAGCCCTGAAGATGGTTTACCGTGGTTTCCCATTTTCACACCAGGCAAATGCCGGGGCTGTACCTTAATTAAGGCCACGGCCGCTTCCTTCCAATTCCTAGGCCATTCCTATCCCATCGTCGCCATAAGACCTATCTGTGTCGGTGCGACGTAAAGCAAAAAAAAAAAAAAAAAAGGAAATAAAATGACAAATTTCTCATAAATAAGGTGTTGTGGGGAACGAAGTGTAGGACGAACGTAATGCGCTACGCCAAAATCGATGTCATTGTATCAACACGACTCTTCATTTTACACAGAAGATACTTTCTTTTTTACTAGTTGCTTTACGTCACACCGACACAGATAGGTCTTATGGGACGATGGGACAGGAAAGGCTAGGAGTGGGAAGGAAGCGGCCGTGGCCTTAATTAAGGTACAACCCCAGCATTTGTCTGGTGTGAAAATGGGAAAGCACGGAAAATCATCTTGAGAGCTTGCCGACAGTGGAGTTCGAACCCACTATCTCCCGAATGCAAGCTCACAGCTGCGCGCCCCTAACCGCACGGCCAACTCGCTCGGTATAAGATATGTCGACTAGTTTACATTTTTGGTCTACAGTCAAGGAAAGTAATTAAAAATCTTGCTGATAGATACCAATCGTTCACTATATTGCTGTACTGGCATGTTGTTTTAAATGTATCCAGGGACGGGACGATCGCGGAGCATGTGGGTGGGAGGAATCCATCGAGTGCGCACCCTGCCAAGCACGAATCATCCTTAAGAAAGAAATGTTATTATACTTTTAATGTGATAAAAGAGGATAATGCCTTTGCCGGTGAGATGTAGTGTTTACAGTCTTCTGGTATGGGCTAGAATAAATGTGTTACTTTCATAGAGCTGTCTCAGTCTTATCCTTGGCTTTGACAATATGAAAGTGACCGAGGTATGAGCGATGCTAGTAATACCGTTCCTTATGCAGCCAGTCCCTTTTATAAATTGCGTGAAAATATCGCTCATGGGGTCGGTTGGTGCATGCATTTCAGTGCGCTTGGCAGACTGATATGTATAGCAACGTCTGGCCCGGTGAGGAAAGCAACAGGAAACTACCTAATTCCCCTAGTATGCCTCTTCAGTGACACCTAGGCTATCTATTACAGTTGTTGGTGGAGCTGTGGAGGATCAAACTAGCCTTCGGGTTGAATACCCAACATACATACAAAAGCGGATAATACGGATTTTAATGTTGTATCCGACTCCTTAGCTGAATGTTAAGCGTGCTGGCCTTCGCTTGAGCGGGCCCCGAGTACGATTCCTGGCCGGGCCGGGGAATTTAACAGCATATTGTTAATTCGTCTGGCGGGACTGCGTGTGCGTGTTCGTCTTAATACACTTATCTTAATTAACACACTACAAACCACACTACCAACCACCACAGCAATATGCAATAGTGAATACATGCCTCCATGTCGTAGCGTCAGAAAGGCAACCGGTCAAATCCACATCATGCCGGGCTGATTGGCTCAAACGGTTGAGGCGCTGGCCTTCTGACCCCTGCTTGGCAGGTTCGATCCTGGCTCAGTCCGGTGGTATTTGAAGGTTCTCAAATGTCAGCTCGTGTCGGTAGATTTACTGGCACATAAAAGAACTCATGCGGGACAAAATTCCGGCACCTCGGTGTCTCCGAAAACCGTAAACGTAGTTAGTGGGACGTAAAGCCAATACCATTTTTAAATAAATCCACATAATATATGAAAAATGGCCCAGAAGGATTTTAATTTTGTAAAAATTTTAGAAATTTTAGAAAAAAATCCTGGGTTGCCCTTGAGTGTACCATATTTTGGAAGAGAGAGAGAATCCACCTGATAGCCGCCCCAGTTAGGGAATCAAAAGAGCGGCCTCCTAATCAATTCGTATGAATAATATTTATATGATGTTTGGATTAAACAGGGCTTGAGTCAATACTCTGCGACTATCAGGCAGATTGATTCTTTCAGATTTTATTTGAGAAAGAAAATCCAATACATGGTTCTTCAAGTTATACAAGTGGTGCTACATTCGCCAATGAAATGTTCAACGCTGAGTCCGCTATGATCTGGATAATAGCGTCCGGAATTTTATTTATTCTTGAGAAGTTCAGCGTCTCCTTAGGAATTGTCCCTCTAGCGCCAATCATAAGGCAACGAAGGCAAGAAGCAAGGGATCTTGTAGTTGTATGTGACTTATTGCGATCGTATTCATGAGAACTCCTATTAATTTAGCGATAGATTCAAGGTATGTTAGTAAAGTTTCACTAATGAAGGACATTGCGGTACTAATGGATTCCATTTTTAAAAATCCTTCATTAACATATTATCCTTCTACTTCAAGGTAATCCTGAAGCCAGGCTGAGTGACTCAGAGGGTAGAGATCAAATTGGTGGGTTCAAAGTGCCCAGTTCCGTCAGCTTCTTACCAGTAGATTTATCGGCGCATAAAAAACTCGTGCGGGACAAAATTCCGGCGCCTCGTGTCTCCGAAAACCGTAAAAGTAGGTAGTAGGACGTCGACTAGAAACGTCTTGCCTTATAGACGCGGGCAATGATTCACGTAACGTAAAAGGAAGACCACAGGAAACGAACTGTGATAAATATCGGAAAAGTGATCAATCCACCTCTGTGGTGTAGTGGTTAGTGTGATTAACTGCCACTCCGAAGGCCCACGTTCGATTCCCGGCTCTACCACGAAATTCGAAAAGTGGTACGAGGGCTGGGACGGGGTCCACTCAGCCTCGGGAGGTCAACTGAGTAAAGGAGGGTTCGATTCCCACCTCAGCCATCCTCGAAGTGGTTTTCCGTGGTTTCCCACTTCTCCTCCAGGCAAATGCCGGGATGGTACCTAACTTAAGGCCATGGTTGCTTCCTTCCCTCTTCCTTGTCTATCCCTTTCAATCCATTCCCCCTCAAGGCCCCTGTTCAGCACAGCAGGTGAGGCCACCTGAGCGAGGTACTGGTCTTCCTCCCCACTTGTATCCCCCGGCCCAATGTCCCTTGTGTCCGAAGGAAAAGCTAACCCTGGAGGGTAAATGGATTAAGAAAGAAAGAAAAGAGAAAGAAAGACGAAAAATGATCAATGGAGTAACTTAATGTTGATACAGCTACGTAAAGCAACTAGCAAAAAAGAAGTTACTTGATAATGAAAGAAGAGGACTAAAAACCTAAAACGAGTAGTATAAGTTAATTACAATCAATAGCATAGGGAGTTCCAAAAAAATACCTCTCTTTCTTTCTTTACCGGGCGAGTTGGCCGTGCGGTTAGGAGCGCGCAACTGTGAGCTCGCATCCGGGAGATAGTGGGTTCGAACCCAACTGTCGGCAGCCCTGTCCCATTCCTAGGCCTTTCCTATCCCATCGTCGCTGTAAGACCTATCTGAGTCGGCGCGACGAAAAAAACTGTCTTTCTTTCTTAATCCGTTTGCCCTCCAGGGTTGGTTATTTCATCGGACTCAGTGAGCGATCCCACCTCTACCACCTCAAGAGCAGTATCCTGGAGCATGAGCCTTTGGGTCTGGGATACAACTGGGGTGGAAGACCAGTACTTGCATGCGGCGGATGGTGGGTTTGAAGCCCATCGTCGACAACCCTGAAATTGCGTTAATACGACGTTAAACCACTACCAAAATAATCCACCCAGTCCCCGAATTAAATTAACTAGACGCAGTTAAAAAGTGACCCGGCCGGGAATCAAACCTATGACGTTCTGATATGGAGGTCTTGACGCTGACCATTAAACTACGGAGCTAATAACAGCGTTGAATAATACGTGTTAAATAAACATTTTTATGTGTTATAGCTATGCATATTATTTTTAAAAATTCAAAATTATATATCCAATGTAGAAATCTTTAATATTAAATTTTCACTGAAGTACTGTATAGGCTTATTGTTGGTAATATATAACGTTTTTACGAAGCCTTCTGAGGTTTTCTACAACTTGTTTTACGTCGCACCGACACAGATAGGTCTTATGGCGACGATGGGATAGGAAAGACCTAGGAATGGGAAGGGAGCGGCCGTGGCCTTAATTAAGGTACAGCCTGATATGAAAATGGGAAACCACGGAAAACCATCTACAGAGGTGCCGACAGTGGGGCTCGAACCCATTATCTCCCGGATGCAAGTTCACAGCTGCGCGCCCGTAACCGCACGGCTAACTCGCCCGGTACCCTCTGAGGTTGCAGGGTCTGTAGAACATAATATCCACGGCATCCCTTGCTTCTAAGAGGCGGCTAAAAGGGGTATCTGGGGCTTTCAGCTTGGGGGCGTGGTTGAGGACCACGAGGCCCATAGCTGAGTCCTGGCATTGCTTCCACTTAGTTGTGCCAGGCTCCACACTTTCATCAGTTCTGTCGAACCTCCCTTAGTCAACTCTTGCTCATTTCCGACCCCGGCGGTATTACATCTGCGAATGCTACGGAGTCTTTCATTTTCACACTAATCACCACCACCTTCTCACTGTCGTGGAGTTATAAACAGAAATAGAGATAATTACGAGGTTTGGTCTGAAACGGAGATTAACTAAAGACATCATTTCTAGGGGCTTTACGTCGCACCGACACAGATAGGTCTTATGGCGACGATGGGATAGGAAAGGCTTAGGAGTTGGAAGGAAGCGGCCGTGGCCTTAATTAAGGTACAGCCCCAGCATTTGCCTGGTGTGAAAATGGGAAACCACGGAAAACCATTTTCAGGGCTGCCGATAGTGGGATTCGAACCTACTATCTCCCGGATGCAAGCTCACAGCCGCGCGCCTCTACGCGCACGGCCAACTCGCCCGGTAACATCATTTCTAGGGAGATAACTAGCTATTCACGAATAAAAACTGTGTATTTTATTGTACAATTATTATTTATTGAGAACTGGTATCTAAACGCATCTTCGTTTTACATCAATAATAAAGTTACACTGAATTTTAAACGTATCGTTTGCTGCCATGAAAATATTCTTTTTGAAACAGTGAACAACTATTCTTTATTTACAGAGATTTTTCCAAGGATTCTAACTGAAGACACAAAAGAACAGTTTTGAATAAAATTATTTCATGATATATTCTTGTCCCGCTGAAGTTCAGCATTATGTTTTTGACAAAGTGATATTTAATAACAAATTTATTGTGTACTTTGTATTTATATTTCTGAAAAGAAAAAGAACTTCGAATTTTAAAGTATACTTCAAGTTACTTTTAATAATTATTACTGGGGATGATCTCATGTCATCATGCGTACTACAGTGAAAGTGTATATTTCAGAATTGTCTTCAATTATTATATTAATGCGAGTCCCAGGGCGCGCGCAGCCGCTGGCCCCTGTCGGGTGCTGGGTAAGAGCGGAGCGGAGTCGGCTATGTTCGACTTTGCGTGACGTCACACGTGGTGCTAGATGGCGGTGAATCTTAGGCCTCCCGGTAGCCACGTGATGTCAATGTTCTGAAATATTCCGACAGATTGCACCACTTACCGCGGAGATAAGAGCTATACCCCGTTCTGCCCCGCTTCCCCGTCTTGCCCTACCTTCCCCTAGTTGTTGTTGTAGGGTAATTATGTTTTAACTTTATTATCACTTGTAAGGTTAAGCTAGTAATAAGCTCAACCTATAGTATTTGTAAGCCGTATTGTTAAACACTGGAAATACTTAAGTTGCGTGTGTGAATTTGTAAATGATGATGCTGGATTTAGGATGTTAAACTAATAGTAGTATTTCTTGTAACATTTTTTTTTTTTTCATGGAACTGCTTGTTGTACTCTTGTTGTTGTAGTGATTGTTGTTGGGTAATTATGTTTTAACTTTACTTTGTTATAACTTGTAATGTTAAGTTAGTAGAAAGTTCAACCTAGTATTGTAGGCCGTAGTGGTAAGCACTGGAGATAAGTTGTGTGTGAATTTGTACATGATGCTGGATTTATAATGTTAAACTAGTAGTATTATTTTTTGTATTTTTTTCTTTCCATGGAATTGCTTGTTGTAGCCTACTCTAGTTGTTGCTGTTGTTAGGTAATTATGTTCTAACTTGATTATTTATTAAGTGACCATTGCCACCGGGATATTTCACAATTACGACGTATTTGTTAATAATAATAATAATAATAATAATAATAATAATAATAATAATACAGTGTTAAGCTAGCAGCAACTCATTGTAACATTCAATCTTCTGAAAATCGTAGTGGTACGGCACCGATATTAGAATTATTTAAGTTATCAATGATCTGCATTTAGGACTGTGGCCTAGGTAGAAGATTCCCCATCATTTTCCCTCTATGGGTGGGGGTGATAGAAAAACATCCGCGGTATTCCTTGCCTGTCGTAAAAGGTGACTCAAAGGACCCCAGCGACTCTTAACTTGGGAGCGTGGGTTGGCGACCACGGGGGCCTTAGCTGAGTCCTGGCATAGCTTCTACTTGTGTGCTATGTCCTGTCTTACATCTATCATATCCAACCTCCCTTGGTCAACTCTTGTTCTTTTCCCACCCCGACGGTATGTTATGTGTAAGTTACAATGTGATTGTGTGATTATAATGTTTCATTATACCCGTAATAGTTATTTCAATTATACTCTCGTAATGCATACCTGTGTAATCGCGTTGCAATTATTATGTTACGCTACTACGCCTACTGGGACGTTTAAAATTATATTACATACATTTTGTGGGGTCCGCCTCTGTGGTGTAGTGGTTAGTGTGATTAGCTGCCACCCCGGGAGGCCCGAGTTCGAATCCCGGCCCTGCCACAAAATTTGAAAAGTGGTACGAGGGCTGGAACTATGTCCACTCAACTTCGGGAGGTCAGCTGAGTAGAGGGGGTTCGATTTCCGCCTCAGCCATCCTCGAAGCGGTTTTCCGTGGTTTCTCACCTCTCCTCCAGACAAATGTCAGGATGGTTCCTAACTTAAGGCCACGGCTGCTTCCTTCCCTCTTCCTTTTCTATCCCTTCAATCATCCCAACCCCCCACAAGGCCCCTGTACAGCACAGCAGGTGAGGCCGCCTGGGAGAAGTACTGGTCTTCCACCCCAGTTGTATCCCAGACCCAAAGGCTCATGCTCCAGGATACTGCCCTTGAGGCGGTAGAGGTGGGATCGCTCACTGAGTCCGATGAAATAACCAACCCTGGAGGGCAAACGGATTAAGAAAGAAATACAGTTTTTTTTTTTCGTCGCGCCGACTCAGATAGGTCTTACAGCGACGATGGGATAGGAAAGGCCTAGGAATGGGACAGGGCTGCCGACAGTTGGGTTCGAACCCACTATCTCCCGGATGCGAGCTCACAGTTGCGCGCTCCTAACCGCACGGCCAACTCGCCCGGTAAAGAAAGAAAGAGAGGTATTTTTTTGGAACTCCCTATGCAATTGATTGTAATTAACTTATACTACTCGTTTTACTTAGGTTTTTAGTCCTCTTCTTTCATTATCAAGTAACTTCTTTTTTGCTAGTTGCTTTACGTCGTGCCGACACAGATAGGTCTTACGGCGACGATGGGACAGGAAAGGCCTAGGAATGGGAAGGAAGCGGCCGTGGCCTTAATTAAGGTACAGCCCCAGCATTTGCCTGGTGTGAAAATGGGAAACCACGGGAAACTATCTTCAGGGCTGCCGACAGTGGGGTTCGAACCTACTATTTCCCGAATAGTGGATACTGGCCGCACTAAAGCGACTGCAGCTATCGAGCTCGGTACCAAGTAACGTATTGGGGTAATAATAATAATAATAATAATAATAATAATAATAATAATAATAATAATAACTTTTCACCGGGCGAGTTGGCCGTGCGCGCAGAGGCACGCGGCTGTGAGCTTGCATCCGGGAGATAGTAGGTTCGAATCCCACTATCGGCAGCCCTGAAGATGGTTTTCCGTGGTTTCCCATTTTCACACCAGGCAAATGCTGGGGCTGTACCTTAACTAAGGCCACGGCCGCTTCCTTCCCACTCCTAGCCCTTTCCTGTCCCATCGTCGCCGTAAGACCTATCTGTGTCGGTGCGACGTAAAACAACTAGCAAAAAAAAATAATAACTTTTCAAAGTACTCAAAGAATTTAAAGTAGACAGAAAAACAAGACAATTGATCAGACAATCATTAACTGACACTACTTCCAAAGTTAAATTCTTTGAAGAAATATCTCAGCCTTTTGATGTCAACACGAGGGTTCAACAAGGAGATGGACTATCACCTCTGTTGTTCAATCTTGTTCTAGAAAAAAGTAATCAGAACATAAGAAGAAGAAGTTAAAGGAATAACTCTCGGTAGACAACTGAAAAACAGAATTCACGTGCGGTGTCTAGCTTTTGGAGACGACCTGGCAGTTCTTTCTAATAATGGGCAAGAAGCAATCCACTCCCTCGCAAACCTACATGAAATTGCAGCCAAAACAGAGCTTCAAATATCATATGAAGAAAAAAAAAACAGTACATAGAAGGAGCCTCTCGGTTTCTAGATGGGCAAGATATGATGACTAAATTTGGACAAATTTCCCAACTAAATAAATTTAAATACAATGGAGAAATCATTCAGCATTCTAGATTAAATTGTGAAGCCAATAAGGAGAGAATTACTAAATTACAGAAAGCATATCGAATCACTTGGAACACATATAAAAAAATCATTATCTCGGAAAACAAAACTAAGACATTATAATAGAGTAATAAAACCTGAAGCATTATACGCATCGGAAACCTTAATCATTGGCGGTAGATCACTTATAAAAGATATAAGAAAGAAAAATGTTACGGAAAATTTTCGGCCCAGTCTGCACAGAGGGAGTATGGATGAAAAGGAAATCTCATGAAATGTACTGCCATACTGAAAACTTCTCAGACACTATCAGGAAAAAGAGGTTGAAATTCTATGATTACATTCTCAGAATGAACAATGAGAGACTGACCAAAATATTCTAAATCTTGCTCGCGCACTGAAAGCCAAAAACAACTGGCTAAATGAAATAGAATCGGATCTTCAGGAAATCAACATCAAGCAGGAAACTGTGAGGAACCGATCTGCTTTCAGAATACTGATAATAACCATTGTTTCGCGGAGCCAAAAGCTAGAACTAATAAAACCTGGACAGAATTTCAGTGAGAGGATGAAGAGATTTTGGGAAGAGAAGAAGGCAAAATCATCAGCTAAATAAGTTCAAGCGTGCTCCTCAGTTGGGCACAACGATGTGAAAATAATAATAATAATAATAATAATAATAATAATAATAATAATAATAATAATAATAATAATAATAATAATAATAATAATAATACGGGCCTGGAAGGCGTACCATCCTCTCTCTCTCTCACACACACTCTCTCTCTCTCTCTCTTCAAACACCGATAAATGAACAACCAACGTTATAATTATGGCGGAATCCGAACCACATGGATGCGACTTTTCGTAATTCTCACGAGCATTGGTCGGAATTCGGAACTGGGGCATCTTTGTTAGAAACGTGGCGATAATTATGATAATAGCATGTGGCCTACGCAGAGGTCTGGTACAGATCTTTCGAGTTGACACCTTATAGGCGACCTGCGCGTTTGTGAGGATAGGACTCTACCTACGATACATGATAATGCTGAAGACGGCAGCACACACATCTAGCCCGCGAGCCATCGGAATTAACCAATGAAGGTTAAAATCGCCGACTCTGTCGGGAATCGAACCCGGAACCCTTTGGACCAAAGGCCAGCACACTAACCATTTAGCCACAGCGATGATTCGTCTATCTTCATTATGCTCTGTTATTGCAATTTTACAATCAAGCGCAGACGGTACAATACAACGATCACAGACATTTTATTCTAAAAGAATCTGTTCTCAACCGTGGTCGAACAATAGACCTTGATCTCGACAGGCTCATAATTTCCAGTACATAAAGGTATTGAAGAGAAGAGCAATGCACGCGTTGTCTTTGACCTTGAGTGTGTTTACTCGAATGAACCTGTCTGATGAGACCTTGAACTTCATTTGGTAGATAGGCTATTTAAACAAGTCAGAAAACTGAAAGAATGTTCATTGCAATGTAATATATTTGAGGATTACCTCTTCTGGAAGTTTAGCAGGCCCTGCTCCGAAATTCAGCACTTTACTTGCAGTGTTGCTCGCCATAGCGGTGCAAAAAGCTTGACACTTCCTGGAAATTAAAGCTGCTTACACAAGTTGACCAATGGTTCACATACGGAAGACCAATTCATAAAGAACAAGTAAAGAAAGAATACACACAAGAAACTCAGTTGAAGTTGCGAAACAACGCTCGCGATAGGAATTGCGATATCTAGTTTGCCATTGGCTGAGAAGAGAGCGCGGCGATTATAATTACATGCCGTTCGCTACTCGCGTAGCAACAAGAAGACGACATCTGAATTGGCCAATGAAATAATGCCGCAGTAAAGTAGTATACATCCTCGAAGTACTGACTTTCACTGACATTCGTATGAACTAAACGGAAGGCTCCGTCTTTATAATTGATCGTATGCATGCAGTTCCGCTATCGGTGATATTATATCAACGGTACTGATTTACTGGGACCGGCTCTTTAGCTGAATGGTCAACGTACTGGCCTTCGGCTCAGAGCCCAAGGTGCGACTGGATTTTAACTGGGTGCGTGTGTTCGCGCGCTATGGCTATCGAGCCAAAGCTCAACATTCGGGAGATGCATGGGTTCGAACCCCACCGTCGGCTGTTTTCTGTGGTTTCCCATTTTCACTTCCGGGCAAATGCCGGGACAGTTCCTATTCGAGATTCCTTCCACCTCCTTGCCAATTTCATTCACTATCATTCATCTCATTTGCATTAGCTTCTCAACTGAGGTTGGCGTAAAAAGCATGCCATATAAATTCATCTCACCTCATCCCCGTCTCCGTATCAAGATACGGGACCAAGGGGTCCCATAATTGGTTAATTTCGCTGGCACGGGACCAGGGTGTTTGTGACGTCTTCGTCATCATTTCATCCTCATCACGACGCGCAGGTCGCCTACGGGAGTCAAAGCAAAAGACCTGCATTTGGCGAGCAGAACTTGTCCCCGGATACTCCCGGCACAAAAGCCATACGCCATTTCATTTTCACCACACTACCAATCATCACAGAAACACACAGTAGCAAATACACCCTTCCACATAAGGTTGGCGTGAGAAAGAGCATCTGACCGTAAAACTGGGCCAAACCCACATGAAGTGATAAACCCAATCAATTGAGGAAACTTTACTCTGTAAAGTTGGAGTAAACATTTTCAAGGTGACAGACATCTACTGTACACTGTTTTACGACTTTTACTGTTTTGACTGAGTTCGCGTCCGCCTCTATCGTGTAGTGGTTAGTGTGATTAGCTGCCACCCCCGGAGGTCCGGGTTCGATTCCCGGCTCTGCCACGAAATTTGAAAAGTGGTACGAGGGCTGGAACGGGGTCCACTCAGCCTCGGGAGGTCAACTGAGTAGAGGTGGGTTCGATTCCCACCTCAGCCATCCTCGAAGTGGTTTTCCGTGGTTTCCCACTTCTCCTCCAGGCGAATGCCGGGATGGTTCCTAACTTAAGGCCACGGCCGCTTACTTCCCTCTTCCTTGCCTATCCCTTCCAATCTTCCCATCCCTCCACAAGGCCCCTGTTCAGCATAGCAGGTGAGGCCGCCTGGGCGAGGTACTGGTCATACTCCCCAGTTGTATCCCCAGACCAAGTGTCTGAAGCTCCAGGACACTGCCCTTGAGGCGGTAGAGGTGGGATCCCTAGCTGAGTCCGAGGAAAAAACCGACCCTGGAGGGTAAACAGATAAAGAAGAAGAAGAAGACTGAGTTCGCAAAAACAGAAGGGATTATGGTAGCGGTAATTATTGTTTTAGGGAAAATGCAATAAGCATCTCCTCTTCACACTAAATCAGAAGGTAAAACTGAAGAGTTCCTATTCTTCGAAGACTAAAAGGGTATCGGGAAAAGAAAGGGTTGGGCCACGAACGACCTGAAAACGAGACTCCCTAGGCCTCACAGGTCTACTACCGTTGGGGTTGGAAGAGAACAAGGATCGACCAGAGGAGGTCATACAGGGAAGATGGAAAATGGAGAGCGTGATACAGGCAAGTGATCGCAATGGAGACTTAAATTCAGCGTCTCCGGAACCAGTTTCTAAATTTCTCGAATTCCTGACAAGGAAATAACACACGTTCTGGGTGAACTGAGAAAACCTTACCGCCTATGTGTACTAGTTCGAGTGACTAAAAATGTCATTGTAAAAGAAGGAGTATACTTTCTAATGAGATATTCCTGAACTTACAGTGTTAACCATAAATTTAACATTTTAGCAGGACAGCCTGAGCTCTAGTGAACTGACGAATATTATTAATACGGAATGAGAATATTCAACGTGGCTGTTGGTTTGTTTTTTTTCACTAAAATAAGTCGTGCTACCTTTGCACTGTAGTTGCCAATCCACTTTTCATGTAAACTTTGTCTTTCTTGCAGCCTCCAAATGGGGGAAGCAGAAATAAATGCATTTCGTACTAATTCTCCAAGGGCTATCATCTTATGCAATATAAGCTTCCTGTAGTTATCTATTTGATCTTGTGAAAAGCAAATGGTGATTAAATATTCCGAGGGAAACCAAAATAATATTTATGGTAATATCGTAGGAATTGAAAGAGATGGTAAGACCGAGATATTCTCGGTCTTCTTTGGAGCAGCGCCCCTACTCAGGGATGAATTTAGCTACTTGGTGCACATAGGCAGAAAAAAATATTTCCACCTCTTATTTCGACATGAATGACCCAGTAACTCATATCTGTACAAAGTTGATAATAATAATAATAATAATAATAATAATAATAATAATAATAATAATAATAATAAGTACATGCATATTGAACTGACCAAACTCAAATCGGGCAACGAGTTGTTTAAGGCGTGTTTTCTTTGTTGCAAATTCGTCGATCACATCTTCATAGTCCGGTTGCTTTGTTATGTCAGAATTCATGGAGAGGATGACAAGATTGTTGATTCCATCTTGAGACATGGATAATCGTAAATCATTGTTGAGTCTTTTGAGGAATGAGAGAGAGCACTTGGCGGAACAATTTTGGTTGCAGCGACTGACAAAAATATTCCTAACGCAATCTCTAAATTAGGATATAGTTCTTGAATGTGGTTTTCAAGCAACACTCTATAAAATGCACTCGAGGGGGATTTTTTTATATTTTGTGCTCTTAATACACGCTTTAAAATGAATAACCTCATCACTCAAAACTTCTTCCGAGTCTCTTTGTAACGCTCTTGCAGTTTTCTAGCAAATTAGCTCAATGTTATCTCATCCAGACTAATTACTTGAAACTCAAATTTGCTACAAAACTCTTCCAGCGATATTTTCTTTCCAATTCAAATATCAATCCGTCTAAAATAATCAGAAATGTATTCACCTGAACCCGGCTATTTCATCTACTTTCAGTTTTCTTTACTTTTCCTTTTTGTGACTATTTTGCATACATACCGTATTCATCTTACTCTTTTCGGTGCCAGCGTTTTCGTATATCGAACCAGTAAAGAGCCATACAATTTATTACAGTGCCAATATCGATATCAATATTTCGCAACAATTTATGGTGTGGATTACTGTAGTCACGTCCTAGTTCGTGAAACATGGGCAACGGCTGAGTGGCCTAGGAAG
This sequence comes from Anabrus simplex, assembly GCF_040414725.1. Taxonomy (NCBI): domain Eukaryota; kingdom Metazoa; phylum Arthropoda; class Insecta; order Orthoptera; family Tettigoniidae; genus Anabrus; species Anabrus simplex. The sequence continues at coordinate 220,484,022 of NC_090265.1, forward strand.
TGGTTCTGAGAGTCGGGATACCAGTTGCTACGGAATGGGAGTACCGAGCTCGATAGCTGCACTCGCTTAAGTGCGGCTAGTATCCAGTATTCGGGAGATAGTAGGTTCGAACCCCACTGTCGGCAGCCCTGAAAATGGTTTTCCGTGGTTTCCCATTTTCACACCAGGCAAATGCTGGGGCTGTAACTTAATTAAGGCCACGGCCGCTTCCTTCCCATTCCTAGTCCTTCCCTGTCCCATCGTCGCCCTAAGACCTATCTGTGTCGGTGCGACGTAAAGCAAAAAAAAACCGGAATGGGAGTGGGCATCTCGGATATATTCTGAGTCATGGCCTTCCTTGTGCTCAGGCAGCTAGGGCTATACAATCCACCGTGGTCCCTAACCCGTTAGAGGAGAGATCCTCACTTGGACTATGTGTAAGTAGGGTAGCATCCTGCTTCATGAATTTACCAAGCTCAGAACATTTTAAACACGCCTCGGACCTATGGGAGTTACGGAGTCTCACTCTCATTTGACAGGCGAGGGACTCCTTGGAAACAACTTGGCGAACTAAATGGGGAGCTATCAATATTAATGGAGCTTACGGAAGGAAGGAAGAAAGAAAGTAGAACTTGCTGAATCAGCAAAGAGGATGCATCTGGATATCCTAGGAGTAAGTGACATTCGGGTAAGGGGAGATATATCTGAGGTTGCAACTGGATGTCCTAGGAGTAAGTGATATTCGGGTAAGGGGAGATAAAGAGGAAGAGCTAGGAATTTGCGGGTTTTTCGGGTGTTAGAAAGGGAAGGGCAGAGTCTGGGGTACGGCTGTTCATCAGGAGTACTATTCCACGCAACATAGTTTCTGTTGGGCACGTAAACGAGCGAATGATGTGGGTAGATTTGGCAGTTGAAGGAATTAGGACGAGAATTGTCTCAGTGTATTCACCATGTGAGGGTGCAGATGAGGATGAAATTGGCAAGTTTTATGAAGCATTGAGTGGCATCGTAATCAGGGTCAACAGCAAGGATAGGGTAGTGCTAATGGGTGATTTCAATGCGAGAGTTAGGAATAGAACTTAAGGATACGAAAGGATGATTGGTAAATGTGGGGAAGATATGGAAGCTAACGGGAATGGGAAGCATTTGCTGGACTTCTATACTAGTATGGGTTTAGCGGTTACGAATACATTCTTCAAGGATAAGGCTATTCACCGTTACACATGAAGACTAGGGATACCAGATCCATAATAGACTATATCTTAACCGACTTCGAATTCAGGAAATCTGTTAGGAATGTGCGGGTTTTTCGGGGATTTTTCGATGAAACAGACCACTATCTGATCTGTAGTGAACTAAGTATCTCTAGGCCTAGGATAGAGAAAGTGAAATCTGTCTGTAAACGAATAAGGATAGAAAATCTCCAGGAAATCAGGCAGAAGTACATTGATATAATTAGTAGGAGGTTGCGAACACTGGACAGTAAGCAGGTTCAGAATACAGAAAAAGAATGGGTGGCATACAGGGATGCTGTAGTAGAAACAGCAAGGAAATGCCCAGGAACAACTGTGTGTAAAGGTAGGAAAAAGTGAACATCTTGGTCGAATGATGAAGTGAGAACAGCTTGTAAACGTAACAAGAAGGCTTATCAGAAATGTCTCCAAACAAGGGCTGATGCAGACAGGGAATTTTACATAGATGAAAGAAACAGTAATAAAGAATCTTAGGAAGGGAGGGAAAAAGGAAATGAACTGTGTTTTGGGTCATTCAGGTGAACTCATAATAGATCCCAGGGAAACATTGGACAGGTGGAGGGAATACTTTGAAAATCTTCTGAACGTAAAAGGAAATCTTCATGGTGGTATCGCAAAAAACGGAGCTCAGGAGGAGGAGGAAAATGATGTTGGTTTAATTACGCTTGAAGAAGTGGAAAGGATGGTAAATAAACTCCATTACCATAAAGCAGCAGGAATAGATTAAATTAGACCTGAAATGGTGAAGTATAGTGGGAAGGCAGGGATGAAATGGCTTCACAGAATGATAAGATTAGCATGGAGTGTTGGTAAGGTACCTTTAGATTGGACAAGAGCAGTAATGCACCTATCTATACGCAAAGGAACAGGGAGGATTGCAACAACTATCGAGGTATCTCAATGATTAGTGTACCAGGCAAAGTATTCACTGGCATCTTGGAAGGGAGGGTGCGATCAGTCGTTGAGAGGAAATTGGATGAAAACCAGTGTGATTTCAGACCACAGAGAGGCTGTCAGGATCAAGTTTTTAGTATGCTCCAGGTAATTGAAAAATGCTACGAGAGGAATAGACAGTTGTGTTTATGCTTCGTAGATCTAGAGAAAGCATATGACAGGGTACCGAGGGAAAAGATGTTCACCATACTGGGGGACTATGGGATTAAGGGTAGATTATTGAAATCAATCAAAGGCATTTATGTTGAAAGTTGTCCTGCAGTGAGGATTGATTGTAGAATGAGTTCTTAGTTCAGGGTACTTACAGGGGTTAGACAAGGCTGTAATCTTTCACCTTTGTTGTTCGAAGTTTACATGGATCATCTGCTGAAAAGTATAACATGGCAGGGAGGGATTCAGTTAGGTGGAAATGTACTAAGCAGTCTGGCCTATTCTGACGACTTGGTCTTAATGGCAGATTGTGCCGAAAGCCTGCTGTCTAATATCTTGCATCTTGAAAATGGGTGCAATGAGTATGGTATGAAAATATTAGCCTTTCCAAGACTAAATTGATGTCAGTAGGTAAGAAATTCAAAAGAACTGAATGTCAGATTGGTGATACAAAGCTACAACAGGTAGATGGTTTCAAGTATTTAGGGTGTGTGTGTTTCCCAGGATGGTAATATAGTCAGTGAGATTGAATTAAGGTGCAGTGCAGTAAAGCTAATGCAGTGAGCTCGCAGTTGCGATCAACAGTATTCTGTAAGAAGGAAGTCAGCTCCCGGACCAAATTATCTTTACATAGGTCTGTTTTCAGACCAACTTTGCTTTACGGGAGCCAAAGCTGAGTGGACTCAGGATATCTTATTCGTAAGTTAGAAGTAACAGACATGAAAGTAGCGAGAATAATTGCTGGTACAAACCGGTGGGAACAATGGCAGGAGGGTACTCAGAATGAGGAAATAAAGGCTAAGTTAGGAATTAACTTGATGGATGAAGCTGTACGCATAAACCGGCTTCCGTGGTGGGTTCATGTTAGGCGAATGGAGGAGGATAGGTTACCTAGGAAAATAATGGACTCAGTTATGGAGGGTAAGAGAAGTAGACCAAGACGACGATGGTTAGACTCAGTTTCTAACGATTTAGTAATAAGAGGTATAGAACTAAATGCGGCTACAGCACTAGTTGCAAATAGAGGATTGTGGTGACATTTAGTAATTTCACAGAGACTTGCAGACTGAACGCTGAAAGGCATAACGGTCTATAATGATGTATGTATGTATGTATGTATGTATGTATGTATGTATGTATGTATGTATGTATGTATGTATGTATGTATGTATGTATGTATGTATGTATGTTATTTGTAGCATTAAATCTCTTCAATATCGCTGACCTAAAGAAAGCAGTGCTAAAGAACGCATTGTGATGATGAGACGTTACCCCATCGCTAAAACAAAACCTGTCCCTACCAGGCCGCTCATTAAATTTCAGCCGATTGCCGATTAAGTTCGTATTGTGAATTAAATGTTTAAAATTAGAATAAAAGTTAAACATTTACAGCTTATAAACCTCCCCTTAAAATCCGCCGCCCTAGGCAGACTGTAGGCTTCCCCTACTTCCAAACAATAGTTCTTCTACTGCCAAATTACTTAAGGGCGCGTGTGTTAAGAAGTGGAAAACGAAATAAGATGAATTAACATTTTTACGACAGTTAAAATATCGTGACTGAAGGCGTAGACATCACAGGCTGATATTTTGTTGTAGAAGCCAAATAACATAGTAGTACTCCAGCTCTCGTGCCCTTGACCTACTAACCGCCGACAAGCGCGTCAATCAGAACTGTGTCGTGTGGTCAGGGTGACGGATTCCACCGCTGTTAGTCAGTGTGCCAGCGTGCTGACAAAGTCTTTCAAATTCGACAGCTCCTTTTTCGACCTTACGAGACTAAATGATGATGAATATTGTTTTAAGGGGCTTGACAGCTAGGCCATCGGCCCATGACTGACTATCATCGTTCCAGACCCCGATACGAAGAAAAATCTCACACCAGGGATGCAAGGATATCCCAAACTGTAGTCAGACGCTCTAATTAATAGTTCAGTATAGCTTGTCTCATCCGCTCAGACTTTTCTGTTCTCAAATATCTACTCTCCGCTTGTAGATTGTCCGCACGCGATTTGTATACGGTAATATCGTTTCATATTCACTCTATAGGCCCTAAATAAAATTTACGTTCTATCCGCACGTTGTTAAAATAATCGTTTTATTTGACCTTTCCATGTTATGTAAAGACCTTACAGACAACTGTTTTATTTTCTGTCGGTATGTATGTTTTTTAACGCGTTTATTCACAGCATGCCTCATTACATGACAGTAATGTGATAATACTACATGCTTTGAGTAATCATATTACAAATTTATCTTAATTTTCTAATTACATGTGAGATACATTCATAATTCGATGGCTGTTATGATGTACATAAATACATAATGTAATCAAAACGATATCTTATTTTTCACAGTTGTTCAAATACAACTGAGTTCATGAAACGCAAGAATTGTTTTAAAATATTTTTTTTACTAAGCTGCTTTTGCTCAGTGGCCATGACTATGTACCTAAAATGTCTTTAATAAAAACGCTTCTTTCTCAAATAATTCACAATGAAATAATAAATGGTCAACAGTTTGATCACTGGCTTTGAATGGACACATAGGACTATCTAAAATTTTGAAACGATGAAAATAAGCTCTTAATTTTCCATGACGTGTTATCATTGAAATGAAATAAATATAAATACCGGTACATTTGTTGGGAAAGACTGTCTGTTACACTGGGAAAACAATTATTTTGTTACTGAACACTTCGTCGTTTGATCCCATTCACTCTGCCATTTTCTGAAGCTCTCATCTCTCAATTCCTTAATCAAAACGCTGTTAGGAATTTTGTTGTAACACTCACTAATTTCACTGTCATTCGCTGCTTCCTTGGCCGGATGCTCCGCGAGCTTGTATTGTTATTTTACTGTCAGTGAATATCATGACTTTCCGCGAGATATTTTCCTTTAGTGCCAGTGCTTCAAAATTGCCACCTGTTCTGCTTGATTATTCGAACATCGTTTAACCAGTTTAAATTTTAACAGTCCTGTAAGTTTATTTTCCAGAAATATAGCTACTCCTGAGCCAACTCCAATGTCACTCTTGCTTCCATCTGTGAATATTTGAAGGGTGTAATTTTCAGATTCGTTGAACTCACTAACTGCGATGTTTTCTCCTGGATGTAATCTGTGTTCAGTTCCCACTGCAAGGTCTATTAAATTATTTTCGTCTCATTTCTTTCAAAGCTTTGTACCATTTTGCACTCTCTTCTGTTTTAATATCATTGGGTATCAGTCCTGTAATGTCCGACTCGTTGGCTGAACGGTCAGCGTACTGGCCTTCGGTTCAGAGGGTCCCAGGTTCGATTCCCGGCCAGGTCGGGGATTTTAACCTTAATTGGTTAATTCCAATGGCACGGGGGCTGGGTGTATGTGTTGTCTTCATCATCATTTCATCCTCATCACGACGCGCAGGTCGCCTACGGGAGTCAAATAGAAAGACTTGCACCTGGCGAGCCGAACCCGTCCTGGGATATCCCGGCACTAAAAAAGCCATACGACATTTCATTTCAGTCCTGTAATGAGGTGTACAAGGCATGATGAGGCGTGAGGTAGCTTACCATGGCTTTCTTCACTGGGTCATAACTCATAACGTGCTATTGCTGCACGATTGATCTTATGAATATCACTTTTTACAGCACCTAGATGAACTAGTTGTCATTGCTCTGCACCACCCATATCTCAGCAGTTTCCAAACTGTCACAGCCATACATGGGGCTGAGACTTCGGTGGAAGCTATACATTACTCTGGTCGGTGCCAAGAGAAAGATGTAAAGATGTATGTATGTTGGGTATTCAGCCAGAAAGGCTGGTTGGATCCTCAACAGGTTCACCATTAGCTGTCATAGATGGCCTAGGTGTCACTGAAGAGGCGTACTAGGGAAATGAGGAGTGAGGTAATTTCCCGTTGCTTTCCTCACTGAGCCAGAAGTTGCTTCTGCACATCAGTCTGCCAAGCCCACTGAGATGCATGCACCAACCGATCCTATGAGCAACATTTTCACACCCTTCATAGCAGGGACTGGCTGCATAAGGAACGGCATTACTAGTGTCACTCATACCTCAGCCACTTTCATATTGTCAAAGCCAAGTATAAGACTGAGACAGGTCAATGAAAGTAACAATTTTATTCTAGCCCATACCAGAAGACATAGTGCACTGTAAACACTACATCTTGCCAGCAAAGGCAAGATGTAAAGATAGGTACTGTATTCATCAAGAAATAGCAATATGTATGTATTATGTACAGACGTGGCTAAATTATTAGAATAAAGTTCAATTTCAGTCTAACGGTGCCTAAAATGGCTGAATATGCCCATAAATAGATAAGTGGTGGATTAATTCTGATACGCATAATGGTACTTGCAGTGGCGAAGCTATTAGTTAATTAATGGGTAGGCAGGAAATCTTACCTTAAAGTTTTTTGTAGAGAAGTTCCAAACGTCGAGTTTTCTTGGTTGCAAAATGGTCAATCACACGGTCCTTCATTACTTGATCACTCATCAATTCCTTCACAAGCATTTTCTCGATAGAAATGGCACTAAGACTGCTGAGTCTTTCATTGTTCATTGAATTACGCAAGTATGTTTTTATCCTCTTCAGAGTACTCATACTCCTTTCAGAGGAAGCCGTGGTCACAGGAAATGTTAATATTAAACGAATCAGTTTTGGCACTTCCACATACACTTGTTCGAGGTCATTGAGGCCAATATCATGTAAAAGTTTTTGAGGGGACAAATGTTTTTCTACATCGGAATAAATGTTGATCAATTCATTTTCCAATCTTTCCCTATTAAAAAAGGGGTAAATGTTCATAAGACTGTTCAATTTAATAGCAGGGAAGCTGTCTTTGTAAACTATGAACTGAGTTGGATCCAACAACTCAACAAACTGGATGCTTTCAAAATCGCCAAACCGTATTTCCATTTGCGTAATTAAGGTGTCAAGAACTTCATATGTTAACATTTTGAGCGTTTGGAATGTCCTGTCATCTACATTTATCTCGTTATTTATTTTGCGACATTTTACAACACAAGAGGATACTGTATTTTCTGATCGCATGTCCTTGAGGATACCAGTGGTTTTTCTAATTTCAGTGTTGCACAGAATTACATCAGAAGTGATTTTATGTTGCAGTAGAGCAAAGAGATGATCTGTATAAATAAAAATTTCTCTATAGAGGCAGTGCAAATAAATGAATTGAGCCTTCTTGAGTATGGCAAGCAAGCCAACAGCTGAATTGTACGACTCACTGTCCCAACCCTCATCATTCTCTGCAATGTCTTCAAAAACCTGTCTTAGATAATCATAATGTGAAAATATTGTGTGGACTGCTCTCGAATGAAAGCTCCAACGGGTAGTGCATGCTTGTGGAAGTCTGAATCCTTTGGATTCCAGAAGATGAGCTCTTTTTGAGGATCTACTAAAAAATGAATGAAACGCTGTCAAATTATGAATGAACAGCCTGACTGATTTTATTGTTTTGGAGCAATGGAGAAGAACGAGGTTTAACTTGTGGGCATAACAATGTAGAAATATTGCCCGTGGGCAAACTTGCTTAACGTAATGCTGAACACCGCCATGCCTTCCTGCCATTGTGGAGCACCCGTCATATGTTTGACATACGACTTTATCAATCACTCCCCACTTTCGCAGAATATCGACAATTAATTCTGATAAGCCTGATGCAGTCTTATCAATCGAAACATCGTAAAAGCCTATGAATCTTTCTGTGGGACCCTGTTTTGAGCAGAATCGGAATATTACACTAACTTGAGATCTGTTTGATGCATCTAAGGTCTCATCTGCCTGAATACCAATGAAATCACAAGAATCTAACTCCGCTTTGATTGTCTCTTGAATTATGGCAGTTATAGACTCAATCAATTCATTCTGTATTTCGCTTGATGTGCCTTTAAAGCCCGATGTGGACTGGAGATGATCTCGTATGTATTGTTCCTGTTTCGAAAGAAGATCTAACAACTCTATCTAATTGCCCCTGTTGGTCGAGTCTTCCCATTCAAAATGACTTCAAAATCCAAGCTCCTGTTTCTCAAGAAAACACACAATGTCAACAAGTCTCTCAACAACAAGCCTATTTTGTTTCACGGTTTCGTTATATTTAACGGCTTGAAATCTTGCACCTTCAGACAAAGAATATTCTATCCTCCCGCGCCCCAGTAAACGGAATCTCTCTTCTTTCTGAATATGTTTATTTGAATTTTGATGCTTCTCTGCTTTTCTAAGAATTTTTTTTTGTAACAATTACCCCATTTAAAGTCCATTCCTTTTCACCACCAAACAAAACACACGTATAACAAAAAAGCTTCTTGCTTTCGGAACAGGCTGTTAACCACGAATATCGAGTAGTATACCAAGAAAATTGAAATTTTCTCGCTACTTTACCGTCAGAATACTTAATATCCAAATTAGGCATGCATCTTTTGTTTTTGGCTTCACACTTCTCTTCGTAAGTCCACGATGAGAACGGCTTACGTTTTAAAGAGTTCAAAAGACTCGTTAAGTTCCCAAAGGGGCCTACTTCACACATTATTTCGACGCGATTTTCAACCGGATGATGGATACAACTAACAGTCCATGTCTGAATTGTCACAAATAAAGCCAATAATGCGCCATTGCTTGCCTACTAATTCAAAAGAAAAAGGTACCGGTAGTTGATACATCATTGCCACCTTCGCGCTGGGAATTACTACGCTCTCAAATAACACAGGAGGCTTGCTTCTCTGGGGTCTAGACTTTGCAGAGAGAGGAGTGCGGGCGGTAAACCTTTCCTCCACCACCCCGCGCCAGTCGTCACCAAGCTGACTGAAGGGAAACAAAACAAAAAGTCCTGCGTGAGACAAGTTACAGACTGCCTCGCTGCAAGAACAAGTAGTCTGCTGTCGCCATCTAGCGGGGCGATCAGCGAAGCACATCATCCGCTGACATCATATAGCACATATCAAAAGAGATTATTGTTGATTTAACACAATAACAATAGCAAATAAATTTGTTACAATATTTATGTTTAATCGTATTTCTTAGGGTAGGCATTGCCTCAAATGACTCCAAGTAGTTTCGCCACTGGGTACTTGATATATTTTGTACCTCTGGGATACTTTTGCTCGACAGCAGTTGGCAAGAATGAAGAACAAATGAATGATGAAGTGCATATGTTGTTCAACTGAGATTTCCCGCCCTGTGACTACTGCCAAGTGTTGATAGCTTTTGTGTTTCTGTTCTTTTTGTACCGCAATTTAATCATTGTTTTTGTGTAATACAGTTCAACTAAAAGGTATTTTGAAGTATTCAAAGTGTGCTCTAACCCTGATGAAACAGTGGTGTTCCATTACTGTGTGACTGAAATATTTTCCCCAAGAAAAATTGGCGTAGTAAGGACCTTACTTGCTGAAAAGACTTACACACAACAAGCAATAGCCCAGAAATGAGGTATTTCACAAACTTCAGTGAACAGAATTTTTAAAAATGAAAATGGTGGACAACTATACGCTCAGGACCGTGCAGGCAAGTGTGGACGGAACAAGATTTTGAGCCCCAGAAGCACAAGAAAACTTAAGAATCTTGTGATTAGTAATCGTAAACTTACAAGTACTGACCTGGGCAAGACAATGGAGCAGTGTGGGGTTAATATATCCGCCAGATCTGTACGAAGGGAGTTATTCAACAACGGCTTGAAAGCAAAGAGACCACGAAAGAAGGCTAATATAACACCTTCCATGGCTTCCCATCGACTTCAATGGGCCAAGACGCATCAAAACTGGTCAGCGGATGAATGGAAGAAGATATGGAGTTTTTACAATTTACCGTACCGTATATTTCAAAGGTTTTAATCATTTTGTGAGCTAAAACCTGCTAATACACTGACTGACAGAGCAAATGCAACACCAAGAAGGAGTGGTTCGAAAGGAATGAAAGTTGGGAAAAAAACAGAGACGGCACGGACGAATAATTTATGTTTATTTCAAACCGATATGCAGGTTACACAATGCGCACGGCATCGACTCAGTAGGATGTAGGACCACCGCGAGCGACGATGCACGCAGAAACACGTCGAGGTACAGAGTCAATAAGAGTGCGGATGGTGTCCTGAGGGATGGTTCTCCATTCTCTGTGAACCATTTGCCACAGTTGGTCGTCCGTACGAGGCTGGGGCAGAGTTTGCAAACGGCGTCCAATGAGATCCCACACGTGTTCGATTGGTGAGAGATCCGGAGAGTACGCTGGCCACGGAAGCATCTGTACACCTCGTAGAGCCTGTTGGGAGATGCGAGCAGTGTGTGGGCGGGCATTATCCTGCTGAAACAGAGCATTGGGCAGCCCCTGAAGGTACGGGAGTGCCACCGGCCGCAGCACATGCTGCACGTAGCGGTGGGCATTTAACGTGCCTTGAATACGCACTAGAGGTGACGTGGAATCATACGCAATAGCGCCCCAAACCATGATGCCGCGTTGTCTAGCGGTAGGGCGCTCCACAGTTACTGCCGGATTTGACCTTTCTCCACGCCGACGCCACACTCGTCTGCGGTGACTATCACTGACAGAACAGAAGCGTGACTCATCGGAGAACACGACGTTCCGCCATTCCCTCATCCAAGTCGCTCTAGCCCGGCACCATGCCAGGCGTGCACGTCTATGCCGTGGAGTCAATGGTAGTCTTCTGAGCGGACGCCGGGAGTGCAGGCCTCCTTCAACCAATCGACGGGAAATTGTTCTGGTCGATATTGGAACAGCCAGGGTGTCTTGCACATGCTGCAGAATGGCGGTTGACGTGGCGTGCGGGGCTGCCACCGCTTGGCGGCGGATGCGCCGATCCTCGCGTGCTGACGTCACTCGGGCTGCGCCTGGACCCCTCGCACGTGCCACATGTCCCTGCGCCAACCATCTTCGCCACAGGCGCTGCACCGTGGACACATCCCTATGGGTATCGGCTGCGATTTGACGAAGCGACCAACCTGCCCTTCTCAGCCCGATCACCATACCCCTCGTAAAGTCGTCTGTCTGCTGGAAATGCCTCCGTTGACGGCGGCCTGGCATTCTTAGCTATACACGTGTCCTGTGGCACACGACAACACGTTCTACAATGACTGTCGGCTGAGAAATCACGGTACGAAGTGGGCCATTCGCCAACGCCGTGTCCCATTTATCGTTCGCTACGTGCGCAGCACAGCGGCGCATTTCACATCATGAGCATACCTCAGTGACGTCAGTCTACCCTGCAATTGGCATAAAGTTCTGACCACTCCTTCTTGGTGTTGCATTTGCTCTGTCAGTCAGTGTATATTCGATTTACTTTTATGATTATATGGAATACAAAAAAACCTGCCATTGTTTGCTACGTTTTGCAACACTGTAATTGACCAGTTATTAGAAAAAGCTTTATTTCTTTCATCAGGTATGCTTCAGCGATGAAAGTATTTTCTCCATCGGGGAAGAGACTAGCCATTATGTGAAATGAAGGGAGGGAGAGGCGTTCAAGGTCGACTGTATACAGCAAACCGTGAAACATCCTACGGCAGTTGTGGTGTGGAGTGTCATGTCAGGGCATGGTTGCGGGGAAATGTACATTGTTGAAGGGACATTGAAACACGATCAGTAACTAAATTTGCTGAAAAACAAGTTGATACCGCAAATGGACCGATAATAATAATTTCGTGTGGCTATTTCTAGCCGAGTGCAGCCCTTGTACGGCAGACCCTCCGATGAGAGTGGGCGGCATCTACCATGTGTAGGTAACTGCGTGTTATTGTGGCTGAGGATAGTGTAATTTGTGGTGTGTGAGTTGCAGGGATGTTGGGGACAGCACAAACACCCAGCCCCCGAGCCATCAAAATTAACCAATGAAGGTTAAAATCCCCGACCCAGCCGGGAATCGAACCCGGGACCCCCTGAACCGAAGGCCAGTACGCTGACCATTCAGCCAATGGGTCGGACAAATGGAGCGATGGTATGGGGGAGAAGACTGCATCTTTATTCAGTATGGTGCCCCATGCCACAGAGCAAAAAAAAGTCATGGATTTTTTACCAGAAGGACATAGAGTTACTGGATTGGCTCGGAAATAGCCCAGACATTAACCATCTAGGTATTTCTGAGTCACTAGATTGGAGCCACCTTGGCTCATTTTGGTTTTGTACGGTAGTATAAGTCTAAATGCCCTTTTTGGCGTCGCGCCATATTGAAATAATAGCTCCATTTGCGATCCACCGGCATTCGAACTTCGGTTCTCTTAAAAGGAAGCTTGTCATTTTACGTGACTGTGATTATGTATAAGAGAGGGTCCTTCGCCACGGATAATTAAGGATTGTATCTATCTATCTATCTATCTATCTATCTATCTATCTATCTATCTATCTATCTATCTATCTATCTGTCTATCTATCTATCTATATCGTGATCATTAGGGGGCCGATTTCTATGACATAAAAATGTATGAAATCTGTATGCATTTATGACCTAAAAACATAAAAATATGACCTATAAAATTCAAAATACCGGCATGACTTAATGAATAGCATCTACGTTACATAGAAACATTTTTATTACGATTGCTACAGGCTGCAATTAATTTAGAGTTTAAAAGTTTTAATTCTTCGACATCTTTAACCCAAAATAAATTAAAATGATGAATATTTCATGAACTCGTTAAGGTTACACTGCATACTCCTAGGCAAGGACGGAGTCTGTGGAAGACATAAACACTACAGTTACTTTCATCATCATCATCTGTTTACCCTCCAGGTTCGGTTTTTCCCTCGGACTTAGCGAGGGATCCCACCTCTACCGCCTCAAGGGCAGTGTCCTGGAGCTTCAGACCCTTGGTCGGGGGATACAACTGGGGAGTATGACCAGTACCTCGCCCAGGCGGCCTCACCTGCTATGCTGAACAGGGGCCTTGTGGAGGGATGGGAAGATTGGAAGGGATAGACAAGGAAGAGGGAAGGAAGCGGCCGTGGCCTTAAGTTAGGTACCATCCCGGCATTCGCCTGGAGGAGAAGTGGGAAACCACGGAAAACCACTTCGAGGATGGCTGAGGTGGGAATCGAACCCACCTCTACTCAGTTGACCTCCCGAGGCTGAGTGGACCCCGTTCCAGCCCTCGTACCACTGTTCAAATTTCGTGGCAGAGCCGGGAATCGAACCCGGACCTCCGGGGGTGGCAGCTAATCACGCTAACCACTACACCACAGTACAGTTACTTTCACTGTTCAATATTCAATCAAAACATATGTTATTTGAATGAGACTTTCATACCTGATCTAGTCTCCATGATCAGAATTGTTGCAATTTATAACCACATACATCGTAAGATTGTTGAATGAGAATCCCCTCCTGTTGTCGCTGAGTATCGTCTTGTAGCGAGAAAAACTTCTTTCGACATCACATGATGTAACGGGAGTGTACTTGAATAAAGTTAAATCACTTGGAGAAAATTCCTGGAAATCTGCAGATGAAGGGTTTCCAAAAAGAATTTCACATATTCCACGCCGGTACACAAGTCCGCTGATTTTTTTCAGTACATTTTCTAATTTTCTACATACCCTAGATGCTATTGTTCCTTTCGCATGCTTTAATTCCTGTTCGGTGCACTTTACAACATCCAGTGCATCGCATTGCTGAAACTTCCAGTTGCGCGATTGCTCCAGATAAAGAATTAAAATCCACTATCGGCAGCCCTGAAAATGGTTTTCCGTGGTTTCCCATTTTCACACCAGGCAAATGCTGGGGCTGTACCTTAATTAAGGCCACGGCCGCTTCCTTCCAACTCCTAGGCCTTTCCTATCCCATCGTCGCCATAAGACCTATCTGTGTCGGTGCGACGTAAAGCCCATAGCAAAAAAAAGAATTAAAATTTGACTTTATGTAAGCCAGGTCCGCTTTTAATGTAGTGCTTGAAAATAAATCTTGAGTGGTTTTTATGGAGGACGATTCTGCAGGATCAAAAGACTTCACGATCTTCTCCACGACATTTAAGTTGTTGCAATAGTACACTGCGGCATCAAGCCAAGTCCCCCATCGCGTTATAACGGCTTGGGAGGTAGGGGTAGTGAAGGTGCTTCTCCTTGAAATTGAACGCGCAGTGGAGCTTTGACAAACACTTTCTTACAGTTCGATATTAATTTATCAACTTCAAAGTAGCTACTTCTAACTTCTTCAGCTGCCCTATGCAAGGCATGTGCAAGACATGTCACATGTATCATTTTCGGGTATAGCATTTTAAGTCCCTTGGCTGCCTTCACCATATACGGAGCAGCGTCAGTTACAAATAGAAAAATGTGCTCTCTCTTTGCCCCATTTGGCCACAACAGATTTATTGAATTGTCGAAGAGAACTGCAGTGGTGGAATAGTTTGTCCTCTCTAGCACTTCACATGTCAGGAGGAACGTATCTCCAGGCCGGTCTTCCTTCAGCGTGCCAACGATCACATTTGCTACATATCTTCTATTCACAGTCCACACTGTGGTCTCGTCTAATGAAACCCATATCTTACTGTCTCCCACGCCACGCCTTATTATATCCAACATCTCTTCATAACAAGGGGTCAGATAGTCCTTCCTGAGAGTAGATTCGTTGGGAACAGGATGCTTTGTATATTTTTCAAGAAACTGTCTGAAGCTTCGGCTGTTAAGTTTCTTTAAAGGAATATTAGACGAAACCATCATCTTGCAGAGATCTTGTAAAAATTGTGAACACTGTGAACTTGATGTCGGGGTTTCGAATAGCAGACGTTGCCTATTTTCGAGTGCAGAATATCTAGTTACACAATTCTTATGTTTTACAGTATTGCACAGAGAAGCGTTTTTCGGCAGTAACTTTTACCTCACACAATTTACATAATAATATCACTCCATCCGTACTGAATAAGTTTTCACCGTACTCGCGAACATAACTTCGCAACTTCCCACAAATTGAGACTTTCGTTTTAGGCATCTTGAAAGGAAGTGAATGACTGAAGCTCCCTAATGACCAAGGTCATTGAGTGTGTTGAAGGTGGAAGAGGGAAGGGCGAAGGAGAGAAATAAGAACAAGGACAAATAACTGCAGAATTACCTCTGCTTCCGTGTAAACAATAGCCCGGTTTCCAGAAATTGACCCAGCTAGCAAACAATAGCTCCTACCTGTTAGAAATATTCCATACACTACTTTAGAATGGTTCTTCAGTAGTATATTCCAGTCTATCCTGAAAAATAATTTCTAGAGCTTATTCTGATTTTTATAAAACGAAATTCAAATGAAAATTACCAAAATATACCGTTATAATGATATTTTGTTCAAAACATGCCATAAAACTTAAGAAAGCCTAAATATGCATTTATATGCCCAATAAAAGATGTTTAATTTTGATTATCATGCTTGGAAACGTGTTGAAAATACAAGACTAAAAGATATAATTTTAAGGGGAAAAATATGACTTGTCAGAAATCCGCCCCCTAGTGATCATACTCACGGGATATCTAGTTAGAGACTAAATGCGAACGACAAGGACGTGATTTTTCACATCAGTATCAGAATCCCACATACATTGGCCGGGATTCGAACCACGGCCACCTTTGTGAAAATCCAGCGACGACACCACTCGGGTATCACGTCTCGACCTCGACCCTCAAAGCCAGCAGCAAAACCACTACGCTGACCATCTCTCACCACCTCCACCATTCCCTCTCCCCCCGCTTACCCGTAAAGAAATGAGCATTGCGTTTCTTCTGCTTTCAGGATAACGGCAGTATTAATAATTAAATTTGTAAATTATTTACTTGTAATGCTTTGCTATTCTGTATGAAAATGGAAAGCAACTTGATAGAGAGGCTCTTATCTAGAGTAATATTTATTTATCGTATGTACACCATCCCATAATATTGCAGGTGTCCAGTAATATACACTTCTTAAAATTAAAAACAGTCTATATCATCACACGTTAAAATATTTTAATTCAAGCCCGGTTTTCGGAAGCTTAGATCCATCACCAGTGAATATTCAATATTAAAATCCACATAATTGTGTCGTCTTGATTTTAAAATGTAGAGGACAGTTGTGCTGTAATGAAAATCGCGATAATTTTACTGTAAATGATAAAACTAACATGTGCTTTTGGACTCTTAGTTTACTGTGCGCGAAGATACATTTCTCGTAGAGAAAAGTGAACAAATTCGCATTCCCAGGAGATATTTTAAATTCGCACTTAAGATTTAACCAACCATATTCGGCAATCAGCCTTTGTAGAGAAACATAAATTTACGTCGAGGAAAAAACGTGAACAGCAATATTGCCACAGAGAGACGAAGAAGCGTTTAAACGTTGGTGTGAAGAAGATAAGTTTCAGTATAAGTTGATATTAGGATGTGAAGGACAAGACGATCTGAAATGTGACACATGAAGCAAATTTGAAACTCTGGTAAGTCATCTTAGTAGTTATGAAGAAGTAAGTGATAGAGTTTTATTTTGGGAACTTTATGAAAAACGATCCCTTGTTTTAGCCATGTGTTAGGCTTTGAAAGTATCATTCATAATTCAGGCGATGGGTGCAAGTGTGGTGTTACTTTGACACAGGTTATAAAGAAGTGTGTAAAAATTCTGGCCAATATTTTTATTATAAGAAGGTCTCAAATTAAAAGAAAATATCCAAATAAATTGCCATAAAACTTCAAAAGCAGGAAACCAAGAGGAAGACTGATGAAATAATATTGCAGGCAGAAACAAGACTTAAGGAGTTGAAGCTCAGGAGTAAGTAACCTCATTATCAAGGTAATAACTCAATTTGATTCGTTAACTAATGTTTATTTCCTGGAGACAGCACTTCTTTTAAATTGTCTGTTAGATGTGTACAGAATAGTTTTGGTCAATTTCAATGTTTTGGTGAAGGATGCATGATGGGCTAACTGGCATGCTGTCATAGTGTTAATAACCGAAAAACTGACTTTATGTTTGTTTCGTGTTGTGTTGCTTCTTTTCTTTAGTGCTTATTTATGTATTACATGATGTGAGGTTTTTTAGGTAGCTTATTGATAAGTTGATGTTTGATGTAATGCTTTTAAAATCTGCTCTATGCATCTTATTCTTCTAGGTAAAGTGCATGTAAAATTATCAACGCTCTTTTATGCATCAAATATTACGTTTTTTGAAAACAATCGATTAACATTTTCGTACTATAAAATTCTCACGAGCATTATTAAGTTACTCGTCACTATGTCAGCTTTGGCCCGTTGCGGACGCCATGTTTCTTTCCATATTGTGGTCTGAAGACTGTATTGTGGTTGCACACACGCACACACACACACACACACACACGCGCATGCACAATTATACCAAAACAAAAATCGTCACTGCTCGCAGCAAACATGGATGATTTGCGTGACAATGTATACAGATTATATTAATAATTAAATATGCAATTTGAAATCATTAATACACCGTAGTTTGAAATATTGAAATATTGTACGCAACAGCCATTAACGTGATAAGTTTACGTAACTTGTTTCGAAAATCAGTCCGAACCGCACATTTCACTCGTAAAGTTAAAGATCACTTTCCATGGTTGCCTAAATAACTATTCAAGTTCTGAGTCATCAGTCTTTCAAAACTGTGGGTATTATTTCTTTTTGTAGATACTGTCATTGATTAGGGTACTTGGACATCCTAGATCATTATCCCCATGTAGGCCTACTTACTCGTACATAGACATGTATTGCATTATAACCTGCGTTTTGAAGTTTTTGATAATAATTATCCAAGAATAATCTGTTATTGGATTGACAATAATAATCAATTATTGAACTGCAGTCCGCCTCTGTGATTTAGTGGTTATTGTAATTAACTTCCACCCCCGGAGCCCCGGGTTCGATTCCCGGCTCTGCCGCGAAATTTAAAAAGTGGTACGAGGGCTAGAACGGGGTCCACTCAGCCTTGGGAGGTCAAGTGAGTAGAGGGGGTTCAATTCCCACCACAGCCACCCTCGAAGTAGTTTTCCGTGGTTTCCCATTTCTCCTCCAGACAAATACCGGGATGGTACCTAACTTAAGGCCACAGCCGCTTCCTTCCCTCTTCCTTTTCTATCCCTTCTAATCCTCCCATTCCCCCACAAGTCCCCTATTCAGCATAGCAGGCGAGACCGCCTGGGCGAAGTACTGGTCCTTCTTCCCAGTTGGGTTCCCCCGACCCAAAATCTCACGCTCCAGGACCTGCCATTGAGGTGGTAGTGGTGGGGTCCCTCACGGAGACGGGGGAAAAACGAACCCTGAAAGGTAAAGATTAAGAAAGAAAGAAAGAAAGAAAGAAAGAAAGAAAGAAAGAAAGAAAGAAAGAAAGAAAGATTGGATTGCAGATAATAATAATAATAATAATAATAATAATAATAATAATAATAATAATAATAATAATAATAATAATAATACCTCAGCTATCCAGTGGTGCCAACTAAGTGGCCTGGCTATCAATTTCGACATTACAAATAATTGTGCTGTTGTCTAGCAACAGAAAAGGAATTCTACTGGACGGTTGCTATGGCTGAGTTAATGTGTCATGGCGTGACATGGAGTTCGCCAGTAAAGATGTTTAACATGCTAATAACAATGACATACAGTGCTAAGATTTTTGGCCACCCAAGCTCAGCCAGGACCTTTGAAATGGGGACCATTATTCGAACACTGCTACTGATCCACCGTGGCAACACAGGCTTGAGAATATTGACTTGGGACTGTCGAAGTACACCTGGATTGGTGGCGGAGGTGATGACTGTTTAAGAGACTTAAGAACGATGAAATGAAATGGCGTATGGTCAAAACTCCTGACCTTGCCGGGAATCGAACCCGGGACCCCTGTGATCAAAGGCCAGCACGCTAACCATTTAGCCATGGAGCCGGACTAAAGAACGATATTTTCGAATAAAGAATACACTTTACGCTACGGAGAGGGAAAACCAAGGTAAACGGGAGAATGACAGTCAAAATACAATCGGAGGAACAAGAGTTAGGCAAGGGAGGTTAGAAGGAAAGTATGCAGATTATTGGTTTAAGAGGATATACGACTAGGCTAAAGATAGTCAGAAAAACAAAAACAAAAGGAAGGGGTCTAATTCTTCAAACAATAAAGGTGTCGAAAGTGTATCACTGCTCACCCATGGCGCACTATCAGCTAACATCGTGGCCAAGACTGAGCCGTCTCACTGCTGGTATTGTGATCATAGTCACGAGACCTTCGGGTTTACATGGAATCAAAACCAGACGTTTCAGTTTCAAAACCCCACATACATTAACCAAGAATCGAACCGCGGCTGACTTGGCGAAAAACCAGTAATGATGTTACTCGGATACATGCCCTTTCTCCGTCCATTAGGGATTAGGAGGAACTTATAATTTTGTTCATATTCCCGTTAAAATATAAATCACCGCCATCATCATTACAAATTTATAGAATAAATATATTGGAAAAATGGAAAGAAACCAACCTGCTTGACGTTGTACCGCTATCTCAACAGCGAAAAAGAACAGTGTGAATTGGTCTCGTTTGTGTGTGGCCACGTGGGGGGTAGCGAGCGCAGCATACATCTCTTACGTACGTACCGTGCGTATCGAACATAGCGTAGCGTTCTGTACTGCCTCAGTTAAGGCGGCTGCGTTTCGACTGAGAACAAACGTATGTGAAACTTTTGAAGAAAAGAAAAAATAAAGATTAAGCTTTGTCCCTCCGATTTGAATTTCACATAAAACTAGAAAGCCATCGGATGGCTATGATCAACATTCACGCAAAACTACAAGCTTGCTTTGCTGAGAAAAATAAAGGGCCACAAAGGGCGTTAGACTTCACAATCCTGATACCATTGGAGTGAGAAGAGAACAATGTTTGCCCAAGGGTGGTCGTACCGGAAGGATGAAAGTGAGTAGTATGGCACCAGTAAGTGGAAGCAATTCTACACAGACTGAGTAGTGACACAGTGGTCATCACGCTATCTATAACATTGGGAACCTCTGTGAAATATGGCAACCTGTGGCCAAGATGTTATTATGATTGTGCTTTAAATCCTTCCGTACTTTACTTCCCATTCGAGTAAGGCCACTTGTTATCAGGACTATACATTGCGTCAGATGAAATATTTTGTGTGTTTTTCGCCTGTTATCGCACATATTACGAGAGCTTGACGTACACAACCTTAATATAGCATCAGTCCTAAAGATCAGTGCAATACCCTTTGCTTAAAAGCCGAATTTAATACAAAAGATAACATTACAATTTTAAGAGCATAGGTTCTACTCACTGCCACTTCTTCCTAAGAGACCAATTCACACTGTTCTTTTTCGCTGTTGAGATACCAGTATGACGGCAAGCAGGTTGATTTCGCTACATTTTTCCAATATATTTGTTCTATAAAATTGTAATGATGATGGTGGTGATTGGTATTTTAAAGGGAAAGTGAACAAAATTATGAGTTCCTCCCAATCCCTAATCGACGGAGAAGGGGCATGTATCCGAGTAACATCATTACTGGTTTTTCGTCAAGACAGCCGCGGTTCGAATCTTGGTTAATGCATGTGGGGTTTTGAAATTGAAACGTCTATGTGATTTTGATTCCATGTAAACCTGAAGGTCCCGTGATTATGAACACAATATCAGCAGTGAAATAAAATACAAAAATCGCCTCTTTTCGGAGGAGAAAGTGTTCTGACTCCTCAAATAATGAGGATAACGGATAAAGAAAAGGAAGGGCTAGAAAGGGCATGAATATGAGACTTCCTAGCCTCACAAACCTAATACCGTCGATGGTAGAAGAGATCAAAACTGGCCAAGTCTGCCCGAACTGGAAGCGATATCAGACTCAGCTGGTGCCTCGTGATCGCTTATGCGAGCCTGTACAATATGAGGAAGATTGTTTTATGGACA
This sequence comes from Anabrus simplex, assembly GCF_040414725.1. Lineage (NCBI taxonomy): Eukaryota > Metazoa > Arthropoda > Insecta > Orthoptera > Tettigoniidae > Anabrus > Anabrus simplex. The sequence goes on from NC_090265.1 coordinate 220,505,231, forward strand.
CAGTACATCGGCCTAACGTGGTGTTGTAAATCAGTTGCAGACTCCACGATAACCGATAAAGGTTAACCTCGACGAGTTTACCGTATGCCGCATCTAACTGTAGTAGTCGTTGCTGAGGCAAGTTATTTTGCAGATGCATAATTTTAAATGTTGTGTATTCCATGTATACTATAATAGTCAAATTAACTTTCCTCTGTATAGTACAGAATAAAGCCTCGGTGGCTCAGGCGACAGCGCGGCGGCCTCTCACCTCTGCATTTTGTGGTTTAAATCCCGGTCACTCCATGTGACATTTGTGCTGAACAAAGCGGAGGCGGACAGGTTTTTCTCCGGGTACTTCGGTTTTCCCTGTCATCTTTCATTCCAGCAACACTCCCGATACCATTAGTTCCATTCCTGACCCGGACGAATGACTGGAAACAGGCTATGGATTTTCAATTTCAATACAAAATACATCTTGATTGTATTTATCCCCTTATACTACTGCTGTATTGTGAGGATATGGTTTGCTTAGAAGTCATAGCTTTCAGTGTTGTCTAGTTGCTTAACAACGTGGACATTTTAATCGAGCCGTCGTGCTGGGTAACTTCGATGGTAGAGTACCGTCCTGCGCCCAAGTTGGTGAGTTTGATTTGGCGCAGTCTGGTAGTAGTTAACGGTAGTCTACTGATGTGCGCCAGCCTCATGAGGGTAGATTTACTGACGCATACGAAAACTCTTCTTCTTCTTCTTCTTCTTCTTCTTCTTCTTCTTCTGTTTACCCTCGAGGGTCGGTTTATCCCTCGGACTCAGCTAGGGATCCCAGCTCTACCGCCTCAAGGGCAGTGTCCTGGAGCTTCAGACTCTGTGTCGGGGATACAACTGGGGAGGATGGCCAGCACCTTGCCCAGGCGGCCTCACCTGCTATGCTGAACAGGGGCCTTGCGGAGGGGGGGGGGGATTAAGATTGGAGAGGATAGACAAGGAAGAGGGAAGGAAGCCGCCGTGGCCGTAAGTTAGGTACCATCCCGGCATTTGCCTGGAGGAGAAGTGGGAAACCATGGAAAACCACTTCCAGGATGGCTGAGGTGGTAATCGAACCCACCTCTACTCAGTTGACCTCCCGAGGCTGAGTAGACCCCGTTCCAGCCCTCGTACCACTTTTCAAATTTCGTGGCAGAGTCGGAAATCGAACCCGGGCCTCCGGGGGTGGCAGCTAATCACACTAACCACTGCATCACAGAGGCGGACATACAAAAACTCCTGTGTTAAAAAATTCCGGCACTTCACCATATCCGAAAACCGTTACTGGACGTAACATCAATAGCATTATTTATTAACTATTATTATAGCAATAAGGCCGATAGTGTAGCGGGCTTGATCATGATCGTTAAGGCATCAAGTCTATATGGTCTGGTATCGTGGTTAGTTGGTTCGAGCCCCAGTGGTGGAAAATAATTTCACCATCAGAATATTGGCCAGCTGGGTAGGATAGGTGGTGGTGAACAATTTATAATCACTAGATTGCGTGCCAAACGCCTGGATTCAATTCCAAACCTCTCCGCAGTATTCGCATGGAGTGAGGACACGACGCTGTTGATAGTGATTTGTTCGTCAGATGGAGACGTAAAGCCTTGAGCAGATCCCTTAGTGTTATTCTACAGGAGTAGGCTATGGGCCTTCGCCAAGTCTCACTCTCACCACCACCACAACCACCACACATCCAACGCGCCCATCGTCCATGGGTGTCAACTAGAAAGACTTGCACCAAGCAGAATATCCAGAATATGCAGGTTGTTTGGAGATCTTCCAAGAAAATCTGAAATTGTCACACTGCCTTACTCAAAAGACGACATTTTCCATCGCAGGGGCAATTCTTCACCAACATGGGTTCTTGCCCACATAAAGCTGCTAATTGCCAGTGGACAGCTATACACTCGCCAGAACAAAGTTCAAAGCAAATTTAAAAATTGTCATTATGAACAGTGAGGGACCAAGTCGTATACTAGAAAATTAAAAATGCCGGGCTGAGTGGCTCAGACGGCTGAGACCCTGGCCTTCTTACCTCAACTTGGCAGGTTCGATCTTGGTTCAGTTCGGTGGTATTTGAAGGTGCTCACATACGCCAGCCTCGTGTCGGTAGATTTACTGGCACGTGGAAGAAATCTTGTGGGGACTAAATTCCGGCACGTCGGTGTCTCCGAAAACAGTAAAAGTAGTTAGTGGAACGTAAAGCCAATATCATTATTATTATTATTATTATTATTATTATTATTATTATTATTATTATTATTATTATTATTATTATTATTAAAATAAATATTGTTTGTACGGAAATTTCATTGAAGTTCAGATTCCTCCTTATCATCAAGTTAATATTTCCTGTAAAGATTACTCAAAAGAAAGAGTCTCTGTAGCTCAGGTGGCAGCACGCCGGCTTCTCACCGCTGGGTTCCGTGGTTCAAATCCCGGTCACTTTTTGTGAGATTTATGCTGGACAAAGCCGAGGCGGCACAGTTTCTCTCTGGGTACTCCGGTTTTCCCTGTCATCTTTCATTCCAGCAACTCTATCCAATATAATTTCATTTCATCTGTCAGTCATTAATTATTTTCCCAGAGGAGTGCAACAGGCTTCGGCAGCCGGCACAATTGTATTCCTCGCCGCTAGATGGGGGCTTCATTCATTTCTTCCATCGCTGACCCGGTCGAATGACAGGAAACAGGCCGTGGATTTTCATTTCATTCTTCAAATAATAATAATAATCGTATGGCCTCAGCTACCGTGTGCAGACATTTCAAGTTGACGCCATCTGGCTGTCTGCTCGTCAATTTCGACGTTCCGTTTTACTCTAGGCCCACTAGATGGCAGACCGAGTAAACCGAAACTCTCTTGGCTCTCTTGGGCGTCTATGGCTGAGATTTAATTAATTTTGTCTGGTAAACACCAAATGTGTCACCAGAGATCTTTTACATGCCGACATCGTACGACATGGGAATGGATGTTTTTAAAATCCGACTACCTCTGCCGGGTTTGAACCCGCTATCTTGGGATCCGGAGGCCGACACTCTACCAACTGATCCACAGAGGCAGCCATTCTTCAAATGAAAACTGGCTTCTTGATATCGAGGGCCACAAAATGATTCTCTTTTCAACCATCGTCAATAAATGCTAATGAGAAACATTAAACAGCCATACATAGACGCATTGATTTTTCAATGGCTATAATAATAATAATAATAATAATAATATGAAGAAAAAAGAAGAAGCGCTAGCCTGCTATTTTCAGAAAGGGATTGTTTATAGGTATGCTTTTAGATCCTCCGAACTATATATTAGGAAGTGAATCTCCCTGATCATATATCAATTTCAAAGCGATGAATTTCCGCAGAAGATAGGTCTACATGGAGTGGGAAAAGAGTTCTGGCTGTAATGTAGTATGTGTTTGCGACACCGTGAACGGGAGACCTAAGATTCACCGCCATCTAGCACCACGTGTGACGTCACGCAAAGCCGAACATAGCCGACTCCGCTCCGACCCGAAACAGTTCACTGTAGCATGTGAGGAGCCAGCGGCTAGCGCGCACTGGGACTCGCATTAGTGTACATGTACATTTAAGAAAATACTGAGATATACACTTTCACTGTATTACGCATGATGACATGAGATCATCTTTTGAAGTATATTTCAAAATTCGAAGTTCTTTTTTCTTTTCAGAAATATAAATACAAAGTAGAAAATAAATTTTATATTAAATATCACTTTGTCAGAAACGTAATGTTGAACTTCATCGGGATAGGAATATCTCATAAAATAATTTTATTCAGAACTGTTCTGTTAGTTTTGTGCCTTCAGTCAGAATCCTTGGAAAACTCTCTGTAAATAAGGAATATTTATTCACTGTTACAAAAAGAATATTTTCATGACAGCAAACAATATGTGTAATTCAGTGTAACTTTATTATTGATGTAAAACGAAGATTCGTTTAGATACCAGTATTCAATAAAAAATAAAATTGTACAATAAAATACACAGTTATTATTCGTGAAGAGCTATTTATTTATTTATTTATTTATTTATTTATTTATTTATTTATTTATTTATTTATTAATGTCTTTCTGTACATGGCGGGGCTCAGGCTATGAAGCCTGATATTATGCCAAACCATATAATTGTACACCTGTGTAAACAGAACATTATAACTACTTAAAATTAGAAATAAGTTTAATATAAATTAAAATTAGCGTGAAATGTAATTTAACTGAAAATATAAAGTATCATAATTTGTTTTTAACATTTTAAAATGAATTTATATTATTTACTATTATTAAAACTATACCTCGAAAATTGTCAATGTTACTAATCTTACATTTACATTTTATTCATTTGACTTAATCTAACATTTGAGGGTACTTCTTGGTGTAAATTATTCTGATTGTAGATAAAAGTTCCAGCACATTCTTTTGAATACCTTTAGGTTGCTTATGTCTCTAATTTCAGCCGGGAGGGAATTCCAGGAACGTATGATCCCCGGTACAAATGAGTTGTTATACATCCTACTGTGGTGAATGGGGATGGACAACAGGGATCGTGTTGATGACCTTGCGGGTGTTCTGCCTGAGGGGGAGAGGTAGCTGAAATCTATTCTCAGGTAGTCTGGTTTACCTGTTTGCAATATTTTGTGCAGAAGAGAAACAGCATGGTGCTTGCGTCTATCGCATAATCTTAACCAGGACAGCTGATGGAGGAATGGGCTGATGTGGGAATGGAGCGGAACATTTAGAATGAAATAATGTCTTTAGTTAATCTCCGTTTCAACCCAAACCTCGTAATTATCTCTGTTTCTGTTTATATCTCCATAACAGTGGTGGTGATTATTAAAAACCAAACCCCAAACCCCATGGCACTACAGCCCTTGAAGGGCCTTGGCCTACCAAGCGACCGCTGCTTAGCCCGAGGGCCTGCAGATTACGAGGTGTCGTGTGGTCAGCACGACGAATCCTCTCGACCTGTATTCTTGGCTTTCTAGACCGTGGCCGCTATCTCACCGTCAATTCTAATCACGTAGGTTGAGTGGACCTCGAACCAGTCCCCAGGTCCAGGTAACCGGGGCCTCCGGGTAAGAGGCAGGGACGCTACCCCTACACCACGGGACCGGGGTGGTGATTATTGCTTTAAGAAAAAATACAACTGGGCAACCATCAACGCTTAACAAACTGATCACAGAAAGAAGTCCGACACTTCAACAAATGAAGGAGTCGGCCAAAGAAAGACAAGGGTCACAAAGGGCGTGAAAATGAAAAACTCCGTAGCATTCGCAGATGTAATACCGCCGGGGTCGGAAATGAACAAAAGTTGATCAAGAGAGGTTGGACAGGACTAATGGAAGTGTGGAGTCTGGCACAACTAAGTGGAAGCAATGACAGGACTCAGCTAAGGGCCTCGTGGTCGCCAATCCACGCTCCCAAGCTGAAAGCCCCAGGGACCCCTTTTAGCCGCCTCTTACGACAAGCAGTTGATACCGTGGATATTATATTCTACAGACCCTGCAACATCAGAGGGTACAGGGCGAGTTGGCCATGCGGTAACGGGCGCGCAGCTGTGAGCTCGCATCCGGGAGATAGTGGGTTCGAACCCCACTGTCGGCAGCCCTGAAGATTGTTTTCCATGGTTTCCCATTTTCATATCAGGCAAATGCTGGGGCTGTACGTTAATTAAGGCCACGGCCACTTCCTTCCCATTCCTAGGCCTTTCCTATCCCATCGTCGCCATAAGACCTATCTGTGTCGGTGCGACGTAAAGCAAGTTATAAAAAAACCTCAAAGGGCTCCATGAAAACGTTATGTATTACCAACAATAAGCCTATACAGTACTTCAGTGTAAATTTAATAATAAAGATTTCTATATTGGATATATAATTCTGAATTTTTGAAAATAATGCGCATAGCTACAACACATGCAAATGTTTATTTAACACATTATTCTACGCTGCTATTAGCTCCGTAGCTTAATGGTCAGCGTCAAGACCTGCATTTCAGAACGTCATAGGTTCTATTCCCGGCCGGATCACTTTTTAACTGCGTCTAGTTAATTTAATTCGGGGACTGAGTGGATTGTTTTGATAGTGGTTTAACCTCGCATTAACGCATTTTTAGGGCAGCCGACGGTGGGATTCAAACCCACCATCTGCCGCATGCAAGCTAACAGCTGCGCGACCCTAACCACATGGCCAACAAACTCGGTACTTGTAATATTGAATTCATCCCTCCACACATATATTTGGCGTTAAGAAGGGCATCCGGTCGTAAAGCAGGCTCCAGTCCACATGTGCTGCACAGTTGGCACCCGACTTCACAAGGATGTGGGAAAAACAGAAGAAGATTAGGAAAATTCTATGGCACTATTGCTTTCCTATTGCATCATTCTGTTATAGCTTGAACATTTTTTAAACTCAGAAATGTTTGTTTGTTTGTTTGTTTGTTTGTTTGTTTGTTTGTTTGTTTAAAGGGGCGTAACAGCTGTAATCGGAAAATTCGGAACTAGTATCCAATCTAGAAATCTTTAATATTAACGTTTCACTGAAGTACTGTATAGGCTTATTGTTGGTAATATATGAAGGGGTTAAAGTCAAAGTGGTGTAAGTCAATTTTCGGTAGAAGTTGACTTAGGCACAGAAAGGCGATGTAGAAATAAAAAACTGTTCATAGAAAAAGTGGAGTAAGTCAGAGCTTCACTCATTTCGTCGTTAGATGGCAGCACAAGTTAGACTGGTAATGGATCATCTGTTTTGCTGATAACTGAAGTGGTGTGAGTCAGACTTACACCAGTGTGGTTGTAATTGTTCCGCGATTTTCATCGAGTGTTGAATGCATGCGTGAATACTCAAAGAAACGATGGATTCTGAAATAAGTTTAAGTGATCCGTTGGATGAGCTGGAGTCCAGTGATGAATGGGAGCGTGAACAAGGAGAAAACACATCAGAAACAGATGATGGTAAGTACTATTCACCTTCTAACCTCTCAGTTACTCACCTACTAACCTATTTTGTTGCAACGTTTTTAGCAAGTACTTACATTAGATTATGCCTTAGGTCCTTTTGGTCTACTATTCCCTGAATAATACACCTTTGTAATCGGTTCGGAAAAAAAGAAAGGAAAAATGGAGAAAAATGCATGAAGAGTGATGTTTTTAGTGAATTTTCTGTGATTATTGAAAATGGTCGTGTTGAGTATCGTTTTTCACGTAATTTTGAATGCTGAATCGAAGCTTCCCCTGCAGTTTTTTATTTCGGTAGTAAGTGTAACAAGATGTTTGTTGTTTCAGAATCAGAAGCAGATGAAGAGGTAGACGGCGGACGCCAGCGCAACCATTCCAGCGAATTTCCTACTGCTGGAACTTCTGAGAATCGAGAAAACGCTCACCCGAGAACGAGGAAAAGACAAAAACACGAAAGTAAAGCTCAAAAGCGAAAGCGAGCACGAAATTCAGGGCTCCCGTACGTGTCCTCTAGAGGAAAAGAAGTGGCCGGTAAGCTGTATCAGAACTTTGATTGTAAATGTAAAAAAAAGTGTGTGGAGAACGTACCTGAAGTGGCGAGGCGAGAAATTTTCGACACCTTTTGGAAGCTAAGCAGTTTTTCTGAACAAAACGTATTTTTATGTGGTTTGATTGTGCAACAGAAACCTAATGTAAGACGCCGACGAAATTCAACGAGAAATGCAAAGTCTGTTTCAAACAGCTTCAGATTCCAAGTCAGAGGCAATAGCGTTACTGTGTGCAAGCGTTTTTTCTTACAAACACTCCAAGTTTCGGATGGGCGAATGACAAGGGCAATACAAAAAGTACGAGAGGGTCAACAACCAGGAAGTGATGGCCGAGGACGCCATCCCCCCAAAAATAAAACACCGGAGGCTGCCATGAATGGTGTGCGTGACCACATAGCATCTTTCCCATCGTATCAATCGCACTACAGTAGATCAGAGAACCCTAACAGGAAATACCTTCCTCCTGACATGAATTACGTACAATGTATGAACCGTACAAAGAAAAGTGCACGGAAAAAGGTGATATTCCTGTTTCTGAAGCCATCTACCGTCGAACCTTTAGCAATGAGTTCAACTTGCATTTCCACCGGCCTCATAAAGATACGTGCACCAGATGCGATGTGCTTGACAAGAAGATTGAAGTGTGTGAAGATGAAGACGAATCTACAAAGCTGAAGGCTGAAAAAGAATTACACCTCAGAAATGCCGAAAAGGTGAGAGAGGCTAGAGATCGGGACAAAGTGAAAGCACGGGAAGACGAATCTTTCTATGGTCTGACATTCGACCTCGAAAAGGCTTTGCCATTTCCTGTTTTGACGACGTCCGTGGCTTACTATAAGCGGAATATGTATTGTTATAACCTTGGCTGCCATGAACTTGGAACAGGTTTAGGCTTCATGTTCTGCTGGGATGAAACGATCGCTTCTCGTGGGTCTCAAGAGATTGGTTCCTGTATCGTCAAACATCTTGCAGCAAGAGCGTCATCTGCTAGGCACATAGTGTTGTACAGTGACGCATGCACGGGCCAAAACCGTAATATTAAGTTTTCCTTGTACCTCATGAAGTACATACAGGGCCCTCAAAGCAATGCAGAAATTATCGATCACAAATTTATGGTAAGTGGCCACTCTTTTCTACCCAACGACGCTGAATTTGGATCAATTGAATCGTACGCAAAGAACAAGTCCATTTATACTGCAGACGACTGGTACAGTATCATAATGAAGTGCCGAAGGAACAATCCATTCATGGTGACGAAAATGAGCCGAGAGGATTTCAAATCTGTTGCAAAGTTGGAAAGTTGTATCACGCGACGAAAGAAAAATGAGAACAACATTGCTGTTAATTGGTTGAAAATTCAATGGATACGAATTTTGAAAGATCAACCTTACACTCTCTTCTACAAAGAAACTGTGAATGAGGATATCCCATTTTCTAAAGTAAATCTAAAGGCAGCAAAGCCCGGTAGGCGACATTCTCTGGCCAACGTTTCTCAAGATGTTTTGTACCCAAGGGGAAGGCCTGTTACCGAGGCTAAAAAGAAAGATATGCTTGATCTTCTGCCATACATTCCACCAGTGAAACATGAATTCTTCGTTTCCCTGCGAACCACTATTGAAGAAGGTGAGGAGCTTGTAGATGTTGGACCTCTGGAAATTGTGGAAACCACATATCCTGATGAAATAGACTGAATCCGTATTGCCATGTTAAAAACATTAAGACTCCATTCGTGATAAAAAATTAAATTGTTTGTATTATTCTTATACTTTGTGTAATGTTCAATAAAAATGTGTTTGAGAAGTGCAAGTCAACTTTACATCATTTTGTTGATGTCCATAGTGGTGTAAGTCTTTGGTTTTAGGTCATACAGTGGTGTATGTCACAGGCTTTGGTAAGGCACAGTGGTGCAAGTGACTTTGGTTAGTGCGTGAGGTACAACTTTTGAGCAAAAAAAATTTCAAATCAAGCCTAATCCCTAAGTTTGGACCTACGTAGTACCTCTAAAACAATACCATCACAAAAACTTGTCTACTGAATTAACTACAATACCTTTCGCATTATGCTCATTTCCTAAAAACGATGATAAAGTGACTTACACCACTATACCTTTAACCCCTTCATATAACGCCTTCATGGAGCCTTCTGAGTTTGCGGGGTCTGTAGAATATAATATCCACGGTATCCCCTGCTTGTAGTAAGAGGCGGCTAAAAGGGGTCCCTGGGGCTTCAGCTTGGGAGCGTGGGTTGGCGACCACGAGGCCCTTAGCTGAGTCCTGTCATTGTTTCCACTTAGTTGTGCCAGACTCCACACTTACATCAGTCCTGTCCAACCTCTCTTGATCAACTCTTGTTCATTTCCGACCCCGGCGGTATTACATCTGCGAATACTACGGAGTCTTTCATTTTCACGCCCTATGTGACCCTTGTCTTTATACAATTTTATTACTTACTGAGAACTGATATCTACTTTAGCAATAAAATTACACTGAATTTTAAACATATCGAGAAGCCTCCATGGCTCAGGCGGCAGCACGCCGGCCTCTCACCGCTGGGTTCCGTGGTTCAAATCCCGGTCACTCCATGTGAGATTTGTGCTGGACAAAGCGGAGGCGGGACTGGTTTTTCTCCGAGCACTCCGGTTTTCCCTGTCATCTTTCATTCCAGCAACATTCTCCAATCTCATTTCATTTCATTAATCATTCATTAATCATTGCCCCAGAGGAGTGCGACAGGCCTCGGCAGCCGGCACAATTCCCATCCTCGCCGCTAGAAGGGGGCTTCATTCATTCCATTGCTGACACGGTCAAATGACTGGAAACAGGTTTAAACATATCGTTTGCTGTCATAAAATGAATAAATATTCTTTATTTACAGAGAGTTTTCCAAGGATTCTGGCTGAAGACACAAAACTAACAGAACAGTTCTGAATAAAATTGTTTGATGATATATTTCTATACCGCTGAAGTTCAGCATTATGTTTCTGACAAAGTGATATTTACAGTAGTATAAAATTTATTGTGTAGGCGTACTTTGTATTTATATTTCTGAAGAAAAAACTTTGAATTTTAAAATATACTTCCAGTTATTTTCAACAATTTTCAATAATTATTAAATGATCTCATTTCATCATTTATAAAATGCGTTTCTTAAATTATGACACTGCGAGTCCCATTGCGCGCGCAACCGCTGGCCTCTATTGGGTGCTGGAGTAAGATACTGTTCCGGGTCGGAGCAGAGTCGGCTATGTTCGGCTTTGCGTGACGTCACACGTGGTCCTAGATGGCGGTGAATCTTAGGCCTCCCCACCGTGAACAGTATGGCGTGTATTATAAAGTTGCTCATTTAGTCACCAGATGTCAGAGGAATTATCTTTTGTAGCCAGATGTTGCTCAACACAGTATTGCAAGATTAGAGATGTGGCATTACGTTATTAAGTGGCTGTGCTCTATATTCTGGCGGGCTTCTTCGATGAATGGTCAACGTAGTGGCCTTCGGTTCAGACAGCTCTCAGTTCGATTTCCGGCCAGGCCGAGGATTTTAACTGTGTCTGATTAATTCCTCCAGTTGGAGTGTGTTTGTTTCCGTCATAGTACACATATTCATCAACATACAGTACATCACCCTACCAATCACCTCAGAATACATCCCTCCATAGGTGTGGCGTCAGGAAAGGCATCCGCCCGTAAAACTGGGCTTCATTCAATGTAAATAGTATCGACCCAAGTAACTGGGCAAGACATTATTATTATTATTATTATTATTATTATTATTATTATTATTATTATTATTATTAAAACCGAGCTCGATAGCTGTAGTCACTTAAGTGCGGCCAGTATCCAGTATTCGGGAGATAGTGGGTTCGAACCCCACTGTCGGCAGCCCTGAAGATGGTTTTCCGTGGTTTCCCATTTTCACACCAGGCAAATGCTAGGGCTGTACGCTAATTAAGGCCACGGCCACCTCCTTCCCATTCCTAGCCCTTTCCTGTCCCATCGTCGCCATAAGACTATCTGTGTCGGTGCGACGTAAAGCATCTTGCAAAATTATTATTAAAAATACAGGTGGGAACAGGTGAGGGACTGTCCGGCTGGGTTTTCGTGACGTCACTTAAGGTGAAATGAAAGACATGTTCGATATGTTTGTTTATCTAGTTGGTCACCTAGCGACAGATGGCTAATTTACTCGTACATAGCCCGAACACGTCCGAACCGTACCACTCCGTATTATTCCATCATTCCATGTACTTGTGTAAGTCGTATGATTCTATACGGTTATAATTTGTGAACTTGAAGTCTGAGAAAAATTTTGATAGTTCTGATTGAATCTCGATTTCCAAATATACCAAACACGGTAATGTTTCAAAACTTTTGGTAATTTTCGATATTTCAATCAATCAATCAATCAATCAATCAATCAATCAATCAAGCAAGCAAGCAAGCAAGCGACCAACTAATCAAGCAATCATCACTGATCTGCATTTAGAAATGTTGGCTAGGTGGCAGATCCCCTATCACTTGTTTTTCCAGGCTTTTTTAATGGTTTCAAAGAACTTGGATATTTATAGAACACATTTTCTCCGCCAATCCGATTACACCGTCGTTCTTAACATAACACGAAAAGCATCCATGATTTTTGTTGTTGGTACCGGTATAGATCTCATACACTGTGTACATAGCTGACTGTTGATATTGTGACCATAAGCCACAGAACATCCAGTTGTAGGTTGCATTCGAACCAGAGGGAAATGACTTACCATTTCCAATTTTTACAATTTGCTTTACGTCGTACCCACACGGATAGATCTTATGTCGACGATGAGATAGGAAAGGGCTAGTAGTGGCAACGAAGCGGCCGTGGCCTTTATTAAGGTGCAGCTAGAGATGGGCACTATCGACTGATAACTAGTCGATAGTTTAAACTATCGTAACAGTCGACTACTTAAAAAACAAGTCGACTGAATTCAATCGCAGTCCCCGTCACGGATCTCTCCACGTTTCATTGTCCAGTCAGCACAAAACAAGTCGACTGAATTCAGTCGCACTTCCGTCACAGCGACGCGGAAGCGAATAGAATTATCGGTTATGGTTACTTCGGATATGTAATATATATGTTAACTGTATAGGTACCTACTTAATATGGCGATTTTCTCTTGTCATTTATGTGCTCTTTATTTCGTTGCATATTTCCTTATATTAATTAAGTTATTCATAAATAAGGCACAACTGTAATAATATTCTGCATAACTATAATAATAATCTAGAAAAAAGTTGCGTAATAGAGTGTGTTTGGCTATTCTCATATATATCTTGATTGTGTACTACAGCTACAAGTTACCGAGCTCGATAGCTGCAGTCGCTTAAGTGAGGCCAGTATCCAGTATTCGGGAGATAGTAGGTTCGAACCCCACTGTCGGCAGCCCTGAAAAATGTTTTCCGTGGTTTCCCATTTTCACACCAGGCAAATGCTGGGGCTGTACCTTAATTAAGGCCATGGCCGCTTCATTCCCACTCTTAGCCCTTTCCTGTCCCATCGTCGCCATAAGACCTATCTGTGTCGGCGCGACGTAAAGCAACTAGCAAAAAGAAAGAAAAAAAACAGCTACAAGTTTTACATATTATTATTGTTAGCATTGTTCAGGAATAGAGCCTCGTTGTTGTCTTTTTACGTTTCACTGTCCATTTAGCACCAAGAAAGGCCATTCTATGGTGTTGGTTTGTGTTAAGGGCATCTCTCTAGTTGCTAGCCCCGTGTACGGACGAGTGCGTAAATCGGATTTTAACCTGGGAAACTGTGAATTCCTCGATAGTGTGATTATATAATACTGGATTGGGGTAGGCACCCAAGGTACAGTAATATTGTGGTGTTTGCCAGGAATGAATGTAGAAAACCCCATGAAAACTACATTAAGGATATGGTATCCGCTGTCAGTGAATGGAATACGAACCTGGGATATCCAGGTATCTTATTCCTAATGTGGAGCGGAGTGGACTTCTCGGCTGCGAACGTGGGTCCCTCTGAATAAATTTGTAAGTCACTCAATATAACATTAATTATTATGTTCTAATGGGTGTCTATACAAGTGATTTCTAATTATTGGTAAACTGCGTTAAAATGAGTCGAATTCGTAAAAGCACGACTCTCCACTTTCGATAAGGAGAGTTTCGACTGGAAACATTCGAATGTTTTTCATGGACTGACTACTTGCGTTATATGAATACTTTCATTCGGCTGTTCAGTCTTCTCGACAGGAAGTAATGAATACATTTGTTCGACTGAAAACATTCGACTATTCAGTCGATAGTTAGAAGGGACTATCGCCCGACTAGTCGATAGTGGTTTTCAGTCGATAGTGCCCATCTCTAGGTGCAGCATTTCCCTGGTGTGAAAATGGGGAAACCACTTAAAGACTATTCTCAGGGCTGCCAGCAGTGGAGTTCGAATCCACTATCTACCGAACGCAAGCTCACAGTTGCGCGACCCTAACCGCACGGCCAACTCGCTCGGTCTTAATACTGTATTTCAAAAATTTAATAATTCACTGGCCAGTAGGCGTATTAGAACCACAGCGACGTTGATAAGGAAGTTGTGACGACGGGAAAAATAAGTAGAAGAAGGGAAATTCGCAGCTTCCTCCCTTAACACTATACAGTACATCTGGGGCAATGATCGCGATATTGGCGCCCGTGTAAAACTAACTAGGAACACACAGTAGGATAAACGCAAAAGTCGATTTATCAAAGGAGATGTTCAATAAATTTTCAACTTCTTTGAAATCATTGAAAAGACTAGGTAAACAATTTCAATTGCGATCACGATATTCTGTGAGAGAGAAGCGAGTTTTCGGATGAAATTATCTGTACATCGGTCTGGTTTTTCAGACCGACTTTGCTGTGAATGCAGATCAAGATCGTTGATTGATTGATTGATTGATTGATTGATTGATTGATTGATTGATTGATTGATTGATAGTGGGTATGTTAAAGAAAACCACAAACCTCAATATATGCCAACTGGGAACGTGCTAACCGAGTGGCATCGTTTCAAGCTTCTCAACGAGGTGGCCGCGGTTCGAATCCTGACAAATACACATGTTTTTTTAAATTAAAAGGTATATCTCTACAGTTCGGATTCTACGTTAAACTGGTTCCAACGTCGGCAGACACACAAAACTACGGTATATACTTGCCTGCTAGTGATGTATTTACATTTGAGTTTTGAGTTTTTAAGACGGACAGGAAACTTAAATGGGGACATTTAGAGGTAAGTTAAGCTGATTTTTACAGTTTTTAGCATGTCTACAATATAATAGCGAGTCAGTGGAATGGCATTCTACATCGCTTGTACCGGCATTAGAACAGTGCCATGTTAATGGCGTAATATGGTACTGTTATCACTGTCAGAGGTACAGTGGGTAAGATAAGTATTAATACATTATACGCATCTCTTATAAGAGACCAATGAAAAGAAAAATCATTTCTTCACTGTTATATGAACGTCATGCCGAGGATAAAGTACAGATACCAGTCACTGTGAGGATATTTTATGTTTTTATAACTAAACAAAACAAAAATCACTTTCTCGCTGCAAAAAAACTAAGTGTACTCGTCGACTTTTCGTACAGTTGATCTCAAAAATACTGTAAATTTACATTAGTATTTTTTATGCATTTCCCTTGCATCCACTATGGCCTGAATCCTTCTTGGCGTGGAGCCTGTAAGTTTCGCTGCCGTACCTTGATAAACCTGAGACCACTCACCTTTCAAATTTACTAATGAGTTATCCCCTTATAATAATAATAATAATAATAATAATAATAATAATAATAATAATAATAATAATAATAATAATAATAATAATAATGGCGTGTGGCATCCGGAAAGGTCTGGTGCAGGTCTTTTGATATGACGTCCGTAGGCGACCTGCGTGTCGTGATGAGGATGAAATGGTGATGAAGACGGCACATACACCAAATCCCCGTGCCAGGGGAATTAACCACTTATGCTTAAAATTCCCGACCCTGCCGGGAATCGAACTCGGGACTCCTGTGACCAAAGGCCAGCACCGTAACCATTTAGTCATGGAGCCGGGTGGGTATCCCCTTGATGAACATCTCCTTTTTCGCACGCGCCTCTCAAATAATGTCCAAAGATTTTCAGTTGGGTTAACATCTGGTGATACTGAAGGTGTTGGCAGCTGCATTTTACAAGAAGAAATAAGAAAAAGAAAATATATGATAGTATTCAGTCATTCGAGTTGACTTAACGAAAATGTATTTAAATATACTTAGAAGGAAGACAACATATACGAAGGGGGTTCAAAATATAATGCAACCCAGTCTTTTTCCTAAAAGCAAGTTGGCTTTATTGAGGAATCGAATACACCATGTTATTCCCCAATCCTTTTGCAACATTACCCTATTTTTCAACATAATCTCCGTCCAATACTACGGGATTACGCCACCGTAATATGAGGGCCTCTATGCCTGCATAGAACCACTCGACTGGTCGATGTCGGAGCCAACGTCGTGCTACATCGATGACTTCCCCATCATCCAAGTAGTGTTTCCCGCGGAGTGCATCCTTCACTGGACCAAACAGATGGAAGTCAGAAGGCGCGAGATCCGGGCTGTAGGATGGATGAAGAAGAACAGTCCACTGAAGTTTTATGAGCTCCTGTCGGGTGCGCAGACTTGTGTGAGGTTTTGCGTTGTCGTGGAGAAAGAGAAGTTCGTTTGCATTTTTGTGGCTACGAACAAGCTGAAGTCATTTCTTCAATTTCCTTAGAGTAGCACATTACACTTCAGAGTTGATCGTTTAACCCACGAGGGAGGACATCGAGCAGAACAACCCCTTCAAAGTCCCAGAAGACCGTGGCCATGATTTTACCAGCTGAAGGTACAGTTTTGAACTTTTTCTTCCTGGGAGAATTGGAGTGGCACTACTCCGTGGATCGCTGTTTTGTTTCTGGTTAGAAGTGCTGAATTAATGTTTCATCGCCTGTGACAAAGTTTGACAAGAAATTGTAACTTTCAGCCTCGGGGGGGGGGGGGGGGGGTGTTTGACTGTGATCTATCGATCACCTCGAACAAGGATGTCCGTACGTTCCAACTTTGCAGGCGTCACAGCTGTGTGCGGCCGGCCGGCAGGTTTGCTCGACCTTGTGATGAAATACGCCTCGCCTAACGACTCACCGTCTCCGTAGACATTCTGCAAACGCCTGTGAATATCTGTGATGCCCTGGTTTTCTGCCAATAGAAACTCAATAACTGCTCTCTGTTTGGTACACACCACCGTTACAGACGCCACTTTGGAGGCTAGTTATAGCGCTCCTACCTATTGGAAATTAATGAAACTCTATGAGACAAAGCGGGAATATTCAAAGATTTCCCAAACAAAATTCCAATTTGTTAAAACCGAAATTGGCCGAGAAATATAATGTGTTGCATTATAATATTGAATGCCCCTCGTACATGCACGGGGTGAATTGACTAAAACATGCATCCCAAATACGATATATCAGAAATGGAAGGTGTTATCGATGTGTTGTTTTTACAGAAATGAAATGTAACCAAGGGTTCATAATTGTAGCCCATACACATATTTTAATAATTATTAGAATGTATATTTGTTTTAGAAAGTTATATTTTTCAAATGGAACAATGCCTATCGACATTAACAAAATACAACTAGAGTAAATTACGAGGTGTGTTCAAGTTTTATTTTCTCAGAACTGGAAACAGATAGAATCATGCGATTTGTTTTAAAATAAGCGGGCACTCTTTGTCAGTACGTGACAGAGATGACAACGCTCTACGGCACAAAGAACCCTACCGGCAGAGGTGAGAATGAGGACTGTTTTTATAATTAAAATGGCAACGTTTTCATGAAAAGATCAGCATGTAATCATTCGTTTCCTTCATTTGCGTGGTGTGACACCGATCGAAATTCATCGCCAGTTGAGTGAGACATGGTTTCATGGATTTGTCTAATGTGCATTCGTGGATGCGACAGTTCAAAGAAGGCAGAACGTCGTGTCACAACAAACTAAGACAATCTCGCCCTCGCACAAGCCGGTCTGACGACATGATCGAGCGAGTAGAGAAAGTTGTTTTTGTGGATCGCCGCATGAGTGTGGACCAGATCGCTTCCAAAGTTGATATTTCCGTGGAATCAGCGCATACAATCCTGCATGACGACCAGAAAATGCGAAAAGTGTCCTCCAGGTGGGTGCGAACGTGACGCTCCTGGCGACTTTTGGCTCCTTCTAAAGATGAAGGACACTCTCCGTGGTCGTGCGTTCACTAGCCGTGGCGCTATGGCATCAGCGATTTTCCAGTGGTCAAAACAGACCTCTAAAGAAGCGTTCGCAGCGGACCTGGAATCATGGCGTCGACGTTGTGAAAAATGTATGCGGCTCCAAGGAGATTACGTCGAGAAGTTACACAAGTTTCATAGTTTTCGTGTGATTATTGAGGAAAAAATCGGAGGTGTTATAACTTGAATGCACCTCGTAGAATGTCAGTAGTGGGATTTTCTTCAGTATTATAGTACAAGTAGTTTACGAGCTATCGTAGTTTGAAAATTGTAAATATCTGCAGTTGTCTGCTCCACGTGCCAGCGCAAAGTTAATAAAAATTGTGAATAAAGAATTTCTCTGAATTCTGAAGAAGAGAATTTGCCTTCAAAGATTGTGTTCAAAATAACGACCACCAGCTTCAATACAAGCTTCCAGTCTGCCAAGTGAAGGTGGATATACACGTTCTAGCATTTCATCAGACATGTCAGCGCAGGCAGCAGTACGGTAATACGTCATTTCGTATCATCTTTTCCCAGGGAAAAAATCTAAAGTGGTTAAATCTGGTGAACGGGCCGACCAAGATACAGACTCCCTTCATCCAATCCAACGATTTGGAAACAATCGGTGAAGATAACGTCGTCCGCTATACGCTGGGCAGCCATCATGCTGATAACACATGTTCCTCCTAGTCTCCAGTAGAACGTCTTCTAACATCTGTGGAAGATGGTCTGTTAGGAGATTGAGATACGTTTGGGAACCTAATGTTCCTTCTATGATAAAAGGGCCTATCAACTGATGGTTCACTATACCACACCACACATGTAAACTCCCCACAGACGAAGACGTTCCACCTGGCAAAGCCAATGGGGATTGTTTATGGAACAATATGTTTCGGAGATTGACTTGGCCTCGATTTGTAAATGTTGCTTCGTCATTAAACAAGATGCCTGATAAATCTGATCTATCTTGTCTTAATGGCTATGTATAAAAGTTAATACGATTCTCAAGATCGTTTCCATGCAGCTGTTGACAGAGAGACATGATACGGATGAAACTTATGCGGTGGAGAATGCGTAGAACACCTCCCAGACACAAGCCACCTCCTCGTACGAATGCACTGGAACTAACGTGCGGGTCTACAGCAACAGCAGATAAAACATTAATTTCACACTTTTTTCAATCACACGTTCGTTTCTGTTACGTTTTCCAGGTGTTACACTTCCAGTTTCACGTAATCGGTTGAAGAGGAACACAAATAATTTCGACATAGGTGACGTCTATTGGGACATCCAAACATGGCACAAAAATGAATAGCATTCTTCCTATTTTTTCCATATACCATTAACATGTCGATTTTTTCGGCATTGGTAAATACCATCTTCCACCACGTCCTACTTCTTGAACTATCGCAAACGTAGCCGACAAGTAAGTCGCATTGCAATCAGTGTACTGTAAAGGAAACAAAAAACGTAAGAACATCATAGTCTCGTAACTGAGTGGTTGAATGGAGCAGACAACTCTCAGTATTAACAATTTTCGAACTATGATTGCTCGTACTCTACTTGTACTAGAATTCTGAAAAGGCACCATTGGCATTCTAATTTAATCTAGTTTTATTTTGTTAATGTCAATAGGCATTGTTCCATTTGAAAAATATAACTTTCTAAAATAAATACAATTTCTAATATTTTTAAAAAAATCTTTGTATGGGCTACAATAATGAAGCCTTAGTGACACTTGATACCTGTGAAAACTGCATATCAATAGCACCTTACATTTAAAAATATTTGGGATGTAAGTTTTAACTGATTCACCCTATATATGTGTGTACTCACGGTACCCAGATGTTCTAGAAAGCTTCCGACGGCGGTCGAAACCTGCAGTATCTGGTCCGGTGATTCACGCTGATTACAATGATGCTTCACACATGAGGTTCCATCCCACTTCTGACACCACTTTTGTTACGAATAAAGCACTGTCTATTTTATCGATCTAATTTAATCTAGGATGACTCATTTGATAGGCCTACATACACAATTGTATTCAACCATGAATGACCATAGTCCGCTAATTGCTGTCTATTTATAAACTAGCTGTCCTCACAGCGGCGGACAGCTAGGTGGTCCACCTGGACTGGCTATAATCCTGATTGACAATCCACCTAGCGGGCGGATGTGGTTGAAATGTCATCTTTGATCCCTTTGGTTAGAATGTTGCTTATCAGTATAAAAAGTTATTCTGCGATATAACAAATGATAATTTTTTGGCATACTTTTGCACTTTTTGTCGATTTCGTATGATCAGTCATTATTTCAACTTTCAAGAAGGTTTTAGGTCAATATATGGCATTTTTAAGACATGTTAGATATTTTATAACGATTCTTTTAACATTTATGCATGTATTCCTTGCTGTCAGACTGATAAAATTCCACAAGCAGCAATATAAACAATTATACATTTTTCTTAGAGTTAAATTTGCTAAATATCTTTCATGACCAAGCAAACTGACCAACGTTTATTGTTGACTAACAAAGGGTAAGGAAATGATTTATACCTGTGATTCTTATGTTTTCGAGACAATTGCAAGAACACAATACAGAATTACAATGATTAGGACAAAGTATTTCCTAACGTGTCTCAAGCACAAGGAATGCACCAACCAGCCTTTGCACCCGCTTCTAAAGCCAGTTATTAATCCCCGCAAACTTCAAGACAAAACGAGAAGGGACTGAAAACAACAGTTATATAACTTTCCGCTTCAATACAGTTAGTTCTGTGCAAGAAAAATGCCAAAAGTGAATATACGACAAAGTCTAATTTTTAAATGAGCTAGTGAACGAATTCGGAAAAGATATGTTTATAATAAATGGGCGTGTTTTATTTTGTAAATTGTGCAGTGTTAAAATGAGCATGGAAAGGAAATGTATTGTGCAGCAGCACATTAAACGAGAAAAACATCTGAAATCCGTAACGAGTGCAAGGAACATGTTTTCCCAGGTTTTTTGGGGGCAATATGTCCATATTTATATACATTTCCAAAAACAGGGATATATTACTTGTGAAACCATTGTTATACAGTCAGTAGAACTGGGTTTGGTCTAATATTTTGGATGATTTTCTACGTATTTTATAGCATTTTAGCACAACAAAATTTTATTGATCATTTTTAGTGACGTTTTAGGTCAACGACATCCGCCACATACAGCCCACCTTTCATTTTCGTTCGCAAGTCCAGTTACCCCGTACAGCAGCTGTTGGCAGACAGATATGGGCACAAGGCTAGTGGCCATCATAACAGACGACTGCTTCTTTGCTCGATTCCAGAGGATGTCCACAACACTCTCGTTCAACAGAGTAAGTACTCAAAACTGCCAACAAAACAGCGGTCAAACAACAGGAACAATTCAATGGTGCTAAACAGCATTACAGTAATTCCTCACAACAACGCCAGTGTTAACACTGCTCCAATTCTTCTCACGCCAGCTGTTTCTCACACTGTCTCAACGACGGCCTGCAGTCCTCGGTAGTATACGCACAGTAGGCTACTCCGTACTTCAGCACGACTATACTCAGACTCCATAATTGGCGGCCATACACGTTTAAGTGAAAAACGGAATCATATGTATAGGTACTTTAAGGCATAAACAGGTTCCAAGAAGGATATTCCAGGAATCATTAATGAACAAGGGGAGTGTGTATGCGAGGATCTTCAAAAGGCAGAAGTATTCAGTCAGCAGTATGTAAAGATTGTTGGTTACAAGGATAATGTCCAGATAGGGGAGGTGAGTAATACTGAAGAAGTATTCAAATTTGCCTATGAGAACAATGGCATTTACAGTAAGCTACAAAAGTTGAAAACTAGAAAAGCAGCTGGAATTGATAAGGTTTCGGGGGATATACTAAAGACAATGGGTTGGGATATAGTACCATATCTGAAGTACTTGTTTGATTATTGTTTACATGAAGGAACTGTACCAAATGAATGGAGAGTTGCTATAGTAGCCACTGTGTATAAAGGAAAGGGTGATAGACATAAAACAGAAAATTACAGGCCAGTGAGTTTGACACGCGTTGCATGTAAGGTTTGTGAAATCATTATTTCTGATTATAGAAGATATGTTTGCGAAATGAATAACTGGTTTGATAGAAGGCAGTTTATGTTTAGAAAAGGTTATTCCACTGAAGCTCAACTTGTAGGATTCCAGCAAGATATAGCAGATGTGCTAGATTCAGGAGGGCAATTGGACTGTATCGCGAAAGACCTCTCTTAGGCATTTGATAGGGTAGATCATGGGAGACTACTAGCAAAAATGAGTGCAATTGGACTTGACAAAAGAGTGACTGAATGGGTGGCTCTGTTTCTATAGGCGAAGCGTTATCTGACCCTGTAATAATTAAGAGGGAAATTCCTCAAGGCAGTATTATTGGACCTTTATGTTTTCTTATATATATGATATGTGTAAAGAAGTGGAATCAGAGATAAGGCATCTTGCAGATGATGCTATTCTGTACAGAGTAATGAATAAGTTTCAAGATTGCAGTGGCGGTTCGTGTATGAAGGGCTGTTGGGCGCGGCCCCACCTCCTTTTCAAAAACATGTACCGTTATTTCACTCTGTAATTGATTACATAAAAAGATGGGCAAATGTAGGGAAGTCGAACTTATCGTGGTGTGCTGTTCAGTTATGCAATGTTATGTTTATTATTTCGGCTGTAAACATTTTGCTTTTCTATTTTCAAGAAAATGGCAACGGCTTTCAGACCGTGGCCGCTGTCCAGCACGCTCGATGTTTTCTCTTTAGTCGTGAGGCGTTCGGACTGTAACAGCAGAGCCCTGAGAAAGTCCCACGCTTTGCAAGAGTGCGGGGTGCGGGAGGAGCCTGGAAGAACGACGTAGGCTTGTCAGAGGAAGGAAGAGTGCAGGCGGATGTATGGTCTGCAAGCTTAGTATGGTCTGTCCGGCAGAGCCCTCAGTAGGCTCCTAGAGTTTAGCAAGGTTGCGGGGTGTGGGATGCGGGAGGAGCCTGGAAGGATGATATTGGCTTGTCAGGGGAAGGAAGAGCGCAGGCGGGTGTGTTGAACTCCAGAGCCCTCAGCACATCTCCAACCACTTTACAATGTACCTAGGCTTTTCCTCCCACGTCTTAAATTAATTGTTGCTAGAGATTAATTCCAAAACATTTTATAAAACAACTAATTCTATTATAGTGACTATTTAAACAATTCAGTTCTATAAAGAAGCTAAAATAAAGATTCAAAACGTAACCTTAACTTGATGGCACTATTTGTAGAGTAATCAAATTGTGAAATACGTTGTCAGGCTTTGAAATTTGAACAAGGAGAGAGAAATTCGGGAGTGCACTGCTTATTTGTTTTCATGAATGTTGTTATTATCACTTGTGATTGTGATCAGCGAAACAGTGCAGTTCCATAATAGTCGGGATTGCATTAGCTGTTAGCCTATTAATGTGTGTGTATAAATGCCATTGCAGTGTAGTTAAATCATTAATTAATATTGTAATGCAAGCAGATTTCTATTCAGCTAGTGCCATCGGATTATTATTGTTATTATTTTCATTCATTTAAAAGTATCGTGGTGCTGGTCAGTGAAAACTCCACCGATTGGGAAGGGGAAAGAGATGGCGGCACAGCCCTGCCAGAGAAAAATGTCACGAACCGCCAGTGCAAGATTGTGAGCAACTGCAAAATGACCTCGATAATGTTGTGAGATACACAGTAGGCAATGGTATGATGATAAACGGTGTTAAAAGTCAGGTTGTGAGTTTCACCAAATACAGTAGAGACAATACGCGACACTTACGGATTTAGCCTTGCTAAAATGGGAGACAATTCGACGGTGGCGCTCCTAGTGACGACCTGAAAAAATCGCGCTAAATTCAAATATCAATGGAAATGTATATACGGAAATGGATAAATAAATTACGTCTAGAAAGAAAGTGTTATTGAGATATTAACTTCGAAGTTGCTAAAGCAATTCTGGATAAATGAATGAAGAATTATTTAAAAGGTTATTATTCAAAGACTGAAATTACACATATAAACAAGATGTGAAATGTCATCATCATCATCATCATCTGTTTACCCTCCAGGTTCGGTTTTTCCCTCGGACTTAGCGAGGGATCCCACCTCTACCGCCTCAAGGGCAGTGTCCTGGAGCTTCAGACACTTGGTCGGGGGATACAACTGGGGAGTATGACCAGTACCTCGCCCAGGCGGCCTCACCTGCTATGCTGAACAGGGGCCTTGTGGAGGGATGGGAAGATTGGAAGGGATAGGCAAGGAAGAGGGAAGTAAGCGGCCGTGGCCTTAAGTTAGGAACCATCCCGGCATTCGCCTGGAGGAGAAGTGGGAAACCACGGAAAACCACTTCGAGGATGGCTGAGGTGGGAATCGAACCCACCTCTACTCAGTTGACCTCCCGAGGCTGAGTGGACCCCGTTCCAGCCCTCGTACCACTTTTCAAATTTCGTGGCAGAGCCGGGAATCGAACCCGGACCTCCGGGGGTGGCAGCTAATCACGCTAACCACTACACCACAGAGGCGGACGATGTGAAATGTACTGCTGTGAAATGGGTTGATCTTTCATTTATGCATTACTTTTTTAGCTTTAGCATTCCTGCCTGAACTCTCACGGTTGGATTAGTCTTTTTTCTCATTTAAAAACATTGTATCATCACATTAATAAACTTGTCAATAAAAATATCGCCACATTCCTTACACATATGATGCAATGAATTAACATTTAATAGCTGGACAATTTTCCCCTTAACATGAAGCCTACTAACAGAAAGAAAATCTATAAAATCCCGCCTTTAATCTGAGAAGAGGGATAAAAGAAAGAAAAGTATGAAAATGTTGTCGATAGCGATGCTTTGAGGAATATTTATGTACAATTAGGGTAAAAATGTAACATACCCTTGGCTGTATACTCGAGGATTTTTAAAGTCGCTGGCCTTGAAATGATCTGAACAGATCGTACAATTCTTATATAAGCGTAACGTCCCTTCTTTCTTGTACACCTTATCCAAATCACTTCTGTGACATTTCAAAACCCACAGATCACACCTACAACAACACATCGATATTGAACGTTAACTGCTGTACTATACAATAAAACATGCGTATTACATTTTAAGCCAGTTAAAACACGGATCGATCAGGTCAGAAGATATTATTAGGTCAGAAGATTATGAAGTACTATAAAAATATCTGTCCCTGGAAGAATATATGTGCAAACACAATATTACCGGTACTTACATTTTCTTTTTACGAGGGAACCTGAAGAACGACCGCGCATTCTTCTCTACTTCATGGTTACTGCAGCCAAACACAGCACATACCTTTCCCCTCATGTTGAGAGGAGATATCAAGGAATGACACACGCTACTATTTAATTATGTCAACTCACTGAAAAAAGATAAATAACACCAAAAACTTCACACAAAAATACACGTGCTCTTATGACAGAATCAGTAGTTTTCAGGTCTACTCGCTAGAGAGAGCTCCAATAGCTGTCCTTCGATATCTCGCTCAGTGTCGCGTATTGTCTCTACTGTATTTGGTTTCACAAATAGGAAAAGTCCTCTCAGTTTTAATTACTGCATTGATGGGGGTGAAAGTTCCCATTTGGGGATCATTGTAAATACCTAGGTCTCAATATAAGGAAAAATCTTCATTGGTGTAATCACATAAATATGATTGTAATTAAAGGGTACAGATCTCTGCGCATGGTTATGAGGGTATTTAGGGGTTGTGGTAAATTTTTTTTACAACTTGCTTTACGTCGCACCGACACAGATAGGTCTCATGGCGACGATGGGAGAGGAAATGTCTAGGAGTGGGCAGGAAGCGGCCGTGGCCTTAATTAAGGTACATCCCCAGCATTTGCCTGGTGTGAAAATGGGAAACCACGGAAAACCATCTTCAGGGCTGCCGACAATCGGGTTCGAACACACTATCTCCTGAATGCTGGATACTGTCCGTACTTAAGCGACTGCAGCTATCGAGCTCGGTGGGTTGTAGTAAGGATGTAAACGAGAGGCCATATAAGTCTCTGGTAAGACCCCAAATAGAGTATGGTTCCAGTGTATGGGACCCTCCTCAGGATTAATTGATTCAAGAACTGGAAAAAATCCAAAGAAAATCAGCTCGATTTGTTCTGGGCGATTTCCGACAAAAGAGTAGCGTTACAAAAATGTTGCAAAGTTTGGGCTGGGAGGACTTGGGAGAAAGGAGACGAGCTGCTCGACTAAGTGGTATGTCCCGAGCTGTCAGTAGTGAGATGGCGTGGGAGGACGTCAGTAGACGAATAAGTTCGAGTGGTGTCTTTAAAAGTAGGAATTCAAGTTGGAATTGAAGATAACAAATTGGGGCAAATATTCGTTTATAGGAAGGGGAGTTAGGGATTGGAATAACTTACCAAGGGAGATGTTCAATAAATTTCCAATTTCTTTGCAATCATTTAAGAAAAGGCTAGGAAAACAAAAGATAGGGAATCTGCCACCTGGGCTACTGCCCTAATGCAGATCAGTAGTGATTGATTGATTGATTGACTGATTGATTGATTGATTGATTGATTGATTGATTGATTGATTGATTGATTGATTGATTGATTGATTGATTGATTGATTGATTGATTGATTGATTGATCAGTGGGACACTGACGGCAGTCGGCACTACTGCCGTTCCAGTCCAACTACTCACTCGGCACGCCGTTAGAGCAACAACTCCTCGTTCGCGGCTGCCTTTATATCTCGGGTGGTGAAGTGCTGGAAACTTCGCGATGCGACTTGAAATGGGAGCTTCTTCTCTCATATTGTAGAAGGTGCACGGGGAAACAAGACGAGACGAACAGTAGAGGGAGCGGCCGCCCATGCCCTCCAGGCCGCCTAGTAGGGCCCCGATCTGACTCACTAATCTCTTCGAGAAAATACCGAGGGGGCTAAGATAGAGCTGACGATCGATTGATCACGTAACAGTATAAACAGTGAAACCTGCCGAAATGGTCGCCGCTATTCGACGGTCGCCTTAAGAAAGGGTCATTTTTATCAGGACCGATTCATTTTCTCATAAGCCGTGTGTAAACATGCCCTCATTTTTTTTCTTTTTTGCTAGTTGCTTTACGTCGCACCGACACAGATAGGTCTTATGGCGACAATGGGACAGGGAAGGGCTGGGAATGGGAAGGAAGTGGCCGTGGCCTTAATTAAGGTACAGCCTGGTGTGAAAATGGGAAACCACTGAAAACCATTTTCAGGGCTGCAGACAGTGGGGTTCGAACCTACTGTCTCCCGAATAGTGGATACTGGCCGCACTTAAGCGACTGCAGCCCTCAATTTTAGCGATCACCTTCCACCGTGATAAACGGCCACACACATTTCGCACACTGATCTGTATTTCTCGGTAGACGATTTTGCAATGAATGCTGTAAGTAATTTACCTACACTCTTCTGATGTGCCATGGTAGCGGGCATACTTCATAGCTAACCGGCGGAATTCATGTAAAAAATCTTTCACTTTTGTAGGGCATAAGAAATGCATTTTCCTCAACCTATGTACACTGTCGCCTACCAACAAATTGTAAAATGCGAGGGCTGTAAATAAAGCAGTGGCAACGTAGTCCAGACACTCGTAGTGGGCATGCGCAAATAGGATATGGGAGCGGTCAGGTGGCGCTGTTGTCGGTGTGTAGTGTGCATTTGACTGGCATCCAGTTGGGAGTGTTGTTACTGTGCGGCGTTGAAGTGAAGTGTCGATTTCACCGCTATAAAGAATGTTTTCCAAAGGAGATCCGCGTTCGTGGATTAAAATTGAGGTTGCCCGTGGCAAAAATGCATCAGAATATTGTCAAGGATTACGTGAAGCCCGTGGCGAGAAGGCATTACCGTATAGGACGGTTGCGCGATGGATCAAGGCGTTTCATGCGGGTCGGAATGAGACTGCGGATTTGCACCGCACAGGTCCGCCGTCCATTCCTCAAGATCAGATTGACATCGTGAGTGGTCTCCTTTCCGTACAGCATCGATGGACTTTCCGGGAATTATCCGTGGAGGTCAGTCTCACTCATCGAACGCTACGGGCTTTACGTCGCACCGACACAGGTCTTATGGCGACGATGGGATAGGAAAGGCCTAGGAGTTGGAAGGAAGCGGCCGTGGCCTTAATTAAGGTACATCCCCAGCATTCGCCTGGTGTGAAAATGGGAAACCACGGAAAACCATCTTCAGGGCTGCCGATAGTGGGATTCGAACCTACTATCTCCCGGATGCAAGCTCACAGCCGCGCGCCTCTACACGCACGGCTAACTCGCTCGGTACTCATCGAACGGTGTGGCACATACTGACGAAATGTCTTAACACGAGGGAAATTGCGTCCTGTTGGGTTTCACATCAACTCACCGATGTACAGAAATGTTACCGGTATGCATTGGCTGGCATCCACCTGGACAGATACCGCAACGGAGACGCATTTCTGCAGCGTATTGTGGCCGTTGATGAGACGTGGGGACGAGCCTACGAGCCTGAATTAAAGCGTCAATCGAATGAATGGCGTCATCCAGGTTCGCCACGTCCACAGAAATTTCGACAGGAACGCAGTCGAGTGAAGCTTATGCTCATTGTGGCATACGACTATGAGAGCGTTATTTTTACGCACGCTGTGCCTGAGGGACAAACCGTCAGCAGTGACTACTATTGCCGATTTCTGAAGTGACATCTGCGTCCGGCTATGCGGCGCAAACGTCCACGTATGTTGCGAGACGATCACCCTATCGTGTTGCATGACAACGCACATTGTCCTGTCGCAAACATTGTCAAGCTCTTAATAATAATAATAATAATAATAATAATAATAATAATAATAATAATAATAATAATAATAATGGCGTATGGCCTCTGGAGAGACCTGTTGTAGGTCTTTTTCTAGTAGACGGCCTATTAGGCGACTAGGATGATTTCTAATGTTTAACACGCCACACACACCCAGCCCCCGAGCCATTGGAATTAACCAATTAAGGTTAAAATCCCCGACCCGGCCGGGAATCGAACCCGGGACTCTCTGAACTGAAGGCCAGTACGCTGAACATTCAGCCAACGAGTCGGACAAGCTCTTATTGCAACAATGGTATTGGGAACACTCTCCGTACTCACCAGAAGACATGTATCCTTGTGACTTCGACCTGTTTGCGATGCTGAAGGAACTCCTCCGAGCCTGCCGATTTCTTGACGTGGCATCTGTACTCCGGCCAGCAGGGCGCTCCGTCGCTGCCATATACAGAGAACGCCTTGCCAACGTTCCCCAACGGCTTTCCGACATTTGGCAATAGGCAATAAACTTTGCAGATGACTACACACTAAGGAATGTAATGCAATTGTACTTGTTAGTCCATTAAATATCACGTTATATCAATATTGCCAATACTTTATTTAAAGCCCTCGTAGATTCGTCTATCCAACAATCCGTGCGTGCACTGTGCTGCGAAGAGCAGCATCGTCTCTGAGAGACCGGTTGAACGGTTAGTATCAATGATAGCCGGGCTGAGTCGCTCAGACGGTTGAGACGCTACCCCAACTTGGCAGGTTCAATCCTGGCTCAGTCCGGTGGTTTTTGAAGGTGCTCAAATACGTCAGCCTCGTGTCGGTAGATTTACTGGCACGTAACAGAACTCCCGCGGGACTAAATTCCGGCACCTCGGCGTCTCCGAAAACCGTAATAGTAGTTAGTGGGACGTAAAGCAAATACCATTATTATTAGTATCCATGATGTTCTCGAAATAGGAACAGCGCAACTGGATTAGAATAGAGTGTGTACGCAGTCGTACAGCACAACAGTGTCATGAAGGTCTCCATGAGGTGTGCGGGAATTCGGCGTTGCTTTAAAGAACCGTGGCACGGTGGGTCAAAGTCTTTAATGACGGACGACAGCGAGTAGCCGACATGCCTCGGGCGGATCGCCCTGATGTCGGTGAGAAGGCCGTGCAGCTTGTTATCAAGTTGTTGGGAACGAATACTGGTCAGATGGTTCGTGAGTTAGCCCGAAATCAAGCATTGGCGTTTAAGACAGAGTTTTATATCCCGAATGGCCGCCTGGGATGAGAAAAAATTGCATCGCGATGGGTTCCGTACGATTGGACGGGAACACTGATCTCTATACATGGATCGCTGATGGCAGGTCTCCGCTGCAGGAGAAAGTACGCCAAGTTGAACGCGCGGTTCGCCATGTTGGCGTACCCAACCTCGAGCTCTCCTTATGGGGAAGCAATGATAATATAGTCAATTTTAAGTCGCAATTAATGGCGCATTGGAATAATTAAAATATAGAGACATGTTCACTCAAAGCATAAGGACATTGGGATCACTGACACGTCATTCCGAGGTCAGTAAATCTCCGGGATAGCAATAAAAATGAGTGTATAATAACGGCCGGCAAATATTAACTTAGGTGCTGAATACATGCAATTAGCGATCGGTAACACAATACGAGTGAAAACCAGTTTCTGGAAACATTGCTGTAAATTGTATACATGTATGCCACGAAATTATGCATTCTTAAAATGATGTACCTATATACGTAGCTCAATATACAGGCCTAGATTCGACATATCGTAATCGGTGTTTGATAATGAATTTCTGTTTCCTGTTTCCAAGAAATAACGCGTATATTATCAAATTAAAATATCATTGAAGCAAATGTACATATTTATAAAACCAGCAAATATTCAAAACTAGTCAATATATCACATTACCTGCAGCTTAATGTACTATTACAGACCTCTTTAATTAAATTCAGCTAGCAAAGCGATATTGATAGTCATCATCAGAAATATGTAACACCAGTTAAAAGAGTCCCAAATACCACGAATAGTATAATGGAATAGCCCCAAACACCCACCACACTTTCCCTTCTCCCACCACTCCAGTGTCTGAAACCCATAATTATTACTGATGTAAATAAGGTCTAGAATTCCTCCAGACTTCATTTTCTAAGATTGTTATAAGGTCACGTCAATTATTTCATCGAAACCGTCAGTTTAATTATGAGAAAAAAATTAAGTAAATCTTTACTTGCAGTTAATGTTCAGCAAAATTGAAAACAGTTGGCTGTACATCACTTATAAGGTGTACAGTTTGTCCATTTCTATCAAAACAGTCTTCCTCTAAGTGATCCGAGCAGAGAACAGCTGTTTTAGAAGGCTCCCAATTCTCCCGCCTGATACTCCTAATCGATGATCTTAGATGTTCGGGTCTCGAGAAAGGAAACCTACAAAAATTAATTGCCATTTTGCTCCCGGAATCTGCGAAATAAGATACAATAAACCTAAAACTCAAAACACTACCCTAGGAAGATTCTTATGTACAGTATAAAACTCCCCGAGCCGGGCTGAGTGGCTCAAACGGTTAAGGCGCTGGCCTTCTAACCCCAACTTGGCAGGTTCGATCCTGGCTCAGTCCGGTGGTATTTGAAGGTGCTCAAATACGACAGCCCCGTGTTGGTAGATTTACTGGCACGTAAAAGAACTCCTGCGGGACTAAATTCTGGCACCTCGGCGTCTCCGAAGACCTTAAAAAAGTAGTTAGTGGGACGTAAAGCAAATAACATTATTATTAAAACTCCCCGATGAAATGATTTCTCCTTCTGCTGATCGGTTCTGTTTGTACATCCATAAGCTGAATACTGCGGTATGTTAATACCCCGTAGAATATTTCTTCATTCATATTTCAGATAAACACATACATATTTAAATTTAATCTTGTAATTCACAAGCATACTACAAGGCAACGAACCTAAATTCGTAAAATACACTACTATTTACTTTGCAATAACACAGCACAGAACACTCGTGAAACTACAATCAAGAGGCCTGGCGTCACTGAACTAAGCATAAACAAAGCAAGCGCGCTCCTCGTGGTCTATTGCACCATGCGCTCGCTGCCATCTTACGACGCCAGTCATCTTCTATTCGGCGTACTGCTACCCAAGCTACCAGCCATCCAGGTATAGAGATCAGTGGACGGAAATAACAGAAATTACAACGATACGATGGTGCGCAAACTCACCTGGAACGCTATGAGTGTGAAGGGGAGGTTTTCTTACTCCGTATCGTAACGATGGATGAGACATTAGCCCAATCGTACGAGTCCAAACTGAAACACCAATCGAACAGTGGTGTTATTACGGATCCCCACGAATGTCAAAAGTGCGTCAGAATCCTACCAGTGTGTAGCTAATGGTGATTATGGTGAACGACTGTGGTGTCATTATTTTAACGTATAACATACCCCAAGAACAAACCACAGTACTATTGTTCATTTTTGGAACATCACCTGCGACCAGCGTTGCGCAAGAAGCGACGACACTTTCTGCAGTCGCCTCCCATCATTTTGCAGGACAATGCTCGGGCGCATGTCGCGCAACGGGTGGCTGATGTATAAGCTCGATTGGACAGGGAAGCGCTCTATCATCATCATACCACCCAGACTTAGGCCCCTGTACTTCTGATTTGATACCGAAGATGAAGGAACCGCTTCGTGGCGTCCGTTTCCGAACTGTTTCCGAAGTTCTGCGGCCGATGGACCACTCCATACGCACCATCCACAGAACAGACGCTGCTACATGGATACCATAGCTTCTACAAATCTGGCAACGAGTCTACACAATGCTGGAGACTACACTGAGGGTCAGTAGACGTTTCATAGAGGTATCTATTTTGTATCGATTATAATTAAGATTTGCCGCGTTAAGAAAAGTAAATAATAATAATAATAATAATAATAATAATAATAATAATAATAATAATAATAATAATAATAATAATAATAATAATAATAATAATATACTGATTCTAAGACGAAAGATCTGAAAATGTGATTAGTTTATCTCGTTGTGGTCTTCCTGGTGGGGCAGATTAATGCATCTGTCCGAGAGTGAGGGCTTCGGGTTCAAATACCGAAGATGGTTACATTTTTCAGTTCTTTCTTTTTAGAATCACGACCGATTCTCTGCTATATTGCATCATTAATTTGTTCTATCTTGCCCATTCTAACTGACGCTTTTTGTTTCATTTAGCGGCGTGGACTATGTCATCCGATTTTACGTGCGAGTTGTCGGAAGGGAGTTCCATAGACAGTGGATATTCCAATTATTATAACCAAGGTAAGTGTGAATTGAAAGCTTTCTATTTAGAATAAGCTGAGACAGGGCAGCTTGGCAACAATACGCTAGTTCAAATTTTAGGGAAAATTACTCCAAGTTCAACACTTCGTCAATGTACATGTTATCATGTTCTTTAACTGTTGCCATTTATTTTAATTTTATAGTACTTGTTAAGCTCTGGTAAACAACACCATACGCTCCAAATGGCGACCATCTTCTGGCGACGTGTGAATTAACGCGCTCAAGCTTAATGTTGCTTAATATTTCCTTATCTCTGCTATTTTAAACCGTATAATGCTTATTATGCATTATTAAGATTTGTGTGGAATACACAAAATTGTAACATCGACTTAATTTCGGCCGGAACGGCACCTCCCAGGGATTTTTTCCCACTTTTCTTAAGGGGATTGGTGAATAAAAATTTACTAGAATATACATAGGGGTAGTCAACTTGGGAGATTTAAAATAGTACTCTACACGCGTATCATTTCTCATTGTACGTTTTATTACAAGTTTTCAAATATCGAAACTTGCAACTTTTACGGGGGAGGGGCGTATGATTGAAAAGGGGGTAAACTGTGTGGGTCTGCGTT
Organism: Anabrus simplex; assembly: GCF_040414725.1. Lineage (NCBI taxonomy): Eukaryota > Metazoa > Arthropoda > Insecta > Orthoptera > Tettigoniidae > Anabrus > Anabrus simplex. The sequence continues at coordinate 220,538,812 of NC_090265.1, forward strand.
CCGGCACCTACAATTTTGGAAATTAAACACTGGTTTTTGTCTATAGCGGACCCTTCGAGTAAGAAGTTTTCCGTACAAATGAGCTGGAGAGAGGAAAGTCCAAATAGTCTATCGAAGTATAGTCTAAGTATTAAACGTCCTTCTGAGTGACTGGCGGGGCGTGCTCATGTATAGTAATTGCCACGTAAGGAAATACCCCAGAAAGTAAATATCGCCGCCCGATGCTCTTCTTTTCTCTTTTTTGTAATGGCTGATCACTGCTGCCAACCTGCCTGGTTACATATTAAAATCATCAGACATAACCATAACAAACTAACCTCAATGTAAACACCGATAATGAATGTTTCCCTACCCTAGTAAATGATATAAGATAAGATGAAATAAATCAAGATAATTATGAATATCTCCTCAATGAGGAATTAAGGAAATAAACACACTTTCTCACTTAAATTATCTGTCTTTATTTTGATATACAGTAGGCGTACTATAACCATATTCTTGAAAAGAGGGGCGTGTTAAACGATGCAATTTATTTAATAAGTCTTTGCAGTGTGATTTTCGAAAGTTTCAGACATCCAATGACTTCCCTTTCTTTTGCGCGAATATTTCCTTCTCTCTTCAATACCGGTAACCAGTAAGGAGAGAGATTATTGGGCATATTTTCAGCCTGCAGGCTGGTTATATCTTCAAGCTTATCAGGAAACATATAGGAATACTAATGTGCCAAGCTCCGTGAACGGAATTTAGGTCAGCTTTCAAGTTCACTGCGGATTTGAAAATAATAATGTTATAAGTTCTACTGCCAAAATTTCGTCCCGCAAGAGTTATTTCATGTACCGGTAGATCTAGACATGAGACTGACGTATTTGAGCACTTTCATCATTTCACACAAACTATGTTATTAAATGCATTATCCGAACATGCCACAATCCTACTTACCTGGTATTAGCCAAATAGATTTACAATCCCACAGAAAAAGAAAATATGCTTTAAATATTCTCGCAAATGTATCACTAGTGACTTTAACGGCGATGCGGTGGCAACACGCACTTCACGCTAGAGCAGTGATTGAACGTTGCCAACGTGCCAGATTAACGGTAAATGTAAGACGTCGTATCGGCAAGTAGGGTCCCTAAACTGTATGGTTACCGACACTGAAAAAGACCCAACAGCAAGAAAAGTAACCATAAATCAATATCTTAATATCACAGGGGAGAAAGGGTAAGGTTGCACCCTTAGGGTACGTCGTTACACGGAGAGGACTATAGATAGTGTAGGAGGTCTGATTAGCACTCGTTCTCTCTCTCTTCCCGGCCCGCTATCTCGTAACTCGTTTGTTGACATGTTATGTTCAGCCACTGCGTACAGTGCTTAGTACGATGTGTAGGCGAAGACTGAGCATCGAGAAGGGTGGGAGACGAGGCAGCCGCCTTTGATCGCTTCTCCCCAGACGCGCGGCTAATTCCTGCGCAGGACGTTTACAAAGTATTTGGACTATAGTATGCAAGGTCGGATGACGCAACATTGAGTGGCTCGCGCGCTTTCGCCATTTTGTGGTGATATTAATATTAGTTCTCGGCGCACAGTGTAAAATTAGCAGTGATGGACTAGTGACCGAATCGAGTAGAATCGAGTAATGTGCTCTTGAAATCGGTGTACTCGACTCCAGACTCGAGTACAAGGATACAAGTGTTACTATCTTTGGACCTGTCTTAGAACCATCGTATCTCAGACAGACCACGATCTGAGCAGTTACTACCGTCGCCTACGTAATACTATAAAGGCCTGGAAATGAGAGTGTTTCATCTGTACACCTTGGTTCTATGTAGTTCCTTAATTCGCCGCTAGGATCACTCGTATGCTCCCTACACTGCAAGGTGTATATAGACCTTGCTATACTGCACTAATCGAGAGCCTTAGTAGGTGCTCAACTGCGTGCCTCCTACAGTCTGTCTCACCATGTAGTCGGATTATGCAACCTGTGCGATGTTTGGTTTTAGGAACGCACTCCCTACAAGAACATCTGCACAAAAATTACCGTTGCTCAACTTACATAGTTTGGAAGAAATTTAACAATCCTAACATATGATGCTTTTGCTAATTATTAGCAATACCATTTTAGCATTCTTTATTCTTCCCACATGTACAAATACGTTACATCTCCCAGACATACGAAGGCACGTCACTTGAGAGAAGAGTTTGCGAGAAAGATGACCCGTTTCGCAAACATTCTTCTTTGAACCCAGTAGCTCAGTGCAGGCCCGGAACTAGGGTGGGGCAGGGGGAGCACGTGCCCCGGGCGGCAGATTTCAGGGGGCGGCAAAATTTGAAAAGTATATTAAAAAGAATAGTAAGTTATTTAATTTTTAAAAATAATAACACCACAATTAATATTGTTTAATTTTATTTAATTTTGTTTCCCAATCCATCAACTTTATTACACTGAGACTGTATACCAAGTTATTTTCTTCATTATGAGACACGACACAAGAATTAACGTAATACAGGGTCTATAGTGAGTCTTATACTGTTATGCCTACTACTGATATGAATAATTAGTAGCCTGAGCGCTAGGCAGAGGGGTCGGGCTCGAAAACAGTCTGTCCTTGACGCGATGCGCGAGCATCTCATCTATCTCACCCACTTTCTGCTTCCAATAAACAGTAAACTAAACAGACACCTGCTGTCATCGTTGTCGTTATCGAGGGCTACACATGTAGCCTGCGTACACTGTTGTCTGCGTGTGTTGATACGAACCGACAGTTGTTTTATTTTATTTGCATTTAGTATTTAGTTATTAGTGTTCGGAGTGTTGATTGGTTATTCGTGTTACCGTTTATCAGCGTTTGGAAAACGGAATTGTTCAGTACAATTTGAGCTGCGTTTTTATCAGTTTCCAAATTATGGATGGCAGAAAACGACTCAGTGGAGCCGAGTATAGAAAACTTGCCAAAGAAAAAAGGAAGAAAGAAAGCGATGTGCTGTCACAAACTCCAAAATTAGAAGCTTTTTTTTAAAAAAAACCTAATGTTAATGATGGCTCAAAAGAAAAATCAGGTAAGTAAATATTAATTTTTATTTCAATAATTAAATTATAGCACATTAGGGAAGAGATGAATTAATTGTGCCTTATCGGACTTTACAACAATTTTTTAATACTTCATTTTGTAATATATCATATTACTGATTGAATTTTAATCCCGGCTTTTAATATTTTAGATGACGTTGAAGCTAGAGAAGAAGGCACGCAACATGTCGAACTTTGCAAGAAACTCAGTCCTACTGGTGAAGCGAATGAAGATGAATTATTATCTCGTCCCGACCCTACAACTGGTCTTCAAGAAACGTCCGAGTTTTCCTTTGAATTTAGGGATCCTGGTTCATGGCCGCAGAGTTTTTCAGATTCTGGAAGCTGTTACATAACTAAAATGAGCTTTGAAAATCTGATCGAGCCAAATTTAAGTAATAGCAGAAGAGAAGGACGTTACTTTATCAAAGATTGGTTTTATAAAGTTCTAAAAAGTGGAGGAAAAGTAAAGAGATCATGGTTAGGCTATAGTGAAAGTAAGAAAGCTCTAAATTGTGTTCAAATCAAGTGCTAAAGAAAAAGGACTAACTAATTGGAAAAAACTCAGTGAAAAATTGCCCGAACATGAAAATTCATCCAACCACAAACTTTGCTTTTGTTCGTGGAAAGCTTTAGAATCTTGTTTAGGAAAGGGAGGTATTGATGCAGAACTCCAAAACCAGATCCATCAAGAAGAGTCTCACTGGAAGGCGGTATTGCGCTGTATTATCGATGCTATTCTATTCCTAGTAAAGCAAGGGAGTCCATTCCGAGGAACTAAAGAAGACTGTGATTTCAGCGACCCATCCAGTGGAAAGTTTTTGAACATAGTAGAACTTATATCGCATTACAATGTCCCTCTTCTACAACAGATTGAGCGGCATAAGAAAGGGCAATCTCGTATTTCCCATATAAAATACAAGATACAAGAAATTATTGCCAATAACATAAGGCAAAAGATAATACAAGACATTTTGGATGCGAAATATTATTCCTTAATATTTGACTGCACTCCGGATATCAGCCACAGTGAGCAAATGACTCAAGTAGTTCGTTACTCCAAAACAAATACATCCGAGGTAGAAGAAAGTTTTATTGATTCTTTCCCAGTTAGTGACAAAACAGGTGAAGGTCTTAGCCAAGAAATCCTAAAAAAAATTAGACAAAGGTGGACTAAACTTAGAGAACTGTAGAGGCCAATCCTACGACAATGGGACAAATATGGTCGGGAAGTGTAAAGGAGTTCAGTCCAGAATACTTCAGGAGAACGAGCTAGCATATTTTGTCCCATGTGCTGTTCACTCCCTCAATTTAGTTACTGCTAATGCGGCCAGTGATAATATTGAGGCTCAGAATTTTTTCGGAACTTTGAACAGTATGTATTCCTTCTTTGCGGCTTCAACTTCACGCTGGGAAGTTCTCCGAAAATATGTGCCACTGACATTGAAACCTGAAAGCAATACAAGATGGTCTGCAAGATTAGATGCGGTCGAACCTGTGTATAAACAGTACGGTAAAGTTGTGCAGGCTCTAGGGGATCTTAAAAACCATGATCTCTCAACACCTCAAACTAAGAGTGAGGCCATTCCCCTTTTAAAAATATTCGGAAACTTGAATTCATCGTTTTCAAATTTTTTGGCATGCTTTGTCCAAAAAGATCAATAATGTCAATGAGTTTTTGCAAAGAAAAGATGTAACAGTAGATTTGGCTACCCGGAAACTTCAAGGTCTTTTAACGCTCTTGAAGTCTTGCAGAGAGTTTGCTCCATTTGAGGCCAGTACTGAGGGTAAATTCTTAGCAAACACGAGTGATGTACCATCTGAGTTCTCAGAAAAAAAGAAAAATGCCTGATGAGCTGTGTGGCAGTGAAGCTCCGAAAAGTACTGAGAATGTGTTCCAATAGGTATGTTAGAGGTTATTGACCTGATGATTACGGAACTCAGTGACAGGTTTAAGGCTTTGGACAACATAAACAACACGCTTGGATTTTTGAATGGAGTTCGAATTAAAGAAATGCAAGTAAAAGATCTTAAAATGAAAGCAGAAGAATTGGCAAATATGTACACTGCTGATCTCAACATTGAGAATTTAAATTTGAAATAGAAAGTTTCAAGCACCACGCTTTATCAGTTGACGAAAATTTAAAGGAACCACATCAAGAGAAATGTTAAGTCTTATTTATAAAAATAAACTAGAGGAAGGCTACCCTAACATTACTACTGCACTGAGAATGTTTCTCACGTTGCCAGTTAAAGTGTCATCTGGAGAACGAAGTTTTCGCAAACTCAAAATCATCAAAAACTACATGAGAAGTACAATGGGACAGGAGAGACTGTCTATTCTAAGTATAATATCAACTGAACACAAACGAGCATCCATTATCAACTTTGAAGACATCATCATTACATTTGCAGCTAAGAAAGCTCGAAGAATTCAATTTTGAGGTACAATACATAAGAAATTTTTACGTAGTTTCAATTTAGTTACACTACAAACAAATTATTTGTAATAGTCATGTATAAGTGTATTAATATAAGTGTTTTTCAATACAAGTGTAGTGTATGTATTAACATGTATAAGTGTATTAATGTAAGTGTTTTTCATAAATAAAACTTCTTAATAGTATACATATGGTGTGTAATTTCAACGGCCATGTTTTAAAAGTAGCTTAGGAAGGTATTATATTTCAGAGGTAGGGGAAGGGGGAGGGAGGGGAAACGGGGGATTGGGGAGGGGGCGGCAAACTGATCTTTGCCCCCCCTCTGACAAATCTGCTAGTTCCGGCCCTGGCTCAGTGTTTGCTGATTCGAAACAAATGTGTCCACTTTGCTTGTTCTAAGTTTAGTGTGAATAAAAATAATACACAACGTTTAGCATTTATATATTTTTGATTAGTTGGAAGTGCAAACGTCCGTGCAGTGTGTGTGTGTGTGTGTGTGAGAGAGAGAGAGAGAGAGAGAGAGAGAATGCGCCGTAATTTTAAACCATTTGTGAAACAGGCCAATCTGTGGCTAAACGTGTATATAAAAAAGGAAAAAAACTGACGAATGGCGAGAAGACGTGTGTTAAAAGTGCTTTCCAAATTTCGTGAAGAAAATCCTGGAAGTACTCTGGATGAAGTAACAAGTGCAGTAGCCGATGATCATTTGCCTTGCTAGGAACGAATTTAAGGTTGACAGCAAACCGGTTATTCCTAAAGCTAAGTGAAACAAATAAAATATCACGGCTTCTTGTTAAGAAATGAAATTCCAACTCTTAATAAAATATTAGCTTTAGTTAATAGTGACGATGCATTGCCTACATTTTCTCGTCCAACTCTTCACAGACTTTTGAAAATTATGAACTTCACGTAAGTGTCTCGAAATCGCCAGTGGGCGCTTATTGAAAGGAATGAAATAGTGTTGTGGAGAAGAAAGTATTTATTTCAGATTTAAAAATTTCGTGAAGAGGGTATATTATTTATTTCCCTAATAAAACGCGGGTAAACGCAGGGCACGCCACTACGAAAATTTGGAAAGATGAAACTATAAAATCTAGTAAAGATGGATTTCGTAGGGGATTATCGAGTGGGTTGAAATCTCCCTCCGGCAAGGGTAAACGGCTTATTGTTCTCCACGTATAAAATGAAAACGGTTTGCTCAGGAGAAACAGCCTAATGAAGGAAAGAGAAATGTTTTGGAGCAGGTAGTAAGTACTTCAGATTACACGTGCTTGTGATTGCTTTCTTCGACTCTCAAATGTGGTGAGACAGACTGTTGTGTTGTCGAAAATGTTTCTGTGGCTATGGTATATCTTTGTGTTCTTTTAAATTAATGAAGTGTTGTTATTTACCGTACTATAGCGAGTGTAGTAAAGATTTAAGATATCAAAATGGTGTGCATTGCATCCTCCCTTTTTTGTAAATCGATAAAAAGTGTAACCAAAGGGGGTGTCGTTCCATAAATGCCCATCTCTAGCCGCAACAAGACAACAGTGGATTTTAGCTATTTCATGACAAGGCAACAAGCCTTTGGACACCAAATATTACCTCCGCTATATATATTAGGCATTTCAAAAATACCGATTTCAGTATTACTACCTCTAGAAATATACTGAACTCTTCTTCAGCCGTTTAAGGAGTAAAGCGGGTGATAACGATATGATGGATATAAGGTCTTGTATATAATCAATTAAACCAACACTTCAGACTGGTCTGATAGCTGCCTCGAACCAAGGGGATGGTGAATTAAGAGATAGTGCGCCAAATTATTAAGAAAATGGACTGCATTATAAGAAGCCCCTGTGTGTGTACCGATAAACCTACTGTTCCAGCACAGGTTCTTCAAACACTGGACAAATCCATGCAAGATGAGTAATTTAAGTAAATTAATCTCTTGAGTTACTTTAATATCAATGTATTTAGCGCTTATTATTTTGTTTCAGAAACTGCAGCTAATATGACCAACATTTCAATTGCTATGGTAGCAGGATACTTGGTCCGCATAGCAGAAAAAAAAACAAATTCTGATGGGTTTTTTTTATAGAAAAGTATCGAGTCCTACAATTCAAAAACCCAACAATATGCTTAATAAGACTTCAAGTCTGAGGGGGGATTAACATTTGGAAAGTAACCTTTTGTATCGCTTCTGTTAAGTATCTCTTTTTTTTATATTGCAGCTGTGCTTTGCCTTCCTCAAAGAGAGTTAGTAAAGAACTGCTCCAATCTCCTGAAGGCAAATTCAAAAGAGAAATAAAATGTGACACTTATGATGATGCTTCTTTTAGCCACAGCTTCTTTTAGGAAAAAAAGCATTATAAAGCCACTTTTAAGTAACATTGCCACAAATTATTTACAGAAGTGCGAGCGATTTATAAAACTCAAAAGAAACCTATCAACAAGAAAGTTTTAAAACTTCAGTGAAACCTTACGGCAAAAGCAAGAAAGCGGCGCAATTTCTATCTATAAAAGATATGCAGCCTTAATATGGTGTCTGTTAATTTTTCTTCTTTCAAAATCCTTGGCCTACTGAAGTTGTATATTCAATTTGAGAAGATAGAGTAGGAATGAAGATTTGCAAATATCAATGTGAGGTATGAGGGTATTTAAGATAAAAATACTTCATTAGTACGAACTGTGTGCATTTAAAACTTGAAAAAGTGGGAAGTTTAACTACAACTGGTGAGTGATTGTCGAACTATTAGCTTGCCGCCCACCATCAGCCACTTATCTGCCGGCCTTATAGTATATTTCGTAGGCGACGGTTACAACAAACACCAAATTATGCAGTGCTGCCGTCTCTGTCCCTTCCGTCATTATTTGCAGTCTTGCCAGCTCTCTCTGCGTTTCAGCTGAATAACCCTTATACAGTAAACCACTAAATACTGACTTCTATTCATTAGTAGAGAAGAACTATCACAGTTTTCGCCAAAATAACCTCAAAACATCTTTCTTTACATGATTAAGTAATAATTAATTCCGATCTTGATATTGTTTTCCTTTAAATGGGATTACATCGCTGCCTTCAAAGCAGGAGACTGGGCTTTTAAACAATACTGCTTGTTTCTTGTTTCGTGTGATGCCAGTTGTGTCAGACCTGTAGCTTAGATCCTTTCCAACAGAACAAAGATGGCCTAAGCCACCATAGCTGAGTTGGTAGAGCAACCGACGCGAAATCGGGAGGTTGTGTGTTCGGATCCCACTGGTGTCTGGTTGGCCATTTTTGTTCCATACTTAACATCTCTTCAACACATACTAAATGTACGTAACACGACCTAATAAGTTGAAAGTCGGTTTCGATTTCGATTACAATGCGGTCGTGAAAATGCAATATTCAATAATTACCGTCATCACCACTAAATGTGTTTCAATGATTTTGGAAAGAAAGCATTTTAGAAAGTGCGGCACAGTGAAATATTGCAAATTTTGAAATGTGTTTGCGTAGATGACAAGGATCTCCAGTTAATAAAGAACCTGTACTGGCACCAAGTGTCTCATATCAAAATAGGCCGAAATTAGAAAATGCCGCAGCCAGGGCTACATCTTGTCTCCTCTCCTATACGACATATTCTGAAGAACTCTTCTATTAGGCGCTACAAAATACAAAAATTGGCTTCAAGGTGAATGTTGTGCCATTTAACAACTTGAGATACGTCGATGACACCGCTTTCATTACCACTAGAATCACGGCACTATGTCAAGAATATGACACCAATGCAAAAAATAAAGATCTAAGTAAACGGCACTCTGTGGGATACTGTGCACGAAGGATACAGGGAAAAAACAGGTAAGTCACTTTTTATCGAGATTTAGTTTGAGGTGTCATTAGATTCTCCATATGAAGGACTATCTGTTAGACATATGGAACAGGCAAAGACACAGGTTAGTCAAGGGTTTATTTGCCTTCAACGTTTTGGCGTACATGAAAAGAAGCAGGTAAGTCAACTGCTACATGGAAAAAACAGGCAAGTCATCTGCCCGCTATCAGACAACAGTGTGATCGCTGAAATATTCCGCGATTATCTCATTGTAACTATTGTCAGTTGGCTCTCGGCTGTGTTTTTACATTCTGATTATTCCGATACCTTGTAATTTCGTGACGTGCTGTTACGATGTCAACATTGGCAAAATGGAAAAGATTGTATACCACGATATGAGCATAAGAAACGGAAGAAAACTGGCCGGATTGTAGATGACGGTAAGAAATTAAGGTTAAGTTCACATGAGGAAGGTAATGTTTGCAAGTGCTCTCTTCTTGAATGTTTCGATGTTATCACTGAAGCTGAAAGAGTTCAAATACTACGCAATTTCAACAGTCCAGAAACGCACAATGATCAAAATGCATATTTGGGAGAGTTAATAACAGTGCTACCTGTGAAGGAAAGGAGACCACGCCAAGCAGAAGAAATCGCAAAATTACATAAAGGGTTCGAGTTGGTGACGGATCTGGCCTTAATCATGATATACCAGTTTGTGGAAAAGCATTTTGTGCAATACATGGTATCACGAAAAAGATGACGGGCTGTCCATCGCGATATGAGAGAGGTAAAGGGCTGATGACCTAGATGTTAGGTCCCTTTAAACAACAAGCATCATCATCAAGAGAGGTAAAACATCTCTTCACAGGAAGCTTGACGAGTCTACAAGATCATTGATACGCAGTCACATAAACAGCTTAAAGGATTCCAAATACAGCATATATATATTCCTGAAGAATTGAATGTGAAGATGTTTCTGATGTTTAAAGAACTTCATCCCACAGGTCATGCATCCGATGAAACCTACAGGTGCATTATGAACAACGATTTCAATATATCGTTCGGGGATCCACGTAGTGACACATGCTCTCGTTGTGACGAATTCTCAACCAAACTACAAGCACTGTCCCCAGAAAAGGATAAAGAAGAACTTAAAAAGCTGACAACCTTGAATGTTCTTCGCAAAAGGAAAGCTGAGTCATTCTACCAACGTAAAAGAGATGGAAAACACAGAGCTATGAAATCAAGGAAGATGGAAGCAATTTGTATGGATTTTGCCCAAAATTTTCCAATACCAAGTAAGTAAGTAAGTATTAATTCAATATCCACGTGCTTTCTACTGGTCAGTCGGTTTTCTATGTGTACCACGAGGGTATTGGCAAGAAAGGTCCCAATGAGGTTGCCTCTTTATCTTTCATTTCATTATGAACTTCCTTGATGATGTTGAAGATCTTCATGTGTTTTGTGACTGTGCTGGAGGGCAAAACTAGAATTCCACTATTTTTCGCTTCGTACACCACGAGGTCGATAATCTCATCTATGACTTAACAAACTTGAAGATCTCATTTCCAGAACGAGGACATTCGTACATGGAATGTGATAAGGACGTTGGGTTGTGGAGTATGAAACAATAGATGGAGACTCCAAATGAGTTCATAAACATGACCGAAAAATCAGGATCGAAATCATCGCCTTCCTTTGTGGTTACAGTGTGCAAGGAAATGCTATGTGCTTGGAAAGATCTTTTAGATCGGAAATATGTACTGAAATGTCCGTTTAAGACCCAACCCGTGAGGTAAATTGTGGCCTCATCCAACCACCATCGACTACTGAACTGGCGAATTACTTATAATGGCTCTTTGGTATCCAGCATCATAGAAAGGCTGGCAAAAGTGTTTCAACACAGAAGAATGGAAAATTCGAGCTACCTTCTTTGTCCTATTCAAGTAGAATTTCTATTATATTTATCTAAAACTCTCCTTCAAATTTTATCTTCAAATTAGTTCTGTGGAAAATGTGTAACAAATCTCCCAATTGCCCTCGGTTTTCTTCGTATTTCCAAAGCTAAGTACCAGGATATGAGTCTCATGAAATTTTGTCGTCAGCCAGCAGTGGAGTTTTTCCAGGAATCGGCACATGAATGATATACTGTGAGTTACCATGGCTATAATAATAATAATAATAATAATAATAATAATAATAATAATAATAATAATAATAATAATAACCATTAAAGATAATAGTAATTATATCGTCTTACAGTCATACAGACAAAATCCCAGGGGCTGACATACCTGGTTTTCTTTCTGTATCAGGTAATAATAATTTCGTGTGGCTATTTCTAGCCGAGTGCAACACTTGTAAGGCAGATCCTCCGATGAGGGTGGGCGGCATCTGCCATGTGTAGGTAACTGCGTGTTATTGTGATGGAGGATAGTGTTATGTGTGGTGTGTGAGTTGCAGGGATGTTGGGGACAGCACAAACACCCAGCCCCCGGGCCACTGGAATCAACCAAATGAAGGTTAAAATCCCCGATCCGGCCGGGAATCGAACCCGGGACCCTCTTGTACTAGATGGTGGCAAGTAAGATGTTCGAGTAAAGTTGCTCTTGCTACAACCTGCGTAAATAGAAAGTTAAGTTGCAGAAAGTGCTGATCCGTGTGAACTAAGTTATATTTTCAAGTGTCTTCTTCCTTAAAAAGTAAACACCATGCATCTGAAGGAAGTAGCTAAGAAGATATCGGCTTTTGAAGATTCCATGAAAGACTTTCAAGATCGCCTAGACTCAGCAGTCAGTGCCGCCAACCCACCGAACGTGCTCCAAGCGCTTGGCGGCGAGTTCCAGGCATTCAAGAAACAGGCCAACGAAGACATCTCTAAGCTTAAAGGGGCGTTTAAGGCTCTGGAAAATAGGCTTCAGAAACAAGATGACGTTTTGGATGAGGCCGAAGGTACATTTGCTGGAACTACCTTTTATTGCATGGTGTGCCGGAACAGCCGTCCGAGGACGTTTACATCAAAATGCTAGAGACACTAAAAAATAAACTCTCAATAGAACTTTCAATTCTGGATGTGGATCGCTGCCACAGTCTGGGCCGCCGTAATCGAACGTCTGCTGAGGTGGTCTCACATGGAAATCGACCGATCATTATCAAGTTCCTTCGATACCATGATCGTGATCGAGTGTGGCACGCGAAGCGAGCTTTGAAGGGCAGTGGACAAATGCTAACTGAGTCTCTCACAAGTGTGAGAAAAAACATCCTTAATCAGGCAAGGGATTTATGGGGAATGGAGAAATGCTGGACTCAAGATGGACGCATTTGTGTTTCACGGGAAGATAGAAGTAAAATTCAAATATGCACGATGGCTCAATTAAAAATTATTGCAGGGAGTAGGTTGAACATGTGAACTTAGTGAAAGAAATTATGTGTTTACTAATTAGTTTTTATTTGTGTGTGTTGTGTGTGTGTAAGTGTGCTTGTGAAAGTCAGTGGATCTACTCGCCAGGCTGCTCGGGTAAGCTCATTTTACTTCTTGCTTAATTTTATGTCCTACTGCTTAGTTTCAAATGTTTGTTGACCAGTACAACGGTAATACCATTTGCCTGCATTCCTCTCCACAGCCCTCGCCCACCCTTTCTCTTTTGTCCCTACCACCTTCAACAGGACTTGTGTTGCAAGAGCAGCTCAGTAGCCACCCGCGATCGTTACATTGTTGCCACCTAAATGGCCAGTCATTGTTAGCTCATATGGAGGAGGTACAGGCTATTTTTGAAGTGAACAATGTACATATTCAAAAAAAAATATCTTTATTTGCAAATGAGGTGTCTACCTCGGTGGCAAATGGTACACTAAAATACATTATTGTCAAGCACTAAATATTAAATTAACAAGAGAAGAACATTTTCCTATAATACAATATTGTATAATTTACGCTAACAATTTTTTCTATTAAACACACAGCTCATCCTTAATAAATTTACATTGTTTACAAAATTCTACTTATAATATCTCCTGTACTACTTACAAATATAGTCATCTGATATACAGTATGTGGAATTACTTCAAATTATACTTTACAACTGGTATAACATTAAAATTTACATTGCATTTATTTACTTTTTCGTTTCTTTATCCATTTTGGAACCTAAGTAGCATAACGACCTGCTGCGTCTTAACCAGAGCCCCTTTTACCACCACTTTTCAAAGTTCCTGAAGGGCCTTTACAGCTACTGTAGCGGTCCCAGGGCCCTCGAAGTCCCCACTGTACTTCACCCCTACAGGCAGTCCCCTACTTTGGCTGTCCAAACTCCTTGGACCAGGGGATGGAATTAATTTATTCACACACATTCTTTATTTACATTAACCTGCACTGGTCGAATGCCCTCTAACATTTCATTTATTTTTTCTGTTGCTGTTTATTCTCTTCTTGAATATCTGTACAGATTTTGGAAAAGGATCAAACACTACCCCTGGTAAACTGTTCCACTCCTTCACACCCTTCCCAATGAATGAAAATTTACCCCAATCGCTTCTGCTAAAAATTCCTTCTAATTTTATATTTGTGGTCAGTCCTGCCGATATAATTATTTTCCAACTGAAGCCTCTCACGGATATCTCCCCATGCTTCTTCTCCTGTATAGGCTCTATATAAACCTATAAGTCTAGTTTTCTCCCTTCTCTTACTTAACGTTTCCCACCCTAGTTTCTTTAACATTTCTGACACACTACTCTTTCTCCTGAAATCCCCTGTTACAAATCTTGCTGCTTTCCTCTGCACACTATCTATTTCTTTTATTAGGTATTCTTGGTGAGGATCCCACTGGAATCAGTGAAAGCTGGATGCGTACGGTACAGACATACCGTCATCGGCAGCTAACCTTGACAGATAATACTCAATATTACGCCATAACCGCACTGACAAAATAGGTGGTGGGCTTCTACTTTATTACAGAAATGACCTGAAATATAAGATAATTTCCTCTCCTGGCCCAACACTTACACTGCGACCAGAATTTATGTTTGTAGAATTAGACTGCCATAAAAAGATATTCATAGGGATTGTATACAAACCACCTAAAATAAGACAGACTGATGATTTTGAAGAGGCATTAACAAATCTTATCTCGGCATATGATGACATTATAATCATTGGTGATTTTAACACTGACCTTTTAAAGCAGACTAGTGAAGCGAATAACCTACTGAATTTATTTCTCGCCACAAACGTGACTGTTTTACACCTCAACGCTACTAATCACGTTCATTACTCTGACCGCACAATTAGTCATACCTTAATTGATCTTCTTGTGACAAATCAACCTCGGAAAGTAATTAAGCACAGACAGATCCCTGCTCCTGGCATCTCTTCACATGACCTATTGTACATGTGTTACTCTACGCGAATACCTAAGTACAAACCACGCTACATTACAATACGAGACTTACGACATATGGACAGGAATAAACTGCGCCACGATGCATATAACTTGCCTTGGGACAGTATACGTAATTTTCAGAACATAAACTCTAAAGTAAACAAATTCAATTCAATGGTACTGGAAATATTTGATAAGCACGCACCAAAGAAACAGGTACGAATCACTCGCCATTCATCCGCGTGGCTAACGGCCGAGATACGATCTGCTATGGCCAGTCGTGACAAACTGTACAGACAATACAAACTGACGCATGACACAGATGATTTTGAGCGGTACAGGATTCTGAGAAACAGAACCAAGCAGCTAATTAGGAATTCTTAATATAAATACTTTCAGGAACTGATGAACACCAACAGCCCGAGACAAAAATGGAGTAAATGACGTACACTAGGTATAGGTAAAACCGTAGAACAACATGTACCAAGCATATCACTAGAGGCTTTAAATTATTATTTCGCACGGCCAAGAATAGCCTCTACCTCCTTCCCTAAAAGTTCACTACCCTTGCTTCAACAGCATTCCGTGCATGAGCAATTCTCTTTTAGAAATATCACTTCGAATGAAGTCAAATGTGTGATATACTCTATTACATCTAATGCCACAGGTATATCGCTGATTAAAGATATCTTGGGAGCTGTTCTGCCAATACTAACACAAACGGAGTGTTCCCAGATGTTTGGAAAGATGCACTAATTAGACCATCCCGAAGAGCTCCAAGTTAGAGTCTCCTTCAGATTATCGTCCAGTATCCATTCTACCACCCCTACCCAAGGTACTTGAACGCCTAGTTCACACACAAGTTACTGAATACCTTACCAAGCATTCCCTCCTCAATCCCTTCCAATCCGGCTTCAGGAAAGGACATAGCACTGCGACAGCTTTACTACGAGTGGCAGATGATATTAGACGTGCAATGGACCAACGGAACGTGACTATACTGACATTATTAGATCATCTCAGCAGTGCCTTCGACACTGTCAACCCTCAGTTACTACTGCACAAACATCGAGAACTAAATTTTAATAGTGTGTCGCTTCGGTTCTTTTCCTCTTACCTTGAAAATCGCCGGCAAAGTGTGACAGTGGGAAATGTGACTTCAGGGTGGCAAAGTAAGACCCTCGGTGCCCCTGAGGGGTCGGTCCTGGGACCACTGTTATTTATCATCCAAATTAATGATATATCGAAAGCTCTTAAATTCTGCAAAGTGCAAGTGTGCGCAGATGATGTACAAATTTACTGTCATTCAAAACCGAGTGATATTGATACTGCAATTACTAAAATAAATTCCGACCTAAAACATCTTGGTGACTATGCAAATGAAAACAGTTTACTAATAAACCCGAATAAAACTCAAGTTATTATTATCGATACCAGTAAAAACCTATATTCCCTCAAGCAACGGGACATATCTCCAATAATTTTAAAAAATAAAATCAAACCCTACTCTACTTCAGTGACTAACTTAGGAATTATTATGACTGAGACCCTAAATTGGACTCAACAGGTGATAAGCACATATAATAAAGTACACAAATGCTTATATCCACTGAAGCGATTCTGTAATGCATTCTCGGTTCGGCTTAAAGTACAACAAATCACTCTCTTATACTACCTATACTAGACTATTGTGACACTGTGTTGACTGAAATTACCTGCGACAGTAACAAGAAACTGGACCGGAGCCTGAATAGCTGCGTAAGATATATATTTAATCTGCGATATGATGCTCATATATCCCCATATTATAAGGAGTTGTCGTGGCTTCGAGTGCACCAGCGCCGTGAATTTCACATGTTATCACTTCTGGACAAAATACTTTCCACTAATACTCCTAGCTATCTTTCTTCACCTTTTTCTTACCTCTTTTCATATCATGACCACAACACGAGATCTGGCTCCTCTCTTACCATACCTGTAAACCGCACTGCTGCTTACAACCTCTCCTTCATAATCTCTGCGTTCAGGGCATGGAATTTGCTACCTGCGAACATTAAGGACAATCCCTCTCATCGCAAGTTTAAAGCGGCGTGCCGCGTGTATTTGTTTAGTAGATCCTGCTGACTTGCTGGATAATTGTTGAGTGAATGAAATGATGAATGGGATGAATGAACGGATTATTGCAGTTACATCACTTAAGTGTATTTTAATTTGTGTATTTTAAAATTAAGGATTCTTTCATTGTTATTTTTAATATTATTACTATTGTTTTTGCTATTAATATTATTTGTTTTATTTGTATTTGTAAAAACTGTATAAGTTATGTACATGTATACTCTTCTAGTGGTTAAGTGTAAGAGAGGGCCTTGAGCCCTAACTTCGACACCAATAAAGGCATTATCTATCTATCTATCTATCTATCTATCTATCTATCTATCTATCTATCTATCTATCTATCTATCTATCTATCTATCTATTTATCTATTTATCTATCTATCTAAACCGAAGGCCAGTACGCTGACCATTCAGTCAACGAGTCGGACCTGTATCAGGTGACTTACCTGTTTTTTTCCTAAAGAAATTGGTGTATGAATGAAATGTTTAGATTTGTTTTATATTATGACATTCTGGGTATTAAGCACCCTTTTACTTGGTTTCCTACTCCTGAAACATCAATATTTCACGTTGTTTCAAATAATGACTTTGTATGAGAAGCACTTATTACGTTTTACAATTACGAATTTGTTTTCTGGGTTTCATGAAAAACTGACTTACCCGGTCCTTTCCCTGTACCCTTCAAATAAAATAACACTCTTGGGCTGTTATAACCAGGGGAACTGGGACATGACTGCAGAAATAAAAACAAAAATAGAGAAAGCCCGAGTTACATTTTGTAGGATGAGAAATGTTCCTTGTAACTACATTTTAAGTTTAAAATTGAAAATCAGTCTTTTCAGATTCAATCATTTATCCATTCTGCCGTGTGGAGTAGAGAGCTGATCCTTGGCGGACACGCATTTTAAAAAAAGCTTGTGGCATTCAAATGTTAGTTTGCAGATGCATACCGCACATGAACTGGGGCAAGGAAGTGAAAAATATGGAGGAGGTACGGCGTATGAAAAAAAAAATTGTGAACATGAAGAAGCTCAAGCTTGAATATTTTGAACTTGCCATGTGACACGAGAGGAAATATAATATTTTACACATTATGCAAGGAAGACCACCGTGGAGGAAAAACTGAAAGACTGGTAGGCGAAATTTATCGTCGAATTATCTTGAGCAGCAGTCAAAGAAAATATGGTCGCCAAAGATTGCGAACCGGATAAGCACAGGAAGAAGTAAAGTTAATCCATGGAGGGAAAATTATCCTACTTAGGGAGCAGTATAAACTTGCTGACACTAAGCACTTCAATGAAAACCAATTCCTTGGAAGACAGCACAGAATAAAATAAATAAATAAATAAATAAATAAATAAATAAAAGGAAAATAAATATTCGCGTAAGCAATGTTGTCATCAAATTCATGTTCAGATATGTCCAGAGTTTCTGCAAACTTTAAAAATTATACCGATAAAATATGTTTATTTATTCGTAGTTGTAATTGCCCTTTTCTAGCATCTCAACTACCAGGTAAGGTCAATGTTCACGATAACTCCTCGCATGCTGCAGATCACACCATCGTAGGGACGGGCAGTGTTCGGTGGATGATGGGCGAGCCAAGTGACCTGGTAATCAAAGAGCAGTCAGGGGTTATCTACTGCCTGTTAGGAGGCCAAGCCCACTAGCTGAGGTCCTCCAACACAGATAACTCCCGCAACTGACAAACGTACATCCTATGCAAGCAAATTCCAATCCTTTTTAACGATATTTACTAAGATGTCTTCATTGATGGAGGCACGATAGAGATACAACAGGACCAGCAAACTTACGAATCTCCGATTTGGTTCATCAGACGACGATGGAATAGGAAAAGGTTAGGAGAGGGAAGGAAGCGGCCGTGGCCTTAAATACGTTACAGTCCCATCATTTGCCTTGGTTGCCGACAGTGGGCTTCGAACCCACTATATAGCTACATGACTCAAATTGTACAGCAACTTGCTCGGTCATCATGGTGTTTGCTGCACGGGACCGTCTTTTCATTCGAGGTTTATAGGAGCTAACTGGCTAAGCGGTAGTAGTCGTGTAGCAGTACAATTTCATTTGGGAGATTAAAATGGTATTCAGTGGTTTTCTATTTTCACAAGAGACAAATATCGTAGCTGCATCCTATTTAAGTCAGTTGCTGTTTCTTGCCTCCCCAATGAACCATGTGACCTTGCCGTGGTGGGGAGGCTTGATCCCAATGAGGTAGGTAGCCGAGTCGTAGGTGCTAGCATATCGGATGGGTATCTGTCGCGATAGTTTATTGTCGCCATAAGACCTGTCTGTGTCGGTGCGACGTAAAGTACATTCTAAGATAAAATCTGTCTAGAGACCATACTAAATACTGGTTCATCGAAACGGGGGTAGCAGCCTTTCGGAAGTTGCTGGAGTGGCAGTCTTGATGATTGACTGATATGGCCTTTAAAATAATATTTAACGTGCCTTAGCTATGTTGATACTGCTACACAACTGAAAGCAACGGGAAACTACAGCCGTAACTGATGATTGGTCAGGCGAATAGAGAATTAGCAGCACAACATCAAACAGGGGAAACGCAGGAGTTGGTTTAATAATGAAAAAGTAAATAGGGCAGTGGGTAAACTACAACGACCGGCATAGTGAACGGATTATTGTTGCCAAGATAGACACGTAGCCAATGTCCACCACAACAGTGCAACTCTATATGCCTACTAGTTCAGCGGGTGATGAAGAGATCGAAAGAATGTAGAAGAGATTGAAGATTTAATACGATATGTAAAGGGAGATGAGAACCTGATGTGAGACTGGAATGCAGTGGTAGGCCAATCATAAATTAGTCCTTGCTAATACTTGGTTCAAACACCACTAACGACGTCTGTATACGTTGCCGAGACCTGGAGACACTGGAAGGTATGATATAGACTTCAGTACGATTAGGCAGAGATTCAGAAACCAGATTTTGGATTGCAAGTGCCTCCTAGGAGCTGACGCGAACTCTGACCGCTATTTGGTGGTCATGAAAAGCCGTCTGAAGTTGAAGAAACTGAAGAAAGGAATGTAAGGGGATGGGATCCAGAGAAGTTGAAGGAAAGGGGAGTAAGAGACTGTTTCAAGGAACATGTTGCACAAGACTAAACGAAAAGGCTAAAGGAAACACAATAGATGAAGATTGGACATATTGAATTATGAAATCAGTAGGGCTGTTGAAGAAAGGTTAGGAAGGGATGCAAGATCAAGTAAGAATCAGTGTATAACTCAGGAGATACTAGACCTGATTGATGAGTGACGAAAGTACAACAACGCAAAAAATGAGAACTGAAAAGAATACAGGCGATTAAAGAATGAAGAAGATAGAATGTGCAGGAGATCTAAGGAAGAATGGCTAAAAGAGAAGTGCAAGGATGTTGAATGTTGTATTGTTGTAGGAAAGGTAGATACTGCATATATGAAAATCAAGGAAACTTTTGGGGAAAGGAAAACTAAGTGTATGAATATTAAGAGCTCAGATGGAAAACCACTTTTAAGGAAAGAAGACAAGGCAAAAAGTTCGTCGGGAACATATTCAACAATTGTATCAAGGTAAAGAAGCAGTCGATAAGGATCTGAAACAAGAAGAGTTTGTTGATGCTTATCAAAAGGAAAACCTAATTTTGAGGTCTGAATTCGACAGAGCTTTGAGAGACCTAAATGTGAAGAAGACACCTGGAATTGATGACATAACACCCTTAGGATAAACTGGGATGGCAAGGTTATTCCATTTAGTGTATTTTTTGCTAGTTGCTTTACGTCGCACCGACACAGATAGGTCTTATTGCGACGGTGAGGTAGGAAAGAGCTAGGAGTGGAAAGGAAGCGGCCGTGGCCTTAATTAAGGTACAGCTCCAGCATTTGCCTGGTGTGAAAATGGGAAACCACGGAAAACCATCTTCAGGGCTGCCGACAGTGGGGTTCGAACCCACTATCTCTCGGATGCGAGCTCACAGTTGCGCGCTCCTAACTGCACGGCCAACTCGCCCGGTTTCATGCTTTGAGTCACGTAGCTATCAGCTTGAATTCAGGATATAGTGGGTTCGAACCCCAGTGTCGGCAGTCCTGAAGAAGGTTTTCCGTGGTTTCCCATTTTCACTCCTGGAAAATGCTGGGGCTGTGCCTCAATTAAGATCACGGTCGCTTCCTTTCCACTCCTAGACTTTTCCTATCGCATAAGATGTATCTGTGTCGGTAGGACGTAAAATAAATTGTAGATGCTTGGTTTAAGAAGAAATATAGGAACACGGGAAGCAATCTTGACTTTACGTCTGATCTTAAGAGGACAGAATTAAGAAGGGCACATCCACGTCCATGTAGATCTAGAAAAGACGTTCGGTAATATTGATTGTCCCCTCTCCTTTTCAATGTTTGTATGAACAGGTGGTGGAGGAAATCAAAGAGGAATTTGGAGAGAAAATCAAAACTCTGATATTTGCTGTTGATGTTGTTATTTTATCTGAGTCTGTAGAAGACGTGGAGAAATTGCTGAATGGTATGTACACAGTCTTGGAGAAGGAGTACAAGAAGACGATACTGTATATACATCCAAAAACAAAAGTAATGGAGTGCAGCCGAAGTCAGAAGATGCAGGAAAGATGATTAGGTAATGAAATCCTGGATGAATTTTGCTACTTGGATAGTGGAATAACTAACGATGGCAGAAGTAAGGAGGACATAAAATGCAGATTAGCACAAGCAAGGACGGCCTTACTTAAGAACAGAAATGTTCTCGCTTCGAACATTGACATAGGAATTAGAAAAATGTTTTTGACGCCTTTTGTCTGGAGCGTGTCATTGTTTGAACATGAAACATGGACAAGCACTAGCTCATAAAGGAAGATTTTGAAGTGTGTTGTTACAGAAGAATGCTGAAGGTGAACTGGATACAGCGAATCACGAATGCAGAGGTGCTGAATCGAATTGGTGAGAGGAGAACAACAGGGTGAAATTTGACCAGGGGCGGTAAGAATAGTAGGGGCAGACTAAGGTATGAATATGACAAACAAGATGTAGTGGTTACATAGAAATGAAAAAGTTAGGACAGGATTCGGTGGCGTGGATAGTTGCAGCAAACCAGTCCGTGGACTGATGACCCGACAACATACGGCCATAAAACAGGACTAAACCCACATACCCCGCCACCCTAGAGCTGGATGCTCTGTTGTTCACTTGATTGATGCAGTATTTTTACTTTTTTCAGAGGGCAGAGCAAAATATAGCTCCTCCCAAGTCTGAGTCCGTTTATGGCTGTGACGGTATATAATTAGGGTTGATTATGCTGCAATAGCACATTCTGACCCGGTGAGGGAAGCAATAGCAAACTATGTCACTCCCCTTTCGTGCCTTGTGCACCTCATAAAGGCGCCACTATCGGTTTTTGTTTTTCGGTTTCCCTTTAACCTCATAACCTTTGGTGGTGCTATTTGAGCATTCATCTAGTCTCCGGATAGAATACAACGGACATCTTAATTAAGGCCACGGACGCTTTCTTCTTAGCTTGTGGGACACCATTTATTTTCTTTTATGTTGTTCGCCACGTTGATTTATTATTATTTGCAACAATTCACTGCAGGCGGTTCGTGAGGTAAGAATAGAAACATTCCAGCACTTTATGGCTAAAATGTACGGACTGTAATTTGGAAAGAAACAACCTTGGATCGACAGTATCAAATGGGCTACTGACATCTAAAAGAATAAGTATTGTCACTTGTTTGTTGTCCATTGCCTGGCATCTGTCAGTTTCAGCACAGCTGTCCTGCTACTATGTTTTTCCTTAAAGCCTGACTGATAAGAGTCGAGTAAAGAGTATTTACTTAGGTAGGGCCCACATAAGGATTTGCTCGTGTACCAGGCGTTGCAGCACTTTGGGCAGGGGTGGTAAGATAGAAAATGGTTAGCGATCTGAAAGAATGTTTGTTGAATCCTTTTTCGGGATCAGGATGAGGAGGGCCATAGGGAACATTCTTCAAGTTAAACAGTAGTTGAAAATGTGTGTTAAAATCGACAGAGTGGCGTCGATTATATATTTGTAGAAAGACAGAGGTGTGTCGTCGTGTCCAGCAGCATTTGGTCTGAGAGAATACATAACTCAATTTACGTCATTTATACCAACCTCTTTAAACATACATTTATATTGAACTGGCGTAGAAGAAAAAAATGGGGCGGGGTATCTTCTGTTTAAAGTCCCAAACTTTGCTTTTACCATCGCCTCCTTTGAAGCACTGGGCTCTGCTTTAAAAGGTGAACAGCAACATTCCTGCTTGCAATGATTTTGTTTTAGTTCACGTCAATAAACAATTGATGAGTTCCGTCACAGTATGTGTATGATATCAGTCTTTCACCAGCAATAAATTAGACACAGTGTGTTAAGTTACGCATAGCTGACAAAACTGAATGTGCAGTATAGGTTGCCGTATTGAAGTCATTATCCAGTCAGCATCTACCTTTCATCGTCGGCTAAGAGATGATCAAACAGAGGCTCCCTTTTTCCTTTGCTTTTCACCTTTTCAGTTCGAGAGACTGTCACGTATACTAGGTACATCGCT
Organism: Anabrus simplex; assembly: GCF_040414725.1. NCBI lineage: Eukaryota > Metazoa > Arthropoda > Insecta > Orthoptera > Tettigoniidae > Anabrus > Anabrus simplex. Next base: position 220,562,188 of record NC_090265.1, read on the forward strand.
GGCAGCTCATGTTGAATTATATTGGTGGTTCAACACTGTGACGCCTAATCCATTGCAGTAAGTGTAATATACAAATCTAAATTCGTATTGCAAACGAGACGTGCCAACTGAGTTTGTGTGCATCCGTCCTCCAACCCCGCGGAAACGCCTATAGTCCTTTTTTACTTTCTCCATGTCCCATCAACTTTGAAGTCCCCAAACTTTTACAGGAAAAATGCAGATAGACATACATCTCAATTTGTAACAACGGACTTGTACCAAAAACGGTTGAAATGGTACAAAAATAAACCATTTCTTCTCTTATCGACAATAATATTGATGTTAGGGAACCACATTTATTCCATGGACTGCCGTATCATATCTTACTGGTATATCTATGGGCGTTACAAGGGACACACGTTATAAATATTGGTGTTCTGTGGGACACACTACGGTTTATCTTGTTCGTGTAATCTTTGGTTGTAGTAAAGTTCTTAGCGTCTTATGTATTACTTGGTTAGTGCAGTGAATTGTAAACTTGTTCTATGTAAATAAACTGGGTTATTTGTGTTAAACTGTGTTAATGTTACGTTATAAGCACTTTTCTCAACATCTGGCGACCGCGACAGGACTAGTTTCCGCATGAATATGACATAAATTACTAAATTGAAAAGTGAACGAACACAATTGCGTCGACTGTTTACACGTGCTGACAATGACTTTGAACAGAAGCTAAATGCAGAACAAGCCACAAGAGAAGACGTCTCCCGCAGGATTCAAGATCTTCGAGGACAAAGCTGAACGATTATTCGGGCTCGATGAAAGAATTCATGAGGTTTGGTAGGTACGCCGGAGAGCACGAAGAAGAAGAAGACATCACTGCCGAATACGAAATCATGGAGAGATAACGCGAAAGGTGGTTAACCTTAAAGAACAGGTGTGAGAATTGTTTTCATTATGACACACTCAATGGCAATGGGGCAAATAGTGTTGCTAGTACTGGTTCTAGTAAATCCGGGAATAAAGGAATTTAAGATTGCCTAAATTGGAACTTAAACAGTTCGATGGGGATGTACGTAACTGGATGGCCAGATACATGAGGATGACGAAATCGAGGAAGAGGATAAATTCCAATACCTCTGCCAGGCTACTGTACTTGGGACATCAGCTAGAGAACTCGTGGAAAGTTTCCCACCCTCAGCATCAAATTATCAGAAAGCCATAGAGCAATATTAAAATCGAGGTTTTCAAGAGAAGAACTTCTGATTGAGATTTATGTTCCTGATCTCTTGCAATTAGTACTTCAAAAGAGTAACATGTTAAATTACATCAGTCTACTTAGTCTTTTTGATAAACTGGAGACCCAGTTAAGGGCACTAGAGTCACTAGGGGTTACTAGCGATAAATATGTGGAAATGCTTTATCCGCTTGTAGAATCAGCACTACCAGATGCCATTTCGAAAGCATAGGAGTGGTCTCGTATGTCGCAGGCATGTAAGAAGGGTGACCAATCTAATTATCTCGAAATACTTTTGAGATTTTTGAGACAAGACGTAGGAAGTGAAGAACGTCTCCTGGCTCGTACCAATTTCCTAGGTGGCTGTGCGGGTACATCGCAAACCAACAGAGAAAAGCTACCCACAGCAGCAGTCATTTTCTCGAATGAAGAGAAAAGGATAGGGCATGTATTTGGTGCGATAAAGGGAACCACATGTCTGAGGACTGTTTTAAGGCTAGGGGTCTCACTACAGAGAAAAAACAACACGTTTTGAAAAAGAAAGGAGCATGTTTTCATTGACCCAAGGCGGGCCATGGTGAAAAAAAGTGCAAAGCTGTACTCATATGCTTAGTTTGTTGTAAGGGGCATCACACTATTATGTGCAAGGATTTAACGGATATAATTCCAGACGATAGCAGCAAGTGAAGATCAGTTGAGAAAGGAAATGTACCAGGTAGAACAGAAAACTTACTGTCTCATCAATAGGGTCAGACATTGTTGCAAACTTTAGTAGTTAAAGTGACAGTAAACAAGGTTGTTAAGTTGACAAGACTATTACTAGACTCGGGATCTCAAAGATTATACATCACGAAGCAGTGCCGGATTAAGGTGTTTGGGGGCCCTGGGCTATTTAAAAATGTGGGGCCCCTTCTTCGTGATATCACGTAAGACTAGCACACTGAAGTCGTTATAGAACTACTTCCACTTAAATTGATGAATAGGAAGGTGTTGGAATAGACTACAATTTTTCTCGATTTTTCATGTTAATATTTCATAATGGCAAAACATATTTTACATTTGTCTCATCATCACTATCAAATCGACATACAAAACAGAACTTACTACGATCTCATTCCCGTTATCTTATTGGCATTACATGAATTTAAAATCTAAAATTTAAACCAAATCAACATGTAAAAAGCTAGCACAAGTGGTATTATGAGATAACGAAGGACATTGTAGTATTATGGCTTGTACTACTTTTTACAAGTCATAATACTACATGTCCTTCGTTATATCATTGGCAAACTCATTCCTGTCTGCAGTAAAGTATCGATTATCCGAATGTCGATCAATATAAGTATCGGCTACAGAAAGTGTCCCAGTCAGCAAATTCAAATATCTGCGTTATGTATATCCACAAGTGCTGTGAAAAAATAACGTTTTCTCCTTCCTACGTCAGCAGGCTCGCATCCCAAAATACAGAAATATCGTTAAAATATATTATAATGGTAATCTATGTCCATTTCACCGAATTATAAATCTTTTCATCCAAAGCTTACCTAATTCTTACTCCGACAAAGTTAACATTACTGCCGTTGCCTTCAGTTGCGCATGAATCTTCGCTTGTGGCAGGTATTGAAATGGAATGAATGATTGTACAGTTCGCAATGACGTCTAAAGGAATACAGGTCATCTTCTGTTTTTCCGATAAATTTAAAACAGACTAGTTTAAGATGGTGTTGGCGAATCAATATTAGTTCAAGAATTTGGAGCTGGAAGGACACAGTAACAAACATTTAAAATCGAGAGTGATACCTATACGAAAATTATAAGTACATTTGACAATAAGGACGGAAGCTTGAAACAGAAAAACTTCAAAAGTGGTCAGCATCACTGCATTGCTCTTATGGTGTAGGAGCAAACTTTTCGCAAATGATCGGCTACCCGAAAACTAACTTATCTGATCGTTCCCATTCCCGAATTCTTTCGGATAATCGATGCTGTACTGAACTGAACAAATTGGTAGTTGAATAACTTTTACATTAAACATGTATTTTTCTTTGCCTTCAGATTCGCAAATGACTGTAAAACATCATCGGATGCCAACTCGTTTGTTATGTCATGTTCTAAAGACATGACAGTAAACCGTCCAGTCTTGGTTGAAGCATGGTTGACCGTAATTTATTTTTGATTAGCGCCAGTTTAGAGAAAGAATGCTCTGATTCGCAATTGGTTATTGGAATTACCAAATACAATTTCAAAACCATAAGTACACTTGTAAATACACTGATCAAATAATTTTTGTATATGTATTTAGCTATCTCCTGGCAAGTAACTACATCTACACTTTTAACGAAATCATAAAAATGTTTAATTTCTAGTTTCAAAGATTCATAAAGATCATTTCGGTAAAAACGTAAACAGTTATTAAGAGAAATTTCATCCACAGCACATGAAGCCTTACAGTCTACTGGAAACTGGAACGATGACTGAAATGTTTTGTAAGAGTGAAGACGTCCACTACATAAACTATCAATTATCACCAAAAATGTTTCTACTTCAAATTCTTTTCTTCCTTTCAAAATAGTTTCGTTAAGGGCATTTCCATCAGCATATTTCTTCTTTGACTGTCTTTGAGATGTGTGCTCAAAACCTGTGAGATATTTTTCAAATAACCTATTAGCTTCCCCTTCATATTTGTCAAACTTACCTCTTTCATTGGCTGTAAATGTAACCAGAGACTCCAGAAGTTTACAACCTGTTAACAAGTCTAGTGTACGTTTCTGTAAACTCACGCTAACTATATCAAATCTTTTCAAAATTTCATGCCAAAAGACACCCATAAAAGCCGATTCAAATTTCATGAACTTATTCTTCAGTGATTTTGCTTCTCTCCCGGACTCATGTTTTTCTTCAGCATTCTCACATATAATATCTAATACACACAAAATATTGTCATAGTTTAGCAAGGCTTTCACTGCTCCATAATGACAACACCATCTGGTTTGACTCAAACTCTTCAGGTGAAGAAGTTTGAAATTTAAGTGCGGTTCCAAATTTTTCAACAACATAGCCCATTTACGAGGAGAGTTTTCAAGTAGGCGAGAAACTTCAAAGCTTCACGACAGGATTCAACAGCAGTTACTCCGACTAAATTTAATGAGTCTCCTGCACAAGGCACGAACGGGGCAAATTTATTTTCCTTCTTTAGTTGTGCCTGAAACTCATTGGACTGGCCAGACATATTCGCCGCATTATCACAAGAAAGACCTCTACATTGACTCAACGGTATGCTTTTGCTATCCAAAAATGATTTTACTTCATTAAACAATGAGTTTTCTGTGTGTCTTTCTATAGCCTTAAAACAAAGGAAACTTTCTTTGACTTCCCCAGAATGCAGATGTCTACATACAATTGACAATTGGTCTGCATGAGCACAATCCGGAGAAGTCTACTATCAGTGAATAGTAATTTGATTATTTTATTTCACTTAGGATTGTATTTAACACCTTTCCCCCATTAAATGAATCTGTTCTTCGGCAATTGTTTTGGTAAATATGAAGGCTTCCCTTTTCCTTCATTACCGTGTTTTGAAATGTGCTCCTTGAGAAAAGGGTCAAACTGGGAAGTTAGTTCAAGGATTCCTAAGTAATTCCCATTATTATACACTCCAAAAATCTCATTTTCTCCACGAAATGCTAGTCCTCGCACACACAGAAATTTTATGACTGCCACAATTCGTTTCAACACCTCGTCCCAGTACTGGGACTCTAAAGTTGTCTGTTTAACTATCTGACTATCAACTCGTGAGGAAATGTTCTTCCTATACAGCCAATAATTAATTGCATTCCTATGTTCTATATTGTTTTCAGGGCTACTGACAGCTTCGTCTGCTTTTTTCCAATTACAAAACCATGTGAAGAAATTGCAGCGTTCATCTTGTCATTTGAAAGTAATTTCCAATGATAACAAAACACTTTTCCAGTAGATGGCAAATATTCAAGCCAAATCCTTTCAACAGAGTCTCCATTTCTGATTTTGCGTATAAAAAAACCGTCTGACAAATAACGATTTTGTGATTTTTGCAGTTGTTTGGATTCAAGGTACTTTCCCGTAACTGAACGGTTTTGGAAGTATTGAGGCCCAAGCTGAATACATTGCTCTCTAAACTCGTCCATCATGCACTCAGGCCAATAACCAGGATCACCAGAAGGAAGATTTGAAGCAGGACTGTCATTAGCAGTGGCAGAGCTGCAACCAGGCTCTATGACACACATAGCCTCATTCTTGAGTACTAAATGGAATCTGAAACATAAGAACACAAGTAAAATTTCACTTGTGTGTTCGTGTATTTAGCCAGCGCCGTGGTGTAGGGATAATGTGTTTGCTTCTCACCCGAAAGTCCTGGGATCCATTTCCGGCCAGGTCAGCGATTTTCAGCTGTACCTGAGGGCTGGTAAGTGGCCCACTCAGTCTGCGTGATTACAATCGAGGAGTCATCTGACGGTGAGATGGCAGCCCCGGGCAAGAAAACGAAGAATACGACCGAGATGATGCGTTGTGCTGACCACACAACACCTTGGAATCTGCAGGTCCTAGAGGTTGAGCAGCGGTCACTTGGTAAGACAAGGTCCTCCGCGGCTGTATACCATTGGATTTTTTAATTCGTCCATTTATTAAATAAATCATTACTACTGTAAGTAAACATGTGACCACATCGTGTCGGGTCTGGGTTTAATTCGGAGTGCTCATGCTTTCCAATTCCGTAAAGACCTAATCTCTCTTAAAACAGCAGACTTAGATATCACTATTCGCTTACCTGTAGAAGATTATAATTCACCATTAACAGTCTCATCAGTCATCGATGAACTTGTAGACTTAGTGTCAAAAAATGTTGATATTTTCGGCAACTTTTCAATATTTTCAAATGTTGTTCTTTTAATTTATGTTTTTAGGCACCACTAGGGTATTTTCTATCCATTTTACAAGAATATTACAGTTGCAACTTACGAACGGCTCAATAATAAGAGGTGAACTGGAAGTTCTCTTCCTGATGCAAAGATACAGTATAGCATGCGGATTCCACCGAGCTTCCCCTGACCCCTCCCGCTCACTTCCTAGAACTCTTCCCCCCTTCCCCCTCTGCCATATTCGCAAGCTGCCAGATTAAAATTTTCGTCAACAATAACCTTTACAATAATTACAGTGCGTAAGTAGCGAGGATTCGTGTCTCCGGACGGTAACAGTGATGAAATACAAACGCTGACAGCTGATAAGAAGGAAGGAAGAGCGCGCGTTCGATATTTTGCCATCATAAATATTCATATATATGCACGGAGGTGGAGCAGCAGGACATTTTGTACAATTTTAGGTTCGGCCAAGGGCTGGGGCCCCTTGGCACGCGGGGCCCGGGGCTGCAGCCCCTTTAGCCCCCCCGTTAATCCGGCCCTGTCACGAAGGACAGTGTTCACAAGCTTCGACTGAAGAAGATAGGGGAAGAGACATTAATACATAATCTGTTTGGTGGAGTAGAGACAGAGCGAGAAGTGCATTCTATTTATGAGGTTACTCTTAGCAATTTAGATAAAAATTTGAGTGCATCGTTCCTATGTTGGATCAACAGAAAATTTGTGATTTTGTACCCCTGCTTGAGACCCAGCGGTATTACCCAGTGCTTCGAAACCACAAGATAACCTTAACAGATGTAGGCTATGTTCCTGGGGTAAAGATATTACTTGGGGCAGACGTAATTGGGTAACTGCTAACAGGCTGCAGATTAGTTTTAGATGACACGATGGTTGCTCTCGAAACTAAGCTGGGCTGGACGGTGATGGGGCAGCGTAGAATACTCAGCAACTGCAATACAGTAACTGACCTATTGTGTATGGCAGATTCTAATGTAGCTGATTTGTGGCGTCTGGAAGCCAGACCAGCGGATGTCAAATCTAAAGAAGTTCTGGAAACAGAGACACTTGAATTCTTCGAGAAGACGGTGAAAGTTGACCAAGAAGGAAGATACGAGGTATGCCTACCCTGGAAGGAGGGGCACCCGCAGCTGAGGGACAACTACGATCTAGCGGAGAAGAGATTGTTGAGTGTAAGCAAAAAACTAGAAACCATTGGCAAGTTGGAAGAGTATGATGAAAATTTCGTGATTGGCTGCGGGAGAACATAGTGGAAATGATACCATCTGCCAGCAAGAATGATGGTCACTACCTCCCTCACTAGCCAGTAATAAAGCAATCTAGTATGACCACCAAAATTAGGCTTGCATTCGATGCCTCAGCCCTAGATAAAAGAAGCAACTCACTTAGCAGCTGTCTGGAAAAAGGGCATAATTTGGTGGAATCAACACCCACGCTGTTGAGACAATTCAGAAAACATGCTATTGGAGTGATAGCTGATATGAAAGGCATTTCTACAAATCAAGCTAGCCCAAGGTGACAAGGATTTTTTAATATTTCTTTGGTGGAAAGACTGTCGCAACAAAGAAGTGGTAATCCTCAGGCACTGCAAGGTTGTTTTTGGAGTGTCGTCTAGTCCATTCCAACTGGGTGCGAATATATCACATCACTTGAGACATGCATCCGAAGAACTGAATAGTACCGTAGAGCGACTCAGAGACTCTTTCTACGTGGACAACTGTGTTACCAGTGTAGCCAATGAAGAACAGCTACAGAAATTTGTGAGGGAAGCTACTGCACTGATGTCTGCAGCACAATTTGAACTTCGCGGATGGATCAGCAGCCCACATCAAGAAAACTGAGCTGTAATGCAAGATGGAGTTGTTCCGATCCTGAGTCGGTTATGGTATGTCACTATAGACGAGTTTCTCTGTGGTGTCAAAACATTGCAATGATCACTTGTCCAGTTACCAAGAGGAATCTGTTGTCTGTGTTTCAGCGTGTTTTCTACCCAATTGGCTTCACATGTCCGTCTACCTTACTACCAAAGCTAATGATGCAAGAAATCTGGAAACTCAAATTTCGATGGGATGAAGAGCTTCCGGATAGCATTACAAGTAAATTCAAGACCTGGGTGGAGCAGATGCAATGGTTAGCAAGATGTCGCCTTCCAAAGAGAAGCGAAAGGTAAAAGTCTTCATGTATTTTGTGATGCGAGTAAACTTGCTTATGCAGCTCGTGTATTCTTGAAGGCAAGGAGAGGAGCAGTGTTATCGGTCCAGTTGGTCCAGGCTAAAGAGAGGATTGCTCCTGTCAAACATGTCACTAAACCACGTTTGGAACTGTTGGCAGCAGTCATTGGTACCAGAATTTCTACGCAAGTGAAAGAGGCGTTGGGACTACAACAGTGCGGAACATTCTTTTGGAGCGACTCGTCAGTAGCCTTGACTTGGATAAAGGGGGCAGACAACTGGAGTACATTCGTGGGTAACCGTTGTCATGACATACGACAGTACACCAATACTAATGATTGGCACCACCTACCGGGGACGCTGAACGCAGCAGATCTCCCATCAAGGGGCTCCAGTCCAAAGGCACTCTTTGAAAGCAAATGGTGGCAGGGACCACGGCGGCTAAGGGATAATCCAGAGCAGTGGCCATTTTATGAAGTTTCCGCACCTGAAGAAGAAGTCAACATTGAGAAATGGAAGACAGTTACATCAAGTGTGGCGTGTAGTTCTCCTGACTTTTGTTCGCGCCTCTTATATTTCTCAAGTTATGTGAAGATAGTCAGAATGGTTGGTTGGATCATCAGATTTTTCCGCAACCTTACTCAGGCAAAACAAGCAAGAAGAGGTGAACTCACTGGTGAAGAAATGCAACCGGCTGAGAACACCCTGTTGAGAGTTGTACAGCAGGAATGCTTTCGAGATCACGAGCAGGAACTTGATAAGAAAGTCTGGGTATTCGAGGACGAAAAGGGAGTTCTGAGGGTTGAAACAAAACTTACCTTAGGGGAAGAAAGTGAAGCATTCACTAAACCCATCTTGTTGCCGTCATGACCAGATTGAGTTGGGACGAACATCATCGGTCACAGCATACAGGGCTACTGAAGCTGTTAGCTAGACTCAGGGAAAGATTCTGGATTCTTGGGGTTATTGCATTATTTACTTGTGCGGTGTATCGTGCGATACATCTGGAGCTGGTACAGTCTTTGACAACTGATGCTTTCATTCTGGCGTTAAGAATATTTATTGCCCGGCGTGGAAGGACTTATGTGCTGTACTCAGACAACGGGACCAACTTCGTAGGACTTAATAATGCCCTGAAAACGTTGGATTGGTATGAGATTGTCACCCACTCATCTGTGAGAAAGATTACTTGGAAATTCCTCCCACTTACAGCAGCCTGGTGGGGAGGATGGGGGGAGAGACTAGTCAGAACAGTGAAAGAACTGCTGCGACGAATCTTGGGACGAGCCTCTGTATACTATGAATAGTTATACACTGTGTTGTGTTATTGACAGGCGACGATCAACTCTAGGCAACTTACATACATTGCGGACAATTCGGCTGAACTAAAGCCTTTGACACCAGCAACATTTCTGCAGGGTATTCCTACAAATGAGACTCCAGATGTGGACGCAGTTGACAAGGTTGACTATGGTAAACGTTGTATCTCCAGAAACTACGTGAGGACCTACGGCAAAGATTCAGGGGTGAATATTTGGCAATTTTAGTTCACCACGGCCAGAGGAAGACCAACAGTATCAGGGTGGGAGATGTGGTATTGATAGGAGCAGATTTCACAAAACGCATCAACTGGCCCCTCGCGATCGTCGTGGAAGTGCATCCAGGGAATGATGAAGTAGCAAGAGTAGCCAAACTGAAGACATCTGAGGGAGAACTGATGAGACCATTCCAGCGTCTTTATTCATTAGAGATGCACACAACTCCAGAGGATTGAAAGCAGCCTGAAACTGAGACTATCACTTCGCCTGAGACGAAGCCTCCATATGAAGAGTTCTTGTCAAGGGTGGGGGTGGGGAATTAAAGTGCCATCGAGACTTGATCTGTGAATATTCTTGATGTGAACCTTGCTTTTGTGTTCACTTATTTAATGTGTTTGTGTTTCAGTTTCGGTATTGAGTATTTTGCAATTGAAAGTAACAATTGCAAGGTGGGAGGATGTTACGGAACCACATTTATTCCGTGGACTGCCGTATCATAAATCTTACTGGTATATCTATGGGCGTTACAAGTACACCCTATTGTTTATCTTGTTTGTGTAATCTTTGGTTGTGGTGAAGATCATGGCGTCTAATGATTTACCGTACTTGGTTAGTGCAGTGAACTGTAAACTTGTTTTGTGTAAATAAATTGGATAATTTGTGTTAAATTGTGTTAATGTTACGTTATAAGCATACATACCCATATTTACAACAGTTCCAAGAGACCTGTATACAACTTTTGGAACCGGCTTTATTAATGAAGGGGAAAGCCATCATCTGATTATACCAATGTTACCATTTTCATGACTACCTAACTTTGGAGAATTCACCTTCATCTGTACAATTACGGAGAAATATCTTCATAATTACTGTTCTTGTAGAATGTTGATTCTGGTACTGACGTAATTACTTTTACTGCTTGTCTCATTTTTCCAGCTGTATTATGAAGAGTGAAAGACTACCTATTGAAACCTTTGTCGAAAGAATGTTAGTTTACACCCTAAAAACACAATTATTTGCCACAGCGTGATCTAATAGCAAGATGCCGACCCGGAGCAATGACTTCTCAACACAAATCGTCAAACCATATTTAAAGGCCACTTACTTCCACATCATCAAGAAAAGATCGTCCCAAAGAAAGTGATAGTCCAAGAGAGGAGAGGGTGTAATTTACAGCCACGCTTGGGAAAGAAGTGTCGACATTTCCAACTCCTCCAATACACACGAACAGGCCTCCCGTGCTGCAGCGTGTAGATCATACAGAACCTTATGGACAACTCCTTTCTCCGATAGGCAACTAAGTGTGCTCCCATGTGTTCGCCTTGAGGTGATATTATCATGTATGATCTAGAAACTAACTTAGCTTCAAAGATGGGAAGACTATTTTATTATAGCTGTTAGAATTATTCTTTACCGCTGACTGCGAGCGTTAAAGAAACAACAATGAATAGAGATATGAAGGGAACATCTACGCACTTAGATTTGATTCTCCTTGTAAGAAAAACATCCTCACCCTGTTTCCAAACATTCGACCAGGTCAGGGATGGAATAAATAAAGCCCCATCTAGCGGTGAGGATAGAAATTGTGCCGGCTGCCGAAGCCTGTCGCACTCCCTCGGGCAGTGATTAATAACTGACAAATGAAATTAAATGATATTGGAGAGTGTCGATGGAATGAAAGATGACAGGAAAAACTGGAGTACCCGGAGAAGAGGCTGTCCTGCCTCCGCTTTGTCCAGCACAAATTTCACAAGGAGTGACCGGGATTTGAACCACGGAACCTAGCAGTGATAGGCAGGCGCGCTCCTGCCTGAGCCACGAAGGCTCGATTTTCCTTGCATATACAGTAATATATCTACAAGTCTATATTGAACCCATGACTTTTGGACCACCAAGGGTTCAATATATACAGTATATAAATGAGGTTTATAAATTTTAGAAATACTACATTGTATTTTCAACATACGAGTACAATATACTAAAGATTAAAAGATTTTTTGAACTAGATTTACTATTGTGACTAAATTGATTTTAATAATTACACAGTATATAGGCCTACTGGTAACCTATTCATTGATTGTGTTTCTCAGTTATATTTTTTAAGAACCCAGACTGCAGTATGTGCTTTTACGTAAATGGGAATTCAATCGTATACATGACACAGGTGAAATAAACGAAAAATGAGATATTTTGATTTATGTGCTTTTCTCTCGCCATCCACAGGATTATAGACGGAATTGTCTGTCACTAAGAATTATAGTATGGAAGAGAGGGGTAGTTTTAAAGAAACTAATACAATACAGTATCAGTACTTACACAACTTGCAAAATGTGTAAAAAGTTTTAAAAAACAGACAGATATATAGGCTTCTACAGTACACGAACGACATATATAATACATTTTATTTACAATATTCGAGTACAATGTACTGAAGACGAAGACATTTTTTAAAATTAGATTTTAAACGTTGTATCTATATATTGGTTTTAATAATTAAATACCGGCAACCAATCCATTGTAAGGTTTGTTGTTATACTCACGAATTCTTCAATGTAGAGCTGAAGTCTTATCCACACTTAGGCCCAAGTTGTTTCGGAATAACGGGGTGGAGATGCCTGAAAGAGAGAACAGTGGATTGCTTAACAGGAACTCTTTGTTAATGGTGTACATGCTTAAAGATATTTCTTCTTTTCCAACTTTTTTGTTTTCAAATTATTGTGGGATTACAACAGATTTAAAAGTGAAATAAATTGGGGAGGTTATAATGAAGAAAAAAACATTGTTTATGAAGTTCTGTTACCACGCTGTTTTATTTGGAGTTGAAATTCATATAGGAGTACTTCCTCTGAAAAATAATTAATTATTTGTATGTCCTATATTGTTAGCGATACATTTAAATTAAGACTGATATACTGACCGTTTTGACTATGTGGAATGCCATGTGACCACAAGTTTGCATTCAGGAGATTTGAGCCCCACCATTGGTGACCAATTTTCACATCAGGTAAATTAAGGCAACGACTGGTGCATGATCGTCTTCATAACAGGCCTGAGTGAATGATGTAGAAACACTGTCGATGAGCCGCTGCGGGATACCGGTAACGTGCCACCTTTATCCAAACATGACAACAAAACATTTTTGGCTTATTACCGAGTTTTCCCTGGTAGAGGAGAAGATAGGAAACAAGATAACGAAACGATAAAAATAAAGAGACTGTGCCCTTAATAAATGGATATTATTGAAGTCTTCAAGAGAGTAGATAAAGCTTCATAATCACATACATCATGGGTTTCTCATGCCGGAAACATGAACATTAATGCCACACTATACAACTGATACTACATTTATGTCTATGTTAAAATCCTAAGTTTTCTTTTCTTACACATAGTAAAATTTCTGTTTTTTGAGTAAATAAAGTATTGTAATATTGATAGAGCGCGATATTTAATGAACTAAGTAGTACATTTGTATCACATTCCTTCAATGTAGTCACCCGCGAAGTCCGGCGATGTCCGGCTCCAAGGCTAAATGGTTAGCATGCTGGCCTTTGGTCACAGGGGACCTGGGTTCGATTCCCGGCAGGGGCGGGAATTTAACCACAATTGGTTAATGCCGCTGGCACGGGGACTGGGTGTATGCATCGTCGTCGTCGTCATTTCATCCTCATCACGACGCTCAGATCGCCTACGGGTGTCAATTCAAAAGACCTGCACCTGGCGACCCGAACTTGTCCTCGGACACTCCCGGCACTAAAAGCCATACGCCATTTCATTTCATTACTTCAGCAACACACAGCAACAACGCTCTCAACCCTCAAATGCGCACTACTCATCGACAACAGCGCCACCTGACCGCTCCCATATCCTATTTGCGCATGTGCGATCTTCTGCGAGGGTCTGGACTGCGTTGCCACTACTTTATTTAGATCCCTCGTATACTTCGCATTATGCTCCTATTTTCTGAACTTTAACAGACATCATTTAACACACTGTTCAAGGAATCATTTTTATATATGGCCTCAACCGATAGATTCAGAAAAATCTTCCTTTGTAAATAAACATTGTTTGAAAAAACTATAAGAAATTTCCCTTTGGAAAAACTAATAATTATCATAAATATGTCTTTCAGTAAAATGTGTAAATGTGTGAAAAATGTGTAAAATGTGTAAAATGTGTGACGCGATGTTACCTAGCAACCGTGCAGGCTGTGATGTGAAGTATTGATAGTCATGGCATACGGTACAGATCCACGACCTGTGCAGCTCTCTTTATATAGATCCATGGCCTGTGAGCTCTCAAGGTACTGTTGCTAGGTAACAGCACGTCACACAGTTTGTTACATAACACTATTTCGCTACAAAATTTTCGGATGGCATTCTAAGACATATTTATGTCAAAAACTGAAGTTCATAATTCTCTTCATAACACTTATAAATTTAACTTCAACAACCTACATTCACCTGTATATACGAGGGTCGAGTCATAAGTCATGGCAACATTTTTTTTTCTCGCGAACAGGAGACAACACGGAAAATCTAAGATATACATTTTTGGAAATATAGGGCATAGTGCCTGAAGACAAATTCTGACTTCAGGAGATTCTCGTAGGAATATGACAGAACATAGGCCATTGGCAAACATTGTTTTATTATAGTATAGACAGCAAATACACAAGACTACGTACAAAGGACAGGTCTCCACTGGTTACAGACCTTCGAAAGAATCATCCAACGTTTCCACAGTGCGTTGCCAGCGGTACATCTTCGTCCATGGACACTGGACAGCAAATCAGCAGTTGATACTCTACGCAGTTTGAACGTCTTCACCCACCTCGCCACAGTTCTATGGGCATGGCATGCACACCTAATGCTTCCCGCAGCTCTGCATAGCATTGGCGTGCATTTCTGCCGCGGAGAACTGCAACTTTAATATACGATCGTTGCTTCTGCTTGTTGATTTCCATTTTGTGACGCTCTCACTCACACACTGAACTTGGGGGCATGCTTAGACCCACACTGTTGTTTACATACACCATCTAATGGCATCATACGCAAGTACATACCGTACGTTTCCAAATGCATATCTTAGATATTCCGTGTTGTTTCAAGTTCGTGAGAGCAAAAATAAATAGTTGCCATGACTTATGACTCGACCTCCCTATTGCCCCCTTTATGCCGGGCTCAGCTCGCCGGAGAGCGAGGGTCTCAGTGGTGGACCGTTCGCTATCGGCTGCGCAGAAAATTTTAAAGGCAGGGATAGATGAAGGACTAGCGACAAATGAAAGGAGACTAAATTAGGTTTACACATTTATTAAACTAACACTCTTTTAAAGAAAACAATTAAATTAACAAAATCTGGGTTGGATTCTTGAAAAACATCTTCTCCTCGTGCTTTCATTCGTGAGGGATCTCGCTCAATAAATTTTCAATGATTGTTCTTTTCTGCAATAATAAATATAGAAACCATTAACTTACTGAAAAATTGATTGGAAAACAAAATAATATCTAATATCCTTCTCTTATGATGATAATCCAATTATTAAAATTAAAATCTTCCCTCCTGGGTTTCAATTATTTTCCAAGAAAATGACTATTTTCTCCTCCTTATTTAAATTATTGAAAATTATTTAATTCATTAATTTATGATTAGCAAGTCTTCCCTAGACTTTCCTTTCAACAATTACTTCGTTTATATAATTATTGATTGAATAAACTTCTTCTAATAACTTTTACTTGAACTTATATCACCTTAACTTTTGCTCAATTTTATGCAGAAAGTGACTGTACAACATCTAACAATTAAATCTCGTGACATCAGTCCACGGACGTTGCCTTCTCTTATTCACTTTGAGTTAGTAAATTAGGCCCTAATCAACCTTAAATTACGATAAAATCTTCTAAAGATTCAAAATTGATCCAATTACGGACACGCGAAATAATACAAGTCGGTCAAAACTTTGACGCACATAATGAAAATTACCTTCACAAAATCGTACATGAAATATTCCAAAAAACACAGAATAGGATCAAATCTCACATCACACATTCACACAGGGGTACACGGCATTATTATAACATTATTTACACGAACACTAACCCATTATTATTAATTTTAGGATTTTACTGCGAATTAGGGAAATCATTCTCCAGATGACACTATTACACACATCCCAGGTATCAATTCAGAGTGTGATAGAATTAAGGTTATCACTTATACAAAGAAATTAACTATACAACGATGTTCAAGGAGTATTTTAAACAGAAATCATCCTAATTTAGCGAATAGAATAATTGTAACACAGGTCAAAATAATAGAATACGCGCTAACGGTACATGAGTTGCGGCATTTATTTTTATTCATCATAATGTCGTGGCTCTCAATTATTCTGCACTGAAGCTCGAAGAAATCATGTCCAGTGACACATCTCTTCCCAAAATTGACTCTAATGGGTGCATAAATTATTACTCAAAATATAATGCCCATCTGCAAGTCATACTCAAATTCATAGCGCAGAAATATACCTATAATTCGTCGATACTCCGTCCGGAGAATTTGCCATGTTCCAGGCTTACTTTACATAAAGTGAGCACACGATAATACTTTCCAAAAATAACTAACACTAAACTCATGACCTTATTAAATCCTTTTAGCCCGTAATTAGCTTTAATTATTTTTACTCATTATTATTATTATTATTAATATTATTATTATTATTATTATATTCCTGACCGTGCATAATCTCATTCGCAAAGTTGTCGTGTGAAGTTATTCGGATGACTTTAAATAAATTCGAACCCATAAACATGTCGTACAATCATAGAATGAAATTCTACACGAAGAAAAACACTAGAACACTGTCCTAATTTGTTTTAAATAACTTTCAAATTATTTCAAAACTAATCAAATTAACGCGGGGTTCATTTAATTTTTATCTCACCTGTCTTCTAAATTCTTAGGACAGTTAAGGTCTCTCTCGATGACTCACATTCATTTCTAACTAATAGAGCAAACACACACTCATTCCAAGGGTTCTAACTACCTCTCACCAAAGAAAGAAGAATGAAAAATCAAACTACTGCAAAACTAATAGAAATCCAAAGGAATAAGTAAGGCTACGTTTACAGACATTTACAAAGATAGAAAGCAATTGAATTCTTAAAGAATACTCATGTGACTGGTGTGAACTGGATTGCGGCTGATGACCTAGCACGTGGTCACATCACCTTCCATCGAACGAAGTCTCGCCCATGTCCGATGCCTTACATGTTTAGTGACTCATGGAGGCGTTGCCGATGTACAGGAACTTGCAGTATTCTTCGTGGAGCTGGATAACCATCTTGCCGTAAACTCGAACTCAGGACCTTTCTTCTTCCAAATTCTTGTAGAAAGCTGAAACTAACAAAAAGTCTTAGAAATAGCCCAGGATTCACTCTCGATGCTTTATAATCTGGCTGAAGACACTTATCTTAGAACAACCCTAAATTAATCGTAATGAAATTTTTCGAGTGTCTGAATTGCTGTTTATATAGTCCTCGATGCCTTCTCCAATGTAAAGTCTTCCGATGAAGCAAACGACGTCCAGTCTCTTCGGTTGCTGCAGTCAGAGTAATGCTCAAATTTAGCGTTCAGAAGTATAAAACCCTCTACCAAATTTTCCTCTGGAATTACCATTAATTTCCTGTCGTAAGACATAGGTGTGTCTCTTAATTACATCTAATTGGTGGATTTGTTGAATTCCAGTGAAGGTTGTCACTTTTATTGGCTGCTCCAGTTTTACGTCACTTGACTTTCCATTTATTGATCGATTGAGATCTGCCTGCTCGCCGTGTCACGTGGTACGCACACATGTGTCTGAAGGCCACATAACAGGAATTCCAGCCTGCTCCCTCGTGCTCTCTGTAGGTCGGGAAAACCGGTTCGCGAAGTGACTAGCTCGTACTGGCACGAAATACGGAATCTTACCCTCTTGCCGATTAAAATAATGTCCCAACACACTGATGAAATAAATCATTTTCTTTCTAATAAAATATTACCACTTTTGAAGGGGACATATTTCTCCCTTGGTTAAATAATGATTTGATCTGAAGATGGAATCATTATTACAGGAAATCTCCAATTAACATGTTCCCTGAAAATTTAGGTGGTAATCAGGTGTCACTTCTATTTAGGGTTCTGTTCCAGCACGAAGCCTCGCGTTGTCTGCCTCGAGTGCAGCACCAAGCCGTCGAAGTTGATCCATTACCTTCTCTTGTAATTCACGGCATTCTTCACAAATCTCATCTTGTAAATTTACTTGGGTCGAAACATGGTGGTAGGTTGGATCTTCATCTGTATCTGGCGGTGTTTCTTCTCCTATTATGAGATTGATATGATGACCATCTACAGGTTTAGAAGAATAATAACTTTTTAAATTCTGGGCGTTATGAATACCTTCATAATTTTTATCTAAACTTTGGATTCTGTAAGCGTTATTCCCATAAACTTTTATAATTTTATAAGGACCTATAAAAAGTGGTGCAAATTTGGCGTAATATTTGCTGGTTGTTTCTGACGTAGCTGGCTTTTTCAAAAGAACATACTCATTGAGTTTGAGGGGTCGGCAAAACTTTTTATCCTTCACTCGGCGTTGTCTACGCTCAGCTTGTTCGCGCAATGAAGTGGCGGCTTTCCGAATGTTTTCTTCCAGGGTAGGCTTCAGATTACCGGGGCATTGGACAATATCGTCCCAAGGTCGATGCGGTTGTCGGTCGAAGTGAAGAGTAACAGGAATCTGTGACGTAGCTTCGTGTACTGTATTGTTCAAATATTCCATCATAATGGGTAGAACATCAATCCAAAGCCAGTGTGCATTTCCACAAAATATCCTGCAGAATTTAGATAATTCTTGCATCACTCTCTCTGCCGGGTTACTAGATGGATGTCGGATCGAGTTTAATATGTGTTTAATTCCAAGTTGTTCCATGGCTTCACGAAATTCGGCAGATGTGAACTGCGATCCGTGGTCAGTGAGAAGTGCTTTAGGCTTGCCCATATGCGGAATTAAATTACGGGTGATTCGTCTAATGACAGATTTTGAGTTGGCCTTTTGAATTGGATATAAAGTCACATATTTTGAGAATACGTCAATGGTGACGACAACATGCCGGTTACCTCTCTTTGATGTAGGAACGGGACCGAACAAATCCATTGCGTACAGCTGTTTAGGCTCGGAAGGTATGATTGGAATAGGATTATGTTGCAATAAATGTGAGCTTGGCTTTACCCTCTGGCATGTGTCACAGGTTCGAACTACGTTCCTCACTATTGATCTTTGTTTGTCCCATATAAATTTTTCTTGGATGGTAGCCAATGTTTTATCGATACCGCCATGTCCAGTAATTCGATGTGCATGCCAAATTAAAGATTCAAATAATTTCGAAGGTACAACAATTTTCAATTTCGATTTTTCCGGATCCACAAATTTAAATAGAATGTTATCTAAATACTGGTATCGGGATGCTCTTCTTCTTATTCTACGGTATCCAGGATCTCTAGGTTTAATTTTACCCTCTAGGAAATCAATGATAGGTCTTAAGTCATTGTCTCTTTTTTGAGCTTGCCGTATATATCTGAGTTTTCTTAAGAACTCATGATCCTCAGGAACTAGTTCAAGTTGGTTGATTTCCAGTACTTCCTCATTAGGATTACGGCTCAGACAGTCGGCCAGTAAATTACTCTTCCCCGAACAATGTTCCAATTGAATGTTGAATTGTTGCACAAACATTGTCCATCGAAATACTCGTTCTGATGCCATAGTAGCCTTTAGCATGAAGGTTAAAGCTTTATGATCTGTTCTAATAATGATCGGAAATCCGTAGATGATTTTCTGCCAATATTTCAATGCAAATACTATGGATAACATTTCTATTTCGGTTACTGAATAATGCTTTTCGTGATTTCGTAATTTCCGACTAACGAAGGCTAGGTAAGTTTTATTTTCCGGCTTTTCTCCGTCTTCCTGGAATAACACAGCCCCAATTCCGATTCCAGATGCATCCGTTTGTACTATAAAGGGTTTTCCAAAATCAGGATATCCTAGCTTAATGTAATTCAACAGCATCTCTTTGGTCTTAGTAAATGCGAGGTCACACTCTTCGTTCCATTTCCACCTGTTACCTTTTTTTAATAGATCCTGAAGTGGAGCTACCGTTTGTGTGTAGTTGGGACAATGGCTCGCAAAGAAGTTGGCCATGCCTAGGAACTGCCGTACTTGTTTGACACGTATCGGCCTCGGAAATTTGCTAATAGCTTCAATTTTTATAGGGTTCGGCCTTATACCTTTTCCATCAATAATATGGCCTAAAAATAATATTTCAGACTGGCAGAAGCGTGATTTCTTTAGGTTGATGTGGAACCCAAATTTTGAAAGATTGCTCAACAGTTTTTCTAGCTTAACCAGATGTTCTTCGAATGTTTCACTCGCCATAAGCAGATCATCAACATATTTAGTAATAAAACTCTTGACTTCATCCGTAAGGCATCTATCTAAGGCACGGATAAGAGCGGCCGAGGCGTTAGAAATGCCAAAGGGCAATTTTCTAAAAACATATGTTTGCTGGTCAAACATAAATCCAGTCAATAATCTTGACTTTTCTTCCAAAAGAATGTGGTAATACGAGGAGGTAAAATCCACTGATGTAAATAAGTTCATGCCACGGAATTTTCTAAGGACATCCTTAATTGCTGGCGCCTGGTCTCTTTCTGGTATCAGTTTGGAGTTAATATTTCGCGCGTCTAAACATATTCTCAGAGATCCATCTGGTTTATGTACCACCACTAAAGCACTTATAAATGGTGTACTGGACTTCATGATAATCCCGTCTCTCTCCATTTCTGCAATAATTTTCCCTACGCGAGAATGAAATTTCTCAGGGATTGGATAAGGCTTCTTTTTAAACGGAGTCCAGTCTGTGACTACTAGAGAATATTTAAAGTCAGGGATCTGGCCTGGTTTATCATCAAACACTGATTTATATTTTAACAATAACTCTCGGAGTCGGCCTCTTTCTTCTTCCGTTCCTATAGCTTGGTTAACCTTAGAGTTTATGAGGTCATACGGGTGTGTTGCATCGTCGCCCTCTTCTATAATATTATCCAGAGCCTGATTTACCTCTTCTGTGGCTTCCTGGTCTTCGGATTCCCACGGTGTCGAGGCGTTATTAATGAGAAACACACTCTGATCATTGATATCGGCTGGATTAACTATAGCCGTTTCCCATGTCTCATCCAATCGAAAAAGAATTTGGTTGGAATTCAAGTCAATATTGGCATGGTAAGATGTCAAAAAGTCAACTCCTAGAATGATGTTAAATTTTATATTTGACATAGCCAAGAATACGTTCTGAAATTTTGTATTTCCAATTTCAACATCCAACAGTGTCTGTAGTTTGCAAGCCACAGTCTTATCCGGGATAATTCCTTTTATTTTAATGTGAGATACTGGTATAATCGGGATATTATGTCTGTCCTTTAAATCATTTAGGAAAGAAGTTGAAATGACACTAATTGTAGATCCAGTATCCACTAAACATTTTACTTTTACGCCACATATTCTAGCCGAAATTATAGGTAGTGTTTTTAAGTAGTTCGTGTTCGACTCTAGATTTTCTTCGAGTAGGTCATCTGATCTTGTCATCCAGGAATCAATTTGAACAATAATCCACTCTTGCGTTTCACTATTACTATAAGGGTTAGTGTCGAGACTATCTCCTACTAATTCAGGGGTTTTTTTTTGATGGCACCTTGATTGTACCCATCATCTTCCGAATGTCCTTTCTCTTCCCTTTGTTTTGCTCTTTGGTACTCCAAACTCTCCACTCCAACAATGTCAGGGTTGACGTCCTGCTCATGTATAGCCCGATGCCATTTCTTACGTTCTTGACTGGACTGCTGGAGTTCCCGCAAATACTTCTCTCTCTCTTCCTCTCTCCAGTTTCTTTTCCGTCTCTCAGGTCTTCTATTCTCTGGTTCTCTTCTCCATCTGTCCCTATTGTTTTCATATGGTCTTCTTCGGACATTACGTCTGGAATAATTCCATTCTTCGTCATCTCGGCGTCCTGGTCTCGGAGATCGGTCTCTGGGTTGTCTTCCTTCGATATTTCTACCCCAATTTCTCCCTTGGTTTACAATGTTCCTTTCTTCAGATCTGGTAACATTGGTTTGGAAAACTTGCTGTTCTTGGCCGGAATTTCGCCTCTGTGGTTCTCTAGATGTCATGTCGAGCTGTCTCAATATGGCTTCAGCTTGAATTGCGGTTTGTACATTTGAGGCAATCATAATTCGTTGCGTTTCTGCTGGAAGTTGCCTGGTAATAACCTTTATTAATTCAGCTTCCGATGGCGGTGTGTCTAGCTCTCGTAGCTTACGTAGCTGACTGGAGAAAAATTCTGAAAATCGTGTTGGCGTGGATAAGGCATACCTCTTAGCGTACAACTCTGTTTTGAGATTATGTTGAATGTCCGTGTTCCAATATTTTTCTAGGAAAGCCCTCTTAAATCCTTCGAAATTGTCGAATGAATATCGGAACGCTGTGAACCATGTCAATACAGAATTCTCCAAATATCTTTCCGTTACTCGCAGTTGGCGCTCTTCTGGTATTTTGTTGTCCCGAAAATATTCTTGTAATTCATTAATAAAACTCCTGGGAGTTACCCCTTTTACGTTATTAAATTTTTTTGGATGGTCTTCCTGCATTCGAATTATATTTACTATCTGCGTTTGACCTGACGTATTGAGTTGACTTACTCCTCCGCTATTATATCCTTGAGCTGGATTGGTGACATTTACGTTGTTATGGGCATTCATTTGGTCGTCCTGCTTCGGAGTTGAAGATAAAATTTCTCCGGATACCTTCTTTTCTAAATTACTTTGCCTCTCTAACAATGTATTGGTTACAATGTTATGACTTTCGCCTTGCAATTTAAGCAATTGTAATTCTTTAGTGAGTTCCTGAATTCCGTTCTGTAGTTCTTGTTTATAGGATTCCGAACTAGCTTTTACCTCTCCTATTTCTTTATCTATTGAGGTTTTCATAGTTTGCAAACTCTGTTGTGTCTCCTCAATCGTTTCGTAAAAATATTCAAGTCGCTCTGAGTTGGTGACTTGAGCTACTTTTATTTCAGCAATAACGCCCTTTTCTACCTGTTTCACAGTTTCGAAAATTTGAGTGAATTTCCTAGACCATGCTGTTTTGGTTGCTGTTAAGTCCTGTGCATTCTCATCGATTTTCTCCTCAATCGCTTGAAATATATCTTGCACCTCGTCCTTATATTTACCTAATCCTTGCAATATCCCAGTTTGTACTTTAGCCAGTCTTTCACTAAATTCATTAGACATAGCTGACATGGCATTGTCTATTCCGACCTGGATTTCTCCCTTTAAATTTGAAAAATTTTGTTTCACAGATACCAATTCACTTTGAACTGAAGCTAACTTCCCGTTAAATAATTTAACGTCCATGTGTAGCTTTTCGATATTTTCCTCTGTCTTGCTTTGGATTTCCTCAATAGTGTCTTTGAGTTCCCTCTTTATTAACTCACTATTCTCGCTAAGTTTTTTCTCTAAATTTTCGTTATTTTCACTGAGTTTTTGTTCTAATGATACGTTATTTTTACTAAGTTTTTGTTCTAATGATACGTTATTTTCACTAAGTTTTTGTTCTAATAATTCGTTATTTTCATTAAGTTTATGCACTAACAATTCATTAAGATTCTGCTCTAGTTTAGTTTGGTTTTCATTCATGTCCCGCTTTAAATTATTTTGTAAGTCTGTCACTACTCCGTCTAAGAGTCTACGTAAATCCTCCATTGTTACAGTACTCATCTTTCTTTTGAAATAAACGGCAATTCAGACATGGGAGGACTAAGTTCGATGGCCATATACCAGAATCCAATTCATCAGTCACAAGTGGATTGATGTCACAGCCTTCAGAGAAGATTAACATCGCAAAATACAATCCTACAGCCTAAGTCCAAATTATGCGGAAAATAGCCGCTACAAGAATTTTGACAACTATCATCCAGATTTTGTTTATAATTAAACAACAAGGCCCTTCCTAAACTTAACCTGAGTGTAGTTCGCCACAAAATTTTGGGCTAATAAATGTTTCAAAAATAACCTGAAAAAATTTTATTTGTCGCCGCATCTTGTTTTTGTCCAAATTCTGGACTACAAGATCGAGTCCTTTTATTGGTACAGCCAATAAATCGGGCCTAACCACGTTGGCCGCCAAATCTATACCTGCCCCCTTTATGCCGGGCTCAGCTCGCCGGAGAGCGAGGGTCTCAGTGGTGAACCGTTCGCTATCGGCTGCGCAGAAAATTTTAAAGGCAGGGATAGATGAAGGACTAGCGACAAATGAAAGGAGACTAAATTAGGTTTACACATTTATTAAACTAACACTCTTTTAAAGAAAACAATTAAATTAACAAAATCTGGGTTGGATTCTTGAAAAACATCTTCTCCTCGTGCTTTCATTCGTGAGGGATCTCGCTCAATAAATTTTCAATGATTGTTCTTTTCTGCAATAATAAATATAGAAACCATTAACTTACTGAAAAATTGATTGGAAAACAAAATAATATCTAATATCCTTCTCTTATGATGATAATCCAATTATTAAAATTAAAATCTTCCCTCCTGGGTTTCAATTATTTTCCAAGAAAATGACTATTTTCTCCTCCTTATTTAAATTATTGAAAATTATTTAATTCATTAATTTATGATTAGCAAGTCTTCCCTAGACTTTCCTTTCAACAATTACTTCGTTTATATAATTATTGATTGAATAAACTTCTTCTAATAACTTTTACTTGAACTTATATCACCTTAACTTTTGCTCAATTTTATGCAGAAAGTGACTGTACAACATCTAACAATTAAATCTCGTGACATCAGTCCACGGACGTTGCCTTCTCTTATTCACTTTGAGTTAGTAAATTAGGCCCTAATCAACCTTAAATTACGATAAAATCTTCTAAAGATTCAAAATTGATCCAATTACGGACACGCGAAATAATACAAGTCGGTCAAAACTTTGACGCACATAATGAAAATTACCTTCACAAAATCGTACATGAAATATTCCAAAAAACACAGAATAGGATCAAATCTCACATCACACATTCACACAGGGGTACACGGCATTATTATAACATTATTTACACGAACACTAACCCATTATTATTAATTTTAGGATTTTACTGCGAATTAGGGAAATCATTCTCCAGATGACACTATTACACACATCCCAGGTATCAATTCAGAGTGTGATAGAATTAAGGTTATCACTTATACAAAGAAATTAACTATACAACGATGTTCAAGGAGTATTTTAAACAGAAATCATCCTAATTTAGCGAATAGAATAATTGTAACACAGGTCAAAATAATAGAATACGCGCTAACGGTACATGAGTTGCGGCATTTATTTTTATTCATCATAATGTCGTGGCTCTCAATTATTCTGCACTGAAGCTCGAAGAAATCATGTCCAGTGACACATCTCTTCCCAAAATTGACTCTAATGGGTGCATAAATTATTACTCAAAATATAATGCCCATCTGCAAGTCATACTCAAATTCATAGCGCAGAAATATACCTATAATTCGTCGATACTCCGTCCGGAGAATTTGCCATGTTCCAGGCTTACTTTACATAAAGTGAGCACACGATAATACTTTCCAAAAATAACTAACACTAAACTCATGACCTTATTAAATCCTTTTAGCCCGTAATTAGCTTTAATTATTTTTACTCATTATTATTATTATTATTATTATTATTATATTCCTGACCGTGCATAATCTCATTCGCAAAGTTGTCGTGTGAAGTTATTCGGATGACTTTAAATAAATTCGAACCCATAAACATGTCGTACAATCATAGAATGAAATTCTACACGAAGAAAAACACTAGAACACTGTCCTAATTTGTTTTAAATAACTTTCAAATTATTTCAAAACTAATCAAATTAACGCGGGGTTCATTTAATTTTTATCTCACCTGTCTTCTAAATTCTTAGGACAGTTAAGGTCTCTCTCGATGACTCACATTCATTTCTAACTAATAGAGCAAACACACACTCATTCCAAGGGTTCTAACTACCTCTCACCAAAGAAAGAAGAATGAAAAATCAAACTACTGCAAAACTAATAGAAATCCAAAGGAATAAGTAAGGCTACGTTTACAGACATTTACAAAGATAGAAAGCAATTGAATTCTTAAAGAATACTCATGTGACTGGTGTGAACTGGATTGCGGCTGATGACCTAGCACGTGGTCACATCACCTTCCATCGAACGAAGTCTCGCCCATGTCCGATGCCTTACATGTTTAGTGACTCATGGAGGCGTTGCCGATGTACAGGAACTTGCAGTATTCTTCGTGGAGCTGGATAACCATCTTGCCGTAAACTCGAACTCAGGACCTTTCTTCTTCCAAATTCTTGTAGAAAGCTGAAACTAACAAAAAGTCTTAGAAATAGCCCAGGATTCACTCTCGATGCTTTATAATCTGGCTGAAGACACTTATCTTAGAACAACCCTAAATTAATCGTAATGAAATTTTTCGAGTGTCTGAATTGCTGTTTATATAGTCCTCGATGCCTTCTCCAATGTAAAGTCTTCCGATGAAGCAAACGACGTCCAGTCTCTTCGGTTGCTGCAGTCAGAGTAATGCTCAAATTTAGCGTTCAGAAGTATAAAACCCTCTACCAAATTTTCCTCTGGAATTACCATTAATTTCCTGTCGTAAGACATAGGTGTGTCTCTTAATTACATCTAATTGGTGGATTTGTTGAATTCCAGTGAAGGTTGTCACTTTTATTGGCTGCTCCAGTTTTACGTCACTTGACTTTCCATTTATTGATCGATTGAGATCTGCCTGCTCGCCGTGTCACGTGGTACGCACACATGTGTCTGAAGGCCACATAACAGGAATTCCAGCCTGCTCCCTCGTGCTCTCTGTAGGTCGGGAAAACCGGTTCGCGAAGTGACTAGCTCGTACTGGCACGAAATACGGAATCTTACCCTCTTGCCGATTAAAATAATGTCCCAACACACTGATGAAATAAATCATTTTCTTTCTAATAAAATATTACCACTTTTGAAGGGGACAGTATAAAATAAGAGTTTTGTCTGTACATTGCTCAGAATTTAAAAATAATAGTATTTCTGTATCGGCCTTGTCCACAGTAACAAGGAAATCGCCTTTTTTAATGTTCCGTCATCTCTGTCTATATTTATCTATGTATGTATGTATGTATGTATGTATGTATGTGCGCGCATCACGAGAATATGACATGATAATTTAATGAAAATCGATATGTAAAGTCGGGTAATGAGGCACTACATCTAGGCTATAAATAATTGTCTTCACGCTGAGTGAAATGTAGTTTAGGGCGAGGCCTAAAATGTAATTCTCAAATATTTATGTTCTTAGTAGTCCTATCCATAATAACTACATAACGAAAGTTATATGGAATTAAATTTCCCATCATTGTTACCGTACCGGCTATGATAACAGATATTAATGATTTCGATTGTTCTTGCTAAGTCAATATCAGCACCGAACCACGAGAAAATGGGTAAACAGAATTTAATGAAAATCGGTACGTAAAGTAGGGGAATAAGGAACTACAGTCCAGGTTATAAATAATTTTATTCACCCTGGTTAAAATGTTAGTTTAGGGAAAGGCACCTAATTTTTTAAAATACCTATGTTATTGGCCCTATCGAAAAGTTGCATAAGGAAAGTTGCAGAGATCATTTATGTCTTATACAGTTTTACCGCACCGACCGTGATAATAGAATTCATGAACTTAGACTATTGTTGCTTAATTGATATCAACGCCGAGCATTGCTAACACGAAAATATTGTTTAACCGTGTTAACTGGCGATGGCTTTTGTCACGATTGTCTTAAGGTTTAAAACCGCGTGATCATCGGTCCATATCGACAAGAAAAATGTGAAGATGGTTATAAAAAGTGAGAAAAATCTTAAAAGAACCATCACTTGAAAGTAAGATAAGAGGGAGTCGTGAAAGAAGGACTGTGTTCTAACATCACAGAGCCGGAAGAAAAGTAAATGTGAAGGCCTACCATATCGAAAGTTCATAAAACTAATTAACATTAACCATTGTTGTGATGTGATTTGTTGTTTCTGCTGCCACTCATCTCCGATAGATGGGACTACTGCTGCGTCCCGAGTAAATTAGCGGGGCGAAAAGTAGCTGGGGAGTTGGATAACTTTGCACATGTGTATGATTGTCCTGTCAACGACAGGTACTACAGCTAGTTAATAATACATTTCATTTCTTATCCGAGGTAGGCCTATTTCTCAGATCAGTGGAGCTACTTCGTTCGTTATGGGTTTTGGTCGGTGGTTTAAGGCTGGATGCCCTTCGTGAAGCCGCGTGATTATTCAGTGAAATACCTACCTGGAATTCGAACTTCGGTCGTCCAGGTGGTAAGCCACTGGTTAAAGCCACTGCGCTAATAACCCATCTCCAATAAGAAGAAGAAGAAGAAGAAGAAGCTAGCTTTTTTTTTCTATTTGTTTTACATCGCACCGACACAGATAGATCTTATTGCGACGATGGGATAGGAAAGGCCAAAGAGTGGGAAGGAAGCGGCCGTGGCCTTAATTAAGGTACAGCCCCAGCATTTGCCTGGTGTGAAAATGGGAAACCACGGAAAACAATCTTCAGGGCTGCCGACAGTGGGATTCGAACCCACTATCTCCCGAATGCAAGCTCACAGCTGCGCGACTCTAACCGCACGGCCAACTCGCCCGGTAAGAAGAAGAAGAGGAAGAAGAAGAAGAAGAAGAAGAAGAAGAAACGCTTTTATTTCTAATATAGTACCAGTACGACGACCTATTAAATTCTCTTATCGGACATACTGTAGTGCACATTCCCACTTCACGGCCACATGTCTTCTTCCGTGACGTGTACATCGCAAGTGATAAGCTTACTGTCTTGGGATTATCAGCACAGCAGCTAAAACAGTCCGGTAATATGAAGGCAATCGAACGACCAGGACAGATCCCTGTGGTAAGCCTCGGCTATTCTGGTTTTTGAATTCATAATCACTGGCAGTTTATTCTCATATTGTGCAATGTTGTGTTTTGAAACTAAAGTTGCTATAGAAATACACTAATTTGCTCAGCATGTCTCAGAAGTGAATACAAAACCACCAATAACACCGTATAACCTAACGTTTATTCTGAAGGGAAAATATATTTAAGAAATATTTTGCACATGTCGAACTGATGCTAATGGAACTAATTCAACTGTCCCTAAAAGGTATTTTGGGAAAGAACTGCGTATAAAAGTACAATAATCTGGTGTTAATAGTGTAATAGCTGACGAAATAAATAACGGCCACAAATACCGACCAAGTGGCCGCGTGATTTGGGTCTCATAGCTATCAGCTTGTATCCGGGAGATAATTGGGTTCGAACCCCACTGTCGACAGCCCTGAAGATGGTTTTCCGTGATTTTCCATTTGCACACAAGGCAAATGCTGGGGCTGTACCTTAATTAAGGCCATGCTCGCTTTTTTTTTTTTTTTTTTATTCACTCCTGGCCCTTTCCAATCCTATCGTCGCTATAAGATCTATCTGTGTCGGTGCGATGTAAAGGGAATTGTTTAAAAAGAAAATAACAGTCACGACTGGGGAAGTGTTCTTTGTGCACTGTTGCTGTTATGTTGTTTAGATGAGGAATGTCCTATTGCTCCTCGGTTATATTACAGGTGTAGATTTACCAGATGGAATCTCTGGGAAAGAAGACATCGCAGGTGAAAACCCAGGGAGACTAGCAATATTGCAGTAAAAAAACGAAGATATCTCGTACTACATTAAAATTATGTTTAATTATCTACTTTATAATTTTGAAACCGAGCGAGTTGCCGTGCAATTAGGGGCGTGCAGTTGTGAGCTTGTATTCGGGAGATGGTAGGTTCGAACTCCACTGTCAGCAGCCCTGAAGATGGTTTTCCGTGGTTTTCCCACTTTCACACCAGGCAAATGCTGGGGCTGTACCTTAATAAAGGCCACGCACCCTTCCTTTCCACTCCTGCCCCTTTCCTATCCCATCGTTGCTATCAATACATAGCAAAGTCATCTCCGTACAGGCCATGGAGACCCTTGGAGGAGTGGAAGGTAAAGGCTTCCACTATCCGTAACTTCGTCACTTGATGGGGTAGAGTGGTTAGCTCTACGCCCGACCGCCATTGCCCCCAGGAATTAACCTCGTACTCAGTTTTGGTGTAGGCTGAATGAACCTCAGGGCCATTTGCACCTCGGAAAGTGGAAATCTCGTTTCTTAAATTTTACGACTTCCTGACGGAGATTCGAACTCACGTCCTTCCGGGCGAACCGAGCACGCCTTTCGCCTCGGCCAGGCAGCCCCTCTATATATATAATACAAGAGGGTTTTTTCTCTACATTGCTCAGAATTTTAAAAGAATGGTATTTGTGTGTCGATCTGTTTCATTAATATACAGTAAGTTGGTGACGCAATTACCTTTACCTACCAGAACACAAGCACAAAATATTAAAATTGCTAACTGTTCTCGTCTTTACTTTGTGTGTTTTGATTAGGATCGTTAAATTATTTTTGTGTGTAATGAAATAGGGTACAGCGGATATCCCTTACAAATTTGTGTGTGTGTGTGTGTGTAACGAAGCTTAGAATTTGAAATTTCAGTTTCGCGACAATTGGTATTGTGACCGTGTGTTTGTGCGCGTGCGAATTTTGGCGATAGCTTCTTCTTATTCTTATTCTTCTTCTTCTGCTTACACTCCAAGGTTGGTTTTTCCCTCGGACTTAGCGAAGGATCCCACTTCTACGGCCTCAAGGGCAGTGTCCTGGAGCTTGAGACATTGGGCCGGAGATACAACTGGGGAGGAGGACCAGTACCTCGCCCAGGCGGCCTCACCTGCTATGCTGAAGAGGGGCCTTGTCAGGGGATGGGACGATGGGAAGGGATAGACAAGGAAGAGGGAAGGAGGTGGTCATGGCCTTAAGTTAGGCACCATACCGGCATTTGCCTAGAGGAGAAGTAGGAAACCACGGAAAACCACTTCGAGAATGGCTGAGGAGGGAATCGAACCCCCCTCTACTCAGTTGACCTCCCGAGGCTGAGTGGACCCCATTCCAGCCCTCGTACCACTTTTCAAATTTCGTGGTAGAGCCGGGAATCAAACCCGGGCCTCTGGGGGTGGCAGCTAATCACACTAACCACTACACCACAGAGGCGGACCTCTGTATATCAAGTAGCCAAATAATCTCCATGATAATGTACTCTTTCTTCTTTTTTCTTTTTTCCCCTATTGGTTTAACGTCGTACAAAAGTTTTACGCGTCGCAAAGATGGGAAAGGGCTAAGATTGGAAAGATAGTGGCCGTGGCCTTAATTAAGGTGCAGTTCCAACATTTGTCTGGTGTAAAAATGGGAAACTACGGAAAATCATCTTCAGGGCTGCCGACGGTGGGATTCGAACCCACCATCTCCCGAATGCAATCTCACAGCTACGTGACTCTAACCGCACGGCCAAATCGCTCGATCTCTTTCCGTTCACTCGTGCAAGTGATCATCTCTTATTGTATGAGGAAGTGTACAGTTTGAGCGAAGTAGTTTCGGAGTTTTTAAAGTTACTGTTGTACAGCTGAAAGTTGAGGAACTGATAGCAGCGATAGACTGATTTTAGCTATTAAATAAGTTTCCCTCCAGGGTACATGCAATGCATTATACATGGTGTGAAAATGGGGAAAACCAATAGTGGGGTTCGTAATCACTATTTCTCAAATGCAAGGCCCGAACCGCGCAGCCAACTCACTCGGTCACCCACATGTTGCCTACTTCTCTTTTCAAAAGGAAGTGTTTCGCTATGAATTTTCTTTCTCATTTTACACTCTCAGACCAAAATGCTGAAACCCCCAACACATATCTGGAATAACTGAAATATAATACTGTATATAAATAGCTTTCTCCACGGCATTCTTAAGCGTTTAGCTACTACTTCCGGAAACTCTAACTGTGACCTCATTTATAAGTGATGTCCTTGAACCAAATCTCCCTAACCGTTGTTTAACACAAGAAGGAACAGACATTGGCCGATACTTTCTTGGTTGTATTGCTAAGGTAACAATTAGCATCGCAAGAGACTCACTGCTGGTCGGTTAAATATTTTACACTGTGCCCTCTTGCTGATCAGGATCGCGTTAGTAAGAAACTACTACTACTGTTGATTATTTTGAGCCTGCAACCACTGTTTGCAGGATTGCTGTTTTAAGCGATAGAACAGCATGATCCCCAGTCTCTTATTAGCATTAACTAAAAGTGTATAGAGGAGACCCGACGTGTGCTGGAGGTTCTCGAGCGAAGATTAATGGGATAGGTAGGCTACACATACACGTACGTCGTTCTTAGAGGTCGTCAAAATCCACCAGTGGTACACGCTCACACACGGATCTTACCTATTATATTAATGAATACCAGATCAATCAATCAACTGCAATGTCTTTCGAGCTAGTCTTGGCGAGAAAAGAAGACAGAACATGCATGTACCACTGGCGGTAATGGTTCAGCTTTCCTGTGAGTCGTTGTGTTCCACGGGAGGTACAAAATAGATAGACGGAAAAGCATCGAAAATACATTTGCAGCACTGTTCAAAGGACTTATTTTTCGTATAGCTACCATAAAAATATAGATGGGAAAGGTCCGCCTACAGCGAGAAAGAGGAAAAGTAATACCGAACACCGTCGCAAACGCGTTAAATAATATAGAACTGGAACTTAAGTGCAATAGGAAGGTAACAAGAAAATGTGTTCAAGTGAAATGCTCAAAAATGCGCTTTATTTATATTTAGCCTCAGATGATTGACATAAAAGTATAAGGAGATTTCGTTCAGAGCCGGCGTTAGTTTTCCTTCAACATCTATGAAGTCTGAATGACGAGGAACAACTACTGTATCAACAGCAAGATGAACTGCTTGACATAATTCGCCAGTTGCTGAGAAAAATGTATTTTAAACTTCTGTACGTAGCACAACATATGGTTGGTCAATCTATATAATAGGTTATGTAAAATAAGAGTTTTGTCTGTACATTACTCAAAATTTAAATATAACTGTATTTCTGTATCGGTCGTGTCCATAGTAACAAGGAAATATACTTTTTTTAATTTTCAGTAATGTCTGTCTGTCTGTCTGTCTGTCTGTCTGTCTGTCTGTCTGTCTGTCTGTCTGTCTGTCTGTCTGTCTGTCTGCATGTATGTACTGTATGTACGTACGCGCATTACGATAAAAAGGCTGAAGATAATGAAAATCGGTATGTAAAGTCGCGTAATAAGTCGCTACAATCTAGGACATAAATAATTATATTCACGCTGAGTGGAATGGTAGTTTAGGGGAAGGCCTAAAATGCCATTCTCAAATATTTATGTTATTAGTGGTGCTATCGATAAATACTACATAACTAAAGTTATACAGTACTACATTTCTGATCATTTATTTCTTATACATTTTTACTGTACCGGCTATGATAAGAGAAATATTCATGAATTTGGATTTTTGTTGCAAGTCCATGCCAGCTCCGAGTCACGAGAGAATGCGTAAACAGATTTTAGTGAAAGTCGGTATGTAAAGTCGGGGAATATGGAACTACAGTCTACGCTATAAATAATTTTATAAGATGCCATAATATCACAGAGTCGGAAGAAAACTAAATATGAAGGTCTACAATATAGAAAGCCCATAAAATTGATCACAAATAATATTACATTGACCATTGTTTGTTGTGATGTGCTTTGTGTCTTCTGCTGCCACTCATCTCCGATAGATGGGGTTGCTGCTGCGTACCAAGTATAACAGCCTGCCTGGATCTTAGCGGGAAGTAACTGGGGAGTTAGATCTTTCTTTTCTTTAGCATGGCAATCTTCCGGTTCATAAATTTTCTTATACTACTGGTACGTAACACACTGGTTCATCATAGCATTCGAGCTATTGAATCCCTACTCTGAGGCACTGACTGGAATAAGTAGTGCGCACATTGAACGGAATAATGGCAGGGGAGGAATGAAAACATTTTAGTAGTAGTAGAGGAGTGTTTACGGCTGTCTGCGGCCTGGTCATTCCAGCACTGGAACTTTGGACTGCTAGATCGGCAGCGTAGTGCTGTTCGTTAAAAGTGAGAAAACGTGCGGTTTTTCATTTGATCGAGTATTTTATATGATAACATTGCTTTTAATCGCTACATTCCTACTGACTTCGTCGTAATGAGATATGTTGACTTCAGTTGGGAAAACCACAAAGACAGTTTTTCTGAGAATTCCGTTGCGA
This sequence comes from Anabrus simplex, assembly GCF_040414725.1. Classification (NCBI taxonomy): domain Eukaryota; kingdom Metazoa; phylum Arthropoda; class Insecta; order Orthoptera; family Tettigoniidae; genus Anabrus; species Anabrus simplex. The sequence goes on from NC_090265.1 coordinate 220,596,407, forward strand.
GACACGGGTACATTAGGTAGTTTAATCTAAAATGACAAACGTTACAGCCAATCATAATGTTTCGTTTATCACAAGCTCTCAACCTAGCTTTAGACCACTTCTAGGTCTGGGAAGGTAGCGACCATGGCTTGATATAAGATAAAATGCGAATCCACGGAAAACATACAAGTGTTATTTAATACAAATATTTTCAATACGGACCCAAAAATGAATTTTATCACATGTAATAAGTGGTATGTTCCGAGCTGTCATCGGAGAGATGACATGGAATGACATTAGTGGACGAATAAGTTTGAGTGGCGTCTTTAAAAGTAGGAAAGATCACAATATGAAGATAAAGTTGGAATTCAAGAGGACAAATTGGGGCAAATATTCATTCTTAAGAAGGGGAGTTAGGGATTGGAATAACTTACCAAGGAAGATGTTCAATAAATTTCCAATTTCTTTGAAATCATTTAAGAAAAGGCTAGGAAATCAACAGATAGATAATCTGCCACCTGGGTGACTGCCCTAAATGCAGATCAGTATTGATTGATTGAACCATCTTCAGGACTGCCGACGGTGGAGTTCGATTTCACCATTTCTTAAATACTGACTTTCAGCTACCATTTGTACCACGTGATCAACTCGCTCGGCTCACCTTATAATCATTTGTACATAAATACCTTGTCACGTGTCAAGGAAAACTCTTGGTTTTATCTATGAGATAATATTAGCCGATAACGTGGTAGATAAGTTAAAGGCGCCGATTGTGTTCACAACTATGGTGACAAGTGTTCAATCCACTCACATTCTTCACTTAAAGACTTGCAGTTATGATTTGAGGATAACTACCATCGCATTCAGAGCTGAGTCCGACATCACACTACGATCGTTTCTTTCATGTTACATTGAGATCTCCCGTAACTAACCGTGATGTGATACAGTTGGTGAGAAGGACCGTGCTTAAAGGACGTTACCAATCATGATATTTGTACAATATGTTCCCTCAGGCCCTCATTATTCTAGAAGATAAGCAATGTTACTTCATGATCGCACACTATTTCATTGATCAAACTTAACCTCAACTTTCATTCTCCCACTATTTATGATTGTATATTCCTTCCTTCCTTCCTTCCTTCCTTCCTTCCTTCCTTCCTTCCTTCCTTCCTTCCTTCCTTCCTTCCTTCCTTCTTCTTTTCACACCTTTGCAAATAATTACATGAACATCCCTAGAACTTCTCACTTCAAAAAATTCATTTCGACTTGACTAGTTAATATTCAAGGATCTGACAAATTGATTCTAATCCTATTGTCAGACATCCTTGAAATTCAATGATCTCGTTCTTCAAGGGACCAGACTTTCCATCCTCATTTAGATAATTGTTAACTTAAAGGCCAACTAATATTCAGTCGTCATCTTCTGTGCACGTGAATGACGATCACGTGATTCTGAACAGAATAAAATTGCTTGTACTTACTGCGCTAATTAACACCTTGTTTATCTTCCAACCACGCATGATTAACCGGGATGTGATACAGTTGGTGAAGAGATTAGCCCTCAATATTCTTGAAGATAAGCAACCAATCTAACATATTTAATCCAGGGTCGATGTTGCCCTGCTTTAGCCTATGTCAGCAACATGAAGTGTATCTACCCTACAAAAGAAGGACTACTGTATATCTAATCCTCGCCCCGAAAGGAAAGGACCATTTCACAAACATGGTTCATTTTGCTTGTAGTTGTAATGCATGTTAAGGGAATATGATCGGTGTTCTGTTGTGGTTAGAATGCTAAATAAACGCTGTAAACCACGAATCAGAAATATGACACGAAATTAAATGACAAAGTGAAAGGGACGTATGTTAGTACTACACTTTCTGCGAGTGTATCTTTTGGCTGGAACCGTTAAGACGCCCGTCATCTTGGAGATTTGAAATTGGATCGACTGTTCTAATCCTACTTCTGTATATATAGTATATTTTTGTAGGTAGGCTATTCACAGATCCTTTGTACACGTATACGGTAGAACGTGCCACATTGTAAAGATACTATAGCCTAATGTTAGGTAGCCTATGTATGCTGACTGAACTCCACACCTACGAATAAATGTCACAATACAAAGTTTATTCACTCATTCGTGTAGTGGAAATAAACGTTTTTCTTACGTCATACCGATTCAGATAGGTCTTATGGCGATGATGTGATAGGAAAGGCCTAGGAGTGGGAAAGAAGTAGCCGTGGCGTTAATTAAGGTACAGCCCCAGCATTTGCCTGGTGTGAAAATGGGAAACCACGGAAAACCATCTTCAGGGCTGCTGACAATGGAGTTCGAACCTACTATCTCCCGGATGCAAGCTCATAGCAACGCTCTCCTAACCGCACGGACATCTCGCCCTATAACATTATTACGGTATTATTATTATTATTATTATTATTAGTAGTAGTAGTAGTAGTAGTAGTAGTAGTAGTAGTAGTAACAGTTATTTTTGTTGTTGTGGTTCTATTAGTGATGATGATGTTTGTTGTTTACAGGGGCCTAACAGCTAGGTCGTCGGCCCAGTAATAGTAGTAATAGTAGCCTACACTCGCGATGTCTTCAAGTGATGAGTACATTGCTATGTTTCCCGTCTGTTTCCGTCTGTAAGAAAGTTCATAGGACTCTTATTCTCGAGTTTAAACCCAAACTTTATACGAGTGTAACCCACTACATGCTGCCTATGGTACATGCTGCCTAGCATTCGAATTTGTACAAGGCCCTCAGCAATCGTGAACGAGTGCAGCCACCCAGAAGATACAGTCCTCTTTCATTATATGTTACACCCTTCAACTGCTATTAATTTTATGAGACGCCAGGGTGTCGATATTTTCTTCCGCAGGAGCAAACAACATGGAATTGTCCCTCCCCTCTCCCTTTAAAGTACCGTATACTAATTTGGTATTTATCTATCCAACACAGTTGATTATACCTCGGTATATTTTAACGCATTTTTCGAGCTTCATTTAAATCTGGCTACTTGGCTGACTAGTCAGCATCGATGCTTTCGGTTTAATGGGTCCTAGGTTCGATTCCTAGCTGGGTCGGGGATTTCAATCGCATCTGGTCAATTCGTCTGACTCGGAGACTGGGTGTTTGTGTTTCTCCCAACACACTCTTCTTCATTTATACACAACGCTCCATAGCAATAACCACCTCATAAACATGCAATAGTGTATATATCGCTCCACATAGGGTAGGTGTCAGGAAGGACATCCGGCCGTAAAACAATGCCAAGTCCAAATGTGCCACACAATTCTCACCCGCCAGCCCACCATGGAGTGGGAAAAACGGAGGAAGAAGAGGAAGAAGAGGAAGAAGAGGAAGAAGAGGAAGAAGAGGAAGAAGAGGAAGAATAAGACTAAGAAGAAGAATACAAGCTTCATTTAAAAAGGATATGTTGTTGGATCAACCTGACAAGCATGGCTTCTCTTGAATTTCTATCGCCGTCCATTTGCAATTTCACATGACTACCGAACTCTCACGTCGTAAAAAAAAAAAAAAAAAAACAAAACAAAACGCTGCAGGTATATTTAAATGCTGGTGGTGACTTGTGTTCAAAGGGGAAGTACAGCTAGGTAAGGATCCCCTGTTAAGTTTAATAAAAGAAGGAAAGGGGCTCGATCTTCAGGCGAGAGTGCATAGAAATGAGACACTCTGGACCTCGCAAACCTAATTCCGTCGGGATCGGAAGAAAACAAGAGTTGACCATAAGAGATCAGGTAGGAAGGATGAAAGTGAGAAGCCTGGTACAAGTAAGTGGAGGCAAAGTTAGGCTTACAGTATCTTACGCTCCATGGTCGCCATCCCACGCTACGAAGTCGTGTGCCCTAAAAAGTCACCCCTTTTAGCCACCTCTTACGACTTGCATGAGATGACGTGGATGTATTCTGTATCTCTTATTGCTTGGAAAATTCAATGGTCTAGATAATAAAGTTCCTGGTAATATACAAATCTATGGCACCTTTCAACACATTCTCTCTCTATTTTTTTTTTAATTCGTTAGGGCCATCTATGGACCACGGTGCTTGTGTTTTAGCTGTTTCTTGAAGTCATCGTCGTTGTTTGCCACAATTGGTGTTCTTAGCGGCTGGTTTGGCAGCTGTTTTCTTGTTGGTACCTCGAGCTTTCCTGATGGCCCAGTAGTCCTTCATTTTCCGGCTAAATTCAATCTTACGTTCCTCAGACCATTTCCTGGTCTCGTCTTTTGGTCTGTGGGTAACTTCTGTGAGGGATGTTACAAAGGATTTAGTTTTAAGAGTTGTATGATAGTTACTCCGATCAGCTATGTCGTTTTGATTTATGTGGAGTTCCGAAAGGTCCTTCTCCACTTGCTTCATCCACACGAACCCAGTAGCTTTGCCCTTGTTAGCAGCCTTGAAGATCCTATGAGATAATCTATTTGAGTCCATTCTGGATAGGTGTCCGTAAAAAGCCAGTCGCCTTCTTCTGATGGCATCTATGAGATTTTCTTGGTGTTTATATAGCTCACGATTTGGTTGATACCATCGGCTTCCATCTGGTAAAATTCTTGGTCCCACTATCCGTCTCAGGAACTTTCTTTCTTGTACCTCGAGGGCTCTTAGTGGGGTCTTCTTAGTTAAATATAGACACTCTGCTGCATAGAGGACTGACGGTCTGATTACTGCATTGTAGTGTCTTAGTTTGACATTCATCGACAGATTTTTTGAAGCATACAGCTTTCTACAGGCATGGTAAGCCTTATCTAGTTTGAGTCTCCTGTGTTCAAGAGCCATTGTTTCGCTGAGGTCCTCTGAGAACCATTCCCCAAGGTACTTTACACTTTTGACTCTCTTGATGTAGATATTATCACTGACTCTCATCTTTCCAGGGGCATCTTTGATGTTAGTAACAAACTCGGTCTTTCCTATGTTGATCAAAAGACCCGTTTTAGCCGCTATTGAGTGCAGTGTTTGGAGCTGAGTAGTAGCCTCCTGTATGTCATTTGCCAATAAAGTCAGATCGTCTGCAAAGGCTAGGCATGGTATCCTCAGGTTGTCTGCTTTAATCCCCATCCGTAATCCAGTGTTCTCTGGAAGGAATCTCATCCACTCTCTAATTATCTTTTCCAGAACGCAGTTAAATAATATACATGAGATGCCATCTCCTTGTCTCACCCCTGTTTTAATGGCGAAACTCTCCGAGAGTTGTCCTCTAAACTTTACTCTGGCTGTGGTATTGTGCAAGGTTGCTTGCACCAGCCTGTTGATCTTGTCGTTAAGTCCTAGTTCTCTTAATGTATTGTAAAGAGTAATTCTATCTACTGAGTCGTATGCTTTCTGGAAGTCGACAAATATAGCTACCCATTGTCGAGCTCTTGATTTGCTGTATTGAAGGATGGTCTTCAGATTTTGTATCTGCTCGGTACAGGACCTCGATGCTCTGAACCCTGCTTGACATTCTCCTAACTCTTTATCCAACTGTCTTGTGACATGGCGTTCCAGAATCTTGGAAAATATCTTATAGGTAACAGCAAGGAGTGATATTCCTCTGTAGTTACTGGGATCTGTTTTGCTTCCCTTCTTGTGGATTGGATGGATAATGGCTGACGTCCAATCATCTGGGAGCCTCTCACTAGTCCATATGTCCAGAATTACTTTATGTATGCTCCTGAAGGTGTGTTCTCCGGCATGTTTTAGCATTTCTGCTACTATCCCGTCTTCTCCAGAAGCTTTATTGTTCTTGAGTAATTTAATTACATCTCTGACTTCTTCATACGTTGGAGGAGGGATAAACTCAGTATTGGGGTTAGTTGGTTCTGTAACTTGGAGACGTTCAATAGGTTCTTCTGCATTTAAGAGTCCTTTGAAGTAGTTAGCTAGGGTCTTGGTACAATCGCTGTCATTAAGACACAGCGATCCATCTGGTCTCTGGAGATGTAAAGCAGGGGAAGCGAATTGGGTTGTTTGTTGCTTGAGGCCCTTGTATAGATCTCTAGAGTTGTTCCTTACAAAATCCTCCTCTGCTTGCTTAATCAGTTCCTGGTTGTGCTTCCTCTTGGCCCCTCTTATGATGCTCGACGTAGTTTTCCTCTGTGCAATGAAGGCTTGTAAATTAGCTTCGTTCTTATGTACATTCCATTTGATCCACGCTAGCCGCCTAGCTTCTATAGCTTTATCACATTCGCTGGACCACCACGGATGCTTGTTCCCTTTAGGTCTATTGGGGATTGTTTCCTGAGCCGCTACTGTTATGGCATCCCTAAGTTGATCCCATTTTGTAGATGTGTTAATCCTGTTGGTATTATGAATCAGCCTCTCTTGGTAACTAGTGCTGTCTTCTTTGAGTTTGGTGATATCAAACCTAGGGATCTTCGTGTTTTTTGCTAACATACCCGTGGTCTTTATTAGTGGTTTCAGGTTCGTTTTAACCAGAGACAGGTAGTGATCAGAGTCAATGTTGGCTCCTCGTATCACTTTGACATTCATAATATCCCTGTGGTGCAGCTTGTCTATTGCTACGTGGTCAATTTGGAATTCACCCATCATGCTATTTGGGCATCGCCATGTCATTGCCTTTCTGGGAAGGTGTTTGAAAGCTGTAGACATCAAAAGTAATCCATACTTGGTGCAGACACTGATTAAGCGTTCCCCATTTTTGTTGGTTCTCTTATGGGCAGGATATCTTCCGACAATCTTCCGGTATTTCTGTTCTCTACCGATCTGGGCATTGAAATCTCCTAACAATATAGTCGTATGATGATTTGGTACTTTATCAAGGGTTTCTTCAAGGGCATCCCAGTACTGGTTTGTCATTTCTGGGTTTTTCCTGTTAGAGTCATTGGTAGGAGCGTGGAAGTTAATCATTGAGTATCCCCTATTCTTGCATCTGAAGGAAAGCACCGATGTTCTATCGTTTGGTGATGAAAAGTCAAGTATGCTTTTAACCAGTAGATGGTGTACTGCGAAACCAGTCCCAAGGAATGGTACATTTTCCATTACTCTATTACCAGGTTTCCCTTTATATATTCTATATCCTTGAGACTCTATGGCTTCTTCGTTCGGAAACCTAGTCTCTTGGAGAGCTGCTATACTGATGTTCTTGTCGTTCAGTACATCAAGTGTATGCTTAAGCTTTCCGGTCTTGATCAAGGAGTTTATATTGATTGTGGCTAGATACGTAATATTTCGTTTCAAGTTTCGTTTAGATCCGACTGGGTCACATGAAGGTGTAGGTCCCCCAGAATCCGATGACCTACTTGTGGATCGTCTACCACCTGAGGTATTATGTTCATTAAGTTTGTACTTCATGTTTGATACAGTCTATCACACAAGTGATTAGGTTAGGTCACCCGAAGGTAACAAGTTTTTAACTATCAGGGTTGTAAGCCCTGAAGCCCCCAGCACTGATCGGTTCACTGACCCAGTTTCCGCTGGGATTGGTTACCCAACCTCCACTGGGTTGCTCAGTTTAGCAGGGACACCTCGTGCAGGTTACGTGCTGGAGTTGGAGTGAAAGAGGCTAGTTGGATTCTCTTGCTGAATCCAATATGTTATGTTGCAGATGGCCGGCAACGACGCATTTCACTCCCTTTTGTCCGGAGTCACATGGACTCCCCCCAGGTTCATTCCCGGAGCCTCTCTCTCTATTATTTATTTATTCATTTATTTATTTATTTATTTATTTATTTATTTATTTATTTATTTATTTACTTATTCTGAGCCTATGTTGGCGGGTTCGATCCCGGCTCATCTGGTGGTATTTGAAGACGCTTAAATACACCAGCTAGAGATGGGCACTATCGACTGATAACTATCAAACTAGTCGATAGTTTAAACTATCGTAACAGTCGACTACTTTAAAAAACAAGTCGACTGAATTCAGTCGCATTCCCGCCACGCATCTCTCCACGTTTCACTGTCCAGTCAGCACAAAACAAGTCGACTGAATTCAGTCGCATTCCCGCCACGCATCTCTCCACGTTTCACTGTCCAGTCAGCGCAAAACAAGTCGACTGAATTCAGTCGCAGCGACATGGAAGCGAATGGAACTATCGGTTTATGGTCACTTCGGATATGTAATATATAATTATGTTAACTTCATATGTACTTACGATATATGGCGATTTTCTCTTGTCGTTTATATGCTCTTTATTTCGTTGCATATTTGTTTATGTTAATTACGTTAAGCCCTATTCATGCATAAGGTATAACCATAGCGTATCGCTATGGAATAATAATAATAATAATAATAATAATAATAATAATAATAATAATAATAATAATAATAATATAATAATAATAATAATAATAATATAATAATAATAATAATAATAATAATAATAATAATAATAATAATAATCTGAATAACTATAATAATAATCTAGAAAATACGGTAGTATTGTGTTTGGCTGTTCTCATATACAGTATATCTTGATTGTGTACTACAGCAACGCGTTTTACATATTATTATTGTTAACATTGTTCGGGAATAGAGCCTCATTGCCGTCTTTCTACGTTTCACTGTCCATTTAGCACCAAGAAAGGCCATTCGTATGATGTTGGTTCGTATTAAGGGCATCTCTCTATCTATTAGCCCCTTGTACGAACGAGTGCGTAAATCGAATTTTAATGCGTGTCCATACAAGTGATTTCTAATTATTGGTAAATTGCGTTAAAATGAGCCGAATTCGTAAAAATACGACTCTCCACTTTTGATACGGAGAGTTTCGACTGGAAACATTCGAATGTTTTTCATGGACTGACTAGTTGCGTTATATGAATACTCGACTGAAATCATTCGACTGTTCAGTCTTCTCGACAGGAAGTAATGAATACTTTTGTTCGACTGAAAACATTCGACTATTTAGTCGATAGTTCGAAGGGACTATCGCCCGACTAGTCGATAGCGGTTTTCAGTCGATAGTGCCCATCTCTAACACCAGCCCTTCGTCAGTAGATTTACAGCACGTAAAAAACCCCAGTGCGGACAAATTCCCATCACCTCGGCGTCCCTGAAAACTGTAAAAGTAGTTAGTGGGGGGCATATTATTATTATTATTATTATTATTATTATTATTATTATTATTATTATTATTATTATTATTATTATTATTATTATTTGCTATTTGCTTTACGTCGCACCGATACAGATATGTCTTATGGCGACGATGAGATAGGAAAGGCCTAGGAATGGGAGGTGGCCATGGCCTTAATTAAGGTACAGCCCCAGCATTTTCCTGGTGTGAAAATGGGAAACCATGGAAAACCTCCAGAGCTGCCAACAGTGGGGTTCGAACCCACTATCTCCCGATTACTGGATACAAGCCGCACTTAAGCGACAGGGATTTTAACTGCATCTGGTTAATTCCTGTACCTCGAGGGCTATTTGTGTTCGTGTTAATATACATCTTACAAAACTACTAACAGAAACATACAATAGTGAATACTGTGTAGAGATGAGAAGAATGCAAGAATGAGGAATGTGGCCTGCAAGCACGAACTTCCTGTTCTGCCCAGATAGATCGCCTCTTATCTGCTACACGAAAACATTGACTCACACTTTGCAGTTTGCTGGATTACAACTGACAAGAGTGATGAGCTGCCAGTAGAAGATAATATAAAGTCGCCTGGACAGTAGCGGAGTTGCTATGGTAACCGTTGCGTCACTGGCTCTGCTGGTGAAAACCCCTTCGCCCCGTGCCTCACTGGGCATGTGCATTCTTCTGATCTCCCAACAGTACATCTCTCCTAATAGTGTTGACGTCAGGAAGGGTATCCGGCCGTAAAATCGGGCTTAATCCACTCATAGTGCCAACCGCAAGTCATTTAGGAAAAGGCCAGGAAGAAGAATAATTGTTATTTGCTTTACGTCCCACTAATTGAGAAGAAGAATTGCTCCTGCAAGATACTGCTGTACTAATGTATGAGAACTGTATTTTATGTAAAATTAAAAAGAAAGAAAGAAAGAAAGAAAGAAAGTAAAACGAGATGTATATTAAAAATACCGCAATCGATTAGATTTCATTTTGAAGTTATTGAGTGTCTCTCTCTTCCACTCTCTCTCAAAGAACGACGGCTGACAAGAGATTTATAGTACTGAAGAATATGATTCAACATACTGTTTTCCCGCTATCAGCCCGTAATTGATTTCACCATGTTACCGTACGTAAAACAAGAATAAACAGGTGGGGATTTTTCCAGAGGTTTAATCGCTTAAATCTGATATAGTCGAAAGATGAGATAATTTCTAGTTTATCATGTACGGTTCTTTCCTGATCTAGTAGGCATAACGCTTACTCTCATACGAGTTTCATAGAGTGAGTGACTTGTCGAAGCTGTCTACGTGATAATGAAAGCATTCACACTGACCTACATCTCGCCACGCCCACCGCGTCGTGACACGCACGTGGTCGACCACAATCACAGTGTTGTCTGATGATATATCCATACGTATAAACTCTGATATGTGACAGTAATCTATCTGTCTATATATATATACACAGTACAGTATATAAATGGAAGTCAGTTTGAAGCGATCTGTCTATCCATCTACGTAAAGGTATACAACCGGAAATACACGTGAATTAATGGGGCATTTCCAGGCATCATAGAAACTTAAAACTTGGTACCAGAGAAGCTGATGACCTCAGGATACCTAGAAAAATTGAAAATTACCGAAATTCTGCGAGGAGGGCAGTACGAGAGGAGGGGGATGTCAAAATAGGAGCTCAGCATAAGAACGCAAGTGGAAACATTTCTATACCCCAGTCGGATATACTTTTCCAAAGCAATGCCGTATAGTTTTCATGGGTTTAAAAGTTTCCTGAAAGACCAAATTAGGTTTTAACATCAAACCCCGAGAAAATGTTGAGGAAAATTTACGAGATATTAAGGATCTTAATAAATGGAACTCGAAGTGAAGCGATCAGTACAAAAGTATAAAAAATAAAATAGACACGAATTAATGAGACACTTCCAACATCCTACTAACTTAAAACTTAGTACCGGTACCAGAGAAGTTGATACCCTTAGGATCCGTAAAAAGATGGAACATTCCCGGAATTCCCCGAGGGGCCCAGCCTGGATGGGGGTTTCAAAACTGAGGTTCAATCATCAGTCACCAATGATCTGCATTTAGGGTGGTCAGCCAGGTGGCAGATTCCCTATCAATTGTGTATCCCATATTTGCATGTATTTATAATTGTTTACCTAGCTTTTTCATGAATATTTCAACGAACTTGGAAATTTCAAAATAAGACCGGAAGTGTAAGCATTTATTTCACCCAGTCAATATATTTTACCAAATAAATGACCTATAGTTTTCTTGGGCTTGAAAGTTTCCTGAAAGTCCAAAGTAAGTTTTAACACAACCCCGAAAAAATACCCCACCCTCCTTAGGGGTTGTTATTCAAATTTATATGAACATGTTTAAAAAATCTTCACTGAGGATGACTTCTGATGCTAACTTTGGCTCTTTCTACACTCCATGCTTCTTACTTCTTCCACAGTAAATTGACTTTTTAATATTTACGAACTGAGGAATGTGTGTTACAAGTTCATATCTTTCATTGTGCAAATTTTGAAATTCTTCAAACTAATGTGAGTTATGGAAGCACTAGGGTCTTTTCTAGCCCGTTTCTTTACACGGAATGTTGATTTTTTTACATCCAGTTGAGCCTCATCAGGTATGCAGTCATTACTTACAATTCTCAATTCTTTACCTATAATAAGTAAACAAATACATAATAAATAATAATGAAATAATGAAAATAATAACAAAGATTTAATGATAAAAACAGTTACCTCGGTTGCTAATAAATACAACAATATTAAGTTACAAACTGTTCTATACGCTTCGTGACACGTTTTTGATTGTTTTGAAAGGAAAAAGCTCTTTCCGTCAAACATTTTTAACAATATTCTTCACTGAGGATGATTTCTTACGCTAACTTCGTTTCTTTCTACTCTCCATGCTTCTTATTCCTTCCACAGTAAGTTGACTTTTTAATATTTGCGAACTGAGGAATGTGTGTTACAAGTTCATATCCTTCATTGTGCAAATTTAGAAACTCTTCAAACTAATCTTAGTTATGGAAGTACTAGGGTCTTCTCTAGCCCGTTTCTTAGCACGGAATATTGATTGTTTTACAGCCAGTTGAACCTCATCATGTATGCAATAATGATTTACAATTCTCACTACTTCGTTACCTATAATAAGTAAGCAAATACATAATAATTAATAATTAAATGACATATATACATGCATTATCATTATAGACTGTTATGGCTTTAAGCGTTCAGTCTGCAAGCCTCTGTGAATTTACCAAACGTCGCCACAATCCTCTATTTGTAACTAGTGCTGTGGCCTCATTTAGTTCCTTACCTCTTATCTTTAAATCGTTAGAAACTGAGTCTAACCATCGTCGTCTTGGTCTCCCTCTAATTCTCTTACCTCCATAACACAGTCCATTATCCTTCTAGGCAATCTATCCTCCTCCATTCGCCTCACACGATCCCACCACCGAAGCCTGTTTATGCGTACAGCTTCATCCATCGAGTTAATTCCTAAATTAGCCTTTATCTCCTCATTCCGAGTACCCTCCTGCCATTGTTCCCACCTGTTTGTACCAGCAATCATTCTTGCTACTTTCATGTCTGTTACTTCTAACTTACGAATAAGATATCCTGAGTCCACCCAGCGTTCGCTCCCGTAAAGCAAAGTTGATCTGAAAACAGACCGATGTAAAGATAGTTTCGTCTGGGAGCTGACTTCCTTCCTTCAGAATACTGTTGATCGCAACTGAGAGCTTACTGCATTAACTTTACTACACCTTGATTCAATCTCACTTACTATATTACCATTCTGGGAGAACACACAACCTAAATACTTGAAATTATCGACCTGCTGTAGCTTTGTATCACCAATCTGACATTCAGTTCTGTTGAATTTCTTACCTACTGACATCAATTTAGTCTTCGAGAGGCTAATTTTCATACCATACTCAGTGCACCTTATTTTCAAGTTCCAAGATATTAGACTACAGGCTTTCGGCACAATCTGCCATAAAGACCAAGTCGTCAGCATAGGCCAGACTGCTTACTACATTTCAACGTAACTGAATCCCTCCCTGCCATTTTATACCTTTCAGCAGATGATCCATGTAAACTACGAACAGCAAAGGTGAAAGATTACAGCCTTGTTTAACACCTGTAAGTACCGTGAACCAAGAACTCATTCTACCATCAATTCTCACTGAAGCTAAATTGTCAACATAAATGCCTTTGATTGATTTTAATAGTCCCCCAGTATAGCGAACATATTTTTCCCTCGGTACCCTGTCATATGCTTTCTCTAGATCTACGAAACATAAACACAACTGTCTATTCCTCTCGTAGCATTTTTCAATTACCTGGCGCTTACTGAAAATCTGATCCTGACAGCCTCTCTGTGGTCTGAAACCACACTGGTTTTCATCCCACTTCCTCTCAATGACTGATCGCACCCTCCCTTCCAAAATGCCAGTGAATACTTTGCCTCGTATACTAATCAATGAGATACCTCGATAGTTGTTGCAATCCTTCCTGTTCCCTTGCTTATAGATAGGTGCAATTACTGCTTTTGTCCAATCTAAAGGTACCTTACCAACACTCCATGCTAATTTTACTACTCTATGAAGCCATTTCATTCCTGCCTTCCCACTATACTTCACCATTTCAGGTCTAATTTCATCTATTCCTGCTGCTTTATGACAATGGATTTTATTTACCATCCTTTTCACTTCCTCAAGCGTAATTTCACCAACATCATTTTCCTGTTCGCAACACCACCCGGATGATTTCCTTTTACATTGAGAAGATGTTCAAAATATTCCCTCCACCTCTCCAGTGATTCATTTCCTTTTCCCCTCCCTTCCTAAGATTCTTAATTACTGTTTAGAAAGGTTTCCCCACTGATTGTCCTAGCCTTTCCAGGTTATTACCAACATCTTCCCACGACAACTATTTGTTTCGCTTTGTTTCTTTCATCTACGTACAAATCCCTGTCTGTCTCGGCCCTTGTTTGGAGCCATTCCTGATAAGCCTTCTTTTTACGTTTACAAGCTGCTCTCACTTCATCATTCCACCGAAATGTTCGCCTTTTCCCATCTTTACACACAGTTGTTCCTAGGCATTCCCTTGCCTAGGCATCCCTGTATGTCACCCATTCTCTTTCTATATCCTGAAGCTGCTTACTGTCTATTGTTCGAAACTTCTCACTAATAGTCATGTACTTCTGTCTAATTCCCTCGTCCTGGAGATTTTCTACCCTTATTCGTTTGCAGACAGATTTCACTTTCTCTACCCTAGGCCTAGATATGCTTCGTTCACTACAGATCAGGTAGTGGTCTGTATCATCGAAAAATCCCCGGAAAACTCGTACATTCCTAACAGATTTCCTGAATTCGAAGTCGGTTAAGATATAGTCTATTATGGATCTGGTACCCGTAGCCTCCCATGTGTAGCGGTGAATAGCCTTATGGTTGAAGAATGTATTCTTAACTGCTAAACCCATACTAGCACAGAAGTCGAACAAACGCTTCCCATTCTCATTAGCTTCCATATCTTCCCCACATTTACCAATCACCCTTTCGTATACTTGAGTTCTATTTCCAACTCTCGCATTGAAATCGCCCATTAGCACTATTCTATCCTTGCTATTGACCCGGACCACGATGCCACTCAATGCTTCATAAAACTTGTCAACTTCATCCTCATCTGCACCCTCACATGGTGAATACACTGAGACAATTCTCGTCCTAATTCCTCCAACTGACAAATTTACCCGCATCATTCGCTCATTTACGTGCCTAAGAGAAACTATGTTGCGTGCAATGGTATTCCTGATAAACAGCCCTATCCCATACTCTGCCCATTCCCTTTATAACACCCGTCAAGTACACTTTATAATCTCCTATCTCTTCCTCGTTATCTCCCCTTACCCGAATATCACTTACTCCTAGCACATCCAGATTCATCCTCTTAGCTGACCCTGCCAGTTCTACTTTCTTTCTTCCATAAGCCCCATTAATATTGATAGCTCCCAATCGAATTCCATTTCGTTCGCCAAGTTGTTTCCAAGGAGTCCCTCGCCTGTCAAATGGGAGTGGGACTCCGTTACTCCCATAGGTCCGAGGCTTGCTTAAAATGTTCTGAGCTCGGTAAATTCATGAAGCAGGATGCTACCCTCCTTACACATAGTCCAAGTGAGGATATGTCCTCTAACGGGTTATGGACCACCGGTGGATTGTATAGTCCTAGCCGCCTGAGCACAAGGAGGGCCATGACTCAGAATATGCCCGAGATGCCCACTCCCATTCCATAGCAACTTGTATCCCGACTCTCAGGACCACTTATTTGGCCACTCAGCCGTTGCCCATGGTTCACGAACTAGGACGTGACTACAGTAACCCACAGCATGAACCATATAATGAAATAAATATTAATTATATTAATTATAATTGTAATTATTAATAAAATAATATTAATAAAATAATAACATAACTTACATGTAATAATAAAAACAATTACTTTGGTTGCTAATAAATACAACCAAATTAAGTTAAAACTGTTCTATACGCTTCATGACACGTGCAGACACTTTAGGTTTGTCTATTTGGAAAAAATGAAATTGAGTCACAAATAGTAAATATAATGTATAACACATTTTGTACGTAAAGTTTAAATGAATCAGAGTTGAAACTTAATAGAGAGGTTTATTTAATAAAATTATTAAAATCTGTTAAGTTTAAGTTCTGTTACATAACTTAATATTTTATTAAGTGCGCAAAAATTTTGCATTCCAAACTCGAATATTCACAGATACTTTTTTTTAATCGTAATTTACAACTTAGAATATGGTAGCGTTCACAGTGTTCATTACAAAGTTCACACACACAACCACTGCTGGGGATGTGATACTTCTTATTTATGCAAAATTTGGTATGAAACCCGTACACGGCGATCCTCGTCACCACATCTTGTAATTTCTGGTTTGCTTGTCTCCATTTGGTAGTCATCACTGCTTCTGTTTTATATAAGTCTTCCGATACTTGATCTTCCTTCTCCCGGCTATTCCGCAGAGCAGTCTTCACTGCAGGTGTCTTTGGTAACAAGTGGCTTAGAGTTAGATCTTCCAGCAAAAATGTTTCTTTTACCATAACATAAACTAGTCGAGACAGCGCGTATTTTGATAAGCCCATCGTTCTTTTCAAGGATCTGGCTTTTAGAGCCTCATATCTCGAGTTGTTTTACAGTCAGATGTTCCCAAATGATCTCTGTTCCGTATGTTAACGTGGGTAGTATTTTGGTACGGTATCGAACAACTTCAAGGCAGTTTCCAGGGAGATAAGCTGTAGATTTTTAATTTCGTTAATTGCTTTAACTGACACGATCGGTCTTTCTCTGAGGTGTACTGAGAAAGATTTTACAGTCATCTGTATTGTAGTTCCTAAATATCTGTAGATGTTCTTCTTTTTAAGCGATAAACCTTTGCAGAAGATTCTATCGTTCGGGGTTAGTCTTTCTGCTTTCCTGAAAATTACTAGCTCTGTTTTGTCTCGATTCATCTGTAGTTAGATCGTTTCTATCCATTCAACTAAGGAGTCTAGTCCTCTTTGGAGCTCTTCCCTGTTGTTCGAAGCCAGTGCCATATCGTCTGCATGTATGGATGATGATATAGCTCATGATCCCTTATTAACTGCAGCTACTACATCGTGAGTAAGAATATTGAAGAGCAATGGGTTGAGTGGAACACCCTGCAATACTCCATTAGTCTGATTTAACCATTCAGACTGTCCAATATTGTTGTTGATTCTCACAAAATTTTCGACAGGATGCTTGATATGAGTTGTCCTTGGGTCTTCGTAGAGTTTTCTTAGTTTTTCTACGAGCTTCCTG
The DNA here is from genome assembly GCF_040414725.1 of Anabrus simplex. Classification (NCBI taxonomy): domain Eukaryota; kingdom Metazoa; phylum Arthropoda; class Insecta; order Orthoptera; family Tettigoniidae; genus Anabrus; species Anabrus simplex. The sequence continues at coordinate 220,613,322 of NC_090265.1, forward strand.
CGGTTAACTATGTCAAAAGCCTTTGAGAAACCTATGAAGATACCATACAGCTTTCCTCGTTCTTTACATTCTTTACACATTTCTGCTTGTATTTGTCTTATTAGACATTCGGCTGCCATTAATGTGGAGCGACCTACTCTGAATCCATATTGCTCGTCTGGAAGATGTTCCTCTATTTTTGGGCCTATCCTCAAGGCTAGGAATCCTGAGAGTATTTTGAAAGTAGCTACTTAAAGTGCTATACCTCGATACGCTTCCGGATTATTTGGGTCTCCTTTTCCTTTCTATAATGTTTTTATTGTGGAAATTCGCCACCCTTTTGGTATATTTCCTGTCTCTAAATATTTGTTGAGCAGGTCAAGCCATATCTCTACCATTACTGTGTATGTCTCTTGTAGATGTTCATTGCAGAGTCCATCCGGTCTTGGTGCTTTCCATTTCCTTAGTGATCTCATGACATTGTCCAGTTCATCCTTGGTGAAGTATGGACATGTTTCGTTTAAATATGTTTCTTCTGTAAAATCCGGTCTCGTTTCCTTGTGCGATAAAATTTTACTAAAATGATTTTCCCATCTTTCCATGGGAATAGACATTGCGGATCTTGGCTGCTTTGTCGGTAAGGCTTGGAAATGATCCTTTTCCGCAGCTTCTGCTTGTTTAATATTTATATATTTATTTCTAAGAGTCTATAGAGAGTTTTCCTCCATTTGTCAGACCTTGTGATATATGTAAATATACAAATCAAAACCAGCTACGACTATGAAGATTAACACAAACTACTTCTAAGAATATATGATACTAAGAAACTGATCAGAACTACATTTGTATGGAAAGGCGTAACCACGGCAACTCGACAAATAACCGAAAGTAAAAGAAATTGTTAACCTATAAACACTAGGTTGCGTTACAAAAGAAAAGAGAAGGCGAAAAACATAAGGCAGCAGCATGAATAACTGCAAGCTATAACCTGGTGTTGACCCACTTCTTGTCGTTAGCTCTGGGATATTGCGTTGCGCACAAATGTAATCGACAACACCGCTTTCCCATATGAGGCTAACGTACTAGCCTTCATCTGATTGCGTCAGCTTGTCTGGTATTACAATCATAACATTACAATCCGCTGAGTACATGCCATTGATACCTGTCTAAGTCCTTCTTTTTCGATGAATTCCGTTTGCTTCCTATTTATTAGTCTTTTGTATTCCTGCCTTTGGCGTTGATATTCCTTCAAGATTTCCTTGCATTTTGATATCTTAAGCCTTCTTAAACTGGCTAGAGTGTCCTTTCGTTTCTGGTACCACTCTGTGTCAAACCATCGTTTTGCTCTTCTTGGTCTAATCTGAAGAATTGCTTCCTTAATCATTTATAATATGGCCCTATCTGCTTCGTCCAACCTATTTTCTGCAACAACTAACTGTATACTTTCCTGTAATTTAGGCATCACTTCTAAAGCCCGTTTGTCTAATTTATAACTGATGCCGTTTGCATTTATCGTTCTTGTTAATTCCTGTTCCTGTTTAAGTTCTGTTGCTATTGGAGTATGTTTCCTTATTAATGCCCCATCTGTTTTCCATAATTGTTTCTGACCACATGTTGTGAACCCTCTTGTAAATACTAAATGCAGTGTACTCATGCCGTTGTGATATATGTAATTGTATGCATTCTTTTTATTTATTAGATTCAGTCCCTCTTCTTCAATGAATGCCAGAGCTTCTGATTTTCTTGCTTCCTTGTCTATTGGGAAGTTGAAATCAGCACTTAAGATTGCTTTTCTTTTAGGAGGGATTACACTGAAAGCGTGAGATAAAGTGGATATGATACCTACAGAGGTGAAGTCCGGATTAAAGCATGCAGTAATTATGAAACATATTTTCGTTTCAACAATCAATAAATCTTCCTCTTTGTATATTATTCTGAAAGGAGATACGTGAGGTTTAATTAGGCAACTCACCACTTCCATCGTCTGCCTTTTTTTCCTCGTTGTACCATATTATGTATATTATAGAATCCGTCGATATTTGTCTTTGACTCATCGCATAAGAACGTTTCTGTCAGGGTACAAAGGTTACATAACTTTAGTAAACCATTTTCCTTTGCACTTCGTTTTCTCCTTCAAACAAATCCATGTGGTAACACTATATTTACTAATTCTAAATTGTCTGTAACTATAACCATACAATAAAGCACATAGCTTACCTTTTTCTGTCTTGATAAAGTACATAGGCCTAATAGCACAAAAACGATTAATGAACAGAAACAGCAACAGCCCAAGTACAACCACGTAAGTAGTATAATAAGCGGGTTCGGCGGCCGCCTCCGCCTCAGGGCTTCCAGGGGCCCCTCCGCCTCCGCCTCACGGGAGGCCCTCCCAGAGGCCTCCTCCGCCTCCCGCGGGAAATTTGAATTTGTAAACAAAGCCACGTGCTTTTGACAGCTGTCATCGACAACAACGCATCGCTAACCTCACTGCTGCCATCTTGGCGGGCCTAAACCTCAGTGGTACCAACTTAACCTAACTAGCGCGAGATTTGAATAGGTAAACAAAGCCACGTGCTTTTTGACAGTCAACAACACATTGCTAACCTCAGTACTGCCATCTTGACGGGCCTAAACCTCAGTAGTACCAACTTAACCTAACTAGCGCGAGATTTGAATCGGTAAACAAAGCCACGTGCTTTTTTGACAACCACGTGCTTTTTGACAGCTATCATCGACAACAACGCATCGCTAACTTCAGCGTTACCATCTTGACGGACCTAAACCTTAGTGGTACCAACTTAACCTAACTAGCGCGAGATTTGAATCGGTAAACAAATCCACGTGCTTTTTGACAGCTGACATCCGCCATCTTTAATCCATAGAGCACAGTGCTGCCCTCTTTAGCTACTTACCTTCGAAATGTGGTGGCGGACAATTTGAAAAAATGCTTTTTGATAGCAGCTATCTTTAATCGACAGAGCACCGTGCTGCACTCTGGTGACAGACAATTCCACGTGACAGCAGCCATCTTTAATCAAGAGAGCACAGGGCTGCACTCTATGTGGTGGCGGCAATTTGAAAAATTCCACATGCTCTTGTTTGCAAACAAAGCCACGTGCTTTTTTGACAGCTACCATCCGCCATCTTTAATCAAGAGAGCATCGTGCTGCACTCTCTAGTTGAAATGTGGTGGCGGCAAATTCTACATTCTCTTGTTTGGAAACAAACCTATGCGCTTTTCTTGACAGCTATCATCCGCCATCTTTAATCCAGAGAGCACCGTGCTGTAGCTACCATCCGCCATCTTTAATCCAGAGAGCATCGTGCTGCACTATCTAGTTGAAATGTGGTGGCGGCAAATTCTACATTCTCTTGTTTGAAAACAAACCTATGCGCTTTTTTGACAGCTATCATGCGCCATCTTTAATCCAGAGAGAACAGTGCTGCACTCTTTAGTTGAAATGTGGTGGCGGCAAATTCTACGGGCTCTTGTTTGGAAACATACCCATGTGCTTTTCTGACAGCTGCCATCCACCATCTTTAATCCAGAGAGAAAGGTGCTGCACTCTTTAGTTGAAATGTGGTGGCGGCAAATTCCACGTGCTCTTGTTTGGAAACAAATTCTACGTGCTCTTCAGCTGTCATCCACCATCTTTAATCAAGAGAGCACCGTGCTGCCCTCTTTGTGGTGGCGGATAATTTGAAAAATTCTTTTTTGACAAGCAGCCACCTTTAATCCAGAGAGAACAGTGCTGCCCTCTTTAGCTACTTACCTTTGAGGCGGTTAATTTGAAAAATTCTATTTGACAAGCTGCCATCTTTAATAAAAAGAGCATCGAGCTGCTATCTTGCGGGTAATTTTTACGTCACAGCTGTCATCCACCATCTTGCATTGCTAACCTTAGTGCTGCCCTCTTTAGCTACTTACCTTTGAAAAAATCTATTTGACAAGCTGACACCCGCCATCTTGCATCGCAAATATCAGTGCTGCACTCTTTAGTTGAAATGTGGTGGCGGATAATTTGAAAAAATCTTTTTTGACAAGCAGCCATCTTTGAGCACCGTGCTGCTATCTTTATCGTAGTAGAGAGCAATTTAATATCTAGATGCTTTTCTAACAACTATCATCCGCCATCTTGCATCGCAAACCTCCGTGCTGCACTCCTTAGTTGAAATGTGGTGGCGGCAAATTCCACGTGCTCTTGTTTGGAAACAAATTCTACGTGCTCTTCAGCTGTCATCCACCATCTTTAATCAAGAGAGCACCGTGCTGCCCTCTTTGTGGTGGCGGATAATTTGAAAAATTCTTTTTTGACAAGCAGCCATCTTTAATCCAGAGAGAACAGTGCTGCCCTCTTTAGCTACTTACCTTTGAGGCGGTTAATTTGAAAAATGCTATTTGACAAGCTGCCATCTTTAATAAAAAGAGCATCGAGCTGCTATCTTGCGGGTAATTTTTACGTCACAGCTGTCATCCACCATCTTGCATTGCTAACCTTAGTGCTGCCCTCTTTAGCTACTTACCTTTGAAAAATAATCTATTTGACAAGCTGACACCCGCCATCTTGCATCGCAAACATCAGTGCTGCACTCTTTAGTTGAAATGTGGTGGCGGATAATTTGAAAAAAATCTTTTTTGACAAGCAGCCATCTTTAAGCACCGTGCTGCTATCTTTATCGTAGTAGCGAGCAATTTAATATCTAGATGCTTTTCTAACAACTATCATCCGCCATCTTGCATCGCAAACCTCCGTGCTGCACTCCTTAGTTGAAATGTGGTGGCGGCAAATTCCACGTGCTCTTGTTTGGAAAAAATTCTACGTGCTCTTCAGCTGTCATCCACCATCTTTAATCAAGAGAGCACCGTGCTGCCCTCTTTGTGGTGGCGGATAATTTGAAAAATTCTTTTTTGACAAGCAGCCATCTTTAATCCAGAGAGAACAGTGCTGCCCTCTTTAGCTACTTACCTTTGAGGCGGTTAATTTGAAAAATGCTATTTGACAAGCTGCCATCTTTAATAAAAAGAGCATCGAGCTGCTATCTTGCGGGTAATTTTTACGTCACAGCTGTCATCCACCATCTTGCATTGCTAACCTTAGTGCTGCCCTCTTTAGCTACTTACCTTTGAAAAATAATCTATTTGACAAGCTGACACCCGCCATCTTGCATCGCAAACATCAGTGCTGCACTCTTTAGTTGAAATGTGGTGGCGGATAATTTGAAAAAATTCTTTTTTGACAAGCAGCCATCTTTAAGCACCGTGCTGCTATCTTTATCGTAGTAGCGAGCAATTTAATATCTAGATGCTTTTCTAACAACTATCATCCGCCATCTTGCATCGCAAACCTCCGTGCTGCACTCTTTAATTGAAATGTGGTGGCGGCAAATTCCACGTGCTCTTGTTTGGAAACAAATTCTACGTGCTCTTCAGCTGTCATCCACCATCTTTAATCAAGAGAGCACCGTGCTGCCCTCTTTGTTATGGCGGATAATTTGAAAAATTCTTTTTTGACAAGCAGCCATCTTTAATCCAGAGATAACAGTGCTGCCCTCTTTAGCTACTTACCTTTGAGGCGGTTAATTTGAAAAATTCTATTTGACAAGCTGCATCGAGCTGCTATCTTGCGGATAATTTTTACGTCACAGCTGTCATCCACCATCTTGCATTGCTAACCTTAGTGCTGCCCTCTTTAGCTACTTACCTTTGAAAAATAATCTATTTGACAAGCTGACACCCGCCGTCTTGCATCGCAAATATCAGTGCTGCACTCTTTAGTTGAAATGTGGTGGCGGATAATTTGAAAAAATCTTTTTTGACAAGCAGCCATCTTTGAGCACCGTGCTGCTATCTTTATCGTAGTAGCGAGCAATTTAATATCTAGATGCTTTTCTAACAACTATCATCCTCCATCTTGCATCGCAAACCTCCGTGCTGCACTCTTTAGATGAAATGTGGTGGCGGATAATTTGAAAAATTCTTTTTGACAAGCAGCCATCTTTAATCCAGAGAGAACAGTGCTGCCATCTTTAGCTACCGCCATCTTACATCGCTTACCTCGGTGCTGCACTCTTTAGTTGAAATGTGGTGGCGGTAAATTCGAACAAGTTTAATCATACATCGGGGGGAGCTAGAGTAAGCACGTGCTGCAGTGATGACGTCATCATGCATGTTTGGACTTGTCCGTTTTCTTAAGAGTAAGTCGGTGTAAAGGAATGTAGTGGCGGCGGTGAATTCGAACAAGTTTAAACATGCATCGGGAAAGCTAGAATAAGCACGTGCTGCAGTGATGACGTTATTGTGGATGTTTAAACCCGTTCGTTGACTAAAAGCTTTAGTCTTCGAGAAACAGTGATAGAGAGTGGAGTGCAAACATGACGAAAACATTAATAGTTGATGTGCAAGCTTTAAAGTAAATGGAAACAAATTTGTGTTTAAAGAGGTGGCTGTGTTAGATTGCAGTGTGTTGTGGGCACCAAAACTTGTTAGTTTAGTATTTAGTCCACCGTTCCCTTACTGTTTGCAAACAGATGAAGATAAAAAGCAGACTCAGTGGATTGAAAACAATTTAGGATTGAAGTGGGAAGAAAAAGGAATACCTTATCGTTTTCTACCTTTAATGATGAATGCACATTTGTCAAGAGCAGATCTTGTTCTTTTAAAGGGTTGTGAAAAGAAAGAATGGTTGCGTGATTTTCTACCATCATCGTGTGAAATTATCGACATGCATGAATTGGGATGCCCATCATTTAAAACTCTTCCGAAAGAGCATAGTAGAGAAACAAGTAAACAGTCTTTACAACATGTATGCATGCTCTTTCATTGGTTGTGTTGCAGTGCATGCCGGGAAGTGAACAACATATGTAAACTGCAGTGTCGAAATAACCTTAGTGTAAAAGAAACATTTGTAGAGTAAAGACATCATATCATTTCTAACAGATACTAAGTGTAACGCAGTTGAAAAGGCGATCGTAAAGTTTTATGCATGCAAAAAGAAACTAAACACTTTTACTGAAGAAGAGTTAAATGCATTACCAAAGGCATTTTAGTTAATGTAGCTGCGAATGCTGTAAAGAAGATTTGGGATGAGGTGCCTCGTGAGTGGACTCAAGATCCTGTTTTGTCAGAGCTTCAAACGTGTAATTTACATCATGAACACGTGAGTTTAGGTAGAAGACCTTCTGCGAGACAGTGCCGTACATGTCAACTAATTAAACTGTATCACGGACCTAAAACTAACGAGTTGTCTTCGCTTATAAACACTTATCATGGCTGTGGAGAGAGTAAACAAGGAAAAGGTGAAGAAACGTGCTGGGAAAAAGATGAGGAAGCATGTTGGGCGTGGACTCATCAATAGAGTGGTTGATCTTCTTTTCTTCGTGCTTCATCTCCCCTGCGGCCCTAGAACACGTTCGCCTGACACGTAGTTACATGCTGCCTGCATAGAGTATGTCGTGTAGCTGTTAAAATCTGCTTCGTACAGTTATGCTGCGTGTGTGTGTGTGTGTGTTTACCTAGTGCTTTAGCTGCTCATAAGATAGCAGCACTTGTCGTTGTTGGTGCAATAAAACGAAAACTGAGTGACAAAGATCGTAAAATAAACAAAGGATAAAAATGTATATATATATATATATATATATATATATATATATACATATAGCCGGCCCCGTGGTGTAGGGGTAGCGTGCCTGCCTCTCACCCGGAGGCCCCGGGTTCGATTCCCGGCCAGGTCAGGGATTTTTACCTGGACCTGAGGGCTGGTTCGAGGTCCACTCAGCCTACGTGATTAGAATTGAGGAGCTATCTGACGGTGAGATAGCGGCCCCGGTCTAGAAAACCAAGAATAACGGCCGAGAGGATTCGTCGTGCTGACCCTACGACACCTCGTAATCTGCAGGCCTTCGGGATGAGCAGCGGTCGCTTGGTAGGCCATGGCCCTTCAAGGGCTGTAGTGCCATGGGGTTTGGTTTGGTTTATATATATATATATTCTAAAATAAATATGAATTGTCAAAACATATCACAGGTGTTGTTTAATCCTACAGCATGTCCTAGTGACTTAGAAAAAAGGAAACGTAGAGGATTAAAAGAAAACACACGTAAGATTTAAAGTACATCCTCCTTATTAATCCATGAATTAAAGCTGTTATTAAAACCCAGCCATTTAACATACAGTTTATTTCTACGACGTCGAATAACACGTTCAACTAAATAGTGATCAGGATATTTTGTTTTCTGCAGTTCTTCGATGTAGAATCCTTCTTCAATAGGCTGTCCTCTGAGATCGCGAAGTAAATACGTAACTGGATTAGTAAGCTTAACACTTCTGATTTGAAAAATTTCAGTGCTCCAGTTAGGCGTGTATCATTTTGCAAAGATAGACTTGTGTTTGCTGATGCGAACAAAATCACCTTCTTTAGAGCGATGGCGACGTGGATCAGCTGTTTTAATTACAAGATGAATAGCATTTATACGAGGTGTATTCTTTGTAACAAGACGTGGCTTTGTTCCGATAGTGCGATGAGGTGTATCGTTGTAGGTAGATAAAAGTCTAGGTAGCAGATCAATCCAACGATATGAACCTTGCGCTGTAAATTCTCGCCACATCATTGTTTTGAGTGTGCGATTAAAGCGTTCTACAACACTTGCCTTGAGATTGCTGAACATAGAGTAGTGTTGAATGTCAAGTAACTTGAGGTAAGAAGAAAAATCCTTGTTGTAAAACTCTTTACCTTGATCAGTTTGAAGAAGCCTTGGGCAGCGTTTCGATTCTTCAACAATATGTTTAAATGCTTCTTTAACTTGAGCTGCTGTTTTAGAACGCACGGGTTGTGCAAAAGCAAACTTCGAGTACACATCGATAACAGTAAGTAGATACTTATACCCCTTATTACTAGAGGCATATGGAATCATTTCTCGAAGTCTGCTTGCCAGAGATCATCTTTTCCTCGTGTAATAACGCGTCTGCGACAGTAAATGCGACGTGCTGGTTTATGTAACTCATGTGCGATGTTTACCTTTACAGGTGAGATCTTCTCTTGACGAGCCATTACAAAATAATACCGGCATAACGTAGTTCTCTTTCTATTTCTAGAATTTCTGATCCGTTATCAGTGTGACCAGCCTCTTGCGATGCTCTTAAAAGTTGTAATCGTTCAACGAGTAAGTTTGGGTCATTCCAATATCTTACATCCACATACGGCAACAAAGGCTTGTAGATAACATCAAGACTACGTGCAGTCGGAAACAGCTTAGAAATAAACTCACGGTACTTGTAACTCTTATTCGCATTTACAGCTTCTGTTCTCTTGTAATTACGTCGTGTTGCGTCAGTAGCAAAAAGTATTGCTTTATATTTTTAAGATCATCTTGTAAAATTATATCCTTGTCAGGTATTCCTGAGAAAAGAAGTTCTAAGAGTCCTTTCGTAGGTTTATAGGTAGCACCTTTTACAATGAGTTTGTTGTTATTAATCTTAACATTTGAATTTCCTATCCGGAAACAGTCATCTTCGTAGCGAATACCGTAGGTAGTGTCAGTTTGTCCTGTAAAACGTTTTTCTATATAAGGTGCAAAGAGAGATCCATAGGTATCTTGAATAAAAGTTCTAAACTGATTGCGATACTCTGGTGTAATCATAACCTCAGACAAAGTTGGTAGATTTTGCGTCGATGTAGTAGGTGTTTCAGCAATAACATATGTAGTTAAAAACTCAACACGCTTAGATGGTGATGTATCATTAAGTTCTTCTTCTTCTTCCTTATCTTCCTCTTCCTCTTCTTGATCTACATCCTGCTTCTTCTCTTCCTTATCTTGTTCATGCTTTTCTTCTTCTTCTTCATGCATCTCTTTATGACATGATGTTTGCATAGAAGCAAAACTTGAAGTAGACTGCGGTAATGAAGTAGAATTAAAAATTTCTTTGAGCGGTGTACTTAGTTGTGTTTTTAAAAATAAATCCGTGTCTGCTTGAATACGTTTAAGCTCTTTAAATTTCCGTCGAATATTGTTTCGAGCTTGGATGATATGTTTTGTGATCTCCTTGCTAGATGTTAACATGATGATGGTTTTTAATCAAGTAGTTACTGTAATTCTGTGTTAATGCATATAAAATGATCGAAACCCATGCGATATCGTCCATGCTGTACATCACTTTCTTTATCAATAACTAAAAAGCTGTAACGGTGTAATGACCAACATCTAGCACACATACGTTTAAAGTCATCGAATGTCATATCAGTGTTAACATGATCGTTATACACATGTCGCATGTTGCGCTCATCTTGCCGAAAAAGCACAATAACATTTGCGTTGTCGCGTATCAACTGCTTAGGCACACGAGAATAGGTTTGGCACAAATAGATGCAATCAACATATTTATGCCGACCCATACTAAAGAATGCACGAATAACGTTTTGCTGTTCTGTTGCGACATCATCCAAGATCATAAGAGAATTAGGAAGCACATCGTCTGGTGATGGTACTTGCTCATGCGAATTAAATTTAAAATATATTATTCCATCTTTAACTAGATCGTGCATTGCAGTTTGTAGAATAGTATATAGCGGCTGATAGAGTGACTTCGCGAAAACGTAAATATTCTCGAAGCGTACACCATTTACAGAAGTAATAAGTGTGAGTAAAAGATTTGTTTTCCCGCATCCCGACGGACCTGATATAATACATCAAACAGTAAAAGGAAACAACGTTCCATGACGTTTTCTTGTAGTTGTACTAGAACTAGGTAAGAGATGTGGTACAATGTCGGTGACAGGTAGTGTGTCTTGCTGCTTTATAATCTTCATGATAACTGAATCATAAAGTACGTAATAGTAATATATATATTAAACGAAACAAGAGGCAACGGTTAGTTTTTGATTTGCTCTTGACTAGTAAAGTCGTGTACAGCATGGTGAAACAACGATATCCAAACGACATGAAGAAGAAGAAGAAGAAAGTAAAAACTGTCGGATCGAAAGATGTTATAAAGGCTGCGCAGAAAGCTATTCGAGGGGAATACAATCCTCGTGTAGCTATTACTAAAGCGTTACGCGCAGCAAGAGCGAGAATTTCTCCAAAGCGCAGAGCAATATTTAGTAAACGTGCACGAATTATTCCTGTACCAAAACGAGGAGGATTTCTTCCTGCGCTGTTTGCTGGCTTAGCAGCTTTAGGGTCATTGCTAGGTGGTGCTAGTGCTGTAGCGAGAACTGTCAAAGCTGTAGAAGAAGCGAAACAACAGTTGAAAGAGAGTGAACGTCATAACAAGACGATGGAGGCAATTGCGTTACGAGGCAAAGGTGTGAACATGAAGCTAGCGCCATACAAGAAAGGGCTTGGTATCTACATTTCTCCAAAAAACGTCTACTGAATGCACTGCCATATCGAGCTCTAACGCATGATGAAGTTTTTACGTTTGCTAAACAACTAGGAATTCATTATTTTCGAGGAGTGTATATGCGCGATCAACTACCAGCGCGCCCACGTGAACGTGAAAGTGCCGTAATTAACTTGGACGACAGTCGTGGACTTGGAACTCATTACGTTGCTTATGTAAAACGTAAATCTAAAGTATGGTATTTTGATAGCTATGGAGACTTACCTCCTCCTTTTGAGTTCATACGTTATTTCGGAAGCAGTGCAGACATTGTTTACAATAAAAACCATGTGTAAAACTTTAATATCCGCATGTGCGGACGATTATGTCTTATGTTCTTATATCAAACCCAGACAGTAGAGAAAATGCATTAGTGTCTACGTGATGACGAACAGTGAAAGAACGTTTGCTGTACGTGGAGAAGGACCTGAAACAACCGTCTATTTTAATCCACCAATCGAACTTGGTTATCAGCCGCATAGTCTTGGACTAGTATCGTTTGAAAGCTACAATAAAATCTATAATGTGCGTGATGGTGTAAACAAGTTCTATTACGATGGGTATGTGCTAACACTACCTTCAGGTAGTTATACAGTAGACGATATTCACGACTATATTGAAAGTACGTTAATTGATCAGTTTGGGGAAGATAGTTTTAGTAATCATAATTACAAGTTCTCTATCACTATAAGCAACATTACACATAAATGTGTTATTGAATCATCATTTAAGATTGACTTCAAATCACAACCTGATTCGATTGGACCACTGCTTGGATTTTCATCGAGGGAGCTCCTACCGAACGTACGTTACGAGTCTGATCAACCTATAAAACTCTTCGATGATTATAATGTGAACATTACTTGTAATATTATTACAGACTTGAATAGTAATCTACAACCTTCGCACGTCCTGCACGACTTTATTGTTACTACGGAACGTGGATATACTATTTGTGAGAAACCAGCAGTAGTTCTTTATCATCCTGTGTCTGTAAAACACATTAGCAAAATTACTCTTAGACTTGTAAATAAACATAATCAGCTTATTCATTTAGATCAGCACGCGTACGTAGCTTACAAACTACATCTTAAACCAGTATGAAAACCATCTATAAAACACGGTGTACATTCCGAAGACATACTACATGTGTGCAGAGACTCATCGAGTTAACAGATACCCATAAGCAGATACTCCAAGATTTAGGATATACACTACTACAACAGAATGGAAGAAATGCTAGACATTACGAATACAGTAGAAAGTCGTGAAGGTGTAGTACGAAGTAAGCTTCATTCCTATCAACCTTTTACGTTTGGATTAAATAACAATGATGAAATTCATTTTATTATTAATCAGCAAGATGTATACACCTTACCACACGAAAGCTACCTCTATATTGAAGGACGACTAGAAAAGTCGGATGGAAGTGGACCAAGCACTTCACAACTAAACAACCATGCTCTAGCTTTTCTCTTTTCTGAAGCGCGATATGAAGTAAATAATGTTGAAATAGATCGAACGAAGAATGTTGGTATTACAAGTGCAATGAAACTCTACCCTTCTTTCTGTGATGAAGAAAGTAATCTTTTGCGGATGGCTGGATGGTGTCCAAAAGCTACTAACAACTGGATGATTAATGAGGATGGAACTTTTACGGGTATGTTATCACTGAAACATATTTTTCGATTCGCAGAAGACTTTACACGTATTATAATCACCGCAAAACAAGAGCTTATTCTAATCCGTGATCGAAGTGATTACAATTCTCTTAAAGCAGGAGAAACACCAGTAGAATCGAAAATAACACTGCATCGTATACTGTGGCGGATTCCACATGTAACCTTATCTGATCGTGAAAAACTTCGATTGCTCAAGATTGTAGAAAATGATACACCATTACCTATACGTTTTAGAAATTCGGAGCTGCATGAATATCCTGTGTTACCACCTACAAACAAGCATAACTGGGCTGTTAAAACATCACGTTTTACTGAGAAGCCCTTGTAGATTATTTTTGGATTTCAAACTAATCGTAAATTCAATCACGAAAAAGATAGCTCACTGTTTGATCACTGTAAATTAAGACACGTTAGACTATATCTCAACGGAATTACGTATCCCTATGAAAACATAGACATTAACTTTGAGAAAAATAAGTTTGGGATGCTCTATGACATGTTTTGTAAATTTCAATCATCGTATTATCAGAAAGAAGATCGTCCGCTATTTACACCTCAAGAATTTAAATATAAAGCACCGATTGTAGTTATAGACTGCTCTTATCATGAAGAATCTATAAAATAATCTCCAGTTGATATTCGTTTGGAATTTGAAACATCTGAAAACATTCCTGCTAACACATCAGCCTATTGTCTTATTATTCATATGAGTGATGTTACTTACTATCCGCTAACGAATTTTGTTACGAGACTATAAATAAGAATAGATCTTTATCATTTTCATTAGTGTGTGCTTCAACATCGTACGCTATGGAACAAAACTGTAAATGTGCATGCTGTTTGCATGCTCATACGCAACATCTTATTTATCTTACACGAGTGAGTGAGGCTATTAAGATGTTCTATAAACATAGATCGTCTATGCCGAAACATCTTATTCAATACTTACCACCAGGATTTTTATCTACGTACGCTACCTCTTACGTACATAATTTTTGGGACATCCTTCCTCTACACAGTAAGATGTCGATCGAAGTAGCTTTATGCAGAACTTGTGAACGACATTACACGCATTGAGGTGAAAATGGTGATGATGAATGGGATGGACCAAATCCGAGGATTGAACACTGTACACAGTGTATGAATGAACTTTCTCTATTACCTCATGATGATGATGATGATTCCGAAAAGGAATAACAACAAGGTAAGAAGTATTTGATCTTCCCTGCAAAGCATAACATACTTAGTATAATATATTTCTGAATGTTTTGTTTAATTTGAATCTTGCAGGAGGCATTTCAGAAGCATACGTTGTTAAGAAGCACACCAACCTTGTTAGCAGTAAAAACGAACACAGTTGTAGTACATTTGTAAATAAAAAATTTGATCGCATTCAAAAATGTTGTACTTATTGCATTGCTTTACACCGACTTACTCTTAAGAAAAACGATCAGGTCTAAACATGCACAATGACGTCATCACTGCAGCACGTGCTTACTCTAGCTTTCCCGATGCATGTTTAAACTTGTTCGAATTTACCGCCACCACATTCCTTTACAACGACTTACTCTTAAGAAAACGGACAAGTCTAAACATGCATGATGACGTCATCACTGCAGCACGTGCTTACTCTAGCTCCCCCCGATGTATGATTAAACTTGTTCGAATTTACTGCCACCACATTTCAACTAAAGAGTGCAGCACCGAGGTAAGCGATGTAAGATGGCGGTAGCTAAAGATGGCAGCACTGTTCTCTCTGGATTAAAGATGGCTGCTTGTCAAAAAGAATTTTTCAAATTATCCGCCACCACATTTCAACTAAAGAGTGCAGCACGGAGGTTTGCGATGCAAGATGGCGGATGATAGTTGTTAGAAAAGCATCTAGATATTAAATTGCTCGCTACTACGATAAAGATAGCAGCACGGTGTTCAAAGATGGCTGCTTGTCAATAAAAGAATTTTTTCAAATTATCCGCCACCACATTTCAACTAAAGAATGCAGCACTGATATTTGCGATGCAAGATGGCGGGTGTCAGCTTGTCAAATAGATTATTTTTCAAAGGTAAGTAGCTAAAGAGGGCAGCACTAAGGTTAGCAATGCAAGATGGTGGATGACAGCTGTGACGTAAAAATTACCCGCAAGATAGCAGCTCGATGCTCTTTTTATTAAAGATGGCAGCTTGTCAAATAGAATTTTTCAAATTAACCGCCTCAAAGGTAAGTAGCTAAAGAGGGCAGCACTGTTCTCTCTGGATTAAAGGTGGCTGCTTGTCAAAAAAGAATTTTTCAAATTATCCGCCACCACAAAGAGGGCAGCACGGTGCTCTCTTGATTAAAGATGGTGGATGACAGCTGAAGAGCATGTAGAATTTGTTTCCAAACAAGAGCACGTGGAATTTGCCGCCACCACATTTCAACTAAAGAGTGCAGCACTGTTCTCTCTGGATTAAAGATGGTGGATGCCAGCTGTCAGAAAAGCACATGGGTCTGTTTCCAAACAAGAGCGCGTAGAATTTGCCGCCACCACATTTCAACTAAAGAGTGCAGCACTGTTCTCTCTGGATTAAAGATGGCGGATGATAGCTGTCAAAAAGCGCATAGGTTTGTTTCCAAACAAGAGAATGTAGAATTTGCCGCCACCACATTTCAACTAGAAAGTGCAGCACGATGCTCTCTGGATTAAGGATGGCGGATGATAGCTGTCAAAAAAGCGCATAGGTTTGTTTTCAAACAAGAGAATGTAGAATTTGCCGCCACCACATTTCAACTAGAGAGTGCAGCACGATGCTCTCTTGATTAAAGATGGCGGATGGTAGCTGTCAAAAAAGCACGTGGCTTTGTTTCCAAACAAGAGCATATGAAAATTTTCAAATTGCCGCCACCACATAGAGTGCAGCCCTGTGCTCTCTTGATTAAAGATGGCTGCTGTCACGTGGAATTGTCTGTCACCAGAGTGCAGCACGGTGCTCTGTCGATTAAAGATGGCTGCTATCAAAAAGCATTTTTCAAATTATCCGCCACCTCATTTCAAAGGTAAGTAGCTAAAGCGGGCAGCACTGTGCTCTATGGATTAAAGATGGCGGATGTCAGCTGTCAAAAAGCAGGTGGATTTGTTTACCGATTCAAATCTCGCGCTAGTTAGGTTAGGTTGGTACCACTAAGGTTTAGGTCCGTCAAGATGGTAACGCTGAAGTTAGCGATGCGTTGTTGTCGATGATAGCTGTCAGAAAGCACGTGGTTGTCAAAAAAGCACTTGGCTTTGTTTACCGATTCAAATCTCGCGCTAGTTAGGTTAAGTTGGTACTACTGAGGTTTAGGCCCGTCAAGATGGCAGTACTGAGGTTAGCGATGTGTTGTTGTCTGTCAAAAAGCACGTGGCTGTCAAAAAGTACGTGGCTTTGTTTACCTATTCAAATCTCGCGCTAGTTAGGTTAAGTTGGTACCGCTGAGGTTGAGGCCCGTCAAGATGGCAGCAGTGAGGTTAGCGATGCGTTGTTATCGATGACAGCTGTCAAAAAGTACGTGGCTTTGTTTACAAATTCCAATTTCCCGCGGGAGGCGGAGGAGGTCTCTGGGAAGGCCCCTCGGGAGGCGGATGCGGAGGAGGCCTCTGGGAGGGCCTCCCGTGAGGCGGAGGCGGAGGGGCCCCTGGGAGCCCTGAGGCGGAGGCGGCCGCCGAACCCGCTTATTATACTGCTCACGTACAAACAAACACTGTCTAAACAACGAAATACAAGAACAAGAAATAAATAATACCTTGAGCGCATAAATAAAATGTGGAAGGGGCCCATAAATTAAGAGGTAAAAGAACAGGACTCAAACTGAAAATTTACACTTGACAAATTACTCTCGATGGTCAGTATACCAAATGATAAGACAAGACCTTCTTAAGTTGGAAACAAGATGTTTAATTAATAAATAAACTTACAAAAATCAAAACTCGAAGAAGTTTCAAAATCTTATAGTGTTTACCAAAAATAAAGAAAATAACGTAGTAATATTGATGGATAACAGAAAACAATATTAAAATAAATTTAAAATACTAGCCAGTAATTATAGTTTCATTTTGATAGTTAAATTTAAGTTAATTGTATCCAATAACAAACAATGGTCTACTTAATGAAAGTTGAAATTTGTTTCAACCTAATTAACCTTTCATTAACATGTTTAATAATAATCGTGATAACACAGTCACATTAATTATGAAACACATAATGCGACCTGAATTAAAGTTGAAATTAATATCAAACTAATTAAGCCTTCAAATAAAATTATTAAATATAAAATCATAGTAAGACATTCCCCGATACAATCACATGTTTAAGGAAATATGAGTGCACCAAAACTACGGAATAAACCACGTAATAAAGGGAATGATGCTTTCCACGCCAAGCTACTATTAACAACAGGCAAATCTAACCTAACCCTATGGCACTACAGCCCTTAAAGGGCCTTGGCCTACCAAGCGACCGCTGTTCAGTCCGAAAGCCTGCAGATTACGAGGTGTCGTGTGGTCAGCACGACGGATCCTCTCGGCCGTTATTCTTGGCTTTTTAGACCGCGGCCGCTATCTCACCGTCATGTTAGCCCCTCAATTCTAATCACGTAGGCTGAGTGGGCCTCGAACCAGTCCTCAGGCTCAGGTAAAAATTCATGGCCTGGCCGGGAATCGAATCCGGAGCCTCCGGTCAAGAGACCGGCACGCAAGGATAACAACAGGCAAGGCCTGCTAAAATTAAAGCACACAAAAAAGAGAATTTACGCTAGTAATAATGGAAGTGAAGAAAACAAAACACGGATATGGATCAGACAGGTGAGCAGTTATGAAAAGAAAAATTAAGAATTAGGAGAATCAAATTTCAACTCTCTACTAACCACGGTGATGATGATAATAATAATAATTATTATTATTATTATTATTTAAGACGAATTATTACTAATTTCGGTAAGTTGGTGATGGTGCTCCCGATGTACACAGCCAATGCACGAGTGGAATTCATGTGTGGGGAGGATTTGGAATCTCAGTGTGTGAAAAGAATAATTAGATATTGGATGAATTTGAAAAGACAGGAAGGTGGGAGGGTATTACAGGCCGCGTACGAACAACAAAGGAAGACTATGTAAAAGGGATGCTGGCTAAATAAAATTAAGGGATACTTGGAGATGATAGGCCTGGGGTACATGTGGGAAGAGGTGTGGACGAAGACAGAAGCTAGGGGGGGATTAGAGATCTGGGTAGGCAGAAATTATTGGCCGAAAGTAGATTAAGAAGTTCCCTTAGTGTTTTTAATAAAGTTGAGGAAGTAACGGGGATAAATATTAGATACGTTGATAGGTTGAGAAGGAGAGGGTTGGTATGGTGGTTGTTAGGGATACATAAAAATACGGTGTGGCTAAGAGGGAGAGGTAAGGTAGTATGTATACGTTGTGGGGCGGAGAACGGTGATTTTCACTTATTAGGTAAGTGTGAAGAAACAAATAAGATTAGAAATAGTTTACTGGGTGCCAAATATCGGAAAATTTTAGGTAAAGGGGATGAGCAGGGTATTATAAGGTGGATTATCAAGGAATGGGAAAACGAAGGGGAAATGAACATGTATTTATGAGCGGTTAAAAATTCCTGTGTGAAACAAATGAAAGAGGAAGGGTCATAGGATGATATGACAGGATGTAAGGGAGAAGTGGTTAAGAGTATGAGGATATGCAGTCGTTGGAGTTTGTTGGAAAATTTAGAAACTAGTGAAGTGTGGGTGTTGTGGATATAGTGACGTATTTTGAATTCGAGCCTGGAGGCTAAGTAAGACGAGGTGATAACAAAGGTTGTCGAGGTGGCGAGGTAGTGAATAAGTAAATGTTTTGGTGTCTTGGAATGTAGATGCCTTACCGATTGCGATATTGAGTATGCAATTGTTGTCATTTGGTTTACTTGAATCCAGAGGAATTAGGTGATGGAACAAAGGATGCGGAGTAAGCAGTAGTGATGACAAGGGCATGAGCCGAAACTGTTGTAATGTACAGTCAGCGGTTATTGCAGCATAATCTGTTGAGAAGGTCATGTGGAGTGTACAGTCATGTGGTGAATGCAAGGTCAGGGTAGGGCCAGATTAGTTGTTTGAGGTAGATTTTTGTATATTATTATTATTATTATTATTATTATTATTATTATTATTATTATTATTATTATTATTATTATTATTATTATTATTATTAATAGGATTATTGTTTTGTGAACATGTATCTGGGCTGCAAGCCTGTTTTGTTCATTAATAAATACTGAATACTGAATACTGAATGGTAATTATAATATTATAATTATATTAGATTGGACGATTTAAATTTCGTTGCACATAAACATTCAATTTAACCGAGGACAAAATTGTTGTTATTGAATTTAATGTTATGTGGCCTAGGAAGCGGCATGATGTACATATGAGGTAGAATTTAAACACCCGACACCAGAAGAAGAAGAAGAAGAAGAACGATCCCATTACGAGAAAACACCAAACACAGGCCAAACACACGATTAAATAATGTTACAGTAGAGTTCAAATTACAAGAATAGGTAAAATTTTAGGAAGAATTAAAAACATCATAATAAAAATAAGAAGAAAGATACCCCAAAAGGAAATCAGGAGAAAATATCAAACGAAAGCAAGAACCCCAAATAAATAAAAATCTTATAGAATAACCTTTACACTCATAGGCCCATATACCGCAATCCCAAATTACCTCACTTACCCCATTAATAATATAACCACCTTCACATAAAATGATTCCAAAATATGTTTAAGTGACGAAATAACTCATATTAAACAAATTTTCAGTCAGTGAATAATATTCAAATAAAATCAAGTGCAGAAAATCGTTGCCGAAGAGCCTTTTTAGGCAGGCATATGTGAACAATATTTCACTCACTTCAAGATCGGCACAGAGCCGTTTGCTAATTTTAACGGATATCACATCTATCCACACCCAAAGGAAAAATATGAAATATAATTCAAAACTACATGTATAATAGTATCATTTAGTTTATCCTGGAGTAGCAAACTCCATTTCGCCGACTACAGGACGTGTCCTCATGGACACACACGTGCGCACATCCATCTTGAATCCTAGGCAAACACCGAGTGCATCAGGAGAAGCACACTCGAGGAAGAAAGAGCCTTCCGCGCAAGCACGCCAGTATAGATTTTTCAGAGAGGCCAATAGCCTTCATCTCAGCCACGACGCAACAATTACATTATATCACACATTTAAATAATAAGAAACGGTAGAATACACCAATTAATAGGTGTACCAAACAATGGTTAGTAAAACGGAAATAATATCCCAATGCACAGGTCAAATATTCTCCAAGAAATCACTTATCCACGTTACAGAAACAAACAAAACAAACAAACAAACAAACAAACAAACAAGCAAACTAAAAACTCAACACTGTGGTAGAGCTAACATTGTGCATGATTACTAGAGCAGAACTGGATTGGTAAGACGGGTGAAAGAGGGGTGGGAAGGAAGATCCTAGAACGAGGGGCACTATTCCCAAATAGTTTGTGCCCGCAATCGAGACCAATAATGGGTTGTCCGCAATCAACACGCAACCGCCCGCTCTATATGCTCTATACCGGAGGCACGGAAAGCCCAACGTGTTCTATATGCTATGTTTCCATGTTCGCGTATTGAGCGGTTCTCTGGATATAATTATTACATTAGAAGGTCGATTTTCAACCCTGCGAACCGTTCTGGAAGGTTATTCATTTCTCTTGTTCCTAAATTTATTGAATCATTCAAGGGAAGAAATGAGAAATAAAATTTGCCGACAAATACCCTTCATATCTCTCAGGGGGCAGAAAGCCTTCTCAGTCAAGTCCAGGTTGTACTTCCTCTTAAAACAATAATAAAACAATCACCACAACTACCTCTGAGAATAAAAGCAGCATAAAACTAAAGGTCATTGCGGACCTATTAACTGAAAATAAAACTACCTTGTAAGCAGCTTGCCAAACCTTAACACTGCACTACAGCTGTACCTAGCTCTACTTGTCATCAAAGTGAATTTAAAAAACTCATTTACGAAGCATGATGTGTCAAGTGCGTCTTAGTGATTTGCCAATTTTAAGCATTAAACATGAAATAAATAAACATAAATATCGACGAAATTGATGAAGAAGTTCTAGTTCTGAAAAACGAAGCCTGTGACAGCGTGCCGGTTTACCTTAGAGGGTCGCTTGTAAGTAGGCTACCTACTTTGTTAGTGTAATAACATTTAAAATATTTGTTTATAAGCTTATATAGGGATTGTGGCTGATGAGAGAAATTTCTGTAAAATTGTGCTGATGACTTCGATTTCTAGCTATCGTCGCTTGGAAAGGTTTATGATATCTGTTTGGTAAGCGTTCCTAAGTTTCTCTTTTCTTTATTTTTTATTTTATTTTTTCTTTTTACATTTCAGTTTGACAAGAGATGCTAGTCAGGACAACTTTCTTATCTTGTTTGTTGTTTCTTCGCCAGACATTAGCATTTTGTCAGGTTCGATACTTGTTCAAGTCCTCGTCCCTGTACAACTTGGAATTTTCTTTTCTTGAAACATATTTGCATGGTGCACTTGTTTTAATTATTATTACGTTATGTCA
The DNA here is from genome assembly GCF_040414725.1 of Anabrus simplex. Lineage (NCBI taxonomy): Eukaryota > Metazoa > Arthropoda > Insecta > Orthoptera > Tettigoniidae > Anabrus > Anabrus simplex. Next base: position 220,634,991 of record NC_090265.1, read on the forward strand.
GTTCTTGTTAATTATAATTATAATCTCCGTGTTCATCACTGACAGCTCGACAACTAGGAGTGAAAAAGTCTAGGTGGGAGAGGAGAAAATGGATTTTAAGGGACATGTTGCATCCGAGTTGATTGTCACCAACTGAGTGTAGTTATCATCTCTTGTGTTGCCTAGAAATACATGAATAACACCCTTGAAGGCTTCCCAAGCTTCCTTTTCTTTCCCTTCCAAAACTCGTTCAAACGTAGGATCCTTTATAAGTCGACGAATTTGTTGCCCAACAAAAATACCTTCCTTAACTTTTGCATCACTTAATGTAGGAAATTTGTCTCTTAAGTACTTAAAGGCCTGTCCTTCTTGGTTAATGCCTTTGACAAAAATTTTCATCAAACCGAGCTTTATGTGCAGGTGTGGAAGAACATCTTTTGGTCCACAAGGGGCTCAGCAACAACACTTTTCTCGCTTGAGTTAAGATTTCTTGTAGGCCAGCCTGCTTTAATATAATGTGATTTTCTATCCCTATAGTAATAGCCACGTAACGAAATACCCCAGAAAGTAAATATCGCCGCCCGATGCTCTTCTTTTCTCTATTTTGTAATGGCTGATCACTGCTGCCAACCTGCCTGGTTACATATTAAAATCACCAGACATAACCAAACAAACTAACCTCAATGTAAACACCGATAATAAATGTTTCCCTACCCTAGTAAATGATAAAAGTTAAGATGAAATAAATCAAGATATTCATAATTAAGTCGGTTTCCACGCTCAATGAGAAATTTAGGAAATAAACACCCTTTCTCACTCAAATTAATGTTACATATATCTGTCTTTATTTTGATATGCAGTAGGCGTACTATAACCATATTCTTGAAAATAGGGGCGTGTTAAACGATGCAATTTGTTTAATAAGTCTTTGCAGTGTGATTTTCGAAAGTCCAATGACTTCCCTTTCTTTTGCGCGAACATTTCCTTCTCTCTTCAATACCGGTAACCCGTAGCCTAAGGAGAGAGATTGGGCATATTTTCAGCCTGCAGGCTGGTTATATCTTCACGGTTATCAGGAAACATATAGGAATACTAATGTGCCAAGCTACGTGAACGGAAATTAGGTCAGCTTCAAGCTCACTGCAGAATTGAATATTAGTTCTACTATCTACTTCTATCGTTTTCACATACACCGAGGTGCCAGTATTTCGTCCCGCAAGAGTTCTTTATGTACCAGTAGATCTAGACATGAGGCTGGAGTATTTGAGCACTTTCAAATACCGCCGAACTCGAATCCGCCAACATGAGCTAGTCATACATTCTCTCCTTCACTCGCTTAAAATAATGTTAAACATTTCCTGCCTTTATTCTGATTCTGATGTATGCATTACTATAACTCCATTCTTAAAGAAAGGGGGGAGGGAATATAGATTGAATAATTCATTGCGGTTTCTGCAAGTTCAAGGACTTACCACATAAGACATATGTCCTTCCTTTTAATAATAATGCTAACAGCTTTACATCCCACTAAGAACTTTTACGGTTTTCGGCATTTGGCATTTTAAACATATTTTCAGCTTACAAGTTGGTGTATCTCAAGCTTACAACATTACCAGATTTTTACATATATATTGGCTTAAATCACATGAAGACAGGTTGTGATGCAAGAATTGGATAGGAAAGAGGGCTAGGATTTAAGATGTAAATAAGCGTACAGACACAGCACTAGCCTGAAATGAAAATGACGGGCAAAAAAAAACTTCAGACCTGCCAACTGTGGGGTTCGAATACATCACCATCTCCTGAAACCAAGCTAACAGCAATGTGATCAAACTGCACAGCCAGTTCACTCAGTTTCCTATGACGCGTAATAGGCCTACCACATGGGCGACCCACTTACCTGTATATGGATCTTCAATTCTTCAATTATACATGTATGCAAAAACATTATGCACCTTAGTAAGAGGTACTTCCCTAGTTGGTTCTCTGATTGGTGCACGTATAACAAATATGTTTGGGAAGAAATACTTTTATTTTATATTTATTTATATCATAAAGAAGTCATGTTGTCATAGCAAAACGAATACGCAACGAAGAAATGAATCCGAAGAGATAAGCATTATTTACTGCATTAAATATTAGTTTATTTACATGTTAAGCGATATGTAGTAGTAATAACAATAACAACAACAAACGTGTGCAATAAGGAAAAAGGAAATAAATACAAGTAAATATAAATATAATTTACAACATTTAGAGCCATTCCATGGTCACTGAATTACAAAGCAGGGGTATGAATAAACAAACATAATAAACATGAATACTAATATTTAAAAAGCAAAAAGCAAAGTCATCTCCGTACAAACCATGAAAGCCATTGGAAAGGGGGAAGGTGAAGGCTTCCACTATCCATGACGTTGGCACTTGGTGGGGTGGGGTGGAGTGGTTAGCTCAACGCATGACCGCCTTTGCCCCCAATAGTTAACTGGTACTCATTTATCATACGCAAAACATTCCTTCCAAATTACGTTAAACCTCTGTCACTCATTATTATTATTATTATTATTAATAAATTGCAAATGGGAAATACCCCGGTGGCAACGGTCACTTACAGTAATGTGATAATAAAGTTAACATAATTACCCAACTACAACAAAGAAACAAACAAACAAACAAACAAACAACAAGAGTACAAGAAGCAGATATATGGAAGGAAAATATAACAAGAATTACTGCTAGTTTAATATTCTAAATCGAGCAACATCATATACAAATTCACACACAACTTAAGTATTTACAGTGCTTAACAATTTGGCTTACAATATTATAGGTTGACCTTACTACTAGCTTAACATTATAAGTGATAATAAAGTGAAGTTAAACCGTAATTACCCTACAACAACAACAACAACAACATTACAACAAGCAAGAAATACTACTAATTAAACTTTCTAAATCCAGTGTCATTATATACATATTCACACACAACTTAAGTATTTCCAGTACTTAACACTACAAATTACAATACTATAGATTGAACTTACTACTAGCTTAACACTACAAGTGATAATAAAGTTAAATCATACTACCCAACAACTACAACAACTCAAGTACAAAAAGGAATTCCATGGAAAAAAATATTACAAGAAATACTACTAGTCATTCTAAATCCAGCATCATGTACAGTTTCATACACAATTTAATTATTTCCAATACATCCGTATGCTGGTTTCTGGCCCTAATTTTATGCTTATGATAATTTCTCGATAAGTATGAGGGAGGTTAGATAGATAGATAGATAAAGAATGGGTGAACCCTGCCTTCGCAGGGCTCCACACGTAGGTCTGTGAAGACCCTTTGTGTCCCTTAAACGGGTTTGCCTAGTCCAGACCTAGTGCTCCTATAAAGGATACCAGTGCCCGGATGTTGGCATTCCTGATGTCTTCCAGGCTCACGAAATGTGAGCCAAGGTATCGATGTCTAGTGCTTGCAAGAGCCTCACACTGACATAACACATGCGCGGAGGTCTCCTCCTCCCTACCGCATCTTCTACACATCGGATCCTGACTGATTTTCATGATGTGTAGGTGTCTCTTTAAGGTATTGTGGCCTGTCAACAGTCCAACTACCATTCGCATTCTGGTCCTATTCAAATTTATCAGGACCTTTTTATAACTTTGGCTAGGCCCTTTGATAAGTTCACGTGCCTGCCTTGCTATAGTTAACCTCTTCCAAATGTCTTAAGTGAGACTGGTTTGTCCACTGGGATATTACCAGTTTCACGCTTCGGAGTGACACTCCCAGGAAGGGCTCTGGTCCTATAAAAGGACCTTTTGAGCCTTGTTTCGCTAGTTTGTCAGCTTCTTCATTTCCACTGATACCTGTGTGCCCAGGGACCCGTAATAGGGTAACTGAGCTAAATTCACACAGCTGATCTAACATCCTTTGGCATTCCCATACCATTTTTGATGTTGTTTTAACTGCACATAGTGCTTTTAACGCTTCCTGGCTATCGCTGCAAATAGTGATACAATGAGGGAGGTTATAACCTATTCCTAATACAACTCCAAGCAGCCCTTCCCGTATAGCTCTTATAAAGACCACACAGGCGAGCTCTAGTTCTTCTAGATTCAAGACTTTCCCAATTAATGGTATTCCTTCTATTCCCAGTTACGAAACGCATCGCTCTTCTTTGAACTTTCTCTAGGGAATTTATTAAACCAACATGCAGATCCATATTCGAGAATGGGTCTTACAACGTATTTATAAGGTTTATTTAAACCTACTAGGGTGGTGAGCACATAAATAAGAATTCAATGAAAGTATTTTCCTTCTGGACCTTCATGCCAGACAGATTTTTTTTTAAACAAATTTTTTTTCACTATAATATGATTTATCTATAGAGCAAAACCGCTATGCAGTGTGCGTATCATAGCAATCGAGATGGAATTGGTAATGTACTATGTATCTGTAGAGCCTATATACGACTTTTTACAATTACTTCTAAAGTGAATTTCAGCTGTGTGACAACGCTGAAAAGACTATGGACTTAGAGATTGGCATTCCTGAAGAGGGTTTTCTACACTTTCCCATTTTCACACATTGATTCAAGAGTCTGTATTGACTTGTGACAAAACCACTGTATTCTTCCGAAAACCACTGATAGGGACAGGTATGTTGTGATCCACCGAAAACAAATTATAATGACCGGTTAGGTAGTGATCCATCGAAAACCACTGATTGTCGCAGGGTTAGGTTAGGTTTGACAGGATTTGTAATTGAGCGACTGTTGTCATTGAAAAAACTGTCGTGACGACTGAAGGCAATAAACATAAAACTGAATCCATTGGTCTACAAAGTTTTCATTCAGTAGATACGCTAGGAACTGGCGAACCAAAACCGTACATACAAAGTTTACAGGAATCAACAAAACAGGATATTAATTCGTGGTACTCATTGTTCTTTAAAGAGAAGAAATATCTTGTCAACAATAGCTGCAGTGAACATGCTTTTTCACTATTATTGTCTGGCCCCATGGCTAAATGGTTAGCGTGCTGGCCTTTGGTCACAGGGTGTGGGTTTGATTCTCGACAGGGTGGGGAATTTGAACCACCGTTGGTTAATTTCTCTGGCACGGGGGCTGGGTGTATGTCGTCTTCATCAACATTTCACTATTATTGTGTAAAATAGAAACTTACTAGTTTTGACAAGTACAGTATGTTCAACAGCGACTCCTGAATGATGACGCGCAGGATGTCCAACCTCACTAATCTATGTTCCAGACTATTTCTACTTAAAAAATTGTATTTGTCCTTTAATGTGATTTTGCAATTTTTGCTGAATATTTATGTGGCTGAAATGAAGGTGGATAAGCTACATGGTCTCCTTTATATAGGAAGAATGTATCGTGGAAATTAACTCAATTTCGGTTTCATGTACATTACAGTTTCTCTAAGATATATTGATAGTAATTCAGTCATGTACGACGACGATGTATTTCATGGTAAAGACAGCTGCCTCTGTGGATCAGTGGTAGAGTGACGGCCTCCGAATCCCAATATAGCGGGTTCAAACCCGGCAGAGGTAGTCGGATTTTTGAAGGGCAGAAAAAAGTCCATTCGACACTTCATGTCGTACGATGTCGGCATGTAAAAGATCTCTGGTGACGCATTTGGTGTTTACCCGACAAAATTCATTAAATCTCAGCCACAGACGCCCAAGAGAGTTTCGGTTTACTCGGTCTGCCATCTAGTGGGCCTAGAGTATAACGGAACGTCAAAATTGACGAGCAGACAGCCAGATGGCGTCAACTTGAAATGTCTGCACATGGTAGCTGAGGCCATACGATTATTATTATTATTATTATTATTATTATTGTTATTATGGTAAAGACAAATTACTTTGCAATGCTATCTATCTTAATGGTAATGTACTATGTACCTCTACTTTTGTAGGCTACTGAGTGCTTGATTCGAAGCAGTGTATCGATTCATTCAGTGTCCGAGTGAATCGATTCACAGGAACGGCAAGCTCATGGCACACAAATCATGCACAATCACGGCTCAGTGAGCCACACGACACACACGGCTCCTTATAGGCACACTGGACACTGGCGGGGAGTCGAGCTTTCGCTGCAGTGAGCCACAGTGAATCATGGCACACTGAAAGAATCGTACGCAGTCATGGATCAGTGAGACACAACACACACATGGTTCATTATCGGTACACTGGACATTGGCGGGGAGCCGAACTTCCTCTGAAGCAATACATACAGAGTCATGGTACACTGAAAAAATCGTATGCTATAATGGACTCTCGAGCTCAGCTCATTTGAAAATAATACCTATTCGCATCCACTGTCCTCTTCTTACAGGGAGTTTTAAACAATACATGGATTTATTTGCAGTGTTAAAAAGATAGAACACAATTCCAAAGTACCTAGGTTGTAAGTAGGTAGTCAATTAGGTTATTCTAATTACTGTATTAGTTTAATCAATCAGTATCTTTATAACTAGTTGATGTTCGACAATTACTTAAACTCAGCTCTCTAGCCTCCACACCTGGCTGAGTGGCTCAACAAGCTTACAGTGATATGGTGCATTATCCATTACAATAACACAGGGTCCTATATTTCTTAATCCTACGATTAATTGCGTCTTCACCCACATCTGAAATTTCTCGCTGTTCATAGCACCATGGTAATCCTGATTTCTCTTCAAGTTTGTAGCAAATATCAAATCAGCACCTGTAAGAATTTTAAGTTTTAGTATGAAGTTATTTGTTCTAAAAAAAGTATAGGCCTATTAATAAAAAATGTGATTTCTGTTGAATGATACAAAAAGCTGTCTGATTTTAAGTAAAACCAACTACTGTGTAGCAAAGTCACCTGATGATGAAGTCAATTAATTACTACTTAGGTACACTACTTTATCGTAACATCTCTCATGAATGTATCTCCATTAGTAGGCCTATATCTGGATTAGAAGTCCACGATCACTTGCATAAAAGATATTATAAACACCCATTTCAATACCTTAGAACAAATGTAATTGCTGCGAACACTGAACCTATATCAGGCAGTAAGAAATAAGAAGCTTGGAAGGTGTTCAACAGTCAGGTATCAAGCACTGATTCAGGTGGAGATTGTCGAATGCAGAATAAACATAATAAATAGGCCTACAATACAAGTAATTTACTGATACAAATATCCAGTAATATTATATGAAAATACACTGAGTAAGTTTTGATTGAAATACCTCTCTAAGGTTAATCATTGGCCTAAAGTGAATACCTGCAAGTCTTTTTAATAACAGTGGAGAAGTCAAAATCAAAAACCACGTACAGAGCTCAATGAGCGGTAAGTTATAATGCCACTTCCGACCTAGTGCCAGTCAATTTCAATCAATCAGTCACCACTGATCTGCACTTAGGACAGAAGATGTAGTTTCAGGGATAGGCCTAGTATTTTCTTCAATAATTGCAAAGAATTTGGAAATTTATTGAACATCTCCCTTGGTAAATTATTCCAATCCCTAACTCCCTTCTTAAAAAAAAAACAAATATTTGCCCCACTTTTCATCAACTTTAGCACTGTACTGTGATCTTACCTACTTTTAAAATACCACTGAAACGTATTCGTCTACCAATGTCATTCCACACCACCTATCCACCGACAGCTCGGAATATACCACTTAGTCCAGCAACTTGTCTCCTTTCACCCAAGTCTTCCCAGCCCAAACCCGACAAAATTTTTGTAACGCTACTCTTTTGTCAGAAATCACCCACAACAAATCGTGCTTCTGTCTTTTGAACTTTTCCAATTCTCAAACCAAGTAATCCCAGTGAGGGTCTCATACACAGGAACTGTACTTAAGTTGGGGTCTTATCAGAGACTTATGTGCCCCCCCCCCTGCATCCGTACTACAAACCCTAAATACCCTCATAACTATGTAAAGAGAGATCACCTCACTACAATAAAATGAAGTAAAATAAATTAAGAACATACCAGGTACAAAGCCATCCTTCGTTCCAGCATGAACAATAACCAGTCTTCCTCCCTCAGACACAGGTCGACGAATTACTCCTTGAACATCATGTCCAGATTTGTGTGGTTTATTCCAGGAGTATGTGGGTGACCCTGAAAGACAAATGCACAATTGAAACCAAAGACACCTGATGAAGATAAATTATTCCAAGATTTTTTAAATATAAAATGTAATATATAACATATATATTCACCATTCATAAAAATCCAAGTCTCATCCAAGAAAACAACAGGTTTTGGTTTCTCACTGTCCTTATTACGCATGTATTCCCTCAGAAAACAAGATCTCTTAAAACAAATGTCTTCATTTTCTCTAACATACGCATAGGGATCACCTTTACTCCACACAAACCCAATGGCCTTCAAAATTCTTCTTAATGATGTTTCGGAGCCCTTGTACAAATAAGTGTCATAATTTGCTTTCATGTGGTCGAAAACCTTTCTTACAGTTACGACTTCTCCTGTGGGAAGAAAAAAGAGAGTTACAAGGGACTCAAAAGAGCTGTATGACAATACATGCACAAAACATTTCTGGGAGCTTATCTCACCTGCGTGCCAATTTCTATAAATAATGTTGCAATAGATTCCTTATGAAGTCACCTTACCTTTATGTAATTTATCATAAATAAACCTTGCTATCGCTTCCTTAGAAAAACTGTCTATGCCGGTCACTGGATGTTCACGCTTTCGGCGTTTACCTGGTGTAGAAAATTCAACTCCCTTCTTGAAATTTCCTATTACTTTTCGGACTAAACCGAAACTACACTGTAAGAATACACACACAGAAATATATTACATACACATATACCATAAGTCAACATGAATACACAAAGGTTAAGTCTACGAACCGTATCGAAGTCGACACAAGACATGGTACCGGTATAGGCCTAGGCCTACATGATCAGGTTAGGTTAGGTTAGGTTAGGTTCAGAATGAAATACTGCTCCTTTTCAACTGATTGTCATTATGCCAGAAACTTATCATAGAAACAAGATAAAAACGAACACTTACCCCAGTTAATAATGAAACTCTTGCCATTAGCTTCGTATCACTACGACTGATACCTTCTTCGTCGTCTTCCTGTTTCAATTGCTCGTAGCAATGTACAAGCATTTCTTGACCTGAAGCTTGTAAAGGACGTAACCTTGGTTTCCTTTTCGGAGGAGTTTTTGCAGATTTTTCTTCCTTCTTAGACATCCCAATCGAATTCTGTTCGTATAAGTATGGGACGAAATAGGAACGTAATTAATAAAATGATGTGCTCATCATTTCACACAAACTATGTTATTAAATGCATTATCCGAACATGCCACAATTCTACTTACCTGGTATTAGCCAAATAGATTTACAATCCCACAGAAAAAGAAAATATGCTTTAAATATTCTCGCAAATGTATCGCTAGTGACTTTAGAGGCAATGCGGTGGCAACACACAATTCACGCTAGAACAGTGACTGAACGTTGCCAACGTGCCAGATTAACGGTAACAGTAAGACGTCGTATCGGCAAGTAGGGTCCCTAAACTGTATGGTTACCGACACTGAAAAAGACCCAACAGCAAGAAAAGTCACTATAAACCAATACCTTAATATTACAGGGGAGAAAGGGTAAGGTTGCACCCTTAGTGTACGTCCTTACACGGAGAGGACTATACTGTCCCACATGCATAAACTGCAGTCGTACGTAGTGTACCCCAGTTTCATTCTTAAGAGTACAGCTATGACTTTTAGATTGCCACAGATTTTCCACTTGTGCTCAGTGTTTTTGATTGCGCCGAGGAGGGCTGTCATGTTTGCATAAGTCTCCATGTGAACGGCATGACCAACAGGAATAGATGGAAGGTGGTTGCCATTGTGAAGTAATACAGCTTTCAAACTAAGCTTGGAGGCATCTATGAATAGCCTCCATTCAGTTGAATCATGGTTCGAATTCAAACTTTTCATCAAACCATTAACGTCGCAGCAAAACAGATTCCTTTTTCTGAAAAAAGGAAGCAGTTCCCTCTGACGTTGTCTGTACGGTGAGACTCTGACATCACTTTGGAAAAGATTTCATTGCTGTAATCTTGACCCTAGAAATTCCGCCTTATCCTGTGTTAGATGAAGGTAAGGAATGAGGTCACTCAATTCTGCTTGATTCAGACTGTGCGGTTTATTATCTTTTCCTCAAAATCAGGGTCATGGGATGAGTTAGGCTTATTGGGTTCTTCTGCTTCTACACTGCCTTCATTTTCTATTTCCATTTCATTCTTTTGTGGTGGAGTAGGAACGGTGAACTATCTGAATGTGGAATAGGTCGAATAGCAGATCGAAGATTTGGATATTCAACGGTTCCTCTTTCCTTCATTGACAATCCTGACTTAACTGGTGGAGTCAAGCAGAAATAGCAGTTCATATGTATGGTTTGTAGCCTCCCGCCAACCATAGGCACAGCAAAACCCATATATCCTTTTCTAATTTTCATCCATTATCCTGGTAAAACTGAACACGAGTTTCAACATACATGTGGAGCTCATGAATTATCCTGATCCCCTACTTTGATATCAAAATAATGATGATAAGAAGTCTTCACAAGAGGCGTGAGATTGCGTTTCTGTGACGAAAATGTTATTCCACCACAAATGTAACAAAAATATTCACGTAATTTACACATTTCCGTGGCATGCTGATTTAAATTTTACGTTAAAAGCACTACGAAACCATAAATTCTGCACTAATTAAAATAGAAACTCACAGCAACAGTATTTATTTTCATAACCTACAAACAGCTTTAGAACGTTGTGTTTTGTCACTTGTCAGTTGGCAGATGCGCCAATTTCCAAAACAAATTTTCCCCTAAACTGAAAATGTAGACTATAAAAAGTATATGTCACTGTATCTCCGAAGCAAGAGATAATCGGTCATTTTCATGCTGATTTTTTAATTCATCGGGTGGACATACGTAGGAAAAGGCTATTTTTCGTCCCGAAACATTTTCATTGTTGTACAGTCTTACTGAAAATACGACCAAATTGTAAAGACGCCAACGAAGAGAAGACGAATTACGCCGCAGATATTACAAGACGTACGGTAAGATGAGGATAGTGAAGAAATCCCAACTTGTGAGTACAATATTTCTCTATGATAAGATGTGAATATTCAAGTGTCCGACTTGTATGCTGTTCATATGCGAACAGGTGAAACTTAACATATTACGAAGTCAACTTTACGCGAGATATAAAGGATTAAAAGAAATTTTCCGACGCAGTCAGTGACCACAATTAGGGGCCTACATAAGTTTGTGTGTGGAAATGAAGGAAATAGGCAGAAAAAACGACGCATAGGAGAATGTGTAGGTTTTGATTTCTCCAATGATGACGCAGAATACGAAGTTCGCACAGGATAATTTTGGTAAACGCGATTTGAATGTTGTGAGTAATGTTTTGTGCTTAAACTATGTTTTTTTTTTGCTAGGGGCTTTACGTCGCACCGACACAGATAGGTCTTATGGCGACGATGGGATGGGAAAGGCCAAGGAGCTGGAAGGAAGCGGCCGTGGCCTTAATTAAGGTACAGCCCCAGCATTTGCCTGGTGTGAAAATGGGAAACCACGGAAAACCATTTTCAGGGCTGCCGATAGTGGGATTCGAACCTACTATCTCCCGGATGCAGCTTAAACTATGAAGGAGACAACAATCAATTAACATCACGAATCATAACCCACGTGAACGACTTAACCAAAACTTGTGAAGGATGAAGAAGACGAAAATGAAGGTGATTATGAGGAGGATGAAGACGTCTATGACGGCGATAATTCAGTGCGTTTTAAGAACAGACTTAAAACCAAGGAGAGGAACAAACTGACAGAAGAATAATCGCAAGGTTACGTGCGTAGATATTCATCTACGGGGAGCGAGATTGACTGCAGTGGAATTGACGAACCTCAGAGTTTTAAGTCTACCCGACCTCGCTTGAAACATACAGACGGAGCGTTCTCCCTGTCATTTAAAAATAATTTAAGCCGTATGCACCCACTTAATGACAGTGGAGCATATCCTGTTGAGACGTGGGTTACAGAATTTGAAGACACAGCCTTACTCTTCAATTGGAACGAGATCAATAAATATGTATTTGTAAAAAATCCCTTTTTAGGTTTCGCAAAGCCGTTTGTTCAAGGAGCAATTAGCTTCTGCACTCAGAGAATAATTCTCGACTGAAGATAGCACCAAAGACATCCACGAGATGCTCACTAAGAGGATAATGAATAAGAAAGAGTCATGCCAAGATTACAATACTAGTCACATACTAGTGATGAAAGAAATTGCCAGTAGAGATTCTATTGAAGACCAGTCGTTGATCCAATATGTGACTGATGGCATACAGGATGAAATGATGATGATGCTTGTTGTTATCAGGGGCCTAACATCGAAGGTCATCGGCCCTAGGATGAAGTGAGTAAGAAAGTTCAAGGAACATGAAGGAATTTAAAGAAAAGCTGAGAAACTACCAGGACATGAAAAATGCACGAAACGTCGTTAAGGAATCCCCTGTAAGAAATGCTCCAACAGCATCATCCAGGAAGACTAAATCGACGCCAAAGGAACAGACAGCAGACATCCAGTACTACAACTGTGTTACTGTGCAACGAAAGAGCATAAATCGTCTGAATGCCGCTCGAAGAATTTAGGAACAAAATGATTCAAATGTAACCAGTACGGCTACCTGTCTAAAGAATGTAAAAATGAAAAGACAGATGTACCACACGTACCGATGTTTACGGATATATGCAGTGAAAACAAGATGTATAAAGTTGTTCACTTCAGAGCAACAATCAGTGCTTTAGTCGACTCAGAAAACCGAGTTAGCCTATCGAGAGCAGACGTAATCAAGAAGATCCCTCTCCCTAACCTGAAAGAAACAACTGTAACACGCTCTGGAATTGGAAATATTGCAGTTAGACCTTTGGGTTGCTTTGATACCACATTGAAAGTTGACATGGGAGAATTTACCCCCACATTCTACGTAGTTTCAAGGGGAAACCATGTTCGTGGAAGCAATTTTGTTTGAAGACTTTCTAAATCAAGCAGAGCAACACTTGGTCAAGAAGGAATGCCTATTAAAGCTGTAGACTGTTGCACCTATTATGAGTATCGACATCACAAGTTCTTGTGAAGAAATAGATGTAGGGCCTAATGTTGGAGGATACCAGAAGAGAAAACTTGAAGATATCATTAACAGTACAGACCAGAAAAGACGAAAACAAACAATCTAGAGTTGAGTATCATTCTACAATATGGACAACCAATTAATCACAGACTCCGACGTCTACCTTTCGAAGAAAGGAAAATCGTTGATGATCAAGTGGAAGAGTGGATACGGAAAAATATTGTGGAACCGTGCGCTTCAGACTTCACCAGCCAAGTAGTCGGCGTAAGGAAAAAGAATGGCACGTCCAGGGTCTGCATCGTTTACAGGAAGATCACTAACCAGATTATTAAGGACAGGTATCCCCCCATTGATAGAAGATGTTCTCGACCTGCTCTAATAAACATGCGAATTTAGCACCACACACTTAAAAATGGGTTCTTCCACGTAAGGGTTCGTCCAGAAAGAAGAAAGTATACAGCACTTGTGACGCACAATGGTCATTTTCAGTTCAAGAATATCCCTTCGGATTATGCAATGTCCCAGCAATATTTCAGCGCTTTATCAATTGCGCCTTTCGTCAGTTAATAAACGATGACATTGCTCTACTTTATATGGACGATGAAATCATCTCAGAAAAAAGATTAAGAAGAAAAATTTAAAGACTGGAGCTTGTCTTTCAGACAGCTAAGGAAAATGGTTTAAGAATGAATTTCAAAACGTGCAAATTTCTGAAAAGAAGAGTTGCGTTTTGGGGTCATGTTGGAAACGGGAGAATACTCTTCACAGGAAAAGACAAAAGCAGTTCCTAATTTCCCCCAACCAGCAAACACAAAACAAGATCATAGCTTCCTTGGACTAACAGGATATTTCAGGTAATGTATCCTATTCTATTTACTCATAGCAAGACCATTGAATGATCTACTAGAAGATGAAAGAACCTTCAAGTTTGAAGCGGAAGAGAAGAATGCCTTCATGAAGCTAAAACAGACCTTATCGGGGAACCATTTCTGAGCATATACAAAAAAGGATGTGAAACAGAACTGCTTACAGATGCCATTCAGGAGGGATGCGGTGCCATGCTACTACAAAGGTCAAGCAAGGATAATCATCTTCACCCCATCTACTATGCCAGCTGAAAAACTACACATCCATAAGATATATACAAATTACGAATTGAAAGTACTGGTAATTATCTTTTTTTTTGCTAGCGGCTTTACGTCGCACCGACACAGATAGGTCTTATGGCGACGATGGGATAGGAAAGGCCTAGGAGTTGGAAGGAAGCGGCCGTGGCCTTAATTAAGGTACAGCCCCAGCATTTGCTTGGTGTGAAAATGGGAAACCACGGAAAACCATCTTCAGGGCTGCCGATAGTGGGATTCGAACCTACTATCTCCCGGATGCAAGCTCACAGCCGCACGCCTCTACGCGCACGGCCAACTCGCCCGGTACTGGTAATTATCAAGGCTCTAAATACGTACGATACATTCGTCAGAGGCAACAAACAAAGAACCGTCGCAGACTGCCAGGCTTTTCAGAAGACAATGCAGAAAAAGAAGCCTAATACTAGAGTTCCAAGATGGGCTCTTCTCTTGGAAAACTATGACTACACAATCGAACATAGCAGGTAAGCAAGAATACGGTCAAGTGGATGCGCTAAACCGGTATCCTGTCATGACTGTTACCGCTGACGTTTTAAACCAGCATATAAAGAATGCTCAACATGAAGAAGGAAAGCTAGCAGCAATCATGGGAATACTGCAAAGGAAACCCTGTGAAATTTATTTGTTAATGAATCATCCGCCTGATAATTTAGATGACAACATTCAAAAATAGTTGGTCATTCCAAGCGCATTGCAAGGGGAAATAATAAGAAACGCTCATGAAATTGGGACACTTTGCTATAAAGAAAACAGAAGAATGACTCAAATGGACTACTACGCTGCAGAATGAGGAATAATATTGAAAGATGCATACAAATTGTGTGACTTGCATCCTAGTCAACCGAAAAAAGAGGATAGAAAGAAGGCTACCTCCGTCCCCAATAGAATGAATATACTCCAGTACACACAAACCACATCGGCCATGTGGGTCCTTTAGAGGGTATGTCCAATTAAACATATTCTCGTCATTGTAGATGCCTTCTCGAAACTCTCCTGGCTCCATCCAACAAAATCAAGAGAAGTTATCGAGAAAATCCGAAAGCAGGATGTATTTAGAAACCCGACTGTCACTGTAAGCGATAGGGGAACGGAATTTACCTATCGGGAGACAGGAGAATTCTACCAAGCACTTTAAAATAACAACTGGATTATCTCGAGAAAATTGGCAAGTGGAGAGAATAAACTCAGTCATTCTTCCTGTCCTCTCGAAGTTATCAGTCGCCAATCTAGCCCACCGGTACAAACATGTTGGCAAATTACTGCAGATCCCGAATTCCACCTAGCAAAAGAGCATCAACACTACCACTTTTGAGCTTCTGATCGGGGTAAAAATGAAGACAAAACAGGAAGCAGAAATCCGAGAATTATTGGAGGAAGAAATGAAATTTCAGTTCTACGCTTCACGCGATGATCTGCGTTGTCAGGCAAAACAGAGCATTCTTAAAGTAAAACAAGAAAATAAGAAGAGTTTCAATTTTAACAGCCGTGAACCACTGAAATACAAGGTCGGTGACCTTGTAGCTGTAAAGAGGACGCAGATTGGACCAGGCCTTAAGCTTAAGCCCAAGTATCTTGGACCATACAAAATCTTCAAAGCACAGGGCAATTATAAAAATGATGTTACCAAAGAGTGGTACGACGAGGAAACAGGGCGAACCTCCAGCTGTGCCGAGATGATGAAGCCGTGGACCAACCTCAGTAAGGATAATTCGTGCGGGGCGTATGAATAACATGATGGCCGCGTTGTGGTGTTGGTGTTGGAAAAAACCAATAAAAAAGGAGGACGAGAAACAAGGAGAAGATGTTGATATAGACTCTTTGGATTATGTGTTTGCTGCCTGTATTTTACCAGTGTTAATTTTTTGTTCCATGAAAATATACAATTTCCTATATTATTATTATTATTATTATTATTATTATTATTATTATTATTATTATTATTATATTGATAGATTATAGGGGTCCTCTTGGTGTGATAACTGAATAGGCAAGGGAAAGCTGCAGGAGAGATAAGTGCTCCATGTCCTTAGCGCCACCACTGGGTTAGAACAACACCACCTAGATAATAAAGCCTCACAAGATCGTAGTGACGTCACGCGAAGGATACATTACAATCCAAAGAAACGCGGAGCATGGTCAAACGCAAATATGATTTTTATGATTTTTGCCTATGGAGTAATTTATGTACGAACAAATAATGTTTAAATTGAATCTACATTGAATTATAATGTTATTATCGTCTTTAGCGTCTCAGTTATTAAATATAAACAGCAAACAGTTTTAAAACACCCAGAATGTTACAATGTTAACTTACTCTAGGCTGAATTGTAAACAACCACAATAAAAATCCACAAACATATTTTAATTTCAATAGGCATTGTATAAGCATTTATGATCTTAAAAGAAAAATAGCACGTATAACATTCAATCAGGCCTGTTGTCTATACAAGAAATATGACGCATAGTCTTAAATGACTGATTATCTTGGCTTCTATCGTATTTTGTGTTTGCACTGATTGTTTTTATTTTTAAGTAAAATATATGATAGTAAATTTAAAGGAACACTGAGTTAATGATATTAATGATATTATGAACATTGTTATACTCCTTCCTTGTAATGTAGGTATGAAATGTTGTAACTAAAGAATATACCCAACGTCCCTTGTAACTACAAGCCGTGGGGTTAAAATTCGCAACATCAAACGATAGGTATGGTTTATGGCGAGAAGGTATAGATAAAGATCAACACGACCGGTTCACTGGCGAAATGTCACCGACAATAAATCACATTAAAAAAATTAATAAGCATATAAATATCACTAGAAATAGACAAACTGTAGTGTCAGTTTCACGTAAGTTAGTAATTACAATAATTTACCTTAACTTCCTAGGACATTAAGTTTCCTTTACTTGCAGTTTTGTTCATATCCATCACTTACGCGGTCAGAAAAGTTGTTCAATATTATTCTCCCAAACTTACTGACCGGTCTGGATATCAATCCCTTCACTTTTTGTCAACATTGCTCTCATCAGCGCCGCTATATACAGCATTGTTCTCTAAACTTCGTAATGATAGCCTAACAAAAATATATATGATGACTTACATGAATATAAATGCATAAAGACAAATCACTGGGCATTAACAGTCTTTCGCGCTATAACTTATCAAAATATGAATCATCAGTCTCATCCCTTTCCTTCCCTAAACATACCAATACAAAGTTCTGAATTCAGTAACCTGCAAACACTGTGTGCTACATAACCTAAACCATTAACTAAATCTGAGATGTCTAGTACTTCAAGTAAATCATCATTATTAAGAAGAAAAACCACAAACATTCACTACCAATTTGAGATATTTAATTTTGAATAGAAATGATTCAGACGGTCATTAAAATCTCTAAAGGTAATTACGAGTTTTATACAGTAGTAGCCAGTATTTTTTGCTGTGCTCTTCTCCGAATATTATCTTCGCGACTCGAGATCTCGTCTCTCAGCTGGTGTACTGCAGGTTAGATAGGAATTCAAATCTGGGAAATTACGGGACATAGCTTCTTCCCTCAACTTGAGAAACCTTACAGCAATTTTTGTGAACGTGCCCGTTTCATCAAAGTGGTGGGCATAAACAGTATATGATTGAGTTGGATGCCAGACTTTTCGTGTAATGGCTCGGATCAACGCATGCCTTCTTATCTCTCCTTTAGGGACTGGAAATGTGGACACGATGCCATTTAATTGTAGAGTGCTGTCACAATTTGATGTAAACCCGGGGACACAACAATTTCTAGGCATCTGAAATATGTAAAATAAGTTATATTTGACGCATAAATCGGCGAAAGTAACTTCCAGACAGAGGTGATGCAAGTTACAACAGAAGATAAGTATTTATCTCTACAAGCTTTAAGCAAATCTTATTATACTACCGGTATTAAAAATTTCACAAAATATGAAGGAAGGGACACAATTTAGTTTTAGTGCCCGTTGGAATCAAGTACATTACAATTTAAAAGTAAACATTTGCACATGGTCTAACCGTGTTTACATTCCGTACAGCCAAAGTACACATTTGCCAATTCTCACAACCTCACGGCTTTTAGTTACAGAGGGCGTCGATATACACTGACTGACAGAGCAAATGCAACACCAAGAAGGAGTGGTCAGAACTTTATGCCAATTGCAGGGTAGACTGACGTCACTGAGGTATGCTCATGATGTGAAATGCGCCGCTGTGCTGCGGACGTAGCGAACGATAAATGGGACACGGCGTTGGCGAATGGCCCACTTCGTACCGTGATTTCTCAGCCGACAGTCATTGTAGAACGTGTTGTCGTGTGCCACAGGACACGTGTATAGCTAGGAATGCCAGGCTGCCGTCAACGGAGGCATTTCCAGCAGACAGACGACTTTACGAGGGGGTATGGTGATCGGGCTGAGAAGGGCAGGTTGGTCGCTTCGTCAAATCGCAGCCGATACCCATAGGGATGTGTCCACGGTGCAGCGCCTGTGGCGAAGATGGTTGGCCCAGGGACATGTGGCACGTGCGAGGGGTCCAGGCGCAGCCCGAGTGACGTCAGCACGCGAGGATCGGCGCATCCGCCGCCAAGCGGTGGCAGCCCCGCACGCCACGTCAACCGCCATTCTTCAGCATGTGCAAGACACCCTGGCTGTTCCAATATCGACCAGAACAATTTCCCGTCGATTGGTTGAAGGAGGCCTGCACTCCCGGCGACCGCTCAGAAGACTACCATTGACTCCACAGCATAGACGTGCACGCCTGGCATGGTGCCGGGCTAGAGCGACTTGGATGAGGGAATGGCGGAACGTCGTGTTCTCCGATGAGTCACGCTTCTGTTCTGTCAGTGATAGTCACCGCAGACGAGTGTGGCGTCGGCGTGGAGAAAGGTCAAATCCGGCAGTAACTGTGGAGCGCCCTACCGCTAGACAACGCGGCATCATGGTTTGGGGCGCTATTGCGTATGATTCCACGTCACCTCTAGTGCGTATTCAAGGCACGTTAAATGCCCACCGCTACGTGCAGCATGTGCTGCGGCCGGTGGCACTCCCGTACCTTCAGGGGCTGCCCAATGCTCTGTTTCAGCAGGATTATGCCCGCCCACACACTGCTCGCATCTCCCAACAGGCTCTACGAGGTGTACAGATGCTTCCGTGGCCAGCGTACTCTCCGGATCTCTCACCAATCGAACACGTGTGGGATCTCATTGGACGCCGTTTGCAAACTCTGCCCCAGCCTCGTAAGGACGACCAACTGTGGCAAATGGTTGACAGAGAATGGAGAACCATCCCTCAGGACACCATCCGCACTCTTATTGACTCTGTACCTCGACGTGTTTCTGCGTGCATCGCCGCTCGCGGTGGTCCTATATCCTACTGAGTCGATGCCGTGCGCATTGTGTAACCTGCATATCGGTTTGAAATAAACATCAATTATTCGTCCGTGCCGTCTCTGTTTTTTCCCCAACTTTCATCCCTTTCGAACCACTCCTTCTTGGTGTTGCATTTGCTCTGTCAGTCAGTGTATCTTATTTGATTGTTTTTTCTACACATACGTCCATTAGAAAATGTGTACTGTAATAAAACCCCTTTTGAATAAACTTTTCAGGTCATGTCCTCTTCACTGATTACATATGTTATGCAGTGTGGTTGATTAAATGTATCCCCTCTCTCTCTCATTCTCAATCCGAAGATTGGTTGGTAGCAATTCTTCTTCGCTACTCCTCTCTGTTCTTTGATAGTCTCTTCATTTGTGCATATGATTTTGTTCCTATGTCTCCTTGAATCTGTTAAATGTATTGTAATCTGGGTCTTCCTCTGCCCCTTTGGCCTTGTACCATTCCTGCCATAACATTGATTATAAAATCGTTGTGCCTATACAGGTCTTATTAACTGGTCTCTTCTCTTCATTATTGCTTACAATAGTTTTTCTCACCAACTCTTCTAAGAACTACTTCATTTGTCAGCCTTGCCGTCCATGAGATTATCAGCATTCTCCTTCAACACCACATTTCAAATACTTCTAGTATTCTCTAATCGCATGCGCCAAATGTCCAAGTTTCTGAGCCGTACAGTGCCACACTCCAGACATAGCATTTTGTAAATGCTTTTTTGGTCTCAGCGTTTAAATTCCTTGATGTAAGAAGAACCCGTTTGTTGTTGAAAGCTATTTTTCTTGTGCAGTTCTGCTTTCTAAGTCTGCTGAACTTATGTCATAAGATGTGATTTTGCTTCCTAAATAGGATAACGTATTAACTTGTTTCAGTGGTACATCGTTAACCCTAATGTCGTAATTTGCTGGCGGGTGAACATCATGATCTCTGTTCTTTATGCTGATTTTCATGTAATACTTTTCTCGCAGGATCTTATTCGTTCCTGTTAACTCTTTTTGCAGACTTTATTCATTCTCTTCAATGATAGCTATGTTGTCAGCAAACCTTATCATTTTAATTTCTACTCCATTGATCATAATTCCTTCCATAGCCGGTTTACATTCCTTAATTCCCTCCTTAATATACAAATTGAATAGCACTGGTGATAAATTGCATCCTTGGCGTACTCCTTTCCTTGTATATGCCTCTTGTAGTTTATCATTTATATTTATAATGCCTTTTTGATTTTTGTACAATTCATGTACTATACGTCTGTCTCTGAATTCCAGGCATAGTTTTCATCAACACATTCCATTTAACATTATCGAAGGCTTTCCCCAAGTCCACAAATGCAACAAACAGCATTCATTTTAGGTTCAGCATTTTATCTACTCTGTCTTAACATTAAAATAGCCTCCCTTGTTCTTCTATTCCGTCTAAATCCAAACTGATCTTCATCTAAATTCTGTTCAATTTTGTTGTTTATTCGGTTGTATATTATTCTTGTTGATATCTTAGACAGATGTGATAATAGGCTCAAGGTACTGTGTTCATATTTTAGAGTACCTGGTATCTTTGGGGATGGGATAGCACTTTTTAAAATCTTCCGGTATTTCTCCAGTTTCATATATTTCTTTGATTCATTTGAAGATATAACTATGTGTTTCTTCATCTAATCATTTTATCATTTCTCCAGATATTTCACCACATCTTGGTGCTTTATTGTTCTTCAGTTCTTTCACAGCTTTTGAATATTCTTCCTTTGTTAATAAGAGTCCTAACTGACAATTTGTTACATTTTCTTCGTTTTCAAGATTTCTTATCTCATTTGGATCTTCATATAATTTTTCCATTTAACGTTACCATTTCTCTCCCACTTCCTTATTCTCAACCACCAGTTTTCCTTTTCGATCTAATATGTTATTACTTCGGCTATTGACTTTCTTGAACTGCTTCCTAATCAGTTCATAGGCTGTTTCTATATTTCCCTTCTCTAGCTTTTCTTCTACTTCCTTGCATTATTTCACGATATATCCTTCTTTGCTTCTCAACTGACAATGTTTCGGAGTCTTTTATAGTATTGAATTACTTCTTCAATTTTTTATTTTTTCCTTTCTTCCATAAGTTCTAGTCCATGTACAGAAAAAACTTCTTGCGTTTCTTTCATCACAGAACACCAACCATAGGATAACATCATGTTTATTTTACTTTTCACCAGTTTAAGATTGTGGACCGAAATTCTCCCTACGAGGCATGGTTGTAATACTATCTGCAATTCTTCTGTTTATTGCTTCCTTCTCATTTCTACTTTTTTCTTGTCTTTTTCTTTTCTTGAACTGCCCGAATGTGATGAAAATATTACGGGCATGTGGGGATAAATATTCTGTGGAACTTAGTTCTATGGAACGTAGCAAACTAGAACTCTTTGAATATATTTGTAACGCTCCTTGGCTTATTGTTAACCTAATTCACTTATTGCATAACAGAGAGTCGCATACCTGCATATCGGGATTTGTTTAAAAAAACATGCTTAGAGGTAAATAATAATTTCTAATTTTTAAAAATTTATTAAACAAATCTAATGGATTACCATCTGAAGCCAACTATACTCGACCTGGATCCGGATACACCAATAGCCACAACTAACTGTAATCATTTTCAAAATGCTGCAAATTTCCTAAGAGAATCTCCGGAAGCTGCAGAAGAGCAAAAGCGCCCTCCGTCTTCTAATAAACTACATATGTCCAGTCGTCTACGAATCGAACTGTTGTGGATTCCACCTCTGAGCAACAATTTGATTTTACACTTAACAGTTGGTAAGAATGGTGGACACAGAGAGTCTTGCAGCTACTAATAACGAGTTTTGTTTTCTCCGTTCTTAACTGTAGTTTTATCCTCTAAGTACAAGGATTCTCTAACCAATTTGTGTTACTTATCGACCCACAAATACACAAGTGGTGTCAGAATTGGAATGGATAAATAACGTGGCGTGCACTCGAGAAAAAAGAAAGTGAAACTCATGCGCGAAACTTAACCTCAACGTGACCACGTGCTAACGAACACATCTCAACATCACGCTGTTTAGTGTATTATTGAACGAGTGAAACATCCTCCCTAAGTGAGACTGATAAATAACGTCGCGTGTATCCAAGAAACAGTGAAGTGTAACTCGTGCGAAACAATGAAATGAAACTCGTGCGAAATTTAAGCACAAAGCAACCACGTGCTACCGAACGAAGTTCAACATCACGCGTTTAGTTTATCAGTGTATTGGTGAACCATCCTTCTTCATCATGGCACAAGGAGTATCCGAAGAACTACTTCATGCTCTTCCTAGGATGATCACCAACGCTCTCAGGGAATCCACCGCGCGAGGTGCGACCGGGAACGAGTCATCATCACCAACACAGCCTCGACCACCACAGTTCTCGATTCCAACATATCGCGCTGCGGATGGGAGCACTATAGGGGACTATTTCATTCGGTTCACCAGGGCGGTCTGTCTGAGTAAAGTTCCAGAAGACGAGCACGCGCAGTACACCCGTGTCTACATGCGCGCCAAACTCAACGATGCTTTGAAGTTCCTCGTAATCCCTATTGATTCGGAAACTCCCATACAGCGAAATCCAGTCGACATGGGTGGACCGTTTCTACGCCAGTCGCCATAAATATATTGAGAGCTTGAAATTTCGGAGCGTCATGCATAGGGCAGGGGAGACGATCGCCAGCTTCTCGCTCAGATTAAAGCAAGCAGCAACACACTGTGAGTATGGAGAATTTTTAGACCACATGCTAATTGAACAAATACTCAAAGGTTTACAGTCGAGGGACATGTGCGACGAAATGTTTGCAAAAACCAGAGTGTTTCACAGCTGCCTACGATATAGCCTGCACAGTCGAAGCCACCCGCAATACTGCTAACGAGATCAAGAACCCGAACATAACCTCAAAACCCGATTCAACCAACCGGATAGGCTACGTAAAGCAAAAGTTGCGGAGGGGCGGCAACCAATGGCGACGTGAGAAATCGATCAATCGCCAACAGAAGTCTAACCAACTTAGGCCTCAACAAGGATCGCATTCAACCAATCAAGGAACATCACGTGATCAATCGTCATCGTCGTGCGCTGAGTGTGGCGGGGACAATCCACGCAGTCAATGCAGGTTAGTCAACGCTTATTGCCGCGCATATGGTATGGAACTTCACATTGCTAATGTTTGTAGGTCCAAATCCAAGCTGCGTAAGGCAAATCACGTGACCGAAAGAGAGCAACCACCTGCCATCATTGATGCCATTCATCATTTCAACAAGTTGAGGTTGTCGGAACAATACAGTCTACAGGGAAGCAGTTGATAGATGACAACATAGAGGGAACCACCGTCAAGATGGAACTTGAGACCACTGCCCCCTGTTCGATGATAAGTAAAGTGACGTTAGGTGTGATAAAACAAACTTTTCTTTTGCAGAAGATTAATCGTAACTTTGCGAGCAATACTGGCCACCAAATTAAATGCATCGGCAAGATGCCAGTCACCGCCACCATCGGCACCACCTCCAGGAACCTTGACCTCTACACCGTCGAAGATAAATTTGAGACGCTCCTTGGTTGAGAGTGGATCTCTGAGTTTGCACGAGATGAATTTCGAGCAATTTTTTGGAAGACCAGGACAGAACCATCAACTCTACTTCAAGCAGTCTCTCCCGCTGGACCTGAACTAGATGCCGTCCTCAACCAGTACAAGGATGTCTTCAGAGAAACCCCAGGGAAGCTGTCAGGCCCACCAGCGAAGATGCACCTGAAGGATGACGCCACCTCTATCTTCTCCCGAGCACATAAAGTTCCTGTGCTCCTGCGAGGTGCCTATGCCAGAGAAATCGATGCCAAAATGGAATCTGGTTTCTACAAGAGAGTAAAATACACAGAGTGGGCGTCAACAACTCATTTCGTCGTGAAGCATTACGGGTAACTACAAACCAGCTCTCATCCCGCGGATCATCATCAATGAACACCCGATTTCGAAAGTGGAGCACATGTTCAAACGGAGGCGAGTCGCCATCCTCTCCTGCCACAAGGACGCCATGAACGCGTACACTCATCTAGATATTCACAATGAATTTAGACATTCCCTGACGCTCAACACTCAAACCCAATGCCTGATCAGCCCAACTCGTGCTGTCTACGGAGCAGCCAGCATTCCCGCCATGTGGCAGCGGCGAATGGATACTGTATTGGTACTACAAGGACTATATAATATAATATAATAATAATAATAATAATAATAATAATAATAATAATAATAATAATAATAATAATAATAATAATAATAATAAATCTAGAATTAAAAATTATATGAAAATATATTTACTCACATAATTAATGTGAAATCTGGCACTGCATGCTCGCTGCAAGTTGAGGGAAGTCTGGTGTGTAACTGGAACAAACAGCTCTTAACGCGTCATCCAGGTGTGTGTCTGTCGGGCAGGATCGGTATTTGTTTTTTATTATGTTCATAGTCAAAAACATGACTTCACAAAGATAGGTGAACCAAAACAAGATTGCATCTTCAGAGCAACACTGCGGGTAATGGCATATTTGTTACCGTCCAGCCGAGTCCATAAATTGCCACATGTTGCGTAGGAGGATTTCACAGAAAGGTCTAACTGAAGGCTTAAAATTTCCATTTCTAATTCTTCAGGATTATAATTTTCGAATATTTCACACACCATCCCTCCAAGCTCACAAACGTCAACAGAAGCGAAGGGATTATTGACAAACATGATCACTGGTTGAAGCATTGAAAACTGGCTAAATCTGATACCAAATTCGGACCCAAGAGTTTCAAAATGTTTAGCAAGAGATGAAGAATCGCGCTTGCCGCCATTTACTGTATCTGCCATAGATTTCAAATTTGGAAAATGTGAAAGGGAATTTCTATTCAAATGGACAATCCATACCTTATGTTCCTTCTCAAAGGCATTGACAATACTTATCATACATGAAATATTATGATCTTTTCCTTGCAATTCGAGATTTAACTCACTTAATTTTGAGGTGATATCTGCCAAGAATGCTAATTCGATTAGCCAAGATATATCATAAAGTTCGTGATAATATTTCCCAGGAGATGATTTCATAAAGTCTCGTATCTCATCCAACAGGCAGCAAAACCGTTCGAGTGTTTTCTCCCTACTAAGCCACCTTACGTCTGCATGAAGGATACTCCGAATCTGACATACTTAAAATATTTCTGAACGATCGATGACGAGTAGATTACGATCTTATATAATTCATGATATGAGTTACAATTTTCATGACATGATTGAACTTTAAAACATTTGCGCATAAAGCTTCTTGGTGAATAATACAATGATAAGAAAGAAATTTTGGAAATGATTCATCCTTAGCGCAAAGGGAAAGAAATCCATTATTTCTACCAGTCATAGACGGTGCCCCATCTGTGGTTATAGCGACAAGCTTTGACAGTGGTAAGTTACTCTCTTTGGTGAATTTAACGAAAGCATTAAATTTGTCTTAGCCCCTAGTACCTGTACATCCATGAAGTGGCAATAGCTTGACAAATTCTTCCTTTACTGTAAAATCATTAAAAACCATTATAGCAGATACACACAACTCAGCAGTGTCAGATATATCAACACTTTCATCAAACTGAAGTGAAAAAAGTTCACACGATTTCAAATCCTGATATAATTGAGATTCCATATTATTAGAAATATGTTCAACCCGCCTAGCAACAGTTTGGTTAGACAACAGAAGTCCTTTGATTGAAGATATCAATTCAGATTTATTTTTGTGAGATTCGAACAGAGATTCAGAGGCATTTAGCATAGCTTCTTTCACTACTTCCCCATCACTGACAATTTTTCCTTTTAGCCAGGATGTAACAAATTTTGTAAGAAGCTATTGTCACGTTACGCGTTTGCTGAACTGGCTTCTTAAACGTACATTGTTGCAATGCTAATTTAGATTTTAGGTCTTTCACTTTGTGTTTTCTTAGTTCAGAATTAACAGGAAATTCACTGTCAATTTTTTTGTGATTAGTCAAAAAATGTCGCTGTGCATTACTTCTTTTAGGAAACAGATACGCTAGCATTACACAACAAACACACATACTTCGAATCGCGGACCGAGCTCAAGACGATACACCACTACGTCGCAGCAGCCGCATCCATCATCCTGCAGCTTATTTGAAGGACTATATTCAGTTCCGAGGAGGGGGTGAATGTGTTGATAAAAAACCTATGGAGCATGGCATATTAGAACTATTTGGATACATCTGTAATGCTCTTTGACGTATTATTAGCCTAATTGACTCAATTCATAACAAACAGTCTCACATCTATATGCTGAGGTTTGTTTAATAAAACCTACTTAAATATAAACAGTCATTTCTAATTCTTAACAGGGCAGCTGGGAAATATACAGGGCAGAGCATTCCCTGACAGTCGTGGTCTTGGAAGAGGAGCTTTTGAAGTTCTTCCTGTCTTTGGATCAATAATAGTTCCTCCCCAAAAATATATCACTGACTTTGAAATGCCTGTGGCATACCTATAAAATAATATACCACTGTGAGCCAACTTAAAAGATTTAAAGTTTGAATAGGCCCGTATTTGATCATTAATCACTACTGATCTGCATTTAAAGCAGTCACCCAGGTGGCAGAATCCCTATCTGTTGTTTTTCTAGCCTTTTCATGTATGATTTCAAAGAAATTGGAAATGAATTGAACATCTCCCTTGGTAAGTTATTCCAATCCCTGACTCCCCTTCCTATAAATTAGTATTTCCCCCAGTTTTTCCTCTTGAATTCCAACTTTATCTTCGTATTGTGATCTTTCCTGCTTTTAAAGACACAACTCAAATTTATTCGTCTACTAATGTCATTCCACGCCATCTCTCCAATGACAGCTCGTAACATACCATTTAGTCGAGCAGCTCGCCTTCTTCCTCTCGAGTCTTCCCAGCCCAAACTTCGCAACATTTTTGTAACCTATCAACAGCTGTCGCAAGTGATTGAATTCGTATAATACGTTTAATAACTAGGTAGACTTGTCTTGGAATGACACGTGACCATTTTTGGTGCATCTTGATATATCTTCATTTTTACTCATTACACCGGTTTATGTAAGCTATACCATAGAAACACCAGCTTCATCACACACATCCTTTTATTACGAGCTGTTATCCACAACTAACTATAAGATCACACACACTAAGCAGTTCAAACGTTCAAAGAACAAGGCAAACTAAGATAAACCACTCGACTCAATTTACCTGAATTCTTATAGATAATATAAGATATAATACATGGCATTTTATTTTTATGTGAAATCTATAATATTCCAACACTCCCCACTTTTCACAAAAAATAAAAAATAACTACACTTCAGTCAGTTATGCCTCTCATTGCAATCCTATAAGCCTACAGAAACTCTTAAGCTTGTTGCTTGATAAATTCTTTGTGAACAGGTCTGCAGCATTTCTCTCTGATGCTACATATACAAACTCAATGAACCCTTTTTCTACAAGTTCTCTACATACATAGTACATGATGTCAGTATGTTATGACATTTCACTCACATTATCATTTTTACTGAATTTAATTGCTGCTCCATTGTCAGCAAAAAGTTTACAAGGTGTACCCATAAACCTTTCCAGCCCTAGGTCTGATAGCAAATCTTTCATCCAAGTTACTTCTCGAGATACCTCTGCCATTGCCATGTATTCAGCATCCAACTCTGTTCCTTGCTATACCGAGATACTGCTCCCCCTGCCACTGTGGTTACATACCCACTCACTGATCTTCTTGACTCAGTATCTCCTCCCCAATCTGCGTCACAGAACACTTGTACTGACTCCTCACAATTTTTAAACACAACTTTAAATCTCTAGTACCACATAGATAACTCATGATATGCTTCACCTCTTTCCAATCTTTAATCTTAGGTTTATGACAATTTTGGCTAACTTTACTTATTTCAAATGCAATGTCAGGTCTAGTATTATTTGACAAATATAGCAAACTTCCTCCTACACTGAGATAGCTGGTACAATCAAATTCCTGCTCATCATTTTCAGCTGCTGAATACCCGCTTGGTAAAATAGTCTTACTCGGTTTACAGTCACTCATGGAAAAATCAGCAAGTAATTTGTCAATGTACAAACTTTGACTCAACATAATCCCTTCTTTTGTTCTATTTTTGACAGTAAGTTTGTTCCTTTCCCTAGATCTTTAATCTCTAAATCATCTGCCAACCTTATTTTAACCAACTTAACCTCTTTGTCACCTATTACAATTATGTCGTCAGCATACAAGCCAATGATACAACACTCCTTTACATACTCATATGGTTCTTTGACACATCTCTTAAAATCTATTCTTCTAATCATAGCATCAACACAAGCATTCCAGTCTTTACTCGAATTAAGTAGTCCATAGGTACTTTTCTTCAATTTACATACATTGTTTTGGACATCATTTTCTACGAACAATTCTGGGTGTTCCATGTACACAGTACAACTGATTTCACTATTTAAGCAAACACTAGTTACATCCAGATGTTCTACAGTCCAACCTTTACGTAATACAACACCTATTAACAGTCTCATTGTTTTCCTCTTTATTACAAGACTAAATGTTTCATCATAACTAAGTTTCACCTGTCTCTTAAAACCTTGGGCAAGCAACCTGGTCTTATATTTCTGAATGTTACCCTCACTGTCATATTTCAATGAAAACACCTACTTAGAACTAATTACCTTGACATTTTCTGGTCTTTTTATAATTTCACAAACATCCTTCTTTCTCATCTCATCGATCTCCACTTTCATGGCTTCCATCTGGTTGTCAGAATCTTGGCTTGACATAACCTCCTCAAATGTTCTAGGTTCTACTGCACTCCCGTGTCTAACTTCCATCACTGCCTTACAATCCGCACAAGTCTTACCTTTCCTCTGTCTTATTGACCTTCTCAGATTATTCCCTGGCTCTTGTAATGCTATAGACTCAACCTCTAGTTGTTCCTCCCCGGTCGTCGACTCAACAGCCAATGTTTCCTCTCCGTTTTTCCCTGTGTCTAATTCAGTCCCTAATTATATCTCTCGATCTTCAGAGCACAATATGTCAAAGTATGTTTCAGTATCCTGTGCCTTTCGGACATTTATCTTTTCTATGATATCAATTCCAGGACTTTTCACCTTAGAGGGAAATATCTGCTCCTCAAATACCACACTTATCCTCACTATTTCTTTTCTCCTTTCAAGACACATAATATATATCCATGATTAGTACCTGCCTCGTACCCTATCATAACACATGACTCTGCTCTGGGATGTAATTTCCTGCTGCCTGCTCTCACAGCCCGCTCCTTACATCCAAATACTTTCAGTCTACCTAGTTCTTCCTCATCTAACTTCCCAATGAACCACAGTTCATACGGTATCTCAAAATTTATTGCTGAGGATGGTCACCTATTTCTTAAATACACTGCAGTCATTACCGCTTCTCCCCAGAATTCTTTTGGTAACCCATACTGGATCAATAGACATCCAACAGTATCAAATATCATTCTATCTGCGTCTCTGCTAATCCATTTTATTGTGGAGTGTACGGTACAGACCTCCTATGAGTAGTGCAACATTTTTGCAATTATGCTTGAAACCCGCTACATGTACACTCTGTACTATTGTCAGATTGCACTACCTTAATTCCTACACCATGTAACTATTCTGCCTTTGCCCGATACCTACAAAACACCTCCAAAATTTCATCCTTATTTTCCCCACATACAGCCACATTATATCTAGAGTATTCATCAATCATAGTTACAAAATATTGAGCTTTTCCAAGTGATGGTGGACTAACTTTTCCAATTACATCAGTGAGCACAACATCAAGTGGTTTTTCTCCCTTACGCTCATAAGACTTAAGTACTCCCTTGTTACTTAGTGTCCCCTGAATGCATACAGAACAAGTATTAATATCATAACTTATTTTCAATTCTAACATTGGCAATTTAAACAAAGCTTCAGAATGCACATGTCCATATCTCTCATGCCACAACCTAACCTGCCCAACACACTTAAATGCTACATTGTTATTACATTGTTATTACATTCTTGATCTATTATTTGGTCACAATCACTCACAGCTACAATTTCATTTCTTCCCTCTATCTGTACTACACACACATCATTCCTCCTGTTTGCAATAAACAATGTTTCATCTCCATTCGTATCTACAACCGCTGCTTTCTCACCTGCAAATTCTACTTTGAAACCTTTGCTGGTTAACTTACCAACTGATATTAAATTTGCACCTAAGTTTGGTACATACAACACATCTGTAAATGTAATTGTCCATCCTGTTGACAATTTTACTTTCACATTACCTGTTGTTGTTGTTGTTGTTGTTGCTGCTGTTTGAGCAATCAGTCCATAGATTTGTTTTTGCAGCTCTCCATGCCACCCGATCAAGTGCCAACCTTTTAATTTCTACGTAACTATTTTATCCTACATCTGCTCTAATCTGCTTGTCATATTCACACCTTGGTCTATCCCTACTGTTCTTACCGCCTACACTTCCTTCAAAAACCAACTGAACAAGTCCTGGGTGCCTTAAGATGTGTCCTTTCATTCTATCTCTTCTTCTCGTCAAATTTAGCCAAATCGATCTCCTCTCACCAATTCGATTCAGTATCTCTTCATTCGTGATTCGATCTATCCATCTCACCTTCAGCATTCGTCTGTACCTCTAATATCCAGATTAGTGTTATCTCTTATTTCTACATTCCCAGTTACATTTGTTGACATGTCTATAAACATTTCCTTTGTTGGACACATATGATGGGACGCACTTAAATCAAACAGCCAATCTCTAATTTTCTCAGTTCCTACAGAAACTACCATGCTAATTGCTTTATCTACTACATGTATAATTTCCGAGCTTACCACTTTTCCACTCGCATTCATTGATTTACTCTCCTGTGATGATTCGTCTCTCTTCCTTGTTGGACCTACTAGTGAATAATGTCCTGACTTACCACAATTAAAGCACTTTTGGGTACTGCGACAATATTTAGATACATGTCCCTGTTTACCGCAACTGTAGCAACTATGCTGTTTTTCTCGTCCCACGTCTTCTTTCTTGATATATTGTTTCTGTTGAACAACCATGGCTTGAGCTTCATCCTCCTTACATTTTCCAGTGTCGTAAGCCTTTCCTCCATTTTTCTGAAGTTTCCTTCTGCTTTCCTCAGTGAGTCCTCTCGCCTTCAATTCGAGATTGTCAGTTTCGCCAAATCAGCTTCCAAGGAAGGTATACAACCTGCATATTCCTCTGTAATATTTTCGATGATCATTCCTGCAACTTATTAATCTATGAAGTCGTAGCCGGCTTTACTCTTTCTCCTCCACAGTTGATTTACTTGTCTGAAGTATTCTTCAACACTCATGTCCTTGGGCTTCACAAAATGATTTAACTGTTTCAGGGTCATAGAACCATTCACTAGCCCTCCGGCATTGCACAACTCGTCCATTTTCCCCATGTCTTTTTCGCTGCTTCAGTCCGCAATGTTTCAAAATTTTCTCCGACGTTTTTGAAAATAACCGCTAACGCGATCACATTGTTTCGCGTTGGCCGTCTCGTTTCTGTCTGAGGCAGTTGACAACCTAGCGTACCCTCATACCCTATTACGGATTCCCACACATCTTTCAACAACAGCTCTTGTTTCACCTTCAATTCCCACGAAAAATAGTTCTTCACTGTAAGCTTAGCCACATTCCTATTCAGTGTTTCTTTACCGGTCCACGAGGGATGCCATTTTTCCCGTCAATGATGTCACAACTTGCTTCGCCCGTTAATTCTCGTTACTCCATTCCAACTTATATTGTTCGGAATGTACCGCGGCGTCTTGGCACTCTGGTGCTCTGGACCCATAACCTGTTGAAATATCTTCATTTCTACTCATTACACCGGTTTAGGTAAGCAAATTGCACCATAGAAACACCAGCTTCATCACACACATCCTTTTATTACAAGCTGTTATCCATAACTATCAGATTACACACACCAAGCAGTTCAAACATTCAAAGAACAAAGCAAACCAAGATAAACCACTCGACTCAATGTACCTGAATTACCAAAACATAACCTTAATGTTGTTTTCTTATAACTAATACAAGATATAATACATGCCATTTTATTTTTGTGTGAAAAAATATTCCAACACTGCATAACCTCACCTCATTGTGAGGTTACCGATACACGATATCTTTGTTTTTCTTTTTCGGTATACTCGTGGATAACAGGAGAAAAAGTAGACAGAGCGTTCAATGTATTAATAATTTGTGGACGAGACTTACTCGTGTTAAATTGTAATATTTTCCTGAAGTGCGATTTATTCCTTTAGAACCTGTAGATACGCGAGTAGCGTAAGCAATATAAGTTAACGTAACGTAAGCATCTAGCTCGGTATACGGTACTGATCAACGACATGAAAGACATAGACTGCTAAGCATACTCATTACAGCGCCCCCGGTTGAAGTACAGCGAACAAACTTTTGCCTGTAACTGTTATGGTGGCTGCCAATTCTTGGTCTTTATATTTAGCTTCGGGCTTTTATCAGTCCAATGAGTTGATGAGATTATATGTTATTGGAAACTGAAGTTTTATTTAAAACAAACACGACATTTTCAAATACACTTAATGTTGCATTAATGTTATAATGAATCAAGCGCAATGAATATGGTAGTCATTTGTTTGGTTATAAGAAGAATTACATGTGTAGAAGGATGGATAATTCGGCATCATACACTAACAATAAAGCCATTCACTATAGAAGGACATATTATACGTTTAGCAGATCAAAATCAAAATCAAATCAAAATCAAAATCTCTTTATTTGCAAATGAGGTGTCTTCCTCGGTGGCAAATGGTACACTAAAATACATTATTGTCAAGCACTAAATATTAAATTAACAAGAGAAGGAAATTTTCCTATAATACAATATTATACAATTTACGCTAACAATTTTTTCTATTAAACACACAGCTCATCCTTAATAAATTTATATTGTTTACAAAATTCTACTTATATCTCCTGTACTACTTACAAATATAGTCAACTGATATACAGTATTTGGATTTACTTCAAATGATACTGTACAACTGGTATAGATTAAAATTTACATTGCATTTATTTACTTCTTTTCTTTACCCATTCTGGAACCTAGGTAGCATAACGACCTGCTGCGTCTTAACCAGAGCCCCTTTTGCCACCACTTTTCAGAGTTCCTGAACGGCCTTCACAGCTACCGTAGCGGTTCCAGGGCCCTCGAAGTCCCCACTGTACTTCACCCCTACAGGCAGTCCCCTACTTTGGCTGTCCAAATCCGTAGACCAGGGGATGGAATTAATTTATTAACACACATTTTTTATTTATATTAACCTGCACTGGTCGAATGCCCTCTAACATTTCATTTATTCTCTCTGTTGCTGTTTATTCTCTTCTTGAATATCGGTACAGATTTTGGAAAAGGATCAAACACTACCCCTGGAAAACTGTTCCACTCCTTCACACCCTTCCCAATGAATGAAATTTTACCCCAATCGCTTCTGCTAAAATTCCTTCTAATTTTATATTTGTGGTCAGTCCTGCCGATATAATTATTTTCCAACTGAAGCCTCTCACGGATATCTCCCCATGGTGCTTCTCCTGTATAGGCTCTATATAATCCTATAAGTCTAGTTTTCTCCCTCCTCTTACTTAAAGTTTCCCACCCTAGTTCCTTTAACATTTCTGATACACTACTCTTTCTCCTGAAATCCCCTGTTACAAATCTTGCTGCTTTCCTCTGCACACTATCTATTTCTTTTATTAGGTACTCTTGGTGAGGATCCCAAACACTGTTTGCATATTCCAATAATGGACGAACCATACTTAGGAAACTTTTCTCTTTTAATTCTTTGTTGCATCCTTTAAGTAGCCTCATTAGGACATGTAACGATCTGTATGCTTTCCCAACAACGTCATCCACATGACCCTTCCAGTGCAAATTACTTTCAAATCTTACACCTAAGTATTTGCACTTGCCATCTTTTGGGATAACTACCCCATCCTAAGTATATTCAAATTCAGTTTTAAAACTCCTGTTTGTAAATCATTGAGGAATTCACACACGTAGAGAAATGTCATTGCCTTTTAATGACATACCTTCAGTATCATACATACATACATACATACATACATACATACATACATACATACATACATACATACATACGTACATACATACATACATACATACATACATACATACATACATACATACATACATTATCATTATAGACTGTTATGCCTTTCAGCGTTCAGTCTGCAAGCCTCTGTGAATTTACTAAACGTCGCCACAATCCTCGATTTGCAACTAGTGTTGTGGCCTCATTTAGTGCTATACCTCTTATCTTTAAATCGTTAGAAACCGAGTCTAACCATCGTCGTCTTGGTCTCCCTCTACTTCTCTTACCCTCCATAGCAGAGTCCATTATCCTCCTAGGTAACCTATCCTCCTCCATTCGCCTCACATGACCCCACCACCGAAGCCGGTTTATGCGTACAGCTTCATCCATCGAGTTCATTCCTAAATTAGGCTTTATCTCCTCATTCCGAGTACCCTCCTGCCATTGTTCCCACCTGTTTGTACCAGCAATCATTCTTGCTACTTTCATTTCTGTTACTTCTAACTTATGAATAAGTATCATTCTGGTATAATTTTTTAATGTTGCTTCTTGGTCTAGTTTGTTAGGTTTTATGATTTCTTCTACTTATGGCTACCTTCTGAGAACTGCTGTGCAACAAACACCACATACGCCCGTTGGTTGGGGCGTAGAATATCACCCACGTCATCCTCTGCCTGTCGCAAGGCGCTACTAAACGGGGTAACCCCAGATTATAAACTTGACACCACCCGACCCCTGGCTGAGTGTAACATTCTTTCCACATACCGTATCCTACCAGCTTCACCGTTTTAATATTTCTATCAGATCTCTCTTGGCCAATCCTCGCCTGACTTCATTGTACTGAATTCATAGCCTACATTTATTTATTTATTTATTTATTTATTTATTTATTTATTTATTTATTTATTTATTTATTTAACCTTGCACGCCTTCTCAAAGACCGTACTCCGTCACACTACAATTTCTCCAGATCCTTTCTATGGCAGATTCAGAGGAAAACAAGCGTATGTTTTGCCTTCAAGTGTCATGGCTGTCAGTGGTTCAAGAAGATTCAAAGATGGCCATCAGATTAGCAGTCTATATTTAGCGAACTAACTTTTGCCTGTAACTGTCATGGTGGCTGCTAATTTTTGGCCTTGATATTTAGCCTCGGCCTATTATCAGTTCAATGTGTTGATGAGATTATATGTTATTGGAAACTGAATTTTTATTTAAAAACAAACACGACATTTTCAAATACACTTAATGTTGCATTAATGTTATAATGAATCTAGCGCAATGAATATGGTAGTCATTTGTTTGGTTATAAGAAGAATTACATTTGTAGAAGGATGGATAATTCAACACCTCCTAGATAATAAGGCCTAACAACAGCGTGGTGACGTCACGCTACGGAGGCGATGGCAATGCAGAGAAACGCGGAACATAGTTAAACACAGACATGATTTTAATATTTTTTGCCAATGGAATAATTTATTTACTAACAAATAGCGTTTAAATTTTAAAGTATACTAAATTATACTGTCGTTATTACCGTATTTTAGTGACTCTGCCATTAAAGATAAACAGCAAACAGTTGTAAAACACGACAGCATCTTGCAATGTTAACTTACTTAGGCCGAATTGCTAACAGCACAACAGGATGTTACAAATATATTTCAATTTAAATAGGCATTACATGATCTTAAAAGAAAACTAGCACGTATAATATTAGCATAGGCCTAACATTTAAGCTGACGTAGCATCACTGGCAGTATTTGCACATGAGCCTACAATGTTTCCTCCCTTGAAGTTCATGTATGGTTTAATGAGAATTTCACCTACCATCGATGTTACCAATTTGTCATTCTGTTCAAAACCTTGAACTTTATGTTTTACGTATTCGAGAAAGTATGTAAGCTTCTGTCCTAATACTGGACTACCGTTCAGACCGGAGCCTGCTCTTTTAAAAGTACTGACATGTGGCAACATTAAATTGCTATGTCTCATAAATTTGTAAAAATCGCACGGCGCAACAGCCCTGAAGGGCTTGGCCTTGGCCCTGCTCAGCTCGAAGGCCTGCAGATTACGAGGTGTTTTGTGTTCGGCAGGACGAATCCTCTCGGCCGTTATTCTTGGCTTTCTAGACCAGGGCCGCTATCTCACCGTACGATAGCTCGCAAATGTAATCACGTAGGCTGAGTCGACCTCGAACCAGGCCTCAGATCTTGGTAACAATCCCTGACATGGCCGGGAATCGAACTCGGGGCCTCCGCGTAAGAGGCGGGCATTATATTCCTTCACCACGGGGTCGGCCGTAAATTTGTAAACATGAGGAGATATCAGGCAGAAGGTTGAACAAATAACAAGAAAATCATACACATACTCCTTTATGAACTAATAAATGTTTTAACTGCGACTATTAAATTAACTGTGGGGACATCATCCTCGGTGTTCATTTCACCAATTAGGACTAGAATTAACTTGAATCTTTCTACACATTGTTACACTCATTCCTTGTAATGCAGCTATGATGTTTTGTAACTAAAGAATGTACCGCATTTGTATTAGTAATTTTGTTCACATATTGTATTGTATTGTATTGTATTTTATTTCGTCCAACTGATCATACAGTGATATGGGACACGTCAATAATCATATTTACAGTAACAAAGGATAAAACAGTAATATACATGCCATGATAAATAAAGAGAAATATACAATGTGGTAAAGAGGCACAGATTTAAAAAAAAAAGTGATACATAAGTTAATTTTCAAGAGCTAAGTATTCTTCAATAGAATAAAAACAATGGTTAGAAACAAATTTGAATAATTCTTTCTTAAATTTTGAACATGGTTTTATCTGCTTAATGTAGTCTGGTAATTTATTAAATAAATGTACTCCTGCATAACTCAAACTTGATTCATATAGCTTAGTTTTGTGTGGTTCTATGTGCAGACTGTGTTTATTTCTAGTATTATACCTATGTACATCAGAGTTTATGGTGTAGCTGTTTACATTCTCCTTCATATATACAAGTGTATGGAAGATATAAAGGCTAGGCAATGGTAAAATAAAATAAAGTTTAAAGTATTTCTTGCAGCTTGTCCTCCTGCCGACACCGGCCATTCCTCTAATTATTTTCTTTTGTAACTTAAAGATGACTTCGCTATATCGTGAATTCCCCCAGTAAATGATTCCATAGGTTAGTATGGGATGGACATATGCAAAATACATAATTTGGCAAGCCTTTAAATTAAAACTATTTTTCAAAGATATTATCATGAAATAAATTCTACTAAGCTTTTTCCCTATAAACTCTGTATGTTTATCCCAGGTTAATGATTCATCCATCCACAAGCCAAGAAACTTTGTTGATGATGAGTACTCAATTATGGTCTCTCCAAATGATATTGGACTAACTTCCATATTGAAATTAATCTTATGGTGAAATCAAATCACAGAAGTTTTCTGTTTACTTAAAATTAATTTATTATCTTCAAGCCAGCTCAGGATATTACTCACTATATTGCCTGCCTTCAATTCCAACCCTTCAGAACTTTCATCAGCTACAAAAACAGTAATATCATCTGCGAACAAAGTTAATTGCACTCCTTGAATTTCATCAACAATTTGGACGATATCATTAATAAATACTAAAAATAATAATGGTCCTAAAACTGACCCCTGTGGAACACCATGATCTATGTTTCTGGCACAGGAATACACATTCTTAATTACATTTTTGCTCAAATCAGTACCGGTATATGATATTTCAACAATCTGTCTTCTATCCCCTAAAAATGATTTGAACCAGTCATAAGCCATTCCCCGAACTCCATACATGTATAACTTTTCTAAAAGCAAGCTGTGGTCAATTATATCAAAAGCTTTTGTTAAGTCCAAGAAAATACCTAAACATGCACCCTTCCCATCTAGTGTGTCATATATCCGTTCAATAAAGTTAATGAATGCTGTGGTAGTTGATCTATTTTTACGAAAGCCATTCTGGCAACCAGCTAATGTATTATGCTTCTCTAAGAATGATAACAGTCTATCGTACATAATTCTTTCCAGTATTTTGGAGAATACAGAGGGGAGGCAGACAGGCCTATAGTTACCAGCATCTTCTTCACTACCCTTTTTATGTATCGGAACAACTTTGGTTACCTTGAATTTGTCTGGAAATTTACCAGTGGTTAGTGACAAATTTATCAAGTAACAGAGAGGCTTGATTATGTATTGGTAACAGCATTTAATAAGGTAGTTTGGATAACCATCTAATCCAGAAGACTTCTTTTTACCCATCTGTTTTATTACCTTATCTATCTCTTGCTCAGTCACAGGAGTAAGAAACATGGATGATACATTCCTGTGAACTGTATTCAAGTTTGTTCTTGTCACTGATGTTTGAAAATTTTCTGTTAACCTCAGAACTGCTTCTATAAAATAGTTACTAAATATTTCTGCAACTTCTTCTGGATCACTGATTTCTTTCCCTGCATCTGTAAGAGTAATATTATTTTTTAATGGAACTAGAGTACCTTTCTCCCTTTTTATAATGTTCCACATACATTTAGACCTGTTTTTAGAATTTTTTAGCTCATTTTCATTATGCAATCTTTTGGCAGCCTTCAAAACTTCTTGATATAAGTTCTTATATTTCTTATAATAATCCTTCAATTCAGATGAGGTGTTACTCCCTTTCACACATTTGCTTAAAAACCTTAATCGTCTACTTGAATTTCTAATTCCTGTTGTAATCCACCCATTCCTATAATTCTTTACAATTACCCTTTTGACTGGTATTGCCACTTGATAATAATAATCGAACAAACCCAAAAACTCACTGAAGGCCTCATTAGTAGAGTTATTTCTATATACACTCTCCCAAGTTTCCTTGGCCAATAACTGGTTAAAATATGAAATATTTTCCTTGTTGCACATTCTAGTTTCCCTGTAAATTACATTGTTATTTTTTAAATTATGGTTTCCTGTTACCCTAAAATTTAGATGCACAATTTGAGCAGAATGATCTGAAAAACCTGTATCATAAACTTCTATTTCATAGTTCCACATTTCCTCATTCAATACAACTTGATCTACTGCTGACTTTGTATCCCCAGATATTCTAGTTGGTTGATTTACAACTGCCTTTAGACCGTACAAGGAAAACAACATTTCTAGCCTTTGCTTATCTCGCCCACCATTATTCCCTAAAAAATCTACATTGAAGTCACCCATGATTATTACATTTTTGTTATGATTCTGTAGGTCATCTAAAACAATTTCAATATTATTATAAAAAGTTTCAACATTACTAGAAGGATTTCTATAAATGCATATAAGTATTAACTTATAATCCACTAGTTCAACAAAGCTAGCCTCGAAATGCTCCTCTACATTCAGATATTCAAATTTATCCAACTGCTTACATTTGATATTATTATTCACATATATACATGAACCTCCACATTTCATTTTCTTTCTACAAAACTTACTTGCAAGAGCATAACCTTCTAATACAAAATTTGAAATCTCATCCTCTATCAACCAATGTTCAGTTAAGCATAAAACATCATACCCTTGTAGGTTATCTGCCAACAGAACCTCCATACTTAGAATTTTATTTCTTAAAGATTGAACATTCTGGTGGAACAAATTTAGCTCTCCCTTTAGATTATAACTATTGCTACCTTTTACCGTAAAAAATCCTGCTCTAGTAATACTGGTCGTTTCCTTGTCCTACTTGACGTTCTTATTTCTGGTTGTTTAGCTTGCCCTCCTTCAGTTCGTCCTGATGGTGCTCCAACATCCAACTTCTCCAGTAACTCCTCTCCTCGTTCATCCAACTGACTGCTACTGACGATCTCAATGGTTTCCTCACAAGTTATATTAGAAATATTTTATAGTTTAATAAAACCCGTTTAGAATAAAGGCCATGTCCTATTAGATGATTACATATGCTATGTAGTATGGTTGCCTTGATGTATCGACGTACAGAAAAATTACTTACGTGTTTATTGTACTTTTCAGCTGTGTAAGATTGTGGCTTGAAATTCTGTGTACGGTATGAGATATGTACTATCTTCACGGCTCTGTTTATTGCTTCTCTTTCTGTTCTACTTTTTTGCCTGCTGCTTCTTCTCTTCACCTGCCAGAATGTGACGATAAATATGATGGGCAGTCATAGTCTTGGAAGAGGAGTAGTTAAAAGTATTTCCTGACGACCAGTACCAGTTATTTCCCATAAAATTTCACCGACTTTGAAATGTCAGTGGCATACCCTAAAATAATGTATCACCGTAAGCGAAATTCATGCATTTACGGAATGAATCGGCCTACACTAGCAGCTCTTGTAGGTGGTATGTTTTAATGCGAATAATAATAATAATAATAATAATAATAATAATAATAATAATAATAATAATAATAATAATAATAATAATAATAATAATAATAATAAAATTATACCGTTGAAATAATGTATTCCATGATTGTGAGCTAACATAAGTTTATATCATTGAAGAGTAAATATGCCTGCATATCACCAGCTGTTGCGTGTAGTTAAATACGTCATAGGCCTATGCTCATTATGATTGTGTTATTAGTAAATCTGTAGTCTTGTCTTGGATTTGCACGTAAAAAAATCTGCCGCATAACCTCGTCTTTCGGAAACTTAATGCATGCACTTCGTTATCACTGTCGCATTTCTCCTTACAGTTGAGTACGCAACACATCAGTACCATTATGTACAACGGTATTAGCAATTGGCACCATTAAACGAATTAAAACTCTTCTAATTTCAGCGTTACATGGCCAAACTCATTGCTGTGTTATTACTGAAAAGGTTCAAGCTTGCCTGCCGATGCTGACGTCACAGTATATACCCAGAACGGTTGTGAGGCCTTATATCTAGGAGGTGTTGGATAATTCGGCATCATACACTAACAATAAAGTCATTCACTACAGAAGGACATGTTATACGTTTAGCAGATCATTGAGGAATTTACACGCGTAGAGAAATATCGGTGCCTTTTAATGACATACCTTCAGTATCATTCTGGTATAATTTTTTTAACGTTGCTTCTTGGTCTAGTTTGTTAGTTTTTATGATTTTTTCTACTTATGGCTACCTTCTGAGAACTGCTGTCCAACAAACACCACATACGCCCGTTGGTTGTGGAGTAGAATCTCCCCACTCCATCCTCTGCCTGTTGCAAGGCGCCACTAAACGTGGTAACCCCAGATTATAAACTTGACACCACCCGACCCCTGGCTGTGTAACATTCTTTCCACATACCGTTTCCTACCAGCATCATCGCTTTAATATTTCTATCGGACCTCTCTTGGCCAATCTTCGCCTGAATTCATTGTACTGAATTCATAGCCTACATTTATTTATTTATTAATTTATTTATTTATTTATTTATTTATTTATTTATTTATTTATTTATTTATTTATTTATTTATTTAACGTTGCACGCCTTCTCAAAGATCGTACTCCATCACACGACAATTTTTCCTGATCTTTTCTATGGCAGATTCAGAGGAAATAAGCGTATGTTTTGCCTTCAAGTGTCATGGCTGTCAGTGGTTCAAGAAGATTCAAAGGTGGCCATCGGATTAGCAGTCTGTTTTTTTAATGTCGTTGTTACTACCACACGGCGCTAGTGGCTTTCTGATTGGGTCACAAGAACCTGAGTACACCATGGAGAAAAACTTTCCTCTAAACATCCTCATTCAAAAGTCACTGAATTTCTTGTTCTTTGAATTTTTTATCAGTAGCTGTGTGCCGTCTGGGCTTTATGAGGATTGGCTTGCAACTTCGAGGTATATTTCGGAAAAGTTGAACAAGTTCGACCTTAGCTACTGTTAATACGCAGATAGAGATTCATAAACTCTCTGTGACCCCCAAACTTAATCTCTACAGATGAATAATGGCCAAGTATGACATGTCCTAAAATGACGTCAGAGGGAAGGACTGGCAAAATGTTAAATTCAACATTTTTATATATGTTATTCAAATGTTATCTCTACAGAGCAGGCTTCGGGCTCCTTTCACTAAAGAGCTAAGCGAGGTTGAAACCATGGTGACAGTAAGACCACTAGCAGAAATAGGTATTTTGAGCTTTTTGACCAGATTCTCGGAAATAAATCTTGTTGAACTGGCCGTATCACCTCAGTGAAGAAAGAGAAGCTAAAAGTATAGTATGACAATGGCAAGATTTGGTGGAGCTTGAAGATTTTGAAATCTTACACACGTTTGCATAGTGGCCGATTTTTTAGCAGGCACGGCAAGCGGTCACCCTTACTGGACAAGAGTTATTGTTTTGATAATTAAGTCCACAGAAGTAGCATTTCTTTTTTGTTGCAGCGAACATCACCTCACCTGATATTTCACTACCCGCCGAGCTACATTCGCGCCTATTGAAGATTGGGTGATATGAACTAGTGAAACGATGCTCCTGGACAGTTTTGACTAAAGCAGGCACTTGGTATTGAATAGATTGTTCCAGTGCCGACTGAAGCATTTGCTTAATCGAAGCCTTCTCGAGAGTGAGGATAGGGTTTTCCAATAACCTCTACACCATTGTATGTTTTGGCTCCATTGATATATTCGTAAACGGTACGGCAGATGAAACTTGATCAATATGCGTAATTTGTCAACGTCACTTACTTGACACGCCAAAATGAAGTTCTTGTACGTGCTGTACCATTGCTCCCATTCTTGTTGAGCATTACTCGATTCTGGCTCAATGCTATTTAAACGTTCCGGACAAAGTAATTTTTCCATTATCTTGCTTTCTCCTCAAGGGACACGGGGATAGAAATTTATCCAAAAATTGTCGAAAAATCGATTTTCTGATTTTTCATTATAAATACACATCTAACCTTTGCGGAACGATTAGTGATAATTTTTTCGGCACTCCACCATTTTTAAAGGGCTATCACAGGTTTTAAATTTCTGGTGCATGGACCTTTAAACGCCCTATTCTGATAGACTTGCGTTCCATTTCTCATTGTACGATGCGCTATACTACAATACTGTCAGACGGTGACTCTAAAACTTTCAATCATCTTGTGAGTGAAAATGTTTATGGTAGTGAGGTAACACTCAAGAAGGAGAAATGTATCAACCATGTTGCAATGAGAATGGGTACAGGCTTGAGACAGGTAGTGCAGTCATGGAAAACAAAAGGGGTACAGCTAGGTGGTCATGGAAAAGGAGCTCTTACCAATGCTGTCATTACAAAACTTACCAGCTACTACAGAAATGCAATTGTTAATCATATTCCTAGTGTAGAAGACATGAAAAGAGCCATATATGCCACTCTCAGTCATTACATGTCAACAGATGTGAAACCACAGCATGGCAAATGTCCCAAAGGCTCTGATTCC
The DNA here is from genome assembly GCF_040414725.1 of Anabrus simplex. Lineage (NCBI taxonomy): Eukaryota > Metazoa > Arthropoda > Insecta > Orthoptera > Tettigoniidae > Anabrus > Anabrus simplex. Next base: position 220,679,324 of record NC_090265.1, read on the forward strand.
TGGTGCTTCTATAATAAAAGTATGGCACAAGACATAAGGCCGCAGAGCCATGATAAAATGTCCATCAAGTTATCAGACCCATTAGTACTAAAAATAATTCCAGTCTATCAGAGGCTGGCATCTGATGAGTTATTGTCCCGATGTGTTCGAGGAGCAAGACAAAATCAGAATGAGTGTTTGCATTCTCTAATCTGGCGGAAGTGTACGAAAGAGATTTTCATCTCGCAGAAAAGACTGAGTATTGCTGTTTGTAATGCAGTAGCAGAATTTAATATGGGATGCACTGCTGCAACTGAACTCAGGTCCTCAGCAAAAGTTCCTCATGCAACACAAGAAATTGTGAAGAGACGTGATAGTCGCAGGATTAATGAAAGTGCCCGGTCAGCCTCTCAAAAGAGAAAAACAGCCCGTCGCAAGACAAAGGTTCAGAAACTGAAAACGGAGGCTGTAAACAAGAAGAAGGAAGGTGTTACTTATGGTGCAGGACATTTCTAGTTGATAAGGTAAGCTGACATAGTGTAAAAACTGCTTGTTTTCATAAAAATGCATTTTTCTCCTATTTCTATTTTTGAAGATATAATTTCCTCCTTGCAGACAAGTTTTAGTGCAAATGAGCTGTAAATTCTTATGTGTGTCCCTTGATGCATGTTCTACAACTGCAAGCATTAGTTTTGCTGTTGAACAAGTGGATTGCTCAGAAAAACATTTCAAACTTCATAAAAATATTATTTTGAGGGAAAAAAAGTTGTATCAGAAAATTTACTATATCACAGTAAGTAATATAAAACTGTTAAAATGAATGCTTACATTAATTTGTACAGGAACAACACATCAGAAAATAATGTAATAATTGTATTAACTTTCTTAGTATTGTGCAGGGGGTATTTTGAGAAGTTGCGCAATTCGAATAATGTTTTATCAATATCTCAAAAGCTATTAAAGATAGGAGTATAAAACTTTGTAGTATGGTATATAACTCACACATGTAGTATACCGAATTATATTAAAATAGGATAATAACTAAAGAAATTAGAAAACTCACTCCCACTGTCCCTTAAGTTTAACAAAATTGAAATGAATGAACATGTACTATCACTTTTAATAAGGTTTTGTTAAATTTAAGACGACCAGCTAGTACATAAACAAATTCAATTCAGTGGCAACAGTAAAGCCCCATCCACGATGCAAACGTAACGTAACGTAAACTTAAAATTAACGTTAACTTAGAAGTTAGCAGCCATGTTATCTAATAGAACCATTCAAAATGCGCCGAAGTAAACTTAACTGCTAGTCCGTAAAATTAAGGGATGGCAAACTCCAAGCTCTTGCGGTTAATCTTACGTTAGTTTTAAGAACCAGCCAATCAGAGCAGACGTAAGCATTGCATTTTGTGCGCGATATAATGTCTTCTTTCGACGAGACAGTTGTAATTCTCTTTCAAAATAATGTTTGTGTGTATGTATGACAAAAGGAAAAAGAATTACAAAGACGCTGTACCGAAAAGGAATACGTGGAAATAAATATGCTGTAGCAATGAAATCTGACGGTAAATCAAATCAAATCAAAATCTCTTTATTTGCAAATGAGGTGTCTACCTCGGTGGCAAATGGTACACTAAAATACATTATTGTCAAGCACTAAATATTAAATTAACAAGAGAAGAAAATTTTCCTATAATACAATATTATACAATTTACGCTAACAATGTTTTCTATTAAACACACAGCTCATCCTTAATAAATTTATATTGTTTACTAAATTCTACTTATAATATCTCCTGTACTACTTACAAATATAGTCAACTGATATACAGTATGTGGAATTACTTCAAATGATACTATACAACTGGTATAAGATTAATATTTACATTGCATTTATTTATTTACTTTTTTTACCCGTTCTGGATCCTAAGTAGCATAACGACCTGCTGCGTCTTAACCAGAGCCCCTTTTGCCACCAACTTTCAGAGTTCCTGGGAATGGCGGGAAACAAGCTCGCAGTGCTGGCGACCGGAGCATGGACAATTCCTGTCACAGATAAAATAGTATCCCTGTATACATGTTTCTTAACATTATGACAGACTACTAATTTACGAAAACGATATCATCCAAACATCTCATCGGAGAGTGAAAACTAGGCGCATAAATGTCGGTAAAGGAGACCTTACACTTCTTTTTATTAGGAAAGGGGAAACAAATCGTAAGATAGTGTCAAACAATTCAGGTTTCATCCGCATGCACAAAGCGAACTGATGAGGGTCATTTCTTACAGTAGATTACCGAAATCGCCCTGAATAACCTTCTTTGATTCAAGGGATGAACCCATTTTCTGCACCGTTGTTTAGTTCGCCTTTTCATGTACATACAGTAGCTCCCAGAAGTAAAGCAAGAGATGTCTGAAGTACTATGAATTCTACCACGTTGTTCGATTCCATCAAGATATTAAAATATAAAACTGCGAGATAGCCTAAAACCCGACTTCCGTGCTAAATAACACGGCAGTGTTTGGATTGGCTGCTGTGTACTCTTTACGTCCATATTACATTCCTCCATTGTGAACACCACAAATATTATGTTAATTTTAGGTTACGTTACATCGTTAAGTTTACGGTTACGTTTGCATTGTGAATAGGGCCTAACTTCTGACTAAAAGTATCAGGGAAAATATACAAATAAGGTACCTATAAAAACAGACTAAGAAGTGTCAAAGAGATCATATATATGAGTATAAATCAGTGTGAAAATATACAATTGTAAAATATTATTTCGAGATCGGTAGATAAAAGTGGTCAACAATTTCTTTGTTGGGATGCCAGCGAAGTTGCAACAAATATAAGGTATATCGATGACGCTGATTTTGAATCTCCAAGGGTTTCTATTTCAAATTGCCTCTAGTTTTTATGATACAGAGTGCTCATCAAATAAACATTGTATTCTGATATTACCTGTCTCCACTGACTTATGTAGCTAATTTTTATCTTGATTACGGTTTTATTGTTTATTCTCGTTTAATATTATATTTTTTCAAATTAAATACCTGGGCAAGTCAATAAGTATCTGCAGTTTTGCTCTAATTGACTTTAGGTTGGCTCTATGGTGTTGTGTTTCCACCGGCCGCTAGATGGCACCGTTATCTACGTCTGTGGTAGGTTTCAGCGTTATCAGATCAATACAGCTTGCGCTGTTACGACGTAAAGATGGCCGTGTCACTTTCTGTTTGCACCAAGAAATAACAGTGTTCCTGAGGGCGTAGTAGGAGCGGAACTTCATAGAATACTTTCAGCACAATGCGGGGACAATGGTTTGCCACAGCGAAGTGTTTACCAGTGGATTGGACATTTCATAACGGGTCGCACAAGCGTGAAGGATGAGGAACGATGCGGGCGTCAATCTGTAACCATATCTGATGACAATATCGAACAAGTGCGTGATATGATCTTGAATAACAGAAGATTGACTGTTCTATGAAGTTGATGAATGAATTAATATTAAATTCACATTTTCTATTTTGCTGCAGTGAAATATGAAGTCTTCACGACGAGGTTGCCTGAACTGCCCGGATGAGTTCTGTTATGTATGTTTGGCAAATACACTCAGTGGAAAAACAGAACGAACATCGCTGAATTTATAAAGCAGACATATTTTGCATATTTCGGTATTAATATTGGGCACCAAGATAAGTCTTGTAAAACCTGTGTGTAGGATCTACGAAAATGAATTAAAGGAAGAAAGAGACGTTTAAACTTTGGAGTGCCTGTTGTATGTAGAAAACCACAAAAGTACCACGAAGAATGTTTTTCTGAGTGTAAAAGTTTTCAAAAAATAAAAGAAAGTGAATTGGAGTTGTCTTTATCTGGAGTCAGCAAGGTGACCTGTGCCACGCAACAAAGATTTTCCAGTACCAGTATTTACCACAATTCGCGAACTTTCATCGTCAGAAGTTTCTAGAATTGCAGGACATGAAATGTAACAGTGGTGGAAGTAATATGAAACCAGTAATTCTACATCTCAGTAGTTCAACCCGTAAGAACTTAGTGACTTTTCCGTCTAAGCAGGCATCTGAACTTTTGGCGTTCAGGATAACAGAAAAGATTTGCCTAAAGCCAGAAGATTATATTGCAGCTTAACGGACTAGAAAAAAGGGGCTTCTTCCATACTTCCGTTAAGATATTAAATTGGGTGCTGCGATGTTATCCGGGAGTATCGACCGAAAGATTGACGACTTTTTTTGTAGAAAGGTCCGTCAAAAAACTTGAAATGCGTGCTATTAGGCCCACACAATGGGAATCACTATGCACCTATTCCACTTGACCACTCAACAAAACTTCGCGAAGAACAACACGTACATAGTTCTGCAGAAACTTTCTTATCATCAGCGCGGGTGGCTTATTTGTGTTGATTTGAAGATGGCGAACTTCTTGCTTGGGAAGCAAATGGGGTACACAAAGCATCCACGTGTGATCTGCATGTGGGATACTAGGGCCAGCAAGATACTTGGAAAAAGTTGACATGGCCTTCAAGCAAAAATATGACAGTTGATGCATCGAACATCAAACATGAGCTTTCGGTTCACAGGACAAAATTATTCTTCCTCCGCTCCATATAAAGCTGCTTCATAATGCAATTTCTTAAGGCCTTGGACAGAAATTCTAATTGCTTCAAATACATTTGCAAATCCTTCCCTGGACTCAGTTGTGAAAAACTTAGAGCAGGAATCTCCGATGGTCCTATAATTCGCAGGCTCATCAAATATTTCGTTCCTTTTTCATGAAAGTCATGACTGACAATGAAGCATTTGCCTGGTTTAGTTTTGTCTCTGTTGTAAGTAACTTCTTGGGCAAATGTAAAGCACACAACTATGAAATTTTGGTCAGCAACATGTTCAAAATCTTTCATCATTTTGGGTTTAACACGAACTTAAAGGCATACTTCTTCCGTAGCCACGTATATAGATTTCCTGTCAGTCTTAGTGATTTCAGCAAGGGACGGAGGGGTGAGTTTCCATAAAGGCATCAAAGTTATAGAGGAAAGGTATCAAGGAAGATGGGACAGAAATATCATGGCAGACTACTGATGGAATCGCCTACGCGACTGTCTTGATCACTTATATATGAACCTCATTTCCTCCAGATCATACAGTACATGACCTAATTGATCTGTTAATGGAGATAAATATATTATCCGGACCTAAACAAGCTCTTTCAACTCACACTCTACCTATATACACAATCAAACCTCACTTGCTGATCAAATAAACAAACAAACAGACAAATAAAACAAAATAAATTAACATAATATCAGTATATTCCATCTTTTCCAGGTGGATCCAGGCACTGATCAAGTTGGTATTAGATTAAAATAATCGACGTGAGCAAATAAAGAAACAAAATAGAATAAAATGTATTAAAATAATAATGATCGACAATACGGGACAGGGAGGTAATGACCTTCCTTCCTCACCTGACTGGACTCGCAAGCCTTTACACTTTCCATACTTCATACCATGCACTCTCTCGACCTACTAAAGCTTGCTGATCGAGTCATAACATTGCGTCACCTGCTGAGTTGTGTACCACATACTTCTCACGTTTCAACTTTATACTCGTTCTACTTTCATGACACCGCTTGTCCTTATCTCACTTCCGCATCTTTCATTATCTATTTTCAAGCCATAGTACCTTACAATTCCACCACACTCCCCATTTAAATTGTACCACCGCATCTTTCCAACAAACCATATTAACTTTCAATTCCACCATACTCCCCATTTAAATTTCACCACCACATCTTACCATTCAGATATTTACCAGCCATACTCCTCTAATCTTCCAACTTAAACCTTATCGCCTTTTATTAATAACAATAATTTTATATACCTCCAAATCAATCTCTTAATCACTCTTAGCAACCACCGTTCCCATCACATTTAAACTTAAAACTCTCTTACAATCATGTCTTTCCATTCAAATATTTCCAAGCCAAACTCCACATTACCACCACGTCTTACCGTTCCAACGTTTACCAGACATACTCCACTACCTCCCTTTCGATCTCCAATTCAATTACAATTCAAAAATACTTAACTATAAAACATTCATACAAGGATGTCTTTCCATTCAAATATTTCCAAGCATAACTCCAATTATTCCACCACGTCTTACCGTTCTGATATTTACCAGCCATAATCACTCTTAGCATCCACTACTCCAATCGCATTTAAAATTAAAACTTTCATACTACAATGTCTTCCCATTCAAATATTTCCAAGCTAAGATCACTCACTTAGTAGAAAATCATACAGATGGATGCTTTATGCAATAGTTTTGAGGATGCGTTGCTTTCTGTTATGAATTAAATCCAGTGCCATTGTGTTTTTCATATATTCACTTTATAATTATTTTGTATCATTTTCGTGCTGTTTGTGAGTAGATTTATACTTTTCATGTTTATGTCGTTGTTTTTAAAATGCTTTTCGTTATGACTTACGATATCTCAAAAACTAGAGCCAATCTAGCAAAACCGTTGTCATATTATGATTCAGCATCCTGAAATAACTCACATATGATTGGCACCAAAATGGTTGTTGACCAGTGTAATGTAAAGGAAGTAGAAGTAACTTACTTGCCTTGTGTAGTCAAGGGCATAAATTGCGCACTTTTATTGGTGGGGGCAAGGATCACCGGCGGCTCCATGGCTCTTCCCTTTTAAAAGCAATTTGCGACTACAAAATTATTGCTAATATTCTGTGTTAATCACTTTAATGCCATAACCAAACCTCTATGAGGTAAAGAACATTCACACAGAACTAAGACGTAGACCTAATACAAATGTATTTGTTACTTGGCCTGTTTCTATCCCTAAAAGTAAAAATCAAATAGACAAGATGGACTTGAAACAAACCTTTATGTATCATAATGTGATCACATCTTTTTTTTTTTTTTTTTTTGCAAAATGAAGTCTTCTCTTTCGATTTGAATGAAAGTCGTTAATTGCTTTTGATATGACAACAAAAAGCCAAAGAGGATTTCCTCTCCTGGGCGATAATGTTGCTGTAGTATGTTTTTAAACGCCGGCAAGCATGAAACTACCCCTCACAAGTTGCTATATTTATTGGAACTGTAAAAAATATCACAGATATTTTCATGTATTTAAGAAATTGCGTTACGAGAAACTTCTATTACGCTCTCTCACAAGACTCTTACAGACACTTGAAGTGCGCCTGCGCTGTGAGTCGAGTGTATTGTTTCTACATTGGTTGTTCCCCCTCCTGTCCCTTCCCCTTCCCCTTCCCTTCACAAACGTAGTCTTGGTGGCTGGTTGTATCCAGCGTTTGATTCTCACTAATTATTTGTCGCTCTCTTGAGCAACTACTGGGAGGTTCCTTTCGAACCCAAGGCTTCTGGGCTGCGAACATCGGAGCGTAAGTCGTGAGTGAATGTTGTATGTGTGTGTTGAGTGAGAGGTCAATGCTTGTGGCCGCGAATGGGTGTGTAAGTGGATTTGAGTTGTGCTTCTGTGTGTGCTGTGCTGTTTGGATGGGCCGGGTTCGTAGTCCAGGGGCCTATGGCCAGTTGAAGGCCGTTTCTTTTTCTTTAATGTTAACGTTTAATATTACTTTCTAGTACTACTTGTTTCCATTATATTTTCTGGAGATAATAGATTTTCTGTTCTTTCTTGTATGTAAGAGGCCAATAGAAGTTCATTGGTTTAGTTTTGAAAGAGTGCTTCAGTTATAATGTTGTACATATGTTGTTGTCAGTGAATAAAAGACGGATGGATTTACAGATGGAAAGCTCCCTAACCTCGGTCCACCTAGCTTCCTCTCTGGGCATGTTCCTATTTTCCTAGGCCCTAATGCTAGCACCTTCTCAAAAACATTTGGGCACTTTTTAAATGAATGCAATTTTCAAATACTTCTCTACAGAAACGGCAGCTCTTTCTTGGATATGTTTGTATTCTTTTTCTTTCATTTTATAATTTATGAAACACTGCAACTCGGACAGAAGACGTTTCTTACCCAAAGTGTAAAATTTACTTATATATTTTACACTGATCACGTCCATTTCTCTTCCATTTATAACTTGACTTGATGGTTGAGTACATCCAAGTTATTTTCGTGAAGCCTCGTCTCTTTCTCTCTCTCTCTTGCTTAAGTACAGTATTTCAATAACAGGAAACAGCATTTTAGCTTTGTAGTACTTTTGCACGGTCTCAAATTGAGCTTTGCTCCCAGCGCCAATTTTCGCCGGATTGTTGCTTTTTCTTGAAAACCTCCCCGGAGTGATTGAAAAATATTGAATAAAAACTATCTAAACGATCGTAAAACTTCGTGTCCTGTTCTTCACCGAATTTACAACTTCGTAGGGCACACTGTTGGACTGTAGGGTCTTTCATAACGAGTCACATTGCGTTAGAACTCTTCTGAGCAAAAGCGAATCAAATAAAAATTTCAAATCCTCCATGCTTTTTAACAGAACATTCGCTTGTCTACCGCTGACAGAGTCACTCCGGGAAGTTTCTTGTAGAGTCGACAGAGTGGCTTCAGTGTTATCCAACAAATAACCAATACCTTTTTATTTGCAAGTAAAATCAATTGTATTTGTCAAGAAAGTTTCCACATCAAGATTAAATTTTGACTTACCGTAAAATGTTGTAACAAACATCAACGCAAACTGTCGTATATTGAACCATTTTTTAAGACATGTTTACTCTCCAGGGATGGTTTTTCTCCCGTACTTAACGAGGGATCCCACGTCTACGCCTGAAGCGTAAGACATTTGGGCGGGGATATAACTGGGTGGAGGGACCAGTACTTCACCCAGGTGGCCTCACCTGCTAGACAGTAAAGGGACTACCGGATTGACGAATGCGCGCGGCAAGCGGGTGAATCTTACCTCAGTGTCCATGACCTTGGCAAAAAATATACCCCTGCTACCCTTCCTCACAGCACATGCAAAGTCTCCACTACTTGCTGTGGTGCTATACAAATCGGTTATCCGGGACGAACGATATTTCGTGCGTATTTCCGCTAATAATTTTGTTAATAATTAAAGAATATAAAGGAAAGAATTTGCTGTTAAGGCAACAGGGCTAGTACGAATTGTTTTTTTTAATAATTCTTAGTTTCAGCCGGCCAAAATTAAATAAAAATGTAATATTTTCCCCGGAAACTGGGGGGGGGGGCTACTGGCCCGCTTCGCCCCCCCTAATCACCACTACTGTATAGAGCCACAGCCCGCAATCCATTGCGTTCGACGCCTATCCGTCAGCATTCTTTCGAAACTTATTAGCGTTATTTAAATGGGAATGATGGGGGAAGGTAAAATTGAACAATTATAGAAATTATTTCTATCGACATTGTATAAGGTAGCCTATTCAATTTATCAACGATCGTTTTGTTTCATTGAGCTAAATTAAACAGAGTAACGAAAAACGTTCTTGTAAAATATGCATTTCTAAGTCTGTAATATTGCGGTTCGAAAACTTGGTTTCCTCCAAAATATTGGGGTAGCAACTGCCAACCCTTGCCAGCCCCGAATTACGCCTATGACTGTAGTAAATCTCTTAGTTTTTGACTCCTTAAGATAGAATAAATTATTATAAACAAATCTCCCTGTCCTTTAATACGGAACAACGCAATGTAGTTTATTTTAGTTTTTTATTTGGCCTTCGGTCTTAACGACCATTTGCCCAGCTACAATTTTGTATGTCTCTGGTTATGAAACATTAATTGACTTGATGAATTGAACTTATACAATTAGGACGAACACAAACACCCAGCCTCCGAACTGGGAAAAAAAATAACCAGACGACGTTAAAATCCCATGCAGTATATTGAAAATGTCAACGTACTAACGGCAACGTAGCATCAGCTGTAAATGTCCGACATCACCTGTCACTCAGAGTATGTTAACTGTATAAAAGTCCTGAATCGATTGTCTCACTTGCAATACAACATTTTACTATGTAGGTGAAAATAAAATATTCATATTCGTTTTTTATTTAATATAAATATATCGAGTGGATAATTGTTATACTAAATAAGTAATGTTATTGACTGTTTAGTATCGGGTTGCGGAAACTAGCAATTGCGAATCGTGACCTTTTTCGACCTCACGGCTCTCGCACTTTACAATTCGCACCTCCTGAGGAAACAACGTCTGTAACAGATACGAATCGTAATATCAAGGTAAGCTGTTTGTTCATGAAACGGAATACACCGACATCATTCGCCTGTTTCGAAGCGTAATATTCCAGTTATGCATTTAGTTTGTTGCAAATTGGAAATGTTCTTCACATTTTGTAAATTGTAGGCTATATTGTAACTCCATGTTAATAAAAGCATGAAAATTGAAAAACGTTTAATTCGTTGTATGAAAACCTGTACGAAACGCCTTTATAAGATTATCTATTAACATACGTTGAAAGGTAGAACCTATCTTAAGTGAGACTTTCCGCTAGTCGCCGGAACAATTGAACGACATTAAATGCTCTTAAATACATTGTCAGTGCACATTGTTCCTACCTTACCTTTCTTACAAAGACAGAAAATCTCCCTGTTAACGTCTTAAAATATCGCATGTTTATGTGCACAATATATTTAACTGTAATTTATTTCCAATACCGTTCAGGGCCCCCTGCCTGTAATGTAAAGATATAATAGGCCTACTCTTTTGGGGAAGAACGACCAGTAGATTGTATTTACAATAATTTTGACTTATTGTCAGAGTTTTCGTACGTATAGTGAATAATGTCGACGAAAAAATCGGCTCCAAGCAAAACGAAGCGTCACTCACGACGCCGCTCAGGTGTCAAAACGAGTACAACTTTTGAGCAGGTATATCATCACTGCAATTAAAAACTTGTTTCATAATCGTATACTACTCAGCTAGAATTGCTTCATGTTTAAAATTTCTTCCAGGCACTATGCCTAGGAAACCTGTTACAATTGCATTTGCTGATTAGTAATATCTGTACTGTATTACTTGATTTATAAAAATCTCGCAATATCACTTTTGAACAGTTTTGCTATGCATGTAAGATATTTCAAAGAATTTAGACCCATATGTTGACTGAACTGTATCTTAGCGAGGCTTAACATTCTCAGGCAAGGAAATATATTCTGCAAATTTAGGTCTTTTAGATTTCTATATTTTCCTTCATTTCCAGTTTCCAGGTTATGAATTAAGGACCTCCAGTGTTGATCTCCACCACTCCCTCTCTCTAATTCTTCTACTTTTACTTCTCTCTTAGGTATACTCTCCTACACCGTATCAATCCACCTCTTTCTTGGCCTTCCCCATTGTCTTCATCCTATTATTTTCTCTGTAAATACTCGCTTTGGAATGCCATAATGTGTCTCTTTGTACCAGTACCATTTCAGTTTACTGGTTTCTATCTTGTCTTGCAGTTTTGGGAATCTCGTTCTCTCTCATTTCTACATTTCTGACCATATCTCTCTGTGTCTTCCCAACTATTCCTCTCAGGAAATTCATCTTTGCTGCTTGAATTCTGCTTTCATAAATTTTTGTCGTCATCGAAGTACCTGTTGCCTGTGTAAAAATTTGTGTGTAATGTGCGAAGTACAGAATTTTCTTGCATTTCTCTCGAACTTCCTGGTTCCACATTATACCTCTCGTAAGTTATGAATTTCATTATGGTCCGTATTGACAATTGATAGTTCTCTCACGCATAGGTAAAACCTGTTGGCTTGCTAGATTTTCTGTCCAATTTCTTACTTTTCCAGCTGCGAGTATACTTCCTGAATATTTGAAGCTTTTCACAACCTCTAAAGGTTTACATCAATATTCCATCTTCCGTCTCTCTTGCCTCTTGTCATCATTACTGTCTTATACTTCACCACACTTGTTTTCATTCCATATTCCTCTCTCACCTGATTTTATACAATAACTTGTTCTTGTAGGTACTTTTCATCTTCTTCCTATATTACTATGTCATCTGCAAAGAATAAGATCTTTATCTCTTTGCTTGTCATTGTTTTACATTCTTGTGTATCTCATCCATGGCTGTGATGAAGAGTTGAGGGGATAAAACACTTCCTTGTCAAAGTCCTGTTCCTACATTGAACAATTTTGTTCATCCTGTTTTGGTCTTTACCCTAGGCTTTTCATATTGCCGGGCTGAGTGGCTCACAGTGAGGCTCTGGCCTTCTGACCTGACCTTGGCATGTTCGATCCTAGCTCAGTCCGGTGGTATCTGAATGTGCTCAAATACAACAGCCTCGTGTTGGTAGATTTATTAGCACGTAAAAGACCTCCTGCAGGGCTAAATTCCGGCACCTTGGCATCTCCAAAAACTTAAAAGTAGTTAGTGGAACGTAAAGCAAGTAACATTATTATTATTATTATTATTATTATTATTATTATTATTATTATTATTTATTCACACTTTTCATACATGGCATTAGTCATTTATACTTCTGCTGTGCTATTTTTAATTTTTTTTTTTTTTAATCGGTGCATCCCAGACTACACTGTCATATACCTTCTCAATATTTATAAACATCATTACAAAATCTTTCGTGATCTCCCATCTTTTCTCCATATTGTTCTTCCTCCATTTTCTTATCAACCTGTCTTCCCTCTAATGAAAAGGAATATCCTCTCAAAAATATTTGCTACCTATGAAATGAGGGTGATACCCATATAAGTAGTTATTATATTCCTTCCTATCACACTTCTTGAATACTGGAATTATCAGACCCTTTTCCTTCTGGTACTTCTTTTGACATTAATATGTCTTATGACTGGGGGTCATCCAAAAATTTGTGTAATGTTACAGAACAAAATATGTGACGGAAGTGTAACCGTAGCAACCATGCAGGCAGTGATCTAAGGTATAGATGGATGGTCAGCCAGTGTTACCTAGCAACCATGCAACATATGTCTTATGGCTGGTTGCCATCTGAAATTAGCAACCATTGATGGCCATGACTGGGAGACACATATATGATCATTTGATTTTTGCTAAGGGAAAAGTGGTTTCCTTTTTTCTTCTACATCACTCAAAATAATCTATATATCTGATTGTCGCCCTGTTGGTACTGCTGCCATTGTCATCTCTGTAGTCACCTCATCTATGCCTGATGCTTTGCCACTCGTAATCTTCATTATAGCTCCTATTTCCAACATTCGTATATCTTCATGTTCGATTTATTCTACCATGTGATACAGATGTTGATTCCCATAGGGAATCTGAAATATTTGTTCCGAATGAGTAAATTTACAATACCAATATAAATGGTCCGTTATTGGACATTATAAATTTTCTAGCTAACTCATTCCTGGTTTACAGCGTTTCACCCCCATGTGCTAGGCTGGGCTGATCAGTTGGTACCTAGCACACCTACCAAGACGTATGGCTAGTGCATACCGTGGAGGCCACTGTGTAGGCTAATTGTAGCCACCGGCAGTGCCAATACACTATGAGAGTCTTTGTCTCATTATCAAAAATTGATGCCTGCTTGGCCATCAGATGATACAGATGTTGATTCGCATAGAGAATCTGAAATATTTGCTCCGAATGAGTAAATTTACAATACCAATATAAATGGTCTGTTATTGGACACTGGACAGCTAGAAAATTTATAATGTCCAATAACGGACCATTTATATTGGTATTGTAAATTTACTCATTCGGAACAAATATTTCAGATTCCCTATGGGAATCAACATCTGTATCATCTGATGGCCAAGCAGGCATCAATTTTTGATGAGACAGTCTCTCATAGTGTATTGGCACTGCCGGTGTCTACAATTAGCCTACGCAGTGGTCTCCATGGTATGCACTAGCCATGCGTCTTGGTAGGTGTGCTAGGTACGAACTGATGAGCCCAGCCTAGCACACGGGGGCAAAAGGCTGTAAACCAGGAATAAGTTAGCTAGAAAATTTATAATGTCCAATAACGGACCATTTATATTGGTATTATTCTACCATTTCTTAATGTTCCTCCTCTACCATGAGTTCTTTGTCATTAAGTAATTTAGCAAATTCTCATTGCTGGTGGATACCCTCTCTTTGTGTCAAAATTTGACCTGTATCTCCCTTTACAAGTTTTTATTTTTTCACCTTTTTTTTTAACTTCTAACCAATCTATAAAACACTTTATTTTTGTCATCCTCTCTCAGGTATTCTGCAAAGTTTTCCCAGGACTTCTATTTTTCTCATTGTGCTGTCTTCTGGCATGCTTTCTTTGCTTCATGATACTTTTTTTTACTCTAGCTGTATTTCTGCCTTTTATCCAGCTCCTCCAAGCATTTTATTTTTCTTTCACTGCCTCCTTTAATTTGTTGTTCCACCAGTGTGTGTCCTTTTCCTTCCCTTCCTCTGACACTACCACATCTTCTGCATGTTTCACCATTCCTTGTTTGATTTGGCCCATTCCTCAACAACACTGCCAACCTCTCCTTTAAGGAATTAGGTTTTATTTTTGTTTTTTACTTCGTAGAACTTCTTCTGCTTCCTCTCTTTGAATTCCCATCTCTTTTAATTTTCATTCTCTGGTTTCTCATAACTTCACTATCTTACCAAGTCTTAATTTAGCTACTACAATTTTATGGTCTCCTTCAAAATCTTCTTTCGTCATAGCTGTGATATCTTCAAACTGTCTGTGTTTCTCTTGACTAAAATCAAATCATTGTTTTTGTTTTCCTTTGTTACCTTCCATATCTAGTTATTGTTTGGCTATTCTTCTTTCTGAATCCTGTATTCCCTACTATAAATCCATTCCTCTCACAGACATCTAGTAGTAGCTCTTCTGCATAACTGAAAGGATCAATTGTCTCTTCTTTATCTTGTCTGTCTGTTAACTGTGTTCATTTCTCTCTCAAATTGTGATAAGGTAACATAATACCTTGTTGTACACTTCCATCTCCTTTGGAATATATCCTGTACAAAATATTTTATGCTATACCTACAAGTAATATATCCACATATTTACATGTCTTTTCTAATTTATATGAAGGTGCACCAATTTTTCTTTAAATTCCCGTAAGCAGCCATCATTAATTTTGAGGTTTGCTAACAATTTTTTTTTCAGTTTTTGCAATAAAAAATATCACTTGGGACAGTTTCCTACAGTTGTTGTGTGTGAACATTTCAGTTCAGTTTTGAGTCTGAATGTATTCCTAACAGTTTCACTGACGTATTGCTGTCTGTCCAAGTTGTATTGCTTAGATGAAAGGAAATTTGTTCAGTTTTGTTGCTGTTTAAGACTAATGTATTCCCCTTTAACCATGCCAACACCACCTGAAACCTCTATTTTCATTAGCTACACTGTTTGTTTTTTCTTTATTTTATTTTACTGGCGGTGATGAGAGTAATGTCATCTGCATAGAGTACAGACTTGTCGTCTGATTAGCTTGACCAGGAAAGTCATTAATATATACAAGAAAAAGGAATGGCCCTGTTATTGACCTTTAGACTTGTTTTGCTGTTATGTGGAGGAACTAAATTGAACTGTCAACAACTACCTATTAGCTTCTATTTGTGAGGAAAGAATTAATGATAGTCGAAGATATTTAACTTCATAGTGTTAACATTCAGAAGTTAGTACTTTCTGTGATACTGTATCAACAGATTTGCTAAGATTAATAAGTATGGCACAAGTAATTGAGTAGAATTCAAAATTATTTATTCAGTAATAACAGATTCTACAGTTTTAGTGGTTGATTTTCCTGCCCTGAAACCATTTCTGTGATTTAGTTAACAATTAATGGTTAGCATGCCTGGTTTTGTGAATGCTATGGACGTTGTCATTTTTGTTATTGATAATTATGGATCAGCTGAAAAATATTTGCCCTGGCTCATGAACATATTTCAAAACTATAATTTAATTTGATCCCTTTACTGATGACATTCAGACTACAATTGCTAAATACACAGGACTGATGGTCCCAGATTTCCTAAGGAAGATCTTTTAAGCTAGTAAAATGAACCAAACAAGCAAGTTTTTTATGGTATTATTCATTCAGTGTATCAGGCTCGTGGCTGGTTTGCTCCTTTGATAACAGCTCTCAAGTTCTCATGGCAGTGGGCCTTCTCTTTTGATTGCTCAAAAGTGTGAACTCGCACTTCTTTCTTCAGTTGGTCACTGAAAGTGTGGTGTGACCTTTCTCATTGTTCCTTGCCTTCCAGGCTTCCTTCAGTTATGTCTTGTAGCAAACCTCCGTGTCGCAGTATTTCCCTAGTTCAGGCGAGTTGACTTTCAAGAAGTTGCCCAAGTAGTATTCTTCCTTCACCAACTCTATTTGAATACCTCAGCATTTATGACTTGATCTGTCAAAGGAATCAGGAGTCTCATAAACACCCCCATTTAAATGCTTAAATATGACTACTCAAGCTGGCATTCAGCGTCCACGTTTCTCCACAGTATGACCCCACTGCCCAAACAAATATATTAACAAATCACTTGCTGAGCTGTAGGCTCAAAGTACTGTTGGCCAGCATTTTATGGTATTTGTAGAACACTGCTTTTGCCATTCCAAGCCATGCCTTGACATCTTGGTTATAATAGCCATCCTCAGATATTGTTCTTCCTAAGTATTTAAAGGAAGATACCTGTTCGAGTGCCACACCATGAATGAAAATGTTGTCATCTTTCCTTGATTTACTTACCGACATAACTTTAGTCTTTGTTATTGATTTTCATCCCATATTTTTCAGACACTTACACACGTGTAGTATCCTTTTGAGGGTACTAGGTCTGCTTGCTAGTATTGCTTGATCATCTGCAAATTTCAGTGTGCGCACAAATTGACCTGCAACCTTTTGTCCCTCCTAAGGTGTGTTTTTAGGATTATGACTCCAAAAACATTGAAGAGACTTGGTGACAGTAAGTATCTTTGAACTCCCTTTCATATTCTTGCTTCTTCATATTCCGGCCTCTCGCCGCTAGGTTTTATGGTTCAAATCCTGGTCACTTCATGTGAGATTTTTACTGGACAAAACTGAGGCAGGAAAGGTTTTTCTCTGGGAACTCCGGTTTTCCCTGTCACCCTTCACTCAGCAACACTCTCCAATATCATTTCATTTCATCCGCTAGTCATTAATCATTGCCCCAGAGGAGTGTCACAGGCTTCGACAGCCGGCACAATTCCTATCCTCGTTTGTAGATCAAGGCTTCATTCATTCCATTCCTGATCTGGTCGAATGACTGGAAACAGGCCATGTTTTTCTTATGCGCAATTTCTTTTCTTGGTCAACCAATCTTCTACAGTAATGGAAACAATTTATCCCACACAACTCGGTCAAACCACTCTCTTTCTCTTAAAAAAGAAAAAAAAAAAACAACTGCAATCATACAAAGTTCAGTTGAGGTTAGCCATTCTGCTTACTTACTTACTTACTTATCCGGCGCTACAGCCCAGTGTGAGCCTTGGCCTCTTCTACGATATTCCGCCATCTACTTCGATCCTGAGCGGCTGGTCTCCATGGGCGGATGTTCATTGCCCTCAAGTCAGCTTCAACTTCATCACTCCATCTATTACGGGGCCTTCCTTGTCGCCGTCTTTTGTCTACTCGGGATTTAACTACTTTTCTTGGCATTCGATCTTCCTCCATTCTTTCCACATGGCCAAGCCATCGCAGTCTCTGTGCCTTAATAAATCTAACTATATCCTCCTGGTCTAGTATGTTTTGTATTTCAGCATTCGTCCTTATCCTCCAACCATTCTGGTCTTGAATTGGGCCATATATTCGTCTAATAATCTTTCTTTCAAATATCTTTAACTTATTTGCGTCATCAGATAAAAGGTTCCAGGCTTCTGAGCCATATGTCACTACAGGTCTAATAAGGGTCTTATATATTTTGAATTTTGTAGGTTTAGACAATAGACGAGATTTAAATAATGTAAGATTAGCATAATAGGCCCTGTTTCCAGCTATTATTCTACGATGTATCTCCTCACTTATTCTATTATTATTTGTCAACATGGTTCCCAAATACTCAAAACTTCGTACATTCTCAAAATTATGTCCGTTTATTGTCAGATTATCTTGACTTCTTCTGCCCTCTATAACAGTCACATGCATATACTTAGATTTACTGTCATTCACCTCTAATCCCATCCGTTTTCCTGTTTCCTCCATTTCAAGAAACATTTCCTTCAAATATCTATCATTCCTGGCCATTAACACTACATCATCTGCATATGCACAAATTTGTTTAGATTTATATACAATATTTCCTGTATCCATTATTTTTTCAAGGACTTGGTTAATTGCCAGATTAAACAAAGTAGCTGAGAGTGCATCACCTTGTCTGACTCCTGTATTAAGAGCAAACTCATTTCCAATTCTTCCATCCACCATCACCTTTGCCCTTACTTCTCCTAAAGTGATTCTGAACATCCTAATCAGTTTCTGTGGTATTCCTATTGTCTCCATGTATTCATATAGCTTATCCTTGTATATACTGTCAAATGCTTGTCTAAAATCTACAAACAACATATGTAGATCTATATTATGCTCATAGCATTTTTCCATCGTTTGACGTACCACGAATATTTGATCTACTGTGCTCCTATTTCGCCTGAAGCCACACTGTACTTCATCCAATCTTTCTTCAGCATATGGAGTCAGATATTGTAATAGGATATTTGAAAATACTTTATAGATGATATTCAGTAGTGTGATTCCCCTATTATTAGTGCATTCATATTTATTTCCCTTCTTATATATTGGGAAAATTATTCCTGTATTCCACTCATCAGGTATCCGTTCTTCCTCCCAAATCTTAATAATCAGTTCATGTATCTCTCCTAGCATTTCTTTGCTACTATTTTTAATCAGTTCACTTGTTATTCCGTCTTCTCCTGCTGCTTTATGGTTATTTAATTTTGCAATAGCATTTTCTACATCTTTCAATGTGGGGGCATTTATCCATTGTTCTGGTCCATTCTGCTTCATATGCCGTTCACTTTCTTCCACATCTTCTCTTTCCTTGTTAAGGAGCTCTCGGAAATATTCGGTCCATCTTTCACTTATTTCCTCTTCATTCTGTAATAGCTTACCTTCTTTATTCTTACAGCCATTCAATCTTGGCTTATACCCTTTCCTGAAATAATTAATTTCATTATAGAATTCCTTTGTCCTCTTCTGTAACCTTTGTGTCTCTATACTCTCTAGTTTCTTCTTAATCATCTCTCTTTTTTTCTTCTTACAGATGTTATTAGCTTCACGTCTGCATTTCTCATAATTTTCCCTATTTGACCTTGTATCTCTCTGTAACATTTTTGCTCTTGCTGCATTCTTCTTTCCAATTGCTTCCTCACACTCCATATCGAACCAAATATTTCTTTTATTTTTGGCTATACCCAGTGTTTCTTGTGCCGCTTTTTGTATGCACTTTTGAACTTTTGCCCACCTTTCCTCTATTCCAGAAACTTGTCCAATCGTCTGTAAAGTATTATTCATTTTTGACTGGAATTCTTGTTTTCCTTCTGGTTGTTGTAGTTTTTCCAAATTCCATTTCTTTCTTTCCGTAGGTTGTCTCCTCTGTCCTATTGCCAATTTTTGCCTCACTATTGCTTTTACTAAATAATGATCAGAATCACAGTTTGGCCCTCTGCATGTCCTTACGTCAATAATCGATGCTGCATGCCTCGTTGTTACTAGTACATGATCTATTTGATTTACCACATTGCTTCCTGGCATCTTCCACGTCCCTTTATGTATTTTCTTATGATCAAAGCAGGTGCTTTTAATTATAAGACCACTCGTAGTTGCAAACTGTCCCAAGTAAAAACCATTCTCATTTGATTCTTCATGTAGTGTATATTTCCCAGCTATTGGTCTCATACACTCTTCCTTTCCCACTTTGGCATTAAAATCTCCTAAAATAATAGTCATGTCATATCTTGGTCCCTCTTCAACGGTTTGTACTAACTCGTCATAAAATTGTTCCTTGCTTTCCTCATCCGCATCTTCAATTGGTGCATGTGCTGATATAACAGTTATGTTCCTAAACTTCCCCTTAATCCGAAGCTTACATATTCTATCTGAGATCGGTTCAAATCCTATTACACTCTTCTTCAATTTCCCATGTACTATAAATCCCGTACAGAACTGTCCTGTTCTTTCTTCCGGCCCACTGTAATAGAGGTTATAATCTTTCTTTTCAATACATCCTTGCCCTTTCCATCTTATTTCCTGAATCGCTACCAAGTCGTATCCAAATCTTTTTGTTTCATTTACAATTTCTTGCATTTTTCCCGGTTTCAACATTGTTCTTACATTCCATGTCGCCATGTTTATATCCGCTTTCCTTACTCGTGTCCTTTTCCTAAGCTTTTGTCGTCTTCGATTTCCATCCGGTTTTCTCGTAGAAGTCTTCTGAACAATGCTTTTTTTACAAGGTGAGGCCGTTAACCCCACGCTCAACCCTATCCACTGGCTGGGGACATTGATTTTGGAGCATCCTACTCCTAGACAGGTTGTCTTCACCACGACTAAGGAGTCCCGTCTACCCCGTCTTACGTCCTCAACTAATTAACCCCAGTGAGGATGGGTTGCCTCATCCGCCTTTTCCACCATTCCGAAGGTCTCCTTCTCTGCTGGATCCATCGTTAAGGTCTTCACCCGTAACCCTGGGCAAGGGTTCCACGTTATACCCCGTGGGGCTGGGTCCCCACCTGAACTTAGCCATCCTTTTACACCGGCCTACTGGAGTAGAGGATGCCCACCCCCGCAACGTGGATGCGCCAGGCAGGAGTTACTCAAGTGGGGAATAGGGAAGGTGGCCCTATCTCCCTTGAGTCGGGTTAATGGTTGTGTATGGTACCACAACCAAAGGCTTAGCCATTCTGCTAGGATCTGGAAACAGACTGCACATCTAGAATCCAAACTGGGAATCGTTAAATAATGATCTAATGATATTTGTAACCAGATTTTCAGAATCTCAGACAGTATTTTAGATGCTTATACGATGAGGTTTGTTTAACAGGCCATCTTCTGGTAGTGTATATCTGTTTTACTAGTTGACACAGTGTAGTATGTAAGGAGTCTGTTCCTCTTTTCCATAACTATGTTGGAATGTCATCAATCCCTGGAGATTTCCTCCCATGAATTTGTTGCAGTGCCTTATCAAATTCTTCCTAGAGACGATCATTCACATGATCTGCTATTATTGAATCGGTATTGCTTGAGTTATCACTAAGGCTTGGGAAGTTCGTGCCCTAAAACTCCCGGAAATATGCATGTACATGCTCATGAAAACCTGATAATTATGTCCATAAATATGCACCATTAAATTGAAAAAATTATCCTTGGCAGTAGAAAAGACAAGTTAGTATTAAATTCATAAACTTAACAATATTCCCTTGAGGTGAAGCAGAAATGATCCCGTTGCCAATGTTGACTAATGAATTGCAGTTCACAACCATCACTTTGCGCAAATTTTCAGTTGAAAAACTTTGTCGCAAAACACTTTTGTGATGTGAAAATAATCTCTCCACGTCAGAGGAGGTAATTGGGGGTATATTTGAACAATGTTAACTGCTCCACAGAGAGGCAAGTCTCTTGGTGTGACAGATGGTTTGGAGAATGTCTCTAATATTGCAGATCTTTTTATAATCAGGATTTTTTTTTTAAATTACATAATTCACTTCGTCTTTCACTTTTTGTCCTGTACTACCAGGAACAGAACTTATATTGCACAGACCAAGCTCGATAGCTGCAGTCGCTTAAGTGCAGCCAGTATCCAGTAATCGGGAGATCGTGGATTCAAATCCCATTGTCAGCAGCCCTGAAGATGGTTTTCCGTGGTTTCCCATTTTCACACCTTAATTATGGCCACGGACGCTTGCACAGAAGTGATTCATTTAAGGAAGATCCTACAGCTTCCAGTGACGTTATGGCTCTTGGTAAGAAAGAAAAATGGGCAGATATGAAAACAAGATTACCGAGCGAGTTGGCATGCAGTTAGGGGTGCGTAGCTGTGAGCTTGCATTCGGGAGATAGTGGGTTCGAACCCCACTATCAGCAGTCGTGCAGATGGTTTTCCGTGGTTTCCCATTTTCATACCAGGCAAATGCTGGGGCTGTACCTTAAGGTCATGGCCACTTCCATCCCACTCCTAGCCCTTTCCTATCCCATCGTCGTCATAAGAACTATCTATGTTGGTGGGACGTAAAGCAACTTGTAAAAAAAAAAAAATCTCTTCCAACTCTATGCCTGACAGAATATTTTATGAATGGAATTAACAATCTCTTTGACTAATTCTATGTGCTAAGCATAATACAATGCTGCTTCCAGCCACGTTACTTAATGAGTTAACACTGGCGCAGGAGGAAGTGGGATATTAGGTGCTGTTGATCTAAACTGTACTCTCGAAGGAGATTTAAGAAAATTTTTCTTTGTACAGGTCACAAATCGATTTACCAATGGGAAAGAATTGCGTATTGTCTCAGCAGTGCGATGAGGAGCTTGTGCTGAGCAAGTTATATGAATTTGGGAAAAATACCTTTGAGTGTTTTCCCTGATTTGTAACAAATAGAAGTAGCTGGTCGTATGTGGTACCAGATGGCCATAAGTAGTTCAAGGAGCCCGTCACACACTGGGTCACTGTTGTATTGTTAGTGGCTGGCAATTCACACACATTAAAAAGATAAGGTATTGTCTTTTGCTCCTTATTTAAGGTGCCAATAATTATATTAGCAATAAAACGGCCCTAAGAATCAGTGATTTCATCAACAGACTACCACACGAATTGACTTGCTAGTTCATTCTGTAAATTTGAGATTACGTTATTGTAACAATGTCCTACATAAGTTTTAAGTAAAGTACTTTCTTCAGGTACATGTTGTTGAGTGTATTCGGCAAGAAAACATTGTAATGTATGATTATTCATTTTCCATAAGGCAATATCAGCAGCTAAAAATGGTTGGCACAAGTCATAAGAAATTTCTGTAACCCTACTTTCTAAACACCCTACTAGTTGCTTTTGAAAAGCTCTTTGAGAGTTTTCTGGTTAAATTCTCATTGTTTCCCTGTGTTTATGCACTGAATTACTTGAAATCTTTTCTCACTCCCTGTAGATATTAAGTCAACTAAAAACTTTCTGTAAATTAGTTTTAATCTATCACTCAAAGTTGGTCTTACTTTCAGCATTTAAAGGATTTTTAATACACACTTGATAAGTGTAACTTAATATAATTTGTCTGGCATGCAACCAGTTCAGATCACCGTTACAAATTACAGCCCTACTGCCAGTGGCCAGACAAAGCAGGGAAGTATGATGCAGCAGGGGGATTCGCTACAAGACATCATTACTCCTTACCGCATGACAAATTTCTCCATCGTGTGCGACGTTACTGCCAATATGATCCAGATGAAAAAATAAAAAGCCTTAAAGTTGTTAAAATATGAAATATAGGCACTAAAATATTAAAATATAATACATGGATCAAAATCACAAAATTAAAAATCCGGAGAACTTGTTAAAATAAGCCATATAGACAATAAAATATTAAAATATGAATTTATCAAAATCATGAAAATGTGAAGTTATATGCAACATAAAATAATGTTCAGATAAATGAAAATTCCATAATTTGTACACATAATGAAAAGCATACATTTTTAACCCTTAAGAAAAAACATGCAAATGCATGAACCTCTGGGCCCTAGTTATCACCATATAGTTCTTCAGTATATTGCTATCATTGTTGCTGCTCTCCTAAGCCCACCAGATGTTCAGTTTTGCCTCTGTAAGTGCACGAGGTTCTATTCCTAGAGAACGTGAAGCTTTTAATCAATGTGTAGGCTTTATTTGTCCTACAGGTTTTAATCAGTTCTTCTACATCTTTGCATTGTTCAGTCATACCATTAACTTTTGGCTTGTCTACAAAATGAACAGCTTTGTCTCTATTTATCAATTTCCCTTTCAGTTTCTCTTTGATCTTTTCCGATATTTCTGCCATGACCTAAGGTTTTCTTGCAGCTGGCTTTGGAGATTTGAATACTTCTTTTACTGCATTGCGGACAGTGTTCCGTAGTTTGCACCATCTTGAATCAACCTCACTGGTTTGTATGGGAATTTCTCTTCTCTTAGCCTTTGCTAATTTCTAGTTGATATTTTTTGCTTTCTAATGGATTACATAATATTTCAATGTTCCACTTCTTGATCTTCTTGAAACAACCTAGCTTTTTAAACCTGACATTGATCATTACTGAAACCAATGATTGATCAGAGTCAATGTCTGCACCTGTATTTGCGAGGAATCTTCGTAGTTGATTCCTGTATCTATGCTTGACAGCAATGTAATCAATCTGATAACGTCTTCTATCACCAGGTTTTTTTTGTATGTATACCTTCTGTGTGGGTGTGCCTCAAACCAAGTATTAGTAAGTATAAACTTCTGATCAAAGTAAAATTCAACTAGTCGTCGGGCCCATTCATTCCTCCTGCCTAGACCAAAATTTCCCACCGTTTCCTTCACTGCCTCTTCCAAGTACAGCCATAAAGTTGAGCATTAGAATAACATCACAGACTTTGATTCAATTTATTTGTTCCTAGAGCTAATCCACTTCCTCATCAGTGCTGATTTGAGGTTTGCATGCAAACCTCTATTATACCTTCATCAAACAGGGACTAAATCTCGGCACTAATGAGGGAGTGAAGCTGTCAAATGGTCCAGGATAACAGCTACACATCCTTGCCCTGCTACACTTCCAGAATGGATAATGTAGTATCCTGAAGTTACAAATTATTAGAGGGGGGGGGGGGGGGGAATTCAAGATTGGGGAGAGAAGGTTGAATGTCCTTAGAACTCTACCTTAATCCTGCATCTTTATCAGAGAGAATTCAGATTAAAGTACAGAGGCCCTTCAACACTTTCAGCTCATTTTCTTTGGCATGCTGTTTACAAAACTTCAAACAATACAACATTAAGCGAACAGAAAATATGGAATTACAGGAGATGGATCTGTTATACACTGGATTTCATTCTTTGACATAGCAAGCTTAGTCTACACAGTCCAATGTTCTTTACATATTAAGTAGGCTACTTGGTCTTCATACTTCGAAAGGAACTTACTTTGGCAATATGATTGATATAATTTCTCCATGCAGATAATTCCATTGATGTTTTACTTACTTCTGCTGTGAAGCTGTATGTGTTGACTACATCATTGTAATATTTTCACATTGCCAGGAACCAGTTGATAGGCGTTTAAACTCTAGAACCAAATGGGAAGATATTCTTCATTACTTACTGCAACCACAGTGTACATTAATTTGACAGCCAGCTTCAAAAGGACCTTAAAACTTCCTTTCAATCAAGGTATGTCCTTTCCGGGTAGTAAACTGCAACATAACATCTAATTTCAAACGCACACAGTTACAAATTCCTGTGTTCATCACGTTCACATTTCACCCTCAAAAACTTGTTTGTACTGCCGGCACTACTATCCAGCACTTTCCCATTGAATCACAGAGTACATTACTGCCCATTTCTGTTACTTTAACTGTTGTCCGTCTGCACTAAGCAACATTCATGACTCATGTCACAAACTAGGAGATTGATTTCACATCTACAAACTTGTTTCTTGAAGACTTTTCTGAATCTGGGAACTGAAATGAAGAATCTTAGGTAAGCTGCCAGTAAAGACAAAGTGCAGATCTTGACTGTTTAGATTTTGAGCATTGCAGTCTGGTGTTGCAGGTAGTGGAAGACCTTGCCTTTTACTCCTCCAAGAGCCTTCTTGGCCTATATGATAGCTTTACTTTAAAATGTGAACAATGAAATTATTCACAGCAAAGTATTATAATTGAAAATGTTTGACCTATTTCAAAACGAAAGGATGTTGTAAACAAAAATGATACATTTTCTCTTTGAATTGTTTTCTTTCAGAAACTACTTTGATCGGCTTCAACTTATAACATTGTAATGTCTTTTGGATAGTATATTTTTTTTTGCTTTTTCCTCATCGTCCTCAAGAAAGGACATAGGAAGCGAGACAAAATATCTTTTAGTGGTAATGATTGTTAATATCTCAAACATAACGGAGTCAAAAAATCACTGCAATAGAGCCAAGCATTTGGGTTATTTTGTCGTGTGTATGTGTGCGTGCAGCATTTCTCCTAGGGCATGCCATTTTGGGATCATCAGAAGGAAAACTGTCTGTACAGTCCGACAGAGTTAGCAAATAAGATTGCTAACCTACAAACTTAGCGCTGAGTGTGATTAAGTGGTTAGCTGTATGCCTGGATGACAAAGTACCCAAGAGAACGGAATTAACATTATATAAACAGTAAGTATTGCATACCGATTGTAACATATGGACTAGAAATGCTGGTAACTAATAAGAGACAAGATCGTAAGATCCAAGCAGTAGAAATGAAATTTTTAACAACATCGGTTAAAAAGACAAGATGAGATAGAATTCAAAATATTACAATCAGAGAAGAGCTAAATATAGAACCGTTAGTACAGAACGTACAGAAAGATGGTTCGGACATGTAAAAAGAATAGGAAAGGAACGAGTAGTGATAAGGGAATTGGAAGAGAAGTTAAGGGAAAGAGACCTGTTGGAAGACCGAGAAGGTGGATGGATTAGATTTGGAAGGACATTAGAGAAGCTGGATTGGATGTGGCGGAAGTAATGGAGCAGGAAAAGTGGAAGGACAGAAACGAGTGGAGGAGGCTTGTTAACCACACCCGGGCGACTGGATTGGGCCATTGATGATGATGATGATGAGTATGCCTGGCTGTCTTTGCCCCTATTAATTAACCTGGTACTTATTTTTGGTGTAGGCTGAGTAATCCTTAGGCCATGAGTATCTCCAGAAGTAGAAATCTAGTTTCTAAATTTGTTTTACCTCCTGATAATGAATCGAATCAAACCCATGTCCTTCCAGGTGAACCAAGCATGCCTTTGCAACAAATTTTCATTTGTGTTCTGTACTGACTTCTGGTATACTGACGAAATTCTCAAAAGAACTTTATTTCTAGGTCCACCTATTCAATTCAGTGTTAATTATTTATGGTAAATCTTCGATAAATAGTTGACCTTGTATTGAATAGAAATAAAGTTCTTTTGAGAATTTTGTTAATATGCCTGTGCTGCCTTAATTAGGCAGCCTCTTTTGACATACAAACTCTATTCACACTAACTTGATGCAGTATCTCTTAATTTGTAATCAGTTATATCCATCTCACTTTTATACAGGGTCATTCATATAAACTCAGACCAAACACACGGTGTTTGTTCTCTGCACTACGGCAGCTGCAATATGGAAGGCGCGCTCAGTGTTCTTGACCTTGCAAGTAGCCTGCACGTGTTCGACCTGGCAGGTATGAGTCGCCAGTCTGAATCTCTACTGTTAACATGGCGAGACAGTTGTCATTGCAACACCGTATTTTTGTATGTAAAAGTTCTGGTTTCATCTTCATGGTCGTGTGAACAGTCATAACTCTCGCTATTGGTGTGCAGAAATCCTAATGGTGTTTATGAAGTCCCTGATTATGATGGGAAGATTGGTGTTTTGTGTGCTGTTAGTGTAAGACAAATAATTGGGCCTATTTTGTTAGAGACGATGGTAAATACAGAGTTGTACCAAGACGACGTTTTGACGCTGTTCTTCCATCAGTTGTCGGAAGAAGAAAAAGTGCGTGGGTGGTTTCAACAAGTTTCAGCCCTTACTCATACAGCAGAAGATTCCGTTCTTACAATTTCGGAGTGTTTGCAGACAGAGTGATCAGTGCTGATCTACTTCCGCCTCGTTCTCCAGAACTAATAGTGTGTGATTTTTACTTGTGAGGTAAACAGAAAGAAAGGGTGTATCCTCACGCATTGGAAGAACTGAAAGAAAGCATTACGAATGAAATCAGAAACATTACAGTGGCAGAACTCACTCATGTCTGCCAGAATGTGGTTACCAGATACAATGCCTGTATAACCCATGAAGGACGACACTTTCAGTATCTTTTATAAGGTAATATGCTTAAAGCAGGGCAGCTGCGCATGACATAAGCTCGGCTGAGGCAGCTGCAATAGCGCAGAGTACAAACACAGTGTTCGGTCTGGGTTTATATGAGAGATCCTGTATATTAAACTGTAATGCCATCTTTCAAAGGGTTTTTTTGTTCTCGCTTTCTACAGCACTTATCATATAGCAGGTATGAACAGAAATTTCACCGAGCAAGTGGCTGTGCGGTTTGGGTCGCATAGCTATCAGCTTGCATTCAGGATATAGTGGGTTCGATCCCCACTGTCGACAGCCCTAAAGATGGATTTTCGTGGTTCCCATTTTCACGTCAGGCTGTACCTTAATTAAGGTATCCTTTCCTATCCCATTATCACCATGACTTATCTGTGTCGGTATGATGTAAAGCAGCATTGTAAATAAAAAAATTAAAAAACAGATTTTCCATTCTTGTTTGGGTTAGTTCGTCCCTCATTTACTACTCAAAGGTGTAATTTTCTAATCTGATATTTCCTGCATCTCCTGACTTCATTCAACAGCATTCCATTATGTTTTTTAAAGATTTATTTTAATCTTTTTTATGTAGATTTAACTTCAAGACAGGTTACATACTATTCAGCAACTTTTTAGACTCTCTGCAGACTTGGAGAAAATAAGTGTCTACAAATTGAGATTTGATTTTGTCTGAATGAACTGAGATTTTTTCACCGCTTTTTCTTCTGATTTCCTTTACCACTTCTATCGTATAAACGTTGGATAGGAGAGGGACAGACAGCAGTCTTGCTTCACTCCTTTCTGGATATCTGCCTCTTTTTCTTATCCCTCAGTTCATGTGATTGCAGTTTGAAATTTAAAAAGAATTTATTTACAAATTGTAGTAACTCCCTTTTCTCTATTTGATCCTGATTGCTGTCAGAATCTCAAAAAATTTGGACCCATCCAAGTTATATACACATAGGTCATGTGTAGACTTACTCTAAACAAATGAGACTAAAAGGGGTCCCAGGGGCTCTGAACTTGGGAGTGTGGGTTGGCGACCACGTGACCCTTAGCAGAGTCCTGGCATTGCTTCTACTTACTTGTGCGAGACTCCTCATTTTCTTATATCCTATCCGACCTCCCTTGATCAACTCTTATTCTTTTCTCACCCCAACATTATTACATATGGAGGCCTAGGGAGTTCCTTTTTCATGCCCTCCATGGCCCTTGTCTTTCTTAGGCTGATACCTTCATTTTTTGAACATTAAATACTCCTAGAATATCACAGGCCCATCTCCTGCCTGTACCACGCCTTACATACAGTCTTCGTGAAAGGCTTTGTGCAGCCTGCAATTTGCTCTGCATCTAGCATCATTACTGTGAAGGCAGAAACAGGATTTGTCAGACCAGATGACCCACTTCCTCTGCAGTCCAATTCTTGCAGGTTTCTGCCCATTGAACTCTTTTTTTTGTTTGTTGATATTCAACTGATCTGCATTTAGGGCAGTCGCCATAAATGTTAGCATAGGTTTCTTTAGAACTTCTCCAAATATTTGTGATGTGGAGTTCATCACTGATTTCAAGCAATTGTTGCCTTGTTGTGAACCATTTGGTGGAAACGTCACAAATTAATGTGACAGTCCCCAAGTGTGAGCACTTTTTGGGCACGACATTTTGTGCCAACTTGAAGTAGACTGCGTTTTCTTCTTCTGCCTCTAAACATTGCTGTACTCTATAGCACACAAGCAAATTAAGCCACTTCATGCACAGTACACCGTGCTCTTTTGATCAGCCTTCTTTGTCAGTTCTTAACATCTCCTTGCCAACCTATCTTGCAACACGTGAGAAACGCTACCATCAGATATACTGTAGACCATATACCTCACAATCTTCAGTTCCTTGGGGTGCCAAGGCATCATTTACTGAAGGCTATGCTTTATCACTGCAACCAGCTTTCTCTGTCCAGCATCTTCGTCTCTTTATAGAAGGTGCAGTTAGTTTCCATCATGACATTCTTAGTGTATGAAATTGTTTAAGTTGCCCTTTTCCCTTTCTTCCTAGAATTTTCCCTTCCATTATATTGCAAATGAATTGTGGGAAATGAATTTTATCATAAAGCCCATATTGCCGATAGTATATTCTTGTGAGATTCTCAGACTACACCTTTACAATATTGATATATGTTTTTAATCAAGTCAACACTACGAATTATTGGAACATGTTTCGTCCATAACTGGACATCTTTAACTGAATGTATACAAGATAACACGAGTTTCTTTGAACCTTGCATATTCTCAACTTTGCTTGTAGATTTTCATTTCTGTTTTAAGACCACCTCAACTCTTGGCACAACCTGCCATCCTTCTTGTGCAGTCAAATAAAAAATTCTGCCTGTTCATTATCCAGCATCAAGATAAAACAAGTTGTACTGGTCTTTTGTGTTTGATACATGAAGAGCTTGTCCGATAACTAGACTCTCAACGGAACTTTTGTGTGCTACTGACTCTTATACCAACATTTTCAGCTTAATGGACTTTGACATTAACATGGATCTGTTATTTTAATATTTCCCTGTACATTTCTTTAAACATGTTGTATAATTTACATTGACACATTCAGCATTCCGAATCTTATTTTAATTTTTAATGTGTTTTCAGTGTCCTTGTCTTATTTACTTGTATAAATTTGGTTGAAGATGTCCACAGTTATGGACGAAATATGTTTTGATAATTATTAATGTTGGCTTGATTAAAAATATGTCAGTATTGTAAAGGTAAAGTCTTCGAGAATCTCACAAGAATATTGCAAATGAAGCTATTAGGTGGTGTGAATAAAAACAAGTCTAAGCAAGTGAGCGTGTACTCACTGAGTGCCTGAGTGTCTCCCTGCTGATGAGCTTCCACTCCTTATTTGCTGTGAATAAAAACATAGAGCGGAAGCACAGCGTACACTCGGGTGTCAGGAGCAGCCACTCAGTGTCACTGATCAAGGTCGTGCATGTGCCATGTATATAACACCTTAGACTGTGATAACACTTCGATGACTTCTGGGTAGTTCAATTCTTAACGTGGCAGACGACAGTGTGGAATTCTAGCCCGCTTTTATCTCCATTTTAAAGGAACATACAATTATGTTTTCAAAGTCACAGTTACCGGATAAGAAGCAAAAGAAAACAACTGCAATATATGCAGTTCAGTGTGAACTACTTGCTAAATTTAACTTAAACATTTCCGTCCAACAACTGTCTGATTGGCTGAATGGTCAGCATTGAGGCCTTCGGTTCAGAGGGTCCCGGCTGGGTCGGGGATTTTAATCGTCTTTGATTAATTCTTCTGCCCTGGAGACTGGGTATTTGTGTTTGTCCCAACACTTTCCTCTTCATATTCGCACAACACACTACGCTACCAACCATCACAGAAACACGCAATAGTGATTGCATCCCTCCATCTAGGGTTGGCGTCAGAAAGAGTAACCGGCCGTAAAACGGCCAAATCCACATGTGTGACACAATTCGCACCCAGGACCCCACAGAGGTGGGAAAAGCGGTAGAAGAATAATAATTTTCGTCCAACTGTTGGTAAAAATTGCAAAACATGAAAACAAGACTGAAATATAAAGTAGAATTAAAGCATACGGGAAGCAAATGCATATCGTTAAAATAATGGGAGAAGCGACCGATGAATCTGATGCAGAGGGGGAATAACCCTACCATCAGCCGCCTGAAAGGTAGGAAATCGTAGCCTGAATATTATGACATTAATAAATTGAGGAAAATGGTAGGCCTATAACGTAAATAACAAACATTAATTATGATGATAATCATAATAATGGCGTATGGCCTCCGGAGAGGCCTGGTGCAGGTCTTTTTCTATTAGACGGCCTAGTAGGCGACCTGCGTGTCTGTGAAGATGAGGGCCCTACCTAGGATGATTTCTAATGTTGAATATGCCACACACACCCAGCCCCGAGCCATTGGAATTAACCAATTAAGGTTAAAATCCCCGACCCGGCCTGGAATCGAACCCGGGACTCTCTGAATCGAAGGCCAGTAGGCTGACCATTCAGCCAACGAGTCGGACATTGTGATGAAAATATTATATTGACAATTGATGAAATTTTTAAGGAGCCAGATCTGCAGGACCGGATGAGTTGGCCGTGCGGCTAAAGGCGCGCAGGTGTGAGCTTGCATCCGGGAGATAGTGGGTTCGATCCCCACAACCAGCAGCCTTGAAGATGGTTTTCCGTGGTTTCCCTATGTTCCCACTAGGCAAATGCTGGGGTTGTACCTTAATTAAGGCCACGGCCACTCCCTTCCTACTCCTACGCCAGTCCTATCCCTTCGTTGCCATAAGACCTATCTGTGTCGGCATGACGTAAGCAAGTTGCAAGATCTGCAGAAGTTGTCATCCCTTCGACTTCCTACAGAGGCCTCATAACTCTGCAAACACCAGAGTTTCTCCAAATTCGGGAGTCCTAGACAGTCAGGCCGTGATACATCTACACTGGGTGAATTCTTCCTTTCCATTGCAAGTGGCCTGTACATTAATGCTAGGGACGCCTTTTCTGTAAATGTAGTCATTCCCATGAACATGTGGCTTCTGAATTTGTACATGAGGACAGTCTACAGTTCCAACAGCATAAGGGAAGCTCAAACGTTCTTGCCACTTAGCCCATGCTTCCTGGATCTAAGCAACATTTGTTGGAATTTTATGTAATAATCTGCTTTCATTTCTGTTCATGTCAAAACCTGCGAAAATGTTTTTGACATAGTTCTCCAAGATGTCTTCACCAACTCCACTCTGAAACCCAGGGTCACCAACATAACGCAAGGTGATTGACATTTTTTCTTCATTTATTAGTGCACCACCTCTCGTTTCTTTGGAGTGCCCAAGGAAATGCTCCGCTAACCATTCAGCATGCTCCTTGAAAATCCACAACCTGTTTCCAGTCATCTGACCAGGTCAGGAATGGAATGAATGAAGCGGTGAGGATAGGAAAGGTGCCGGCTGCCAAAGCCTGTCGCACTCTTCTGGGGCAATGACTAATGACTGACAGATGAAATATAATGATATTGGAGAGTGCTGCTGGAATGAAAGATGACAGAAAAAACTGGAGCACCCGGAGAAAAACCTGTCCCGCCTCCGCTTTGTCCAGCACAAATCCCACATGTAGTGACTGAGATTTGAACCACGGAACCCAAAGGTGAAAGGCCGGCGCGCTGCCGCCTGAGCCACGGAAGCTCTTCAGCATGCTCCTTACTGGACCTTTATAACACTCTGTAATCAAGTTGAGATGATTCTCTGCAAAGTTTATATAATTTTCTTTTCCGATTAACCACCACCATTACCTCTGCCATGCTATTGAACTTGACACTATAATTTGGAGTCGCCTATTGAGTTAGCTCAAGGAAACATGAGCAGGCGCTTACCGGAAAGAGTGCCTGCTTTATCTTCATTCACCAGAAGTCTGGAGCGCTCACTCTGCTACTCGAGCAACTGGAGTGTGTGCTCAAGGTCACAGGTCGGTTGTGAGGGACTGCTTCCGACAGGCGGTTTTTATTCACCTCATTGTGAGTGCCTGCTCTAAATTCGCGAGTAAAGAGTGTGTGCTCATTTTTAATCACACCACCCATTGTCTCTTTACACATCCAAACATGTTCCTTTCCTCTGTTTCAATGATGACTTCTCTCCATTCACTTCTCAACACTACAGTATCTTTCAGACCCCGGGGCTGAGTGGCTGACAGTTGAACGCTGACCTTTTGACCCCACCTTGGCAGGTATGATCCTGGCTCAGTCTGGTGGTATTTGAAGGTGCCTCGTGTCTGTAAATTTACTGGCAGGACTAAATTCCCGCTCCTTGGTGTCTCCAAAAACAGTAAGAGTAGTTACTGGGACATAAAACCAGTAACATTATTCTTTCAGACCAGCCTTTTCTGTTTAATCATCCAAAACCACATCCGAGTTTTTCTAACCTATCGTTTTCTTGTTTTTCCAGGGTTGCTGTTTCATTCCCATATGTTTTTACACTCGATAGTGGCCTCTGGTATTGAATACAGAACCATTACCTTATGAACTCTCAATGTTTTTACTTTTTCTGCATCAAACCAAAATAGACAAGTAGATACGGATTACATCGATTTTATAATTATTTTTATAATAGCAGTGATGATGAAAAGCAAACCACATTGGCTTTAGCATGGAAAAACTAAACACAGATTTAAATATTGATGGTCACTTTTGCTCTATGAATACCTAATTATTTTAACAACTGGAAACCACATCCACTGTTGTGCGTAAAATTGCAACTCAAAATTAAATGTTATCACCTTGGTTTTTAATTATTATTATTAATAGGGACTGTTTTTTACAATGCTGTTATAATCATTCTGTATATTAATTAGCCAAGAAATTTCTAGTATTTTCCTTTTGGCCATGTATGTTGTCAAGGACTTTAAAAAAATTCAGCCTATCACTTTTTGTGTCTGGAAGTATACGTGTGCTGTGTATATTGATAAATGAAGAAATGTTTTTGTTGAAGTTGCCCATTATCTCATATGGTAACTAACATTAAAATATTAATATTTTCAATATTGTTTGACTTGATGTAAATTTCAGCTTTTATATAGATACAGATTTTCTATTAATTAACACACACTTCTTCTTTTGTGTGTCTGTAATATTTTAGCTTGCTTTATCAACTTTTCTGTTAAATTACTGTAATTTGTAGATCTGTTGTCTAGTCATGTAGTTTGTAATTTTTATCTTATTGCTGAAGTTGCCTTTTATTTTAGGCTAATGGTATAGGGTATGCTAATACATAATATATTCTAAACTAGTTTTGAAATGGATTGATTGTCTTCTCTTAATCTGTATTTTTTGTGTTGATATATCTGTTACCTGCAATATGTGTTTTGCTCCTGATTCTTCTAAGGTTTCATGTTATCTTCACTCCTGAACACTTTATGGATAACTTTCTCACTCGCTCTTCTCATTGACAGCTGCTTTTTGGCACACAGTCCCAATAGTTATTTTTGCACATGAGCATCCAGGCTATCTAGGTGAGAAAGGGTTCTGCAATTTTACTTTGAGTGGGGCCTGTGCTGTATGTGGTTCTCTCTTGTGAGAAGTTACAAGGGCATTTCAAGAACTTGTTGTATTTCTAGGAACCCTAAAACATACTTGGAATTTCTCCCCTCATATTGGGGCTTTCTTTCTGTTTTGAGCTCAGGTCTGAACTTGCGAACAATGGTGTGGTCAACAGTGTATGACATTGATCAAAAGCAGGTAACATCAACTTTGTGCTGAACTTGTAGTATATTGTCATACACTCTTGCACAGAATTTGCTAGTTTTTGTTTGTAGTTTGTGTACCACTTGTGAACTTGCATGTGTAGATACTAGATAGTAAAATTTTACTTTTACTCCTTTGTGTAATATCGGTATGATTATTGGTTTTTAAAATATTATGTAAGTAGCAGAATTCTCATTTTATACAGACATTTTAAAGAAACAGTAAAGAACTTCCATTTATAAAAAGCACAGGCTAACCATGTGAGTGTCGGTATCCAATTTACTTCCATTTAGCTTCTACATAGTCAATATTAAGAGACCTAGGTTAAATATAAGAGAAAATATAACTCGTGTAAAATGAACAATATTTCAATGCCCTCCAAAATTTAAATGAACTGCTTGTATTTCCAGCTTTTGACACTGAGCAGTGTAGATGTGTGATGATGAAGTTTCATAGATAGCCTTTGGCAAAAACATGGAAGTTCTATTGCTCAAATAGAGCAAGATAGAAAGTCATGAAAAGTAGCTATGTTTTTATTTGTCAGTATCTTCAACAAATTTAGGCCATAGTCATATCAGAGAAGGCATTTCTCGTAAATGCAAAAATAAGTGAGAAGCTTGTGGAATATTGAGACAAAACATCAGGCCATCATTAATTTGCTTTTGAGGCACTGAGTTGGATTTTATGTAAACATTAATGTATATGTGGTGCCTGGTACTTAAGATTAAAATATAAGTTGGTGAAGTAATTGTCTAGGTTCTTTCCTTGCACAGAAGGATGTTAGCGATCTCTAATGACGAGTTTAAAGGACTATAACACCATGCTACATGTGGAAGTGTCTTGTGACTCGAAGCCCAAGAAAATGTAGCCATACTGAAAAGGGTTCATTCCGATACAAACTACAACAGCTTCATTGAAGCCTGCAAGAAGTATGGTTTTGTTGTTTCCAAGAATGGCATCTCTGGTAATGCCTGGATGGTACCAGTTCCAAAGGGAAAAAGGCAGGCAAATCCTCACGCCTCAAGACATTCTTCCGAGATGATGGTGAGATAAGGAGGAGGAAGAAGAAGAAGAAGAAGGTTAAGGCCTTCAACAAACAAATATCTAGCCACCCAGAAATCTCTTGAAAATAAGTTGGACAA
Organism: Anabrus simplex; assembly: GCF_040414725.1. Taxonomy (NCBI): domain Eukaryota; kingdom Metazoa; phylum Arthropoda; class Insecta; order Orthoptera; family Tettigoniidae; genus Anabrus; species Anabrus simplex. Next base: position 220,715,681 of record NC_090265.1, read on the forward strand.
ATCTGTATATACTGTCAACACTAATCAGTTAGGACCTTCATTTAGAGAAGTGCCAAAAGGGTTCAACAGACAGTTACTGCTTTGCCAGGGGACGATGACTTTCGATGTTAGGCCCCTTAAAACAACAAGCAGCACTGCTTTGCCATATCACAGATAGGACAGTCAACAGTAGGAAGCTGTATGACCAAAATTTTACAGGTGATATATGGAAGTACATTGTCATGCTAGATGAAGTGTACACCTACCTCAATGATTGCAATAGGCCTACACCCTGTACAGTTTTCTACAGACCAACCAGGGGGATTATCAAAGGTAGTATCGCAAATGCAGGGAAACTTCCTCCAAAGGCTTTAATGGTGATTACTGGGTACTGCTATAATTGCAAGTGACAGATTTGAGTAGCTAAAAATGTGAAAGTTAATTCTAACTACTATCAGACTAATGTCCCTAAGTCCAATTTATCATTCTATACAGTATTTCAGTAAATAACGTTTCGGTGCATCAAGATGAGACGTCCAGTCACACCTCTGAATCAAATCAGTAATTTCTGCAAGATTGGAAACAGAAACCGGAATATGCTATTGCCTTCAGTGACATATCACCAGATGCTTCTCCAATGGACTTCTGTGTGTTTGGTCCTCCTCAAAAGGACACCGGGAAGCAGACAACTTCGTACCTTAGACAAGCTTTGGACAGCCTCTTAAGCAAATTGGCATAATCTAGACATGACAGTTCTTTGCCATTGTCTCCTACAGTGGAAGGTACAGTGACATTGTAGAGTGAGTGGGATAGAGGTTGATCAATATAGATTTTGCAAGAGTTACACAGCCTTCAGTAGTTTTCTAACTATTGGAATAAATATAATGTAGCTGTGCAAGAGAAATTTCATTCCATATACAATACATAACCTTGTATTCTAAATTAGCATGTGAGCATGCAAATTACCTTAGTGTAATAACTGTGTAATATTATTTAATTGTATATTTAGTTTCTTGTAGAAGGTGATATGGTTTTAGATCTAGGCATGTTGCAAGAAAGTATGTCAAGACTGAGATGACACCTCAATGTTTTCATTTCTACCATACAGTTGACTGTTTTTGGTTGAGTTTTGCTTCAGTTTTTAATCTCTGGGGTTACTGATTAGTAACTGTCTGATAATTGTGATTTATTGCTATTGTGTGTTTTACCTCAAGTTCAGTTTACTTTTTCACATATACTGGTAGAAAATGAAATCCCAACACCAAGGAGGAGTTTTGTGAGATAAACAAAATTTGGGAGGTATGTTTGCACATCTGAAAGATGCCTATTCAGATTTGCACACTAGTCGACGAAGACTGGTGCTAGTAGCACCACTATGACCTTGCAAAGCAAGTTTGCTTTAAATAAGCGCTGTACACTTCAAGAGTGTTAGTCATCATCTGATGTTGACATTGTGAGGTAGGTGCGAGTCAAACATGCCTTTAAGAAGATGAAAGCAGTATCAACAGTTTACTGAGTTTGAACGAGGCCAGGTAATAAGGCTATGAGAAGGTAGATGTTCTTTCCGAGATATTGCAGAAAGATTTGGCAACAATGATCGCAGGAAGGCATTATCTCAAGAAGACCAGGGTCCAGTCACACACGGGCTACTACGGACAAGGAAGACCTCTGAATTTGCCTCATGGCTAAGGTGGATCATACTGCATCTGCAGCAGCCATTGAAGCTTCAGTTGGCACCAGTGACTCAGTAAACTGTAACAAATCGATTACTTGAGGGACGGCTCCTAGCCAGACGTCCTGTAACGTTCATGCCACTAACTCCGAATTGCTGCCATCTGTGACTTCAGTGGTGTCAAGCTAGAGCTCATTGGAGGTTGGAGTGGAGATCTGTTGTTCTCAGATGAGAGCCATTTCCGTCTTGGTGTGCCCGTGATGGCCATAGGTTGGTAAGGAAGAGGCCAGGTGAGCGCTTGGAACCAAGCTGTCTGCAGCATCAATACACTGAACCTACACCAGGAGTTATGCTCTGGGCAGTGATTTGCTTCGACAGCAGGAACACCTTGACAGTGGATTTGTACATCGGACTGTTGATTGAACCGGTTGTGTTGCCATTCATTTGCAGTATTCAAGGAGATGTTTTCCAACACAAGAATGTCAGTCCTCGTACTGCTGCTGTCACCCAACATATTCTACAGAGTGTTGACCAGTTGCCTTGGGCTGAGAGATTACCAGACCTTTTGTCCATTGAGCACATACGGGACATACTGGGATGACAACTCCAGAATCATCCCATACCAGTATTAACTGTTGCTGATTTGACTGATCAAGTGCAACAGGCATGGAACTCCATCCCATTAAATGATAACCTGTATGACACACTGCATGTTTGTGTGCTTGAATTCAAAATCATGGTGACTACTGCGATTAATAATGTACTACCATGTCATATGTCTTCTGGTGCATACTTAAAGCCTAAGTTGCATTCCTCTAAACTAATGTCTTCTTAGTGTTGATTTCATTTTCTGCCAGTGTACGTAATCAATGCTGGGAAATTGTTTTTTTAATAATTAATGTCTAATTATTTGCACGTAGTGTTTGTGCTACTTCTAAAGAATTATTTCTCAGAATAACCTGCTACATTATATTGCATGCAATATAGTGGCTTGCTATAGGCTACAATATATTTAAAATACTATAGCCTAGTATTCATTTTCTGTGAACTTGCTTTAAGGCTAAATCATGTGAAACATTACTGTTTATTATGTTGCTAGATGGAATCGCTTACTGCAGTCCCACCCCTTCAGCTTCAGGCTGCAGATGCTGCTTCCCATCTGGATCACATGTGTGCTCTTGACATTGATTCAGAGGCATCATATGTAAGACTCTCAGGAATAATCTGTACTATAGGTAAGTAAATAATTTGTTGTGAATATACTTTTGAAATAAAATGAAATCCTTAGCTGTTGTTACAGCTTACATAAGGTAAAAATTGAAATATTTGTACTATCTGTTTGAGCTGAAACTTCAGTTGGAGACTAGAAGTTAGTAAACATTCTTTTAGGTAGGCAGTATTTTTGTGGACATGTGTGAAAGCAATATAGTTGCTGAATGTTGATTTTAATGTGGAGCAGTATTGCACAATATGTCTGAAATACTGGCAAGGGTGGCTCTGTATTGGCAATACTGTTTCCGGCAACTTTTATGCTGCCTTGTCCATTGCTAAGTATTTCTTGTGAGATGGAAAATATGGCAATATTATCAGAGTATTTTACAGTACAGAGCATTGAGTATAGGCTGTATAAATGCATGCACTATTAATTTTGCATACTATTGAGTCCAAAATGTCCTGGGGTGCAGAGAAATTGTTATTCAGTTACATCCTGAACTGTGGGATTTAGACACCATAATTTTAAAAATGACAAATGGTTTGAAGTCACAAATAAGTTTGAAGTTTCGATAGATGTTGCACAATTGAAATTTAAAAGTTTAAGAATGTATGCTAGAAATGAAAGAATGTTGATTTTGAAAACTCTCCCTTACCAAGAAATTGCAACATGATGGCTAATTTCGTAGTGACAGGGATAGCTCGCCTGAGGTCTTTCTTCCTTTTTCTTTGTTAGTTACTGCTTCATGGATTATTATATATGCAACCACTGCTGCTTCAGTGTTTTTGGCTGAGAAGGCTGGCAATATTCTGGTAACTTATTGATCGTCAAAACATGTTGCTCAGCCATTCAGTTGCTCCACATTTACAGGCAAGTTTTGGTAATGTTGCATGGATAGTATTGCCAGGAAGTATTGAGGAAATTTAGGGGTACATATTACTATTACTAAAGATTGAACAACTTCTATTACCCATCTAAAAGCACCGTAAGACCTATGCCCTACTTTGCAGCTGGGCTGAGTGGCTCAGACAGTTGAGGCGCTGGCCTTCTGACCCGAACTTGGCAGGTTCGGTCCTGGCTCAGTCCAGTGGTATTTGAAGGTGCTCAAATACGTCAGCCTCATGTCGGTAGATTTACTGGCACTTAAAAGAACTGCGGTACTATATTCCGGCCCCTTGGCGTCTCTGAAAACCGTCAAAGTAGTTAGTGGGGGATAAAAACAATAACATTATTATTATCCTACTTTGCAAATAATTATTTTGGCAATCTTCATATCTATGAAGTGGCAGAGTTGACAGTCCAAAGAATCCTTTGAAATTATACAACAAACAGACTGGTATTCAATGAGTCTCAGCTGTGTGTAGTAATGAGGGTTATAAAAAAATAGTGCTAAGTAAGTGCTTTCAGTATGACTTGACAAATAAAAAAAGATTTGTGGAGGTGATGGGGAAGTATGTGATAAATGTGCATTAGATTTTTATCCTAGTATGGGGTTAGTCATTAATTACAAATTCATTAAGCGTAAGACATTATCACTGCTATACGTTAGGGGGTGGAGGAGACACATTTTTAAAAAAATTAGAAATCGGATATAACTCTGAACTGTTTGGAAAGTGGATATTAACCCCTTAAGTGGATATGACGTCTTTGGACGTTTTCGTGCTGGGCTTCTACAGTTGGTATGACGGCATTAGTTGATCGTAAAATTTATCGCGTATTTATCTTGAGGGTGAAGGCACATGGCGTGTCCATGGAATCTATCGCATTAGTTGATATGTTTTCCATGAGATCATGCTGTGTATTGTTTTTTAAAGCTATCACAGCTTTGTGAAATGCACTTGTTTTGGCACCTTGCACGAAGTTCCCGCGCAGCCATTTATATTGCAAAGCATGGCTTCCAAACATAAAGTAGATCGGCTTGATTGTGCAGGTATTTCGACAGTTTTGGAAGCGGAGAGTGATAAGGTATCTTCTTTATCTGATGATGATGATGATGAGTGGATTCATACTGATGAAGAGGACAGTGAAAGTGATCCTGAAAAAGTGAAAGTGAAGTTGTTCCAGACGAACCAAGTGACGCGGACGAAGTTCAAAATGTAACTCAGCTGGCTCACTGTATTGCGAATGGTGCTCCAAGACCAAGGTTTGCTTTTACAGGTGTAAATAAGATAAATATAGACTTTAGGTACGTGCACAATGTCGCAGAATACTTCAGCGTGTTCGTAGGTGGTGATATATTCCAATTATTAGCTGAACAGACTAACTTGTATGCTAGCCAATGTTTAGCTGCTAACCCTAACCTAAAACCACGATCCTGAGCGAGAAGCTGGAAAGACACAAATGCTGCTGAAATGAAAACTCTCCTTGGACTTCTCCTTCTATAGGGTGTCGTTCACAAACCAGAAAACAGTCTCTACTTCACAAAACGTGAAAGTATAGCTACCCCCTATTTCTCCAAAATTACGTCCGAAAAAAGATTCCACTTGATTTTGAAATTCCTTCACTTTGTAGTTAATTCAAAGCTTGATCCTCAGATCCACAATAGGTAACTGTACAAAATACAGCCAATCCTCGATCATCTCCTAAACAAATTTTCCTCCATCTATACTCCTGAACAAAATGTTTGTGTTGATGAATCCTCCTCCTCTGGAGAGGACGACTAAGCTGGGTACAGTTCATACCCTCGAAACGCAACAGATTTGGCATGAAACTCTACAAATTGTATGAGTGTGGTTTTGGATATATTTGGAAATTTGCTGTGTATACTGATAAGGATACTCTATATGGTCAGAACCATCCAGGAGAGAGTACAACTGCAAGAATAGATCTTGAACTTCGTGATGAGTTACTAGACAAGAGATATTGTTTGTATCTTGATAACTGGTATACTAGCCCAACATTGGTAGATAAGCTTTGTGAAAGGAAAACTGATGTTGTAGGGACCATGAGTATTAATAGAAAGGAGTTTCCAGACTTTGTGAAGAATGCAAAATTACAGAAGGGCAAAAAAAATTCAGGTTATCGAAAGAAACAGATGATAATGAAGTGGAAAGGTAAGCGTGATGTCGCTCTTGTAAGCACTTTCCATGATGATTCCATGGAGAAGATGAACTCGAGAAATGAGTTATTGAGGAACCAGTGGCAGCCCTTGATTATAATAAGAATATGGGAGGGGTGGATAAAAATGACAGTCAACTTTACAGCTATAAAAGTGCTTGGGAACGTCTCAAGAAGTATTACCAAAAGATGTTCCGATACTTGGTTGATATGGTTTGCCTAAGGCCATCTCGTCTCCTCAGCCGCTGCTTCCCGGAAGATATTCCTAGCACAGCGTCAAGGCCTCTCCGAAGGTGTGTAGGGTGTTGGTCCCAAGGGAAGAGGAGGAAAACATCATACTGGTGTCCTGACTGTGAAAAGGCTTTGTGTGTAACACCTTGTTTCTGCCTATATCACAAAGATAACTAAATACAAAACCTATAATCATCTGGATTCAGAACAATGTAAATAATGTTAGTATCCCTTTATTGAAGAATAATAATTACTATCGTATTAAACGATGTACAAATTTATGAAGGAAATATTTAAATATCGCAAAGTGGGGGAAAAGTACTCAGGGCAGGTTATGCATGTGGAGAATTTAGTACCCAGTTAAGGGGTTAAGGAGTCTACTGTTAAAGTCAACCACTATATAATATTCAGTGAACTTAGCACTGTTAGATGCAAGATATATAGGATGGAAAATCTTCAGAATGATTGGAGAAGTTCATGGATATGATCAGAGAATAATTCAAAGAACCAAATAGATTACATACAGGAAAAGAAAAAGCTAGTGTATACCTTGGAACAGTTTTGTATAAAGCTGGAGAAAGTGTTCTGTCAGGTAGAATAATCTGAAAATTAGTTGAGTGGCAGGGAAATCATTCCGAAGTAATAGGTAATCTCATTGCTGATAGAATAGAAATGCTAATCATAGGGAATGAATAGTTTTGAAAACCTGCATAATGTAAAATGAAACCTTAACTGTTTTGTGGGGATGGGACAAATGGTTACTTTACAGTTCGGAATACTGAGTGAGATGTTTTTGTTTGCTAAGATGGAGGAGGCTGTTTGTAGTCAATCCTTGTAGTCAGTTAAGAAAAATTGGTGACGTAGGCATTATTATGAAATAAAGTTGTTTCTTTAAGTTTATAGAATCTTTTCATTTGGTGAAGGGCCGAACATTTGACATTTGGTGCCCAGCATGACGGCAGAATAGTTTTCTCGTCAGTGTTTTGTGATTACTTCCGCAATGGAGAAAATTAAACGTAGAAGAAAAATCGACAGATCATTGTTTACCCGACATTCCGTTGCTCTTAGTAAGTTTCCTGAAGAGAAGAAATATGAAGAAGCTCGCGCAGCATTTGCTTCTTTGGAACAATATTTCGGGAATATCAATGCCCAGAATGAAGAGGTTATGGAATAGATGTTGGATAACGGCTAGTGGAGAATTAGATCCAGAAGTGCTATCGGCCGACGAGTACTGCAGTAAGTACTACTCTATTTAATATTGTATATGTTGAAAGTAAGGTGCTTAGAAATTGATTCCCTAGACAGACAGTCTATTGTAAGTGAAGATTCAGTAAATGTTGCTCAAATCAGTAGGAAAATAAAGCTCCCAACCATAGAATTTTGTAATTTTGGTGGTGAACTTGGTGTGATTGGTTGCCATTTTGGAACCATTTCCAGCATATTCATAACAATATAGAGATTGCACCAGTAGATAAATTTTATTATCTGATGCAAGCTACTTTACCAAATTCAAGAGCTATTGTAGACAGTTGTCCAGCTACAGATGACAATTACACGTTGGCGATAGAGGCACTTCAAGAATGTTTTGGGATGCAGGATCTTCTTATTGAAGTATACTTTAGGGATCTTCTCAGTTTGACCCTTTCTGCTAGTAAATCATGCTGTTCCCTCATGGAGATGTATGATAAGCTGGAGTGTCATTTAAGGGCACTTGAATCTCTTGGTGTCACAGCTGAGAAATATGCAGCAATCCTTTGCCCTTTGTTAGAATCATGCATGACAGAAGACATTTTAAGAGTATGGCAGTGAAGTGCATTATAGAGTGATATTGCTAATGCAGAACAACAGCTTAATAAAATCATGTCATTGATGAAGGCTGAAGTTCAAAATGAGGAAAGGATCCATGTTGCCATGTCTGATTTTAAACAGTCAGCTGATAGGACAAAAAAAGAGAGAGCAGAAAGAAAGAGCAGTTCTCAATCATGTTCAAGGCAAGATGTTCCTACAGCATGGGCTTACTCTTGTTACAGGAAAATAAACATTCTGCTTGTATATTTTTCGGTGATGTTCATCATAGTAGCACTGATTGCTACAAAGCACGTGATATACCTCTCTTGGAAAAATTTGCAATTATTGAGGATAAGAGATGTTATTTTAATTGCATTAAACCAAACCATGTGGCTAAAAAGTGCACCTTTAAACAAAAGTGCTTGATTTGTGATAAGCGTCACATTATCTTATGTCCAGATTTAAAGAAAAGAAAGAATATAGTTACCAGTAATGGCTCCCGCAGGCCTGAAGTCATGACTGTGCAGCAGGATGAAGCCCTTGTCAATCTGACTTGTGATAATAGTGTGTTGCTTCTGGTGAAGGTTCGAGGTAATGGATCTAAACGTACTGTGATGGCAGTTCTTGATACAGGGTCACAACGATTGTACATCTTGAAGGGAACAGCACAGGAAATGAATTATTCACCTCTCAGGAAGGAACCTATTGTCCACTCACTATTTGGAGGTCGAAAAACTGACAGTTGTGAGCATGCTAAATATAAAATTCAACTTGCGAGTCTCAGCAATGACTTTTTGTGCAATTTCGATGTCTTGGACCAAGACAATATCTGTGATAATGTTGCTTTTACTGATCCTGTTGATAGGAAAACAAAGCTTGAATTGCAGATGGAAGTTGATAAGCATTTAAGATACTGTAAGGGTAAATTGTGAAGGTCAGTATGAAGTTCAGCTTTCCTGGAAGGATAGGCACCCTCCTCTTCCATCGAATTACACCCTGGCTGAAAAACGACTGGATTCCACTGTCAAGAAGTTAAAGGCTAATGTGCTGTACTTAGAATATGAACGTGTTTTTGAGGAGTGGCTTGGAGAAGGTGTAATTCCGAGTTCCTGACTCGGATATGGTTTGTGATAGGTGTCATTATCTTCCTCACAGATATGTAGTGAAAGAAAATAGTACTACAAAAATTAGACCTGTGCTCGATGCATCAGCGCATGAAAAGAATAGTCCATCATTGAATATGTGCTTGGAGAAAGGGATACCATTGATAGAACAGATACCACCACTTCTTTTAAGATTCCGTCTGAAGCAAGTAGGAATTGTAGCAGACATCAGGCGAGCTTTCTTGCAGATTGGTGTGAATGTAAATGATAGGAACTTCCTAAGCTTTTTATGGAAGGATGATTTAGGGAACGTCATTGTTTATTGGCACAGGAGAGTTGTGTTTGGTGTTGTTTGTAACCCTTATCTGTTAAATGCAATCATCAGACTTCATCTCGCAAAGGTTATAAATGAATGTAATCGGGGAGTTTCTGCACATTCAGATACCACAATTGAAAGTCTTTTTAGATTGCTTTTATGTTGATAATGTAGTCACGAGTGTTAATGGTGAGGATCAGCTTAGAACATTCATTCAAGAAGCCACCTCTGTCATGGCTTATGGAAAGTTTGAATTATGGGGATGGGAGTTCACAAATCCAGGTTCATTTAGAGGCTTGTATCACTAATGTACTTTCTATAATCTGGGACAGAAAACATGACACTCTGGCCATAAGCCTGAACTGTTTCCAGAATTTTCCAGAGAAAATGACCAAAAGGACTATTCTTTCCACAGCCCATAAGGTGTTTGATCTAATTGGTTTTTCATCTCTGGTGACCCTAGAGCCAAAACTCATCTTAAGAGAATTATGGAGTTTAAAAATTGGGTGGGATGAAGAGGTGGATCAGAGCATTGTGAACAGATTTATAAAATGGGCAGGTGATACATGTTTGAAAGACTTGAAGATCCCAAGATGGCTACCCTCTAACAGTGAACCTGCTGAATGGACTGTGCATACATTGCATGATGCCAGCAAGGATGCCTACCCTGCAGCTGTGTTTTTGAGGCTGGAGACGATTCAGCAAGTAAATGTACAGTTGATTCAGGTAAAAACGGGAGTTTCTCCTACGAATAATACAGGCACAATACCTAGTCTAGAATTGCTTGCTGCATTGATAGGTGCTAGGCTCCATTCATCAATCATTGAATATCTTCCCAGTAGATGTGAATCATATTTCTGAAGTGATTCATCTACAGTCATAGCATGGATTAGAAGAGATCAGTGGGCTACCTTTGTGGGGAACTGGGTGAAGGAGATAAAGAAGCTGACTTAATTAGAGCAGAGGCATCATGTTCCAGGTGTTTGTAATCCTGCTGACCTGCCATCTAGAGGTTGTTCAGGGAAAGGGCTGCTTCAGTTGTCATGGTAGGAGGGACCTGAATGGTTGTACCAACAACGTAGCAGTTGGCCTTCAGCTGAAGTCAAATTTGAAGAGGATGTTATTATTCAAGAAGAATACTGTTGTTTCCTCTATGCTTTGTGCAGAAGCTGACTCTCTTCAAATTGATTGGTACTTTTCAAAGAGTGAGAAAACTATCAGAATGGTTGCTTGGATGTGTTGGTTTGTAAATAATTGTAGAGTGGTTGGCTCTGAACATTTAATGTAGAAAACAGGACCCCTTTCTACTGAAGAAGTTACCTCTGCTGAAATAAGGGCCTTGAAACTTGTACAGAACGACGTATTTCCCAGTATTACACACCCCAGAATCTCAAGTTTACAACCCTTTGAAGATCACGACGATCTCCTCAGCTTATGAACCAAGATCTCCAGTAGACATGATAGCCATGACTTCCGGTATCCTGTACTTTCACCTAAAAATCATCCCTTTGTGTCACGGCTGATTATGGATGTTCATGTTCGAAGATGTCATGCTGGAGTTAAAGGTCTGCTTTCGATTATGAGGGAAAGATTCTGGGTAATAGGAGGAAGAACTATTCTACGGTTAGTGTTAACAAAATGTGTAGTCTGCAAGTGCCAGGAAGCTAAACTATTGGTAGTATCCACACCACCACTCCCATCAGAACGTGTAAGAGATGTTGCTGCCTTTGAAGTTTCGGGTGTGGACATGGCTGGACGTCTTTATTTGAAAAACTATGAAAAGGTGTGGATTTGCTTAATCACGTGTGGAGTCATTAGATCGGTCTTGTCATTATCAACAGATGCGTTTTTGCAAGCTTTTCGTCGATTTCTAGCCCGGAGGGGACGACCAGCTGTAAGTTAGTGATAATGGTACTAGCTTTTCTGGTACAGTTACTGCCTTCAGTCGAATTGATTGGTCAAAGGTACGAGAGTACTGCTTAGTGAAGAGGATAAAGTGGAAATTTAACCCACCATCTGCTGCCTGCTCGGAGAGGTTGATAGGACTTGTGAAAGGTTTACTTCGGAGAGTACTAGGACGAACATCTCTCACCTACTCTGAGATGGAAACAGTGCTGTGTGGTTGTGAGAGTGTAGTAAACTCAAGACCTCTGACGTATACATCTGATAATTCAAATGAATTAGGAGTAATAACGCCTGCCGTGTTCCTTCAAGATATTCGTGAAGCTGCTGTGCCTGAGATTGATGTCATTGAGTCCTCCAGTTTGAACAAGAGGTTGAAGTATAGATTAACACTGAAGGAGAATCTGAGAAAGAGGTCCCGCAGTGAGTATTTGGGTCATCTGCGACAACAGATGAATGTCAGGCAATTAAAAAATGTTCAGGTTGACGATGTTGTCCTCATTGGAAATGGACTCAAAGAGACTGGATTGGCCTTTAGGAAAGGTCCTAGAACTTGTGCCTGGAAAGGATGGAGTCACCTGTCTTGTCCGCCTGAAGACTGCTTCTGGAGAATTTCTGCACCCAGTTCAAAGACTCTACCTCCTCCTAGAAGCCAAAGATAGTGAACCTACATCAGAGATTATTTCTGAACACTAAATATCTACTCTCAAATAATTCACTATCATGTATACTATTTGATAGAGTAGTCTGTCAGTACAACAATATCGTACAAAGAGCACAGGAGATTTTGGATAAATATGTCAACCTTAGTTCCAAGTCCCCTTACATTTTGATAATAAACAAAAAAATCATTATCATGGCTCATGACAAATCAAAATTGAAGGAGTAACATTATGATTTAAAAAATTACAGCTTGTCCAAATCTCCCTCACAACGAATAGCATGCACTTGATTTCCATGTCTTCCTCATCAAAATTTTGCCACTCCTGTTCGCCCACTGATAGTTATATTCCCTATCGCATTGCAATTTTTTAGCTTTATGCCTATTAGGAGCTAATGATTAATTTACAGAGTGAAGCGTAATTCGCGCACTCGGGCGTCGCAGCGCGACTCCTCGCATGCCAACAATAAAAAAATGTCTCTTACAAAATTTCGTCTTGCGAGTATATCCGGCAGAAAAACGACGTTGATGAGTAGCAATCTGGCAACACTGTAACCACATGTAGGGTAACTACCTCTGTCACCAGAAGTTAGTCGTACTGTACAGTCGGTACAGTGGGTAGAGTTTTGGGTTAGCATGCAGGAGGTCGAGTGGTCGATCCTGGGTTGAGGCGTATGTTTTTTTATTTCGTAAATGTAGTCCAGGTGGTATGGTATCTGGCATCTTAATCGTCAACAGCGATTGCAGTGGGTCCTCTAGAAACCATTTGCCCTTACGTACTACGATCCTAGAAATGGACGAACAATCGTTTTCATTGGTCAGCTTTGAAAGGCGCCCTTTCCACGTCGTGGGCGTGAATTTATTCGTACCACTTCATCTACTAGATGTGAAACCTGTTTTCTTTGTACCATTCTTTGTACCCTCCTCCAATGGTCCCATAGATTAGTACCAACTATTATTCTTGCCTCGTTCAGGTCCATTACATTTCGTTAGGGCCTTACATTACGTTGTTTTAGCGTTACAGAATGTGGTAAATGTAGGATACATGTGACCTCAGAAACGGTGTCTTACTGTATTACAGTAGGTAATGTCAGATGGAGTGCTGCCTCTGTGGTGTAGTGGTTAGCGTGATTAGCTGCCACCCCCGGAGGCCCGGATTCGATTCCCGGCTGTGTCACGAAATTTGAAAAGTGGTACGAGGGCTGGAAGGGGGTCCACTCAGCCTCGGGAGGTCAACTGAGTAGAGGTGGGTTCGATTCCCACCTCAGCCATCCTGGAAGTGGTTTTCCGTGGTTTCCCACTTCTCCTCCAGGCGAATGCCGGGATGGTACCTAACTTAAGACCACGGCCGCTTCGTTCCCTCTTCCTTGCCTATCCCTTCCAATCTTCCCATCCCTCCACAAGGCCCCTGTTCAGCATAGCAGGTGAGGCCGCCTGGGCGAAGTACTGGTCATTCTCCCCAGTTGTATCCCCCGACCAAGAGTCTGAAGCTCCAGGACACTGCCCTTGAGGCGGTAGAGGTGGGATCCCTCGCTGAGTCTGAGGGAAAAACCAAACCTGGAGGGTAAACAGATGATGATGATGATGATGATGATGATGAATGTCAGATGGAAATTAGCAAATAAAAAATGCGCCTCAGCCCAGGATCGAACCATCGACCTCCTGCATGCCAACCAAAAACTCTACCCACTGCACCAACTGTACAGTACGAGTAACTTCTGCTTACAGAGGTAGTTACCCTACATGTGGTTACAGTGTTGCCAGATTGCTACTCTTCAACGTCGGTTTTCTGCCGGATATACTCGCAAGACGAAATTTTGTAAGAGACATTTTTTTATTGCTGGCATGTGAGGAGTCGCGCTGCGACGCCCGAGTGCGCGAATTACGCTTCACCCTGTATATAGGACTGGGGACGGAAAGACCAAGATGAATTGTGAACAAATTCCTTTTGATCTTAAGTCTTTCTAAGATCTGTTCCTTGTAACATCTAACAAATTTCACAATAATGCCACGAGTTGGACGATTATTAACTTTTTCCAGCCTATGACACGCATCAATCATAACATCTTTTATTTCTACATCTAGCACCTTGGCAACACTGATGACCGTCTGACATTTTCATTTAGTACTTCCGGAACACTGCACATTTCGTGTGTTAATTGCTAGAATATTGCTCGTCATCACACTTGATTTTAAGTTCACTGAATGGTTTTGCAAGCTGATTGTTTTCAGATAATAAGTTATCAATAACATTTTGTTGTCTATTAATTATTGCCTGCTGATTATCTAGAATTCGTTCGTGCTCGTCCAGCCTTTCATGAGACACATCAATAGATTTGCCTAACTGTCTTTCTATTTCACTAGTTGTTTTTTTTTTCTTCCATGTAGCCATGTCTTCAGTTACAGTATATATATATGTCCTCAACTGATGGTGCTGACGCAAGTGACTGCGCTTCTTCTTGCATGCTCCTATGCTGCTGTAAGTTGCACTGGTCACACCTCCATGTCTGACCCTGGGACTTCAAAAATTCTACATCTTGATCATTAAGGTTCACACACTTACTGTGAAACCAACTGCTATCCATGGGTTAAAGAATATTGTTTTCAAATTGTATCAGTCTATTACACTTGCGTCAATGTCATAGTACAGCAGGAGTGGATGAAATTAAGAAGTATAATAAGATAGAGTTGAAAAAGTTTCTTGAGTAATGTGATTAACCTAGGATTAGGTGGCATACTACTTACTTTATTCAACTTTTTGAGATACATTATAAGTCTGCTATACCGAGAATTCCATTGTAACGACAGATGTTTTCTGTTCCTTAAAAATTCCTATATTAACCCATTAGTACATAAAGTGAATTTTTTTGTTTTATATCAATTTATCTACACATTTCCACTCTTAATAATTGCAGAAACACCTTCCAACAATCAGAAAGTTCATACAAGTGATAGTTTTATTTACACAGGCCATCCGATATGTCGGACGCTATGCTCTCAGGTCAGTACAACAACACTAGTTACTTAGCATTATATTGTACAATAATGTTGCAAGCTAGGTAGTGTTAGAGAGTTAGATATCTTATCCAATTTACACTGTAAACTAGATCTACATTTTTCACGAGGACTTATCACAATACTGTATACGCTATTTATGGTTATGTATTTACTGATTATGATATCCACAGAAGCATTTCAGGTGAAGTCCAAACTGGTCAAGCTAATCTACTCTTCGGATGCCACTATAGGACTTGAAAGCTTTCTTTGCGGTACAGACACTTTGCATAATTTTTTACGCTGGAGCACCTTGATGTACCGCTTATCTCTATCTGTTTGTAGTTCGTACAAGCAGTGACAACAATTGTCATTCCAGTGCACCAGCAACGCACCATCAAAACTCCTGCAGTCATATGACCCCCTTTTTCTTTTTCCTGTCCACCTTTCTTTGAAAGGGGCAATTCTCTGTCTGGATTTCTTGGAATGTCCCTGTTGCACTTATTCCCTTTGAAGCCAGATGTCTTATCAATTTCAAGAATGTAAAGTAGTTGTCAAAGATTATTGTATGCCCCATGTTTTATTCAGTTCCACCTGCATCAATAAGAGGTGGGACTACACTTCCTCCAAGTCCAAATTATTTCAGCCATTCATTTTACATTGCTGTATACACTTGGAAAGGTATAAAGGTATCCTAGAGCCACTGGCAAAGAAAGAAGTCTAGCAGAATTTCACAATTTTGCGCATCATCTGATGGCGGGGCGAAGAAAGGAAAAAAAGTCAGTCACCAAATGAGATGTAGGCTGTGATCTTGTCCACTTTGGAGTTGCTTCATGTGTGTTACAATTTGACCTACTAATGCTTTGCACAGTTTTCTGGTTTTTCAGTTCCATCTGTAAACTTTTAGTAATATTTTGACTACCATTGGACCTATCCTTCCCTTTTTCATATTTTTGAAGCAATTTGCCCTTCACATGTACTCAGAAGTAGGTTGCTACCAACATAAATTAGACAACCCTCATACTCATCTATCATTATCATCAACCGTTTTACACCCGTCATAAGGTTTGATGTGCTGCTCCTCTCCAAATGTCAGTTCTTCCTCCAAAACTTCCAGTATTTCACTCACCATCAAACTAGTAAGGAGGGAATGAAAATGTGTGAGACAGTAGGACTTCCTATGCAGAGCGCCCGATTTTCAGGATAGCTATACTTACAAGCCTCTGTCAAGTCAATAAGACATAATTGACATCCTTGTGTGTCAGTAGATTCATAGGAGTGTCAACAATATGGTCCACACCAAAGTTTGCAATTATTGGAAATATTTATTAATTCATAAATAAAAATCTCGACTGTTGCACAAAACTCTGTACTATCTTGCTGCCATGCTCGCAATAAGTGTGATTCAACAATTAATGATAAGGGTAAAGAATGATGTATTCTTGGTTCTTGTTAGCTACAGCCTTTCTGAAGCACAAGAAAGTATCTCGGGCTTAAAACCATGCATGAATATCACGCAATTTTATTTTTTATGACGTCCGATTTTTCGGACGCTATGCACTAATGGGTTAAAGTGTGTATTATCCTTCAGTTACAATGAGAATCCTATCACTGATACATCTGTTATTACGAGCGATTATGCATGGGTTATTTTTCCATTATAGATATTTATGCACTCCAGCGATTATATTGAATGCGAACGATCATCTTAGGTATAGTTTTCGTGCTATGTACACTAGCGAGCGCTCTTGTTGATATTTAAACTCAAAAGGATGTCGGAGTCTATTAATAATACTCGTTGACTGGTGTTCTGTAAACACAATTTGAAAATTAAAGAGAATATGCTTCTGTAATAAATGCGTAAATAACGTGGCTGATAGCAGTAGTTAACTCTTTAGAAATAGAGGCTGAAGTAAACGATCGATTAATTTAATGTTATGTACTGAAATTAAGAATGTTATATACCTCAAAATACGGCGCAGGGTGGAAGACTCTTTTTAGAGGTTAGTTTATTCAGTAAAACCTCGTTCGTATGTTTCTGCAGGGGACAAGGAAAGATAATGTGTTAAGCAAGAAAATGTACTATTTAAAACACAAAACAGAACTACCCAACATGAAAATGTAATCGCTTGGTTTTTTTTTTTTTTCTGGGGTGCCTGTATTTTATGCTGTGTTTGTACGAGTACTGTGAAAGATATAGGCTATCTACCATTTCTAAAGATGAGAATATTAAAAGACGTGGAAAAAGAGAACGAATACAAAAATATTTTCCGCTGGGGGCTTATTAAATACCGGTAACAACAGTGTATTAAAAGGTGTGTAAAACACCCAACAGCCAATATTAAAACGTTTGCAGTGGGGTCCATAAAAGTATCAGGACATTATTTGCAAATCACTCTTTCTAAAACAAATGTCAGTTGAAGCCTTATATTTTGGACCAGTACGTTATTAAATATTGTTTTCTGATCACACTCTTTGATCATTAATTATTTGAAGGTTAAACTCGACCATGTGCGAGAGGATTACTTTGACAGTCATCTCAAATGCGACAACTTTTCGATCAATTTGATCAACTTGAGTCAAAACTCGAAGGTGCAAGTTTCAACACACGTGCCACCATTGAAAGATGTAGATGCCTGTTCACTTCCTGGATTTTAATTTTGTCTTCATTAGTGAGCGATATCACAACTTCTTCAGTATTCATAACTGGTCTACACAATAATATGACCATGCTAGTCAGCTTCACACGATTATGTTCGTAATCTGTAGGTAGGCTGTCACACGACAAATATTTGGTACCCTTCACTGTATAACTCAACACAATAAATTTCTAACTTCTGACTGGAATTTGACATACAAGCACAAAGAGGCTTTCTGGGTTATTCAGCAATATCAGTGAGAACCGGAGAACAAAACAGAACTTTTGTGAGGCTAATGGCTTGCTTCCCAAAGGTGTAATTTACCCTGTAAAAATCAGAACTTCAAGGCCATTACTAGTTTTCGCACAACTTTCTCCAACAGGCGTCCTATGGCAAAGACTCTAATCTGTGTTGGAAATCACGTTCCTTTCACAAGAGATGACAAAGAATGTTTTCAGGGTTAGGAAATATGTGAAAGTACAAAGCGGTAATAGTCAAAATTTGTGACTCGATAAGTGAGGCATTTTTATATATATTTAATATGACGTGAATTGGTACTTCGAATTTACGACATTCTAAGCGAGAAATAGTCTTTATGAGGAAATCCCTAATGAGATATCACTATTTTCTCACGTGTGGTTAAATATGGAAAGACTATTCCCATGTAAATTTACAGCAAAAAGGTAATCATTACTTTACTGGCGCTTGAAATTGTTTTCATTATGCATATAAGGTTAGGTTAGATGACCCGGTTTGAATAAGTAAACCAAAATGTTTGTCACAGACCCCACTGGAGTGATACTAGTCCAAATTTTCAGAAAGAAATTGAGCATATGGGTTCATGTTTCTCAGAATTAGAAGATAACTAACCGGTAAGCGAAAACGCAAGTTTTGAACAAACTGATTGCTGTTTCATACCGATTTTAATGTGTGTTATGTTTTCCCTGACTTTAACAAAAAATCGGATGTAACAATCCATTATAGCGAGTAAATTTTTCACTGTTATGAATTCTCACTGTAACGGACTTCTACTGTATATTTTTGATCGGTATTCTAGAAATGTTGGAGGAGAATAAGATGGATGAAAATAAATTTGTTTGAGACCATGAGATGGATAGTCACTTAAGCTTATGTTTAGTTCAACTGGAGAAAGTGCATACTAAGGATGAGACAGGTTTTTGTCATGTTGATAGGTTATTATTAGTAGATTGTATCTGCTCTACTGGGACCTTGATGTGGTTATCGTGGTCACTTGCAGAACAGTGCTGATTTGGATTCCCTTTGACATTTTTTAAAATATTTTAGCTCGTGGATATACATTGGCAACACCAACATTGATGTCCCTCTTAGGTTTTAACCCATTTTAGGTCATTGGGTCATACAGTATACGACCCGTAGTGCTTGGATTTTATTTTTCTCGTATGCCATTTTTCTGCTTAACGATCACTCTTTAATACAAAAGGGACATTCCAGAATGGATATAAGTATTTTCAAGAAATGGTCCCAAGCATGTAGGCATTGGAAAGTGCTGTATAAAATCTGTTTTAAGATTCCAGGAAGAGTTTTGAAATTAATTCAGTTAGAATAAAATTCTATCATCGTTTATTATTCTTTTTGAATAGAGACGAATTATCAAAAAGGTATGTCTCAATGCTTTGGAAGTGATATTTAACACGTAGTTATATCGATAAACATCAAATTGAACGCTGAGGTTGAAAACTACCCATGCTGTAGATACTACACTCTCAATTATTTTTGGAATTCCTTTTTATTTGCAATAAATTACCGTTGAATGACAAACAAACAAAAAACATGTATTTTGCAATTATTTCTAACCTTGGCCAAAAATGGGTTACTTTTTACATGACAGTTGACTTGGCATTTATGTTTCATACGTCTGCAGCTGTCTGCAAAGTTGTCTTGCCTAATCCTTCTTGGTTGACTCAAGCATTATGTACATGCACTTGTGTACATTATGGTACCTTCAGTGCAAGAGTATTATGTAGGTGGCAGTATTCAGTTACTGCTGAACCAGTTGCCTTCAGTAGATTTGAGACAGAAAGAAATTGACCTCATTTTATTAGTTTTTTTAATGCTGACTCAAATCTCATTTAGACAGAGACAAACCTGGTTTTGGCAATTAAACAGCATAATCCACTGCCAGCAACAAGGAATACTACTACTCTTGTGCTCTTTTCACATAAAACCATTGATACACAATTTGGGTTACTGGCCTTTCTACTGAGGAACAAAAAATTGGGCCTTTTGTGGGCCATCTTGAATAAAATGTAAGGATAATATGCTCAAAAAAATGTATAAAGTAATCAGTACAAGGGTCTCAAAGTCGGAACATCTTGTGCTTACTGCTTTAACTTGCTACGCTACTATGACCAGTGACAAGCTAGCTTTTGCAGGAATTTTATTACTAAGTTATTGACAAGGATTTCAGTGTTATGTTGTGAAACAAATAAGTTCATTGTGTGTTGAATTTATGTCCAAGTGCAAAGCAAGAAGTATGAATCTCAACATAATTCAATATTGGAGCTTATTTATTACCATTTTGATGATGACTATAAATAGAAACCAGTAGCCTTCACAATTTGTATCCATAGATGTACAGTTGACTGACAACTGTAATGTTCCTTGTCCACCAAAAAACATTCAGCATTTCATTCTCCAGAAATACAAAAATTTCAAAATGAAATACTGTATATCCATCACGAGAATTTTAAAGTAATGAATACGTACGTCTGTGTTTGTGATTATAGGGCCTGCTTCCCGAGATGTGGCAGTGTTGGAGAAAATGATGGAGACTGGGATGAACATCGCTCGTCTGAATTTCTCACATGGCTCTCATGAATATCATGCAGAAACCATCAAGAATATTCGGCAAGCTGTGGAAAATCATAGCAAGAAACTAGGCATGGTGTATCCATTGGCAATTGCTTTGGATACTAAGGGTCCTGAAATCAGAACTGGTCTTCTTGAAGGGGTAAGGAGAAACATTCATTAAAAGTAGGAAGATATTTATCTCTACCTGTGAATAGTGTTTAGGATTCTGCTCTTTTTTGATGATATATAATTTAAGGAAGCAGATGGTGAGCTACAACGTAAATGCAGTTGATAGCACAAACTTACCTTCTAGTTTTTGGATCAAATTTCCCTGTCCAAACTAATAACAAAACAGGTCTTCATGGATTCAAAGATTGTTTTATTTCAGTGTTTTAAAGACTCCAAACCTATCGCATACAGTACTCTGTTATAAGTTAGAACATCCAGTAGTTAATCTTTACGACATAGAAAGAACTTATACCATCTTACTATGCTCTTAATCAGTATCCACAAGTAACGAAAGTCTGTTTCTCCAATCTCATGATTATGAGAAACAGACTTTTTTCTCTTCTAGTTGTTTTACATCGTACCGACACAGATAGGTCTTATGGCAACTATACGGGAGAAACAAACTTGTTTCCATGTTCTGTATTATCACTGCATTCTGTTTCACCTGGGTTGTGGCAAAGATGGTTCTTTTCCACTCCTTGTCCATCAGTGTTCCTATCCAGGAACCCATTCCTTGTGCTGTTATTAACGAAATTGATACAATGTAATCTGGGTCTTCCTTGAACACTTTCCTTTCATTTCTTCCTACATACATACACACATACATTATCATTATAGACTGTTATGCCTTTGTATTCAGTCTGCAAGCCTACGTGAATTTACTAAACGTCGCCACAATCCTCGATTTGCAACTAGTGCTGTGGCCTCATTTTGTTCTATACCTCTTATCTTTAAATTGTTAGAAACTGAGTCTAACCATCGTCGTCTTGGTCTCTCTCTACTTCTCTTACCCTCCATAAGAGTCCATTATTCTCCTAGGTAACCTATCCTCCTCCATTCGCCTCACATGACCCCACCACCGAAGCCGGTTTATGCGTACAGCTTCATCCATAGAGTTCATTCTTAAATTAGGCTTTATCTCCTCATTCCGAGTACCTTCCTGCCATTGTTCCCACCTGTTTGTACCAGCAATCGTTCTCACTACTTTAATGTCTGTTACTTCTAACTTATGAATAAGATATCCTGAGTCCACCCAGCTTTCACTCCCGTAAAGCAAAGTTGGTCTGAAAACAGACCGATGTAAAGATAGTTTCGTCTGGGAGCTGACTTCCTTCTTACAGAATACTGTTGATTGCAGCTGCGAGCTCACTGCATTAGCTTTACTACACCTTGATTCAATCTCACTATATTACCACCCTGGGAGAACACACAACCTAAATACTTGAAATTATTGACCTGTTCTAGCTTTGTATCACCAATCTGATATTCAATTCTGTTGAATTTCTTACCTACTGACACAGTTTAGTCTTCAAAAGGCTAATTTTCATACCATACTCATTCTACCCATTTTCAAGTTCCAAGATATTAGACTGCAGGCTTTCGGCGTAATCTGCCATTAAGACCAAGTAGTCAGCATAGGCCAGACTGCTTACTACATTTCCACCTAACTGAATCCCTCCCTGCCATTTTATACCTTTCAGCAGATGATCCATGTAAACTACAAACTCAAAAGTGAAAAATCACAGCCTTGTCTAACCCCTGTAAGTACCCTGAACCAAGAACTGGTCCTACCATCAATTCTCACTGAAGCCCAGTTGTCAAGATAAATTCCTTTGATTGATTTTAATAATCTACATTTAATTCCATAGTCCCCCAGTATGGCGAACATCTTTTCCCTCGGTACCCTGCCATATGCTTTCTCTAGATCTACAAAACAGAAACACAACTGCCTATTCCTCTCGTATTATTTTTCTTTACCTGGCACATACTGAAAATCTGATCCTGACAGTCCCTCTGTGGTCTGAAACCACACTGGTTTTTATCCAACTTCCTCTCAACTACTGATCGCACCCTCCCTTCCAAGATGCCAGTGAATACTTTGCCAAGTACACTAATCAATGAGATACCTTGATAGTTGCAATCCTTCCTGTTCCCTTGCTTATAGGTAAATGCAATTACTGCTTTTGTCCAATCTGAAGGTACCTTACCAACACTCCATGCTAATCTTACTACTCTATGAAGCCATTTCATCCCTGCCTTCCCACTATACTTCACCATTTCAGGTCTAATTTCATCTATTCCTGCTGCTTTATGACAATGGAGTTTATTTACCATCCTTTCCACTTCCTGTAGCATAATTTCACCAACATAATTTTTCCTCCTCCCCATGAGTTTGGCTGTTTGCAGCACCACCAGGAAGATTTCCTTTTACGTTGAGAAGATGTTCAAAATATTCCTTCCACCTCTCCGTTGAGAAGATGTTCAAAATATTCTTTCCACCTCTCCAGTGATTCCCTGGATCTATTATGAGTTCACCTGAATTACTCAAAACACTGTTCATTTTCTTTTTCTCTCCCTTCCTAAGATTCTTTATTACTGTCCAGAAAGGTTTCCCTGCTGCTTGACCTAGCCTTTCCAGGTTATTACTAAAATCTTCCCACAACTTTTTTTTGGATTCAACAACTATTTGTTTCGCTCTGTTTCTTTCATCTACATACAAATCCCTGCCTGCCTCGGCCCTTGTTTGGAGCCATTTCTGATAAGCCTTCTTTTTACGTTTACAAGCTGCTCTCACTTCATCATTCCACCAAGATGTTTCCCTTTTCCCATATTTACACACAGTTGTTCCTAGGCATTCCCTTGCTGTTTCTACTACAGCATCGCTGTATGCCACCCATTCTCTTTCTATATCCTTAACCTGCTTACTGTCTGCTGCTCGAAACTTCTCACTAATCATATCCATGTACTTCTGTCTAATTTCCTCGTCCTGGAGATTTTCTACCCTTATTCGTTTGCAGACAGATTTCACTTTCTCTACCCTAGGCCTAGAGATACTTAGTTCAGTACAGATCAGATAGTGGTCTGTGTCATCGAAAAATCCCCAGAAAACTCGTACATTCTTAACAGATTTCCTGAATTCGAAGTCTGTTAAGATATAGTCTATTATGGATCTGGTACCCCAAGCCTCCCATGTGTGGCGGTGAACAGCTTTATGCTTGAAGAAGCACTAGCACAGAAGTGCAGCAAACGTTTCCCATTCCTGTTAGCTTCCATATCTTCCCCACATTTACCAATCACCCTTTCGTATCCTTCAGTTCTATTTCCAACTCTCGCATTGAAATCGCCCATTAGCACTATTCTATCCTTGCTATTGACCCGGACCACGATGCCACTCAATGCTTCATAAAACTTGTCAACTTCATCCTCATCTGCACCCTCACATGGTGAATACACTGAGACAATTCTCGTCCTAATTCTTCTAACTGCCAAATCTACCCACATCATTCGCTCATTTACGTGCCTAACAGAAACTATGTTGCGTGTAATAATATTACTGATAAACAGCCCTACTCCACACTCTGCCCTTCCATTTCTAACACCCGTCAAGTACACTTTATAATCTCCTATCTCTTCCTCGCTATCTCCCCTTACCCGAATATCACTTATTCCTAGCACGTCTTTTCTTTCTTCATTCATTTAATTTGTCCTAGCATGTCAGTATATTTTTAACTGCAGTGAAACCTCATTAGTGCATTTCTTATTAACACTTTTTCCCCAATTCTCATCGTATTAAATCTAATAAAAATACCTCACTTATCACATCACAAACTTTTGCTATTACTGCTTAGTACGATCGCATTTTCCCTAGCCCTGAAAATGTTGCTGTATTTGCCATCCCTTGTGAAAGAAACGCGATTTCCGACTCGGGTAAGAGCCGTCGCCACAGTTGCTTGATTACAGGAAAAGGACTTCCTGAACTTCATCGGATAAGTTGCACTTTTGGAGAGCAAGCTGTTAGCCTCAGGAATGTTCAGTTTTTCTTGCCGGTTAGTTGTGAGATTGCTGAACAACAGTTAGCCTGTTTGTGCTTGTATTTCGCATTCCATTTAGAAGTTAGAACTTTGTGTTGAGTGGTACAGTGAAGTGTAGCAAATATTTGTCGCATGATACGGTAGCCTGTATCTGTATTAGAAACGTAATCCTGTGAAATTGACTAGTGTGGTGTATATTTGTCTT
Organism: Anabrus simplex; assembly: GCF_040414725.1. Classification (NCBI taxonomy): domain Eukaryota; kingdom Metazoa; phylum Arthropoda; class Insecta; order Orthoptera; family Tettigoniidae; genus Anabrus; species Anabrus simplex. The sequence continues at coordinate 220,740,313 of NC_090265.1, forward strand.
GTGATAGCCTAGCTAAGGATACGGACAATGTCGTGAAATTCCTTAATAATGAAGACAAAATTAAAATTTGTCGGATTGTGGACTGGCATAAGCGCGCAGAGGTTGCGGATCTGTGAAGTTGGTCAAAGTTTCGTTTGATTCAAAATGATGGCCAAAGTCATTCCTGGCAGTTGCACAAGGACGAGTGTAAACTCCAGTTCATTTTCTAAGAGGGTGACCAGAAAATGTTTAATAACCAACTGCTCCAAAATAAAAGCTTCCACTAACATTTGTTTTAGAAAGGTTTTAGAAAGAGTGTGATCTGCAATAATACTTAAGATATTTTTGTTGATCCCTGTGCACATGTTTTCATTCGTTGTCTGGTGTGTGGGTTTTTTTTTTTAACACCTTTCAGTGTCCTTTTTATTTTATAATCCTCACCGGAAAAGATTTTCGTATTTGTTCTCTTGTGTTTTTCACACCTTTTAATACTTTCCTCTCATCTTTAGAAATGGTAGGTAGGCGTACAGTTTTCACTGTACCCATGGATATACAACATAAAATGACATCATGTCAGAAAAATTGTCTCTAGTGTTTCTGTATCCCTGTTGGACAGTTTTTATTCATATATTAGTATGTGTTCTCTCTTAACACCTTTTTCCTTGTCCCCTGCAGAAACGTGTAAACGAAGTATCACTGTATTTAAGATCTTGAGCAATTAATGGTAGTGGTGGTGATAGTTATTCTCCATTGTATATATTTGTATGTTTTAATTATCCTCATGGGTTTTTTAATTTATATTTTGCCTTCAGTTATTTCATTGTATTGCATATTGATCAAAACAGCTTATTTGTACAATACATTACCTATGTATAGTGTTACAGGTTATATAACATCAATCAACTGTTTTAGGGTGGTTCTGCTGAAATTGAACTAAAGAAAGGAGATCAGATCAAGTTAACCACTGATCCAGCATACAATGAGAGGGGCACTGCTCAGACTATTTATGTGGACTATGTGAATATTACAAAAGTTGTCAAACCTGGAAACAGAGTGTTCGTGGATGATGGTTTGATTTCACTCGTTGTTAATGTTATTGGTAAGTTTACACATTCAGGAACATATTTTATATGTGTAACCTAATTTACTATTATTCGCACACTTTTTAGTGATAAGATTTTTGTGCTGGGTTGAGGAGTAAGGAGGGAGCACTGCCGGTTTCAGTAATACCAACTTAATGGAAGTGAAATCTGAATTGAATCGATAATATGATCGATCGATATGAATTTTCTAAACCTTTATCTTACGCCAACAACTGACACACACACACACACACACACAATATATATAATATTATATAACATTTCTCGATGCGAAACTTGTTCCTAGCATGAATTCTATAGTTTGGCTTTGCTGTGTAAACAACAGTAAGAGTACATAAAGTTTACGCCAAATGTCACACAGCGATCATAAGCGATTCTTAGTTTGTGTTTCAAAGGTTACCAATACGAATCTCGAAGATAACCGAGGTCAACCGATTCAGCACTAGCGTGTCCATCTATCACTAAAAAGTGCGTCTACAATACTTTACCTATTACTAATCTCCTTTTATCCATCGTCATCCGAAATCCTTATAAATGCATTTATCTGGCCGTAATCCCTACTAATTATCTGGTCACCGAACACATTTCTAATTGTACCCATAGAATTATGTGCCCTTGTAGGCTGTAGCACAGTCTTGCTGAAAATAGGCTTAGTCTCTCGCTTCATCATTTAACATGTTAAAGAAGGGATGCAAAAGAGTGTCCAGGTATCATTCAGGGTTTGTTCATAAAAAAATATGGGTCCAGTTATTCATCGTCCACTAACTCGGTGGTCCTCAAAATGGGGGGCACAGAAAGTAATAAAGGCTGTGATTGAAATACAGTATTTACGCGAATAATCCCCGCACCCTAACTTTAGGAAGGCTGATTTTGAAGGGAAAAAAATGCCATTGACGCAAATAAAACCTGCACCCGAATTTCGTGCCTCAATTTAAAAAAATATGCGGGTATTATTCGCGTAAATACGGTGTTATATTTCATATTCTATTACAAACATTGCCTCAGATTCTCATATCCATGAACGTAGGCAGAAAGTTCTCCCTCAGCCATTCAAAACTAATAAACTCGTTCTTTGACTGTCTTATTTCACAAGAACTGACCAGTAGATCCTGCCAGCAGGAAGTCCGAGAAAAGGTGCAAGTAACATTTTCCACACAGCATCCTTCCACCGCCATCCACAGAGGTAACTCCTTACCAAACTGTTAACAATCACTAATGACAGTAAGCTACTTGACAATGTGACCATCACTTTCCTGTAACGCTACAAGAATAGATTCTTCTATTTCCACCATTGTCGGCTCATTTTCAGCCAGGCCTTTACAGTCATTTCAAAGACTGATTGAACAGATGAATTCTAGTGCGCGTTCAGTGGAAGTAGTTAGCCCGATTTACAGTTAACTGATTCAAGTATCGCCATACCCATGGATTAGTGTTGTTACGACCGCTCTACTACATCTTACCTTCTGTCGCATTCTACCGTCCATCTGCTTGCTCGCCCAGCTGTTCACTGACTGGCCTGTTCTCCGGCACTGTTGCTGCTCCCTCGTTGCGACGTCACACCTACGTATTTTTCATCGAGTAACTTCTCGAACCTCTTCACCACGTATATAAGCAAGCTATTCCTTAGTTTCCCCGGTCAGACATTGAGTTGGAAAACAACACGAGTGGAGAGAGCGGAACTGTTCGCTAGCGGCTGGCCCATTGCGACGTTTTACCTACTTTTAATTTATGAATAGCTGCATTGTTTATCAACAGTCTGGGTGAGCAAAATGTTACAACTTTTTATATCTTTCGTGGTTTATATCAAGATTTGAACTTTGGATGTTAAATTATTTGGTGGCTTCATGGTCTCCATTCTGAGTCCTTCAGACTGATACCTTTATCTATCTCATACACCAAAATAAACTGTGCTTGGACAAGTGATAGAAGTGTTGCCACATCCTGGACTTTTTCTACAGGCCCGAGTGGTCGTTTACATTGCCAACGTGATAGCGTTTAAGCAGCCTGGAAGGATTCCCCCCCCCCCTCCTTTTCCTCTTTTCTTCCCTTCTCACTCAGTTTTCTTTTTCTTTCCCTTTTTTCTTTTCTGGTATTGAGTGGTAAAAATTTTGCCTCCCGACGTGCTTTAATTCTCTTGCCCTCTTTTGGGTTTCAAATGAAGATTGTAAGGGTGGCCTTAAATCATTATTTTCAGATATACTAATGTATCCCCCCCCTTTAATTCTTAACCAATGTGGGTTTTTTTTCGGTAGTAGTAAATTTAAAAAGGTGCTAATTCTGGTTTTTTTTCTGTCGAACTCTGGTCTTGGGCTTTTCTTGAAAATCATAATCATTATTCCCAAGAATTCTTAATTATTATTCATATTGATTGTATTTTGGTTGTCAAACGGGCTGAGCCCTTGCTAAATGTTTGTAATTCCCATTCTTTGTTTGTTATACACTGCCTATTCTAGTCATTTGAAGTTTAAATACAATTTGTTTTAAATCAATTCGCTTTTCTTACATTTGGTTCGTTGTACGTTCTCTCTCACTCTTTACCCTTTCCTTCTCTTTTTTTTTTTTTTTTTTTTTTTTTTGAACATTGTACTTACCACGGACAGCCCTCTCGGTTAGCTCGCCGTGGCGTCCACTGGCTCTGCTGATTGATGAATAATAAGTCTGATATACTAGGTTTGACCCAACGAGGCATCAAGCGCATGCCTTTCCGTGGTCCGACAAGTCACCACCAGTGAAATAACATTTGCTTGCTTCTAGCGTTATGGTGTCCTAATGATTACCGTTTGACGATCTTTGATGTTGTGGGTCGACCATCCTATCATTATCTATGCCAAGATTTTCGTCCTTTTAGCCATTTGTATGAACATAATATTTATTAGCACCCCACATTGACAAATACGCCACAGTGTCTTGATTAGCAGTGGTACAAAAGAGATCCCACGGAAGTGATTGATCGAGTGCTTGTCCTTCGAAAATATTCAATCCTAATAAGGAATAAGATTCGAATTGAAGTACATTAGGGCCGTAGCCAGCGGAGGTACTGGGGGTTAGAACCACCCCGCCCCCCCTGTAATTTTTACAAACGAATAATAAACTAAATAAACATTCAGACACATAATTGTAGAACCAACAGATCTGTAATTCACTTGTATCAGTGTCCTTATAATAAGTTATTCATGCACCTCCATTGCGTTCTACCATTATTTTGTAACTATAAATCCCCCCCACCCAATCAGCCGATCCTGGCTACGCTACTGAACAACATTCTTCCACATTTACTTCTGCTCCCACCAGCAACATTAATTGTACACCAAAAACCAGTGCATAAATATCAAAACGATTATCTGAAATTAGGCTTTACCAGCATTCTTTTGAATAACCAATGCGTCCATGATTTGGAGATTTTAGCAGACAGCTCGAAGCTTGTGAAACTTCAGACATTTGCAGACAAAACACCCAGACCATGTAAATAAGCCCATAGAATTTTCTAAGCATCATGAGCAACAACTAAAACGAAATGTCAGATTCCTTGAAAAGTAGGTAATAGTTACTAGCTAAGAGCATCCTTAGAGGTAGGCCTGCCCTGTTTTAATTGCAAAATCCAAATCACCACATCATTGGTGAGGAATTACTTCTCCCGTGAAAATGTGCGCAATCATGCCTGAAGAAAAGTTCTGTGTGTTTGAAGTCAATACCGCTCTCAGATGATACAGTGGCTAGTCATATTCATATAATAGCCTCTGACTTAAAAGATCAATTGTTGTCATATAGTCATGACAGGCCAAAATTTGCCCAGCAACTTGATGACTGTATTGATATCGTAAATAGTACCTAGCTTCTTGTTTGTGTGCGCTACTGTCATGAAAATGAAATGCACAAGGACTTTCTATTTCCTATTGGACAGCATTCCTACAATCAGAGCTCTGTTTCTGGATGAAAAATGGTGTCTAATACTGTGCTACTTGGCTGACATATTGAGAAACTGAATGATCTTAATGTATCACTTTACGAACAAAATAGTAATGCAGTAGAAGTCCACTATAGCGAGTACGGCATATAACAAGAACCCCATTATAACGTCAGTTTTTATCTGTCCCTTCAAAATTCCTATATTAAACTGTGTATTATCCTTCGGTTACAGCGAGAGCCCTATCACTGACACATCCATTATTACGAGCAATTAAGCATGCGCGATTTTTTCTGTTACCAATATTTATGTACCTTATGCCCTGCCATTATATTGCTTGCGATCGATCGTTTTCAGTATAGTTTCCTCGCTATGTCCACTGGCGAGCTCTCATCGACATTCAAAGGTGATAGAAATAATAACAGTAAGTTATTTATTAGACCACCTAATCAATAACCTACTGTTATTATTTCTATCAAATATCATCAATACTGACCAAAAATGATATTTATTACATGTAATTCAAAGATGATGTCAGAGTCCATTAACCCCTCAGCGCCGACCTCTATACGTCGTATAGACCCTCTTTTCTTCCGTAGCCGCCGACCTCTATACGTGGTATAGACCCATACATGGTTTCGCATTTACGTCTATAGCGTGAAGAGTTTTCGAGTTATGGATATGCAAATTGCTTTGTTTCCAAGAAGACACTTTCGGGTTTATCAGTGTTGTAAATAAGAATTGAAAATCGTTAAAATGAAGTTGTTTTTGCAACGATAAGTATTTGTCAAGTAAGTCTGAACACTGATCTCTGCTTTTTTTTTTTTTTTTTTTTTTTAAGTCTGTTTGCTTCATTCTTTCCTACAGAATAAAATAAAGAAGTGATATTCTGAGAAGTTTGTCTTTTCGTGTGATGTTCTTTGCTCTAATTTTACGTTAAGATTGCGGTTTATTTATTATGTTTGTCTTTATTTCTCAGCTTGTAATATTTTCGTAACTCTCCACGAGCGCACTGTGTAGGCATGAGTTAGTGCTGCTTTCTGTCATACGATACGAGAACCAGTTGTTCATGGTATGTATCTCGTTTTAAAGACGATGTCTGGACCTTTTATCTGAAATGTTTAAAGAATTGGTTTTTTTAGTCATAAATGTTATTCCTCTCATTCAGTTTCATCCTGCTCTTTTCGGTCTCGCTGAAGCTTCATCAGTCGGTGTGACGCCGCGTTCAATGGCTAGCTCCAAGCGTGGTTTGACTGACAGTAACGTGCTTGAAGTTTTGTATGATTCAGATGAAAGTTTAGTCGGAAGTAGTAGTGACAGTATTACCAGCAGTGATAATGAAGTAGATGATGTGGCTGTAGCGGATGCAGTGGTAAATGATGAGAGTGACGATAAGGAGGAACCAGTACTTGGAAATTTCGTGTGGGAGGCTATGGATAATTATACAGGTCAGAAGGAAGTTTTCAAGAGTGAATTCTGATTCCTGAAATCTCTAATAATATTCAGACAAGTCACAGGGACAAGCATTGAGCAGTTATCTTATCGGGTTCAGCTGATGGAAGGTTTGTTTACAAAATATGCTCGCTCGGGCGGGGAACGAAATATTCAAGGCCGGAATTGTTCAAAACACAGCGAAAAGAAGACGTCGGTGTACTGCTTCCAGGAGTGTGACTTGTCTCTGTCACGAAGAGTGCTTCGAACTCTATCACATGAAACTAAATTACTAAAGAAATGTGAAACAATTACGTAATTATCTGCATATACATTGTTCTATCATACGGAATTTCAAATTTCGTGAATATCGGGCTACTCTTATACTTGTAGTAACGCTTGAAGTGAATCAATGCATTTCAGTCGCGCTTAGTTGAAATCTCATCCGGCCGCGGGGTAGGATGCTCTTTAAATGGCTGCGACGCTGAGGGGTTAAAAATACCCATTGACTGCTGTTCCATAAAGATAAAATGAAAATGAAAGAGGAGAATATGGTTTTGTAAATAAATGCATAAATAATGTCTGATAGCATTTGTTAACTCATTAAAAATAGATAAAAAATAGAGGCTGAAGTCAACAATTGCTTACTGTAATTTTAATGCTAATAAAATTACTGTAATTAAGTAAGAATGGAATACGCTTCAAGATATGGCAGAGTGCATCATTGATTTAAGAGGTTAGTTTATATTTTATCGCATCTGGTTAAATATCGGAAAGGCTGTTGTGTAAATTTATAGCAAGAAGGTTGCCATTTCTCTACTGGTGCTTGAAATATTTTCATGAGACATATAGAACACTTAGGTTAAGTGACGCTGTTTGGATAAGAAAACAAAATGCTATTGATCATCTTCGGTATGCGCGCAGCTGTGAGCTCGCATCCGGAAGATAGTGGGTTCGAACCCCACTGTCGGCAGCCCTGAAGATGGTTTTCCGTGGTTTCCCATTTTCACACCAGGCAAGTGCTGGGGCTGTACCTTAATTAAGGCTACAACCGCTTCCTTCCCATTCCTAGGCCTTCCCTGACCCATCGTTGCCATAAGACCTATCTGTGTCGGTGCGACGTAAAGCTGCTAGCATCTTTGGTGTGGTGTCGTTTTCTTGCTATGTGTACTTGCTAGCGCTCTTGTCAACATTTCAGGGCAATGTTGGTGTTGATTAGTAATACCAGTCAACTGCCGTTCCATACAGAAAATCATAAATGACGAGAACGTAATTTCAGTGTTCTCCCTAGGACCTTTGTAATGGGCTCAGCCATTTTCACTGACCGCCCAGCTAGCATAACCTAGATATCCGCTAGTTACATAATATTTCAAGTTGCTTTACGTCGCACTGACACAGATAGGTCTTATGGCAAAAATGGGATAGGAAAGTGTTTGGAGTGGGAAGAAAGCGGCCGTGGCCTTGATTAAGGTACAGCCTTTACCTGGTGTGAAAATGGGAAACCACGGAAACCATCTTCAGTGCTGCCGACAGTGTGGTTCGAACCCTCTATTTCGCGAATGCAAGCTCACAGCTGCGCGTTCCTAACTCACTCTGTTTACGTGATATTAATACACATTTCACTCATTGAAAACTTACAACCTGTTTTCCAGTCAGTAACCGGGTCAGGGATGGAATGAATGAAGTCCCATCTTGCGGCGAGGATAGGAATTGTGCCGGCTGGCTGCAGCCTGTCTCACTCCTCTGGGGCAATGATTAATGACTGACAAATGAAGTTCCGAGAGGAGACCTTTGCCTTTGTTTGAACAGGGCTCCCTGTAAGTTAGAAAACAATCCAAAGTAACACCCAAGTATTTCGGTGTGTAATTATGTTCTAGAACTTTGTCCTTCCACGTCACTTGCAGCTTCCTTGAGGCTTGTTTGTTATTCAGATGAAAAGCACATACTTGAGTTTTCGATGGGTTTGGTTTGAGATTATTGGTCTCATAGTAGTGAGACAAAATATCCAATGCTGAAGCGAGATTGTTTTCTACTCTTTCAAAGCATTCACTCTGAGCAGCCAAGGCCAGATCATCAGCGTATAGGAAGCTTTTAGTATGAGGTGGATGTGGCTGGTCGTTGGTGTGTGTATATATATATATATATATATATATATATATATATATTGAAAAGTAAGGGAGCTAGCACACTTCCTTGAGGAAGACCATTCTTTTGTGTTCTCCATCGACTTCGCTGACCCTGAAAGTCAACAAAGAATCGTTGGTTCTGTAAAAGGGCAGCAACAATTCTGGTAAGCTTGAAATCCTTTGTAAGGCTATACATTTTTTGTAACATGATTTGATGTTGTACAGTGTCATAGGCACAAGAAAGGTCTACAAACGCTACTCGTGTGATTTTTTGGGATTGAAAACCATCTTCTATATACTGTGTTAGGTTTACTACTTGTGCACGCTATAAGACCTATCTGTGTCGGTGCAACGTAAAGCCACTAACTACTTGTGCAGTACAGTTCATGCCTGGCCTAAAACCAGCTTGCTCTGGGATTAACAAAGGCTCCACAGATGGTGCAAGACGATTAAGAAGCATTCTTTCAAAGATCTTGTAGAAGTGACACAAAAGGGAGATCGGTCGAAAGTTCTTAGGGTCATTAGGGTCCTTGCCGGGTTTAAGGATAGCAACTACTCTGGCCTACCTCCAGATTTTTGGTATGTGACAGCGCTCCAGGCAGTTATTAAAGAGTTGGAGTATCCATTCTTTTGTAGCATTTCCAAAATGTTTAATTTGCTCTATAAGAATGTCGTCTAGACCAGGTGCTTTTCTGTTCTTACACATCTTGATGGCGTTTTCCAGCTCTCCAAAAAAAAAGATTTGGATATTTCACAAGTTTCATCTTCAATGTTCCTTACAAATTTTGGTGGTCTAGCTCTGCGTTTAACTTTGCCATTCAACAAGAGCTGATGGGTGATTTCATTTGGGGATACATTATAATGAACAGATGCCTTAGTGGGGTCATTATTCAAACGTTTTAGTAGTCTCCAGGTGTTCATGCTGCTCTGTGACATATCCAAGTCTAAGAAATATTAATGTTTATTTATTCCACCTATTCAATACATAAAAAGTGATTTTAAATTATAGGGACATGTTTTGCCCTTTATTTAAGGACATCTTCAGCCTAAATCTCACCAATCTGAAAGATAAAAAAATCAAGATCCTGATTGTTCTTATTTGTGGTTTGGTTTTAAAAAAAATTACAAATGAATTTGAGGATGATGTAGGAAATGAGAATTATAACATGTAATATCCAAGTCTTCCATCAAATTAATCCAATGTCCCCTTTTCAATTTACCAACAGTCTCTATCAGTTTATTGCCAGCCTGTATTGTTTTTTCACTAAAAGGATCCACTTCAAAAAGCGAAATGTACTTTTCCAGATCTTTTTCTTGCACAAGGATCTAAACCTTGTATGTACTGTGTTCTGCAGCCACTTGGGATTGACTTGCGTGAACATTTCTTGATAGCATCAGTGAACTTATATGATTCTGGACTTGGATCAGTGTTCAAGATCACTTCATCTAGACTCTTGGTGAAGTTATCCCAGTCAGCTTTCTGAAAATTCATCACAATAATAAACAGTGAAAACTGTCGTGTTGTGTTCATGTTCCTATCTTTCTGTATATTACTTGACTTACAAACAGTTAGTGACCGTACATTTAACAGCTTCAGAATAATCCCATAATTTGTAGACCATAGCTTTCAGCATTGATAGAGTAACAAATTAATTTGTTTACATGTACGTAAGATTCCATTTTTATTTTACTGGGTGATAGTTTCAGTTACAACTGTGTTTTTTAACAGCAGTAAAATATTCCATTCTAAAACATATAAAAGTCTCAGTTACAATAAAGATTCTGTATGATCATATTCTACAACAGAGCCTTTCTAATTACTGTGCTGGCAACAAACACAGAAACTAAATTGTTTCTATCAAAGAGTCTGTTTCTGATGACTACAGTATCTGTGGCAGAAAACTCTCTTGTGAAAACATGTATGGAAATATGTGGAGTCATTTATTTATATAATACAATTATTGTACTTTTTATCATGGTTTAGTTTTATTAATCTGGCCTTCATAATGAATCTCTTTTAGGGCCAAATTCAATAACATGTACTGTGGAAAATGGAGGTACTCTGGGAAGCAGGAAAGGTGTTAACTTGCCAGGTGTTCCTGTGGACTTGCCTGCTGTATCTGAGAAGGACAGATTAGATTTACAGTTTGGTGTTGAACAAGAAGTGGATATGGTATTTGCATCTTTCATTCGTAATGCTGATGCTCTCCGAGAAATTCGTGAAGTTATGGGTATGTACACTTTACTTCCATTTTTTACATTATTACATTGTTGATTTGTAATGGTTTTTAACAGGGTAGTTTGGTTCAAACCTCTTTGATCTGAACCAAATTTTATATCATGGTTTAAACCAGTTGCATTTATTAAACCTCTGTGTTTTTAAAATTTGTTATTCCTTCTATTTTTACTACTTTCCCATTCTGGAGCAACAATGGCTTTATGTAACTATTGTAACAGTTCACTGAATAGCTCTTGTCCATTGTTGGACCAGTATCTAGCCACTGTCAGTTGAACTAGTTAATTTCCTTGTTGCTTGTGTTGTGGTCTGATTTTGAACGAGTTCAGTAAGATGAGTGGTAAGGAAAAAACTTTGGCTCTCTTTCGATGAGGTATGAAATGATAGCAGAAAAGGCCATAGAGCTAAGTATAAGAAATGTGGATATGAATTGGAAGGAAAGTACAAAAAATGAAGATTCAGAGAAAAATGCAAAGAAGCCGACAGTAATGATGAAGGTACAATATTAATTTAACTTTGGTCTATTGTTTAGCAGTAGTGGTTCTTCGGTTTTCTCACAATAAATCATAAGTTAACATCTACCTCTTCAACAATTTTTCCTTGTTTCTACCATGCAATTTTAACTTCTAATAGAAAACACTAACTGCATGAAAAGCAAGGTGCTAAAAATATTTAGTAAGTTTTTTTGTGTGTTCTATTAAAATGTTATATTTGGCCATTTTGGGTCTTTTACTCATATTCCAGGAACACGCAAATTTTAACAAAAATTTAAGTGTTTTTTATCATCCTTGAATCTACTCCAGGAGATATAACTATATATTTTTCCTTCGATTTCCTCCAGACACTGTCTCACTTAAGAAGCGGCACTGGAATATTACCAGATCAGAACACCTTCCAAGCAAGAAAAAGACTGTCTTCAACTTAATCTTCATTGGATTTGTTGTAAAAACCATATAAGAAGAAAACATTTGTTAGGTTTCCAAGTAGCTCAATATGTACAGTGACCACCAAAGAAGAGTTTAATGGTAAAAACTCCAATGAGGCGCACATAGTGAACCAGTGAGTTCCCCCAGAATCCTACCGGCCCTTCCCATTGGAGTCAGCTGATGGTTCTTTTCAACAAAAAGGAATTCAAGAAAAGCCTTATTAGCATAAATAGGAAAGAAATGAAAAGCAGGTGGTGATTTTCCTGTTCTTCCCTTGCTGTCATAGCAGCTGCTGAAAAATGATTTCCATTTTAGTTTATTCAGACATGGCATCTTCAAAGGAAATTCTTTGACACATGCCTTAATTGGCCTTCCAGATTTCACTTAATTGTTTTTTAGGGCCTCAGCTGTGTGTGTGTTGTTCCGATAAGCTTTGTTTCAAATTTCCCCATAAATAAGTCCCACGTACCAAGATCTAGAAAACGAGCTAGTCATAATCTCCTAATCTGGTCACCGAACACACTAATTATTGTAGCCATAGAATTACATGCACCGAGTGAGTTGGCCATGTGGTTAGGGGCACGCAGCTGTGAGCTTGCATTTGGGAGATAGTGGGTTCCAACCCCACTGTCGGCAGCCATGAAGATGGTTTTACGTGGTTTCCCATTTTCACACCAGGCAAATGCTGGAACTGTACCTTAATTTAGACCAGAGCCACTTCCTCCCCACTCCTAGACCTTTCCTATCCCATCGTCTCCATAATGGCTATCCATGTTGGTGCATTGTAAAGCCAATCGCAAAAAAAAAAACTCTCTCTAGGAAGGGATGCAAATGTGTGTCCAGGTATCATTTGGAGGTCATTGTTTCATATGGGCGCAATTGGGAACATGCATAATTTTCAAAAATATTTTTTTTGAAAAGTACACCAATGCAATAGTACGTAAACGTATTACATTGCGGTATGTTGCCTTGTTTTCTACCATTAAAAAAATGTTTAATAGTACCTTTCCGCAAGGCGAGTGAAACGGCCTCTGACGTAAGCGGCGCGCTGTGACGTCACGATCCAGTACCGCATGGAGCTCTACCAGCCGTTGTGCATCAGCCGTTGCTAAAAGCCGATTGTTTATTATTCATGATCGCGAGTAACTTCGAAATGACAGAAGAAAGGTTCGAAACTGCACAGTCAGACAATCTACCATGTGTAGATGTCATCATTCTTGAAAAATAGTGATTTTTGTGGCCGCAGAAATTCGCGGATAACAAGCAAGTTTGTAAGTGGCGTCTTTTATATTCGTGCAATGTACTGTAACCCATAGTATTAGGATGACAACGAATCTGGATAGATATCACATCACTTTCAAAATTTCCTTCTAGACTGATTCCCCTATTAAAGAATAACATTACATTTTCGGTCTTTCAGCATTAGTAAAGTAAGAAATCGGATTTCAGCACTAACATAAACATATAGGTAGCATTATAGTACTAGTCCGCTTCTGTGGTGTAGTGGTTAATGTGTGCCACTCCCGGAGGCCCGGTTTCGATTCCCGGCTCTGCCATGAAAGTTGAAAACAAATAGTACGAGGACTGGAACGGGGTCTACTCAGCCTCGGGAGGTCAACTGAGTAGAAGGGTTTCGAATCCCACCTCAGCCATCCTCGAAGTGGTTTTTCGTATTTTCCTACTTCTCCTCCAGGCACCTAAGGCCACGGCCGTTTCCTTCCCTCTTCCTTGTCTATCCCTTCCGATCCTCCCATCCTCCAACAAGGCCCCTGTTGAGCATAACAGGTGAGGCCGCCTGAGCGAGGTAATGGCCCTCCTCACCAGTTTCATCACCATACTCAAAGTCTCAACGTTCCAGGACACTGCCCTTGAAGTGGTAAAGGTGAAATCCCTCGCTGAGTCCGAGAGAAAACCAACCTTGAAGGATAAACTGATTAAGAAAGAAAGAAGGAAAGAAAGAAAGATCATAGTACTATAGGGCTATAATCTATCATTCCCCAAAAAATATATATTTATGGTTGGGACAACTGGCCTACCCACTTCCGGGGCCCATGAAAGAGAATTAAATATCTTTGTGGAGGGAAAAAGTTAAACATGATAAAGATAAATATGACTTCATCTAGTTTTCACAAGTCGGGCTGAGTGGTTCAGACTGTTGAGGTGCTGGCCTTCTGACCCCAACTTGGTTCAGTCCGGTGGTATTGAAGGTGCTCAAATACGTCAGCCTCGTGTCGGTAGATTTACTGGCACGTAAAAGAACTCCTGCAGGACTAAATTCCTGCACATCGGCGTCTCCGAAAATCGTAGAAGTAGTTAGAGGGGCGTGAAGCCAATAACATTAATTACATTTGGCTTTTAACAAGCTGAACATATCAGGAAAGAAAAGTGTCCTGGTGACATTTTAGTCGCTCAATACAGGAATGTCTTTGGGTGCTGTGACTTTTACTTTCTTTTTTTGCTTTACGTCACACCGTCACATATAGGTCTTATGGCGACGATGGGACAGGAAAGGCATAGGAATGGGAACAAAGCGGCCGTGGCCTTAGGTACAGCCTCAGCATTTGCCCGGTGTGAAAATGGGAAACCACGGAAAACCATCTTCAGGGATGCCGGCAGTGGGGTTCAAAACCCACTATCTCCCGGATGCGAGCTCACAGCTGCGCGCTCCTAACCGCACGGCCAACTCGCGCGGTATTTTTACCCTTCGGTTTATTGACTTGGCTTGTATAACCTAAAACTTAGGCTAAGTTGGATAATATTTTAAACACCTACATCACTATTTTCACCTGTGTGCAATTATGTTATTTATTTCATTAATATTATGATAATTATTATAATTGAGCATTGTTAACTTATAAGACCCCAACAGACAAGCATTGGTTTTGTGTAGAGTTATACATTTGTTAAATTCACGTTGTTTCCTTTCATAATGTACACGCCTATTCTTTGTTACATTATAGAGTATTTAGATATAGCCTAAATTTCTTTACCAAGCTCTTCAATAAAGACATACATAACTGTCCCATGCCAAGATATATGGGTAGAATTAGAGCTGTCAAAATGGTTCATAACCCCTTTGATTTATTATCTTGACATGGATCACCCAAAACATAGGTTAGGTTTGGAAAATACTTAAATAATCAGCATTATTTAATGCACTGTTTATTACTTTCATATTCCAAGATGTAATTGAAGCATTTAAATAAAGCATCATACATTAAAATTTAAAGTTTTACCACTAGAACAGCTGACATGGAAAAGTGATTTGAAAATTCAAACAAATTCATCTTACGTTAAAATATTCAAAAAAATAAACTGTAGACTTTTCCGATATATCACCAGCATTTCTCCGGCTCGCCAAAATCCATTTCTTCTTAGTTTTAGTGTCTTTGGAACATTTATAAACAATTTGTTTGGTATGGTATGCGATGTGCTATTGCACATCGGAACTCTACACCATTTATAAGTTTTCTGCCTCACTGTCTGCGCAGGATTCATTTTAAGTCTAAAATATACCACTCAGATTATTATCCAATGTATAGACCTCGAATTTAACCATACTAGACACTAACGTAAAGTAGAAATACGCGAAGTGTATCCTGCTTCTCACAGCACACTATGTGTTATTTCGTCTGCTAATTCAGTCAACCTGTACGATGACGTCAGACCAATGAGATCGCGTGCTTGCGTGACGTGACATTTTCGTAGATTTTTATCACGTTTGGAGTTATTATTTGTACATTCTGATCACATTTTTGAATTCTGCATGAAATTTTGAATCAGATTAGCATATTTTTAATTAAAACCCCGGATCATGCATGTTCCCTATTATTCGTCGTCCACTAACTGCACTCCAAACCCTGACCTTCTTGTTGTGAACAGGTACCTAGTATATCATGTGGGGATTTTCAGTGTTCCAATGTAGTGTGTTCTAAAAGTTACTGTACCTACTGAGGTGAAACCAAGCTTTATCAGGTGTGATCAAAAGTGCAGAATCTAAATCTTCAGACATGCACCCCTTGGCAGAAATTAACTCGAACGACAGGATTTGCAATATTTAACTTGTATGTTATGGAACCCTTATAGGGGAAAAAAATGTCAGAATTATAAGCCCTCTCAACACAGGTGGGCTCGGTACCACACACCTGTGCTAAACGTCGGTTAGGTTAACGAAGGCTAACCTGAAGTCTGGCTTGCATATCTTCAGTGTTTTCATCAGTTAAGATCCCTCTTTTTATAAAGTCTTTATCTATTTAAGATGGATCCAGTTCTGCACTGCTTTTCAAACAAAGCACTGACATATGGTTTTGATGGTGTCAAATTTTCCGGAAATTGTTTGCAACTCTTCCACACATCACCCACCACCTATCATACTATTTCTGTTTTGAAAGGTATGTTTCAACAATAAACACTTCATGCTCAGTTGTCTAATTTTACCATGATGGATAGTTGTTACTGTGCTTTTTATAATCTGAACTACCGAGTGCATCAAGTAAATCGTGTCTCACAAGTACAGAACTTGATTAATGACCTACTCTTACCGGACAGAGGTTGGTGCAAAGAAGTTGTCCTCCATCAGGTAACTCCTTATTTGTCCTTTCAGTGGGGGAATGCAGCTTTTTCTCCCCGTCAGCTTGCTAAGTGCCTTGTTCGAGTTTGCTGTAAACCCTTCTTTGATTGTCACTGTATATGCTACTAATGCATTTTGCAGTGTGGAATACCATGAAGTTCTCCAGCTACTGCAACAACTATGTCCTCACTATGAATCCCCAAATAGAATTGAAATTAGAGGTTATTTACTGGACATTGTTTACAAGAAAGAAAGAAAGAAAGAAGTGTTCTTCAATGTTGAACAATGTTCAGTAGTTGTCGGGTAGGATTCGGTGGATGATCAAATGTCCATAATGAACCAGTAGTGTTCTGCAACAGTTCTTCTTTTACAAGGGACATTCCTTCGATGTTCATGGACATAATCGACAACTGTGGTCCTGAAAAGGACCTAAGAATCATCTTTCAACATTTCTGGAATGGACATTGTGTGAAACATGTTTTGTGACATAAAATGTACTTTGTTTTGTTTGTATATAATACCTTATTTATATTTTAAGTTTTTTCAACACTCTGACACGAATTAAATAAAAAAAGTAGTGTTTAACAACAGGGGATACTTGTTTGGTAGATACTGTGGATATATCAGGAAATCCACATACGTCAGATAACCTGGCAGAGATGGCATCTAGAAATATTCTAGAAATATCAAGCAGCATCAAGAATGTAAAAGAGAGTTGAAATGTTTTGCGCGTTCATTCGTGATATGATTATATAGATAATGTCTCGCCATGCAGCACTTGTTGGAAAACAGGGAAGACATGTCTGTTCAGTCCATCTTTTGAATCCCTTAGCGAGTAACTGTCAGTTTTCAATCCTGAAGGAACATGTTCTCAGTGCTGTCAAATATTTTCAAAATATCTATTCTGCAAATTCTCCTCAAACAGTCAGGTGCTCCAAAACTTATCACGCTAGCTGAAACCTGTTCGAACAGTTCAGTTGATTGTCTGGTTACTTACTTAAAGGTTGGTCTACATTTCTTAGGGACAGAATTGATAGTAATATGCAAGCAAAAGTTACCAATGTCATTTTTAAGAAGAATTTTTCATGATTTCCATTTTGAAGCCTGTCTTTGAGACTCGTGATATAAACATACCTACCAACTTTCCCGATTTAGGCGGGAGACTCCCGATTTTCGACAGTTTTTCCCGCCTCCCGATTATTCTATTATTTCTCCCGATTTTAGCTTATTTTTTGGTGAACTTCAAACATTTATTTTCAAATCCCGCCGTTTCAGCTTTTTTACGCCAGTGGCCGGAAGTCCTTCACTCATTGGCCGCTTTCAAACGAAACATCGACGTTTATGAATGCGAGAAATGTTCGCGAATGTACGATGTTTATTGAAACCTTTATATCGCGACGCGTGTATCGATTGTCAATCTCTCGTTCTCGCGTTCTATGTTGGTGTTCGTTCACATCAGTCTGGTCGATTCTAGAGACTCGTCGCTAGATATTGAGTGTTTCTTAGTAATTTAGTGACAGATTAGTGACTTTTCTAGAGATTTTACGAGCCATTTAGAGACAATTCAGACTAATTTTTATTTATCTCAATATAAATAAAACAAGAGTTTTGTCCGTACATTACTCAGAATTTAAAAAGAATGATATTTGCGTACCGGTCGCGACCATCCATAGTAACAAGGGGATATGCACGTTTTAATTTTCCGTAATTTCTGTCTGTCTGTACGTACGTGCGTACGCACGCTCATCACGAGAAAACGGCTGAAGAGAATTTAATGAAAATCGGTATATACCGTCGGGGAATAAGTCGCTACAATCTAGGCCATAAATAATTTTATTCACGCTGAGTGAAATGGTAGTTTAGGGGAAGGCCGAAAATTTAATTCTCAAATATTTATGTTATTATTAGCCCTATCGATAAATACTACATAACTAAAGTTATATATTATAAAATTTCCTATCATTTACGTCTTGAACATTTTTACCGTACCGGCTATGATGATAGAGATATTCATGGATTCGGATTTTTTGCTAAGTCCATGTCAGCGCCGGGATACGTGAAAATGGGTGAACAGAATTTTATATAAAGTCGCAGAATAAGGAACTACAGTCTACGCTATAAATAATTTTATTCACTCTGTTCAAAATGGTAGTTTAGGGGAAGGTGCCAAAAATTTAATTTTTAATTACCTATCTTACTGGTCATATTGAAAAGTACTACATAACAAAAGTTACAGAGAATACAATTTCCGATTATTTGTGTTTACTTTACAATGGCGAAAAATGAAAGTATCCTCCTATTCAATACATCATATATTCCGTCATTAGACGGAGTAAACAAGTTCAGACATGTTTCGGCTCGTTTGAGCCATCTTCAGTGAAAAAATTAGGGGGGTTGGAATAATTTACATAATATGAGTTGAAAAAATGCTAAAAAACATAATGAAAGCGCAAATGAAAAAACAAACAAAAGAGAGCCTAGACGGAAACAAAATAGCACAAATATACAATATTTACATCAAAATGCAGAGCAAAAAACAACTTATTGCAACAAAATTCAGTGAAACTGGAGTTAATTTGAAATAATAATTGATACTAAAAAACTGCGTTAACCTAAGAAACAAGGGAATGAGAAAACAAATGATGCAGATGGAAATGAATAATGGTAGCACACGGTGAGGTTGTGGACCTCATAGTTTACAAATTATTAGTTTATAAAAACGACAAAACAGTTTGAAATCGCTGTCAAAATCCTAGTGGAAACCCATCACATCAAAATGGTCAGGAGGAGAGCGGGAGCAAACATTTTGAGAGAAACCAAGCCTGAATTAACCTGCAGGCGAAAAGCCTGTGATAAGGAGAAAAAACACCTTAAATTTAAGGCTTCAGAAATAGCAGCATTCTTAATATCTTCTCAAACTAGCGGTCCCTTTCTTCATTATTGTTTCATAATGTTGGCTGGTGTTTTGCCTTATTGTAGAGGGGTCGGAAGGGCCGCATATAAAAAATATGAGAAGAAGAAAGGGACCGCTAGTTTGAGAAGATATTAAGAATGCTGCTATTTCTGAAGCCTTAAATTTAAGGTGTTTTTTCTCCTTATCACAGGCTTTTCGCCTGCAGGTTAATTCAGGCTTGGTTTCTCTCAAAATGTTTGCTCCCGCTCTCCTCCTGACCATTTTGATGTGATGGGTTTCCACTAGGATTTTGACAGCGATTTCAAACTGTTTTGTCGTTTTTATAAACTAATAATTTGTAAACTATGAGGTCCACAACCTCACCATGTGCTACCATTATTCATTTCCATCTGCATCATTTGTTTTCTCATTCCCTTGTTTCTTAGGTTAACGCAGTTTTTTAGTATCAATTATTATTTCAAATTAACTCCAGTTTCACTGAATTTTGTTGCAATAAGTTGTTTTTTGCTCTGCATTTTGATGTAAATATTGTATATTTGTGCTATTTTGTTTCCGTCTAGGCTCTCTTTTGTTTGTTTTTTCATTTGCGCTTTCATTATGTTTTTTAGCATTTTTTCAACTCATATTATGTAAATTATTCCAACCCCCCTAATTTTTTCACTGAAGATGGCTCAAACGAGCCGAAACATGTCTGAACTTGTTTACTCCGTCTAATGACGGAATATATGATGTATTGAATAGGAGGATACTTTCATTTTTCGCCATTGTAAAGTGAAAACCGTCAATACGGAATGATTCTAATATCTTGTAATGATTATTTGTGTTATTAAGTTTTACCGTACCAACTACAATAATATTGGTGGTGATGGTGATTAAATTGTGAAGAATAAGAATGAGAAAAAATTCATGAAGGAACAATTGCTTAAATAACACATGAGGTTGTCATGAAAGAAAGGAGGACTCACTTGACATTAGATGCTCTAAATCACAGATTTGGAAGAAAACTAAGTGTGATGGCCTCCAATATAGAAAGCTCATAAAATTGATCAGCAATAACATTACATTGACCATTGTTTTTTGTGATATGCTTTGTGTATTCTGCTGCTATTTATCTCCGATAGATAGGATTACTGCTGCGTATTGAGTATAACAGCCAGCCTGAATATTGGCGGGAAGTAGCTGGGGAGTAGGGAGTTAGATCTCTCTCTTCTTTAGCATGCCATTCCTCTTGTTCACAAATTTTCTGATACTACTGGTACATAACACACTGGATTAGCATAGTATTCCAGCTATTCAATCACTACTCTGAGGCAGTGATTGGAATGAGCAGTGTGCACACTTAAACGGAATGATTACCTACACAGGAGTATTCGCGGCTGTCTGCAGCCTGGTCATTCTAGCTCTGAAACTTTTGAACTGTTAAGAACGACACCGTAGTACCTTTCGCTAAAAGTGAGAAAATGTGCTGTTTTCATTTTATCAAATATTTCATATGACAACATTGCTTTTTATCGCAACATTCATACTGGCGTCATTGCAATGACCTATGTTGACTTTAGTTGGGAAAACTATAAGGACAGTCTTTCTGAGAATTCCGTAGCGAAGCACGGGTTCATCAGCTAGTTATTTGATCCAAATAGCCTTGCGCTTTGCATAATCGCACGTGCACTTGGTGCGATATATTAATCTATGCATTTGCTAAGTAGCTTAATGGCATCTAAGTGCATGACTGATTCACACATGCATTCATACTATTTTCAGCAGGCTTATCAGGGACCGGTCATATCTCACTCACATACTTTCTGTGAGGGAATAAAGATGTGTAATTTTTAGCCTTGTAGCCTATAGCGCAAATCGGGCTTTGAGACAATAAGTATTATAAATATATTGTAGTACTCTATTGTGCAAGACATGTAGAATAAGCAGTTTTGATCAATTGTTTCTCCTGGTTTTTCCTGATTTTCATACCAAAATCTCCTGATTTTTGGTTTTGTAAAGTTGGCAGGTATGTATAAAGTAAAGACTTACATTCCATTATTTACGCTCTGTATTTCTGGAAACTACTTTTAATAAACACACAATTGATGTGATTTAAGGTCAAAATGTTCAAAGGAATTTGTAAAATAGATATAACCTGGCTTAATCTTTCTGCTCATTTTTTTTCTTTTTTCTTATTGGTATGTGCTTGGTGCAAAGCAAATCAGTAACATTGAAATAGTTCAACTAAGATAAGAAGAAATTGAACTTGATTTTCCAACCTAAAAATATATATCTAGCCTACCACTGATAGTGCCCAGGCACAGTCCCCACCATTTCAAGAATCACTTCAGAAAATGCTTGCTGTCTCAAGTATCAGCTTATGAATGGTGGAAGAGCCAAAAAAAAGTGCAATTAAAAGCCTTTATCCTAATGTATTTACCATTTATCAACGAACGTTTGCTCAAGCACCTTCAGCTAGTTTAGAAATGTTTTTCTTTCAGTTTAGTTCATTGAAAGTTTCAGAACAGACTGGGAACTGAAAAGGCCTCTAAACCACCATAGTGCTTTTATTCTAAGTGCTTAATCCCAATGATAATGCTTAATTTCTTTCTGTGTTCACAAAAATCTTTTGTATTTTTTAAACACTTCATTTAACGTCACTTCAGCTGATTGGTCTTAATTCGATCTAATAATAAAATACATTGTATATTTACTCGTTAATATAAAGACATTTGATTATAACTGATTAATCTGTTCCTCTCTTCTGGACGATAAATTGTCGTCAAGCAGAAAATCCTCGTTATGGACATAGATTTATTGCAAATTATTTTGATCAAATTTACATGTATTTTACTGAATGTTTCGGAAAAAATATTTTTCTTGAAATACTAATAAAATGTATTTGTATCTTACCTTTACATGTTGAGTTTAGTTTGGTATACCTTGAAACAGGTTAAAACACAAGGGCACATTTCCGCAGGCAGCACACATTATTCTTACATCTTTCGTAACACCTATTTTCTCGCCCAACACTAATCACTGGCTGGATGGAATCTTGGAGATGAAATGTCTCTTTCAGCCTATCACTAAAGCTGAAATTAATATCATAATTTCCACACCACTAACACTTGCTAAACATAGAGAACCACTCGACTTCCCTAGATTTGGCATTGCATGTAACTGTGTAGACCCGTATTGAAACTCGCTAGAATTTGCATACAATATTTATTTTTGTTTTCCACCTATTCAATACATAATTGTTTTTTGTCGCTAGAAAATCATTATACTATAACACTACATTAACAGGGACATGTTCTGCTCGACTTCCGAGCATCCTCAGCCTTTATAACTTTTCTCAAGGTTAAAACATAACATTATTAACTTATAACTAATTTGTACTTAAATATAATCTTAATATTAAGCAGTAATCTTAATATTAAGCAGTAAAATACATTAACAGAAAGACATTTGTGAACACAATAAACAGATTAACATTTAAAATAAGTGTTAAAATTGGAATAAACATTAATTCTATTAACACTGATGTCCTAAACATGGTCAATTCCAACAACAATGAAAAGATTTGGCTAAAATTTTCATAAATTTCTTCATTTTTACTAACTAAATTGTTAATGAGCTATTGTATTGTGCCGATTAAAATTTGTCATACCGGGCGAGTTGGCCGTACGCGTAGAGGCGCGCGGCTGTGAGCTTGCATCCGGGAGATAGTAGGTTTGAATCCCACTATTGGCAGCCCTGAAGATGGTTTTCCGTGGTTTCCCATTTTCACACCAGACAAATGCTGGGGCTGTACCTTAATTAAGGCCACGGCCGCTTCCTTCCAACTCCTAGACCTTTCCTATCCCATCGTCGCCATAAGACCTATCTGTGTTGGTGCGACATAAAGCCCATAGCAAAAAAAAATTGTCATAAACCCTGTTAAAATTCAATAGTATCTGAGGCTTAAAAGTCTTCATGTTCGTATGTCATAAACCCTGTTAAAATTAAATAGTATCTGAGGCTTAAAAGTCTTCATGTTCGTATTGAAATAGTGAGAAATGTTCTAAGTCTCGTGTAATTTGATACTTGCTGCAATGATCTATTGATTTTGGACGGCTAGGTACATCTTGTTGGTTGTTTCCCCTAACTAGTCTTGAATTGACGAGTTGACGTGTTGCTTGGGAGTTGTTCGTTTTTTTGGAGCATGGTCAAAAGGGACTTCAAATCTGAGAAACTGGATGTTGATGCATTATCCTTTATGACAACCTTTGTGTTGGTGCTGTAACAAAATAATTTGCGTGAGTGTGTTGTTTGTTCTTATGCTGTCCAGTGATCATATTGATGTGCTTTACTTAACCCCTTTGACTGCTGCTATGATGCCTCATGGTGCTTGTTGCAGCACAGCGACTGCTTGCTTTTGTGTTTCTGCTTCTTGTGTTGATCAAATTTAGACAATATTGTAAGTACGGCTAATGTTTAACATGATTATTAACATTATTTTCCATTACAATATTGTTGCACAGCATTATTATATTAATATGAAAAGCAGAAGTATTTTTTTTCTACCATATACTGTAGATGATGATGATTATAATCTAACATCATCACTGCAGAAAGAGTGGTTAAAAAAGAAAACTGTTTTAACCAAAAGAACCAGGAATTTGTTTTTTAAACCTAGTTTTTCCCCAACCCTGGTTTTTAGTTAGAAGTTGGTAACTTATGAAATTGTAACAAGCTTCCAATTAATGAAACCTAATAATAATAATAATAATAATAATAATAATAATAATAATAATTAAAATTCATAATACTCGCCTGAAATGAAGAGATGCAATTACTATCTTTATTGCTGGTGAGATAGGGAGTCCTTTGTCCTCTTGTAACCAAGGGAACAAGAATATTCAGTTTAGGAAACCCTGACATACAAAATTACTTTAAAAACTAATACAGTAGTTCTTCACCTCAGAGGGCACAACATAAGGTAATAGTAGTGACATCTGTCAAAATGTCCACACTTTCCAAAATGAGTTTCAGATTTCTTGATCAAGATGGCCTTCTACAAGGTACTAGTTTTAAATGCACAGGGCAATTAGAAACACAAAATTCAATACTAATACACTGGTCTCAGAACTAAACCTAAGCTCATTCATGTCTTCATACATACTACAAACCCCCCCCTCCAGCGTGAGTACATTGCCATTCTCCACAGACTCTTTCTATTGGTCTTGCCCTCTACATACTAGACAGAAACAAGGGACAACATCAACCTTCAATGTGCACTTACGGATGTCAACGAATCAAAACAGATTCTTTAGATCTTAATAACATTATTAACCCATTCAAGAGGAGGATTGCTTTCTATCGTCATGTGACAAGAATGAGCCCTGCAAGGTCAACCAAGCAGCTCTACTTCTACCTATTATTATTATTATTATTATTATTATTATTATTATTATTATTATTATTATTATTATTATTATTATTATTATTATTATTAACAACAACTTCAGTGGCAACATTGGACCACTTGAGTCTTCTATGTACACTTTTTCTTTGAAGGTTGTACTGTTTGATTCTTCTTATCTGCCCAGTACTTATTCATTCGTTCTAATCGCAGTGTTCTTAATTCGTCTGGAATCTCTAGAGGCCTTCTGTGCATCATTTCAGTTGAAAATTTGTGATTCTTAAGAAGGGTGGTAATTTTATTCTTGTTCTCTGCATCTGTAATTTTTAATCAAACTATTTTGAGATCCTCTTGAATTTCTGTCTTTCTCAGATTTCTCATCACTAGTTGTTATAAAAATCCTGTTTTCTGGTAATTGTAAGATGTGAAAGAAATAAGAGATTTTCTTTTTCATCGTGCTGGTAACTGGGTTAATCTCTCGATAGGCAGTTTCATTGGGGAGGATTCTCCAGTCTCCTTCAACCTGGTACTTTTTATTTATACAAGTTCTGATAATTCTTCTTTCAGTTTTGAGAAGCTGATCAGTTGTTCTTGTTTTGTTGTGTTTTTTTTTAATTTGGAACAAGGTTTCGCAAGCGTAAGTGGCTTCGGGCAAAGTTACAGTTTTGTAGTGTTGGACCTTAGTGTGTATTGACAAACATTTTTTGTTATAAGTTGACCAGGTTAGAATTTGTGCATTTCTCATTTTGTTGGTTCTATTTATCCATGTTGCTTTCTCGCTTAAGTTGTGCATAATGATTTCTCCAGGGTATTTAAATTGTAGGACTTTGCTGATTTTTTGATCATTTATGATGACTTTCTTTAATGTTAAGGGATTTCATTGGCATGATCTCACGTTTTCTCAAAGGATATTTTAATGCGATTTTCGGGAGACTGGTGATCTGAACGGACTTCTTCCATGTCAAGGGCTAAGAGAGCTAAATCTGCAAACCCTAGGCAGTTTGTCCTTATTGAGGGTTTTATCTCCAGTTTTGATTTTAGGTGGGTTTTCTTTTTGCCAAATTTTCATTATGTAATCTAGAGCCAAATTGAAAAGCAGTGGAGATAATCCGTCGCCTTGTCTGAGGCCTATATTTATTTATAAAGCATTTGACATTTCTCCCCTGAACTTTACTTTTGAAATCGTGTTGGTTAAAGTTAGTTCAGTAACTTTTGTTAATTTAGGCCATATGATCTGAGGATTTTTAAGAGTGGGTCTGTGTATACTACCATAAGCCTTTTTGAAATCTATGAATAAAGTAAACAACTGTTTATTTCTGCATTTGTAATATTCCATTATTAGTTTCAGGCTGAGAATTTGGTCTGGGTAACTTATGTATGGGCAAAATCCTCCTTGGTATTCCCCAAGTTGTGGTTCCAGTATGTTTTTTATCCTATTGTAAATTATGCGGGAGAAAATTTTGTGAGTGCCGTCCTAAAGGGTTATTCCTCTGTAATTGTCTGGATTAGTTTTCTCTCCTTTTTTGAATAATCAATGGCTTATGCCTGAGGTCCAATATTCTGATATTTTCTCTGTGATACACATTTTGGTTACATGCTGATGTAGATTTATGATTGTTGGTTTCCCTGCATTCTTCCATATTCCTGCAAAGACTAGATCTTCACCACATGCCTTATAGTTCCTTAATTGCAAATTCTACTTCATTGATAGTTGGAAGATCTACACAGTAAGAGATATAAATGAAAATTCAATTTTAGCTAAAGGCCCCAAACATAATTGGCCTAACCTTAATATGCTTAACACGGCCACTACCTTGATCACAGAATCTAAACTAGCTATTAACAAAATGACAATAGGTAAACAAGATGAATTATGAATAGAATTAAAAAAGAAACTGAACTACATTTTCTTTCCAAAAAATTCAATCAATCCCACTAATCATAACAATAACAAAGATTTGTCGAACAAAAACAATTATATGCACTTAACAAGAAAATCTGTGACAACGATCTTATTGTCACCAAAGCTGGCAAAGGTAATACTACTGCCATAATAGATAAAAATGAATACATTAGTAAAACAGTTTATTTTCGGGCAGTTCATTTTCCATAGTCGAAAAGGATCCCACGCAGAGAATTCAACGATTACTCCAGACCCTAAAGAACACCCCATATCTATTTACAGACCAAGAAAAAACAAAATAATTATGGATCCAGGTCTTCCTACTGCAAAAGCCTTCCAAAAATACACACGTACCTATTTGCCCGATCATAAACTATAGACCTACCCCTTTATATAAAATATCTAAATTTATCCAAAAATGTCTGAGGAAGAATTATCAATTTATTTCCAAAAATATCCATTAAAAACATTTCTGATCTAATTAACAAGTTAAATAAATTCAATATCAAGCCCCATCACTCCCTTCATTCTTTTGATATCATTAATATGTACCCCAGCATACAAGTATCAAAAGTTTACCCTATTATTAAAAACAATTTAAATAAATACAGTCATTTGAATAAATTAGAAATCCATGATTTCATGCCTATTCTAAAATTAGTTGGAAATAAGTTTCTTCACTTTTGATAAAATGAATTTGTATTGAAAACGTGGAACTATTGTACTTGTAATTTTAATGGGGATCTACGCAGTTCAAAAAAATTAAGGCAACATGTTTTTGAACGTATGCCATACTCCACAAAACAATACGTCACACCTAGGTATATTACCAACTAAACCTTTATTCTTTACCGTTGAAGTATACAAAAGAACATTGATGGATTTGCATTAGTTTTCAGAACACAAATGGAAATGTCCAAATAGAGGCAAAAACAAAGTGATAAGTCCTCCAGGGTGGATTTTTATCACAGTTGGAGAGCTTCATTATGGTGTATGTCCTCCACAAGCATTTATCACAGCTTGGCACCTACGTGGCATGCTCCGTATAAGTCGATGGAGGTCACGTTGTGGTTCGGTCTCATTCTTCAATGAGCCTGTTCGAGGTCTTGGAGAGTCTGTGGTAGAACAGAACTCCCACGAACACTTCTGTCAAGCCTATTCCACATGTGCTCGATGGGATTAAGGTTGGGACTCGCTGCTAGCCATTCCATCTCTTGAATGTCCAGTTCTCGCAGAACAGCTCTGGTGATGCACGCTACATGAGCCCTCACATTGTCGTGCACGAGTATGAATTCAGGGCAAACACCGTATGCAGCAACCAACAAATGCTGTAGCAGTATATGCGCGATGTACCCCGCACTTACCGCGGATGACAACAAGATCAGTACGGCAATCAATACTGATGCCACCCCCCCACCATCACAGAACCTTGTCTGAATCGGTCGCCTTCCTGGACAACATTTGGCATGTACTGCTCACCACGGCATCTCCATACACATTGACGTTCATCACACTGTGTCAAGGGAAATCTGGACTAGTCTGTGAACAACGTGTCTCCATTGGCGAAGTGCCAGTTGATGTGGGTACGGGCAAGCGGAAGGCAAGATGCACGATGTTGCTGTGTTAAACGGGGCACTCAAACAGAACGTCTGGGTTGTAAGGAGACTTCTCTTAACCTGTTCCTTACTGTCTGGTCAGACACCGTGACTCCGGTGACCCTCCTGAGGTCTTGTTGCAGTTCTCTGGCTGTTGCTGAAAGACGACACAACGCACAGATCGTCATATATCGGTCATCCTGTGGAGGTGTCATGTGTCCACGATCTCCTCCAACCCTCCTTATGAACTGGCCTGTCTCCTTGTAGCGATTCCACAAGCGGTGAATAACTGACGGAGAGACATTGAGATCCACAGCAACACGAAAAGTCCATCCTTCCTAGATCAAAGTGATGACCTTTGCGATTTGAACCTTGTTAAGATGTCTCGTGGGACGTGCTGGTTGACGTACGTTCTCAAATGGCCGCAGTAGTCTGTGTACCTCACAACGACACAGGGACGCACGCTATTCACTTTGTTTTGAGAAGTCACCTGACAGTTTAATGCTTGGCTATGCCTACAGATAGAGTTTAACTTCCACTTGACATACCCTGAGTAGCTATGGTCTCAAAGTATGCTGTACAACCATTGGAACCCCATATACCAAATTAACGTTCACATACCAGACGTTACAAAACATGTTCCCCCTAATTTTTTTTAACTGTGTATTAGATTTGGGGTGGTTAAAATGGGTGTGTCAGTATTTACTTCCAACGTTTCCAGTGGGTCATCGCAATTTAAAAGTTTGAATATCTGCGAGGATCTCTGCATTTTCTTGATCACTATGGACTAACCTTCCTGATTTATCTCTCAGCATTAATATTGGGGGCTCATATTTTTTAAAGTATTTGCCAAAGGCTTTATAATAATCTCCTCATTGTTTTTTTGTTAAAACTATCTTTTGTAAGATATTTCTGAGATGTTTGGTTTGTCTGATTTTATGGGTTGACTTTCTTTTTTTCTTTTCTTTTTTTTTAAAATTTGATTTGTCTGACTTTTGGGCTTGGTTTATCCAAGCTTGGTGTCTTCTCTCAATTGCCTGGTTACATTCTTCATTCCACCATTCATGTTTTTTCCTAGGATTTGTTGGAACTATTGATTTTAGTTTGGTGGTCAGTTCTTCTAATGTATTAGTGCTGACAGATCCTTCTGTTTTCCTATAGTACTCCCTATTATTTATTAAGGTGGTAGGGTCAAATTTTTTTCTATTTTTATTTGGAGATCTTTTCTTAACCCTTGCAGTTACTTTTTATTTTGATCTCAGCAACATAGTGATCTGATCCTGAGCCTACCCCCCTTAGGATTTTGACATTTTAAATTTAACAATGGTGAAATTTATCCATGCAAATGTGGTCCAGTTGCCATTCACCTTTTCGAAAATCAAGATGTTTCCAAGTTTTTAATTTGTGAGGTTTCCTTTTAAAGTATGTTGATTTTGAGATAAGATTATGGTTTCTGTACTTTTATAATTAGACTTGCTGAAGAAAAATTATTTTGAAGATTCTTACAATTCTTTTTGTAACATCATGTACAGTACTCCACTTTTATCTTTCACTGTTTTTCTTGCTATATTGTTATGACATATTCATATAGTGTAATACTTCATAACAGTGGCATATTGGTTGTTACTTAGTGTCATAGTATCATAATGTAGTTGCAAGGAGTCAAATCAACTATTGAATACTAGGCGAGTTGGCCGTGCAGTTAGGGGCGCGCAGCTGTGAGCTCGCATCCAGGAGATAGTGGGTTTGAATCCCACTGTCGGCAGCCCTGAAGATGGTTTTCCATGATTTCCAGTTTTCACTCCAGGCAATGCGAGGCTGTACCTTAAGGCACGGCCGCTTCATTCCCACTCCTAGGCCGTTCCTCTCCCGTCATCACCATAAGTGCTATCTGTGTCGGTGCGGCATAAAGCAAATAGCAACTATTGAATTATGGTTTGAATTACCAAATGCAAATCAAAAGAAATCTCTTTTCCCTTTGCGAAAATCAAATGATCATAAATATGTCTCTCAGCCATGGCCTTCCATCAATGGCTACTCATTTCAGATGACTACCAGTCATGAAACATAGCCTGCACAGTTGCTAGGTACCATTGTCTGATCATTGCTCCATACCTTACATCATAGCCTGCATGTTTGGTAGGGTTACAGTACCGTCACACATTTTGTGACTAACTTCTGTAATGCAAATTTTCAGATGACTCCCAGCCATAAGACATATTTATGTCAAAATGGGCAGGACTAGATAACTCGTCTTCCACGAAGGCATGCACGCGAAATGGGCGCCACAAGTTCCTTCGTCATTCGCGAAAGTGTATAATGGGCAGGACAAGTTCCTTAGTCATTCACAGAAGAGTAATGGGCGTGATGGTGTAACTAATCACCCACATCATGATAATGGGCATGATGAATTAACTGTTTTTCAGTCAAAATATATTCCCCGCTATAAATGTTCGTTTCTCAGTGGAAACTCCCTGGTGAAGTAGTTCATAAAGTCAAAATGCTGTATGAAAATTGCCAGAGTTGTGTCCAAATTGGAAATGGATATTCATAGTAGTGTACAACAAGGCAGCACACTATCACCACTTTTATTTATCATTGTTATGGAAATCAGAGAAACTATTATACAGAATAATAAAATCGAAAAGAATAAAGGCATTAGAGAGAGAAGATGGATCCATAGTACATGACGAAAAGGGTCTCCAGAAGGTGATGGCAAAGTATTTTGAAAAAATTTATAATGAGGATGGCTGCTCGGAGGAAGGAGGAGATAAGAAAATGGAAATCATAGATGGAGAAAAAGAAGAGAACCCAATAACATGGTTGGAACTTGAAAGGGCAGTGAAAACAATGACCAAAGGTAAAGCAAGTGGAAAAGATTAATTCAATGCTGATATGATTAAGGCAGCAGGAAGCATTGGACTACAGTGGCTATATAGAGCCCTCGATGCCATATGGAAGGATGAAAGGATACCTGAAGATTGGCAATGAGGAAGCATTGTACCACTGTTTAAAAAAAAAAAAGGAAGAATAGGAAGAAATTTGAAAATTATAGAGGTATAACCCCTATTATCACATGGGTTAAAAATAATGGAGAAAGTCATAGACAGAAGACTGAGGGATATAATAGAAACACAGTTAGAGGAAGAACAATATGGCTTTAGACAGAATAGATCAACAATAGACTTGATATTTACAGTGTGAACGATAATGGAAAAAATCTGGAAAGGAACAAGGAAATCATCTTTGTATTTTTGGATTTGGAGAAAGCTTATGATACAGTTACGAGAAAACATGATTGGGAATGCCTACAGAAAATGAATGTACCAAAATCATTAACAAGATAAAAAGATTAGAGTAAAAGCAGTGTACACGTGGGGAGTGGTGACTGAAACATTTTATACAAGAAAAAAGTCTCAAGCAAGGAAGTGCACTGTCACCATTATTGTTTATTATATTGATGGATGAAATCATAAAACGTGTAAAACAGAGTATCAGTAGTGATGAAGTGAATGCTTTGGTATTTGCAGATGATGTGGTGGTTTGGGGAAAGGGAGAAAAGGATGTACAAAGGAGACTGGATATTTGGAATGAAAATCTGAAGGAGTTTGGAATGGTAATTAGTACAAGAAAAACTGTAGTCGTGCGCTGTGGAAAAGAGGAAAAGAGAAGCCAAGTGAACATAGATGGAGAACAGTTCGAGAATGTAGAACAGTTTACATAGCTGGGTAGCATTATTAATGGAAGTAATGAAATCAACCCTGAAATTAATAATAGACTAAGTAAAGGTACAACATTTTATCAAGTCAGAGAGCATTTATGGGATGACAAAGTACCCAAGAGAACGAAATTGTCATTATATAAACAGTATTTCATACCAGTTGTAACATACGGACTAGAAACGCTGGTAACTAATAAGAGACAAGATAATAAGATCCAAGCAGTAGAAATGAAATTTTTAAGAACATCTGTTAAAAAGACAAGAGGAGATAGAATTCAAAATATTAAAATCAGAGAAGTGCTAAATATAGAACCGTTAATACAGAACATACAGAAAGCTAGACTGAGATGGTTCGGACATGTAAATATAATGAGAAAGGAACTGGTAGCAAGAAGGGAATTGAAAAGAGAAGTTAAAGGAAAGAGACCAGTTGGCAGACCGAGAAGAAGGTGGATGGATCAGATTTGGAAGGACATTAGAGAAGCTGGATTGGATTTGGCGGAAGTAATGGAGCAGGATAAGTGGAAGGACAAGAAGGAGTGGAGGAGGCTTGTTAAGCACCCCTGGGCGACTGGAGTGTGGGACGATGATGATGATGATGATGAATGGATGAAATAATGAAAAGTTAAGAGCCTCAACTCCTTGAGTTTAAAGCTCTTGTGTATGTAGATGATTTGGTGATATGGGATGATAGTGAGGCCAAGTACAACAAATGCTGAATGACTGCAATGCGATATTCAAGCAGTTTGGTGTCAGGATAAGAAAGTCCAAAACGACAGTGTTGCCTATTAGTTGACAGATGGATCAAATTTGGAACAAGTACATAAGTTCAGTTATCTTGACAGTGTAGTAACAGCAGATAGCCAACCATCTGAAGAAATCACTAACAGGGTACAGAATGGAGCACAGTTTTATCATCTTGTGAGAAAACTTCTCTGGGATAAGCAAGTTCCATTAGGATCAAAATTAAAACTATAGGAGCTTTTTATGCTAAATACCATATACAGTCTAGAAACCTGCATCCAAAACAACAGAAATATCAAGCAAACTACAAGCAGTGGAAATTAAATTCTTGAGAACTATGATTCAATAAAACAAGAGGGACAAAATAAGAAACTACAAGATAGGCTATCTTGTCCAAAGTGAAA
Organism: Anabrus simplex; assembly: GCF_040414725.1. Lineage (NCBI taxonomy): Eukaryota > Metazoa > Arthropoda > Insecta > Orthoptera > Tettigoniidae > Anabrus > Anabrus simplex. The sequence continues at coordinate 220,773,252 of NC_090265.1, forward strand.
CAACCTGTTAGCGAGATCTATGTCGAAGCCAGGCTGAAATGGTTTGGTCCTCTCAAAAGAATGGACCCACAAAGAACAGCTAGAGTGTGGTTTGGAAAGGAAACTGAAGGCAAAAGATCAAGAGGTCAGCCAAGGAAGAGATGGATTGAATAGATTAGAAATAATCTAGCTAGAACAGGTCTGCATTTGCAGCAGATTATGGAAGAAGACACCTAAATGGACAGAAGTAAATGGAGATTGCTCATTCACCACACCTGGGAAACTGGAGCTGGTTCATGATGATGTCAGTGCAGAAAGAGGGCAAGTGTAAATTTCTAATGCCATCATGAACAGAACCAAAATAACGAAATCAATATTTGCAAATGATTACTTACTTTAAGGGGTACCCTCTTTGAAGCAAAGTAGCATAACACCTATAGAAATTTCATTCTCGAAAACATGTACCCTTTTTGTTCTAACAAATTCATATAGCATCTCATGTAAGTTTGTATGTAGAAAATGTTGTAAACTTTGGGCTGGAATGACTTGGAAGTAAGGAGACGAGCTGCTCAACCAAGCGGTATGTTGAATGAAATAAATTTGATGGTTAAAAGCCTGATTGACAGTGCTAAAGTATATTTGAGAGAAATTTTCCACCTGTTTAATTCTTCAAAAAATGTATTTACGTATTAAAATATAATTGGATTAAGTGGAACATGTTTTGTCCCTTCTTTAGAGACATCTTCAGCCACTTATTAGATAAATGTCATTCCAAAACACAAAAGACATACAGAAAGTTAAAATCACATGACGCAGTTCGATGATCAGTCCAATTACAAATATTTTGTAATATTGATAAGAGTATTTTCAATTAAAATGTTTGGAAGCAAAGTCTTGATAGCAAGGTTCCATGAGGTGCAATGAAGTTAATACAATTTACAGTAGTTGACAAAACTGTATCATTAAAAATACAATTATATAATTGATGATATAATATTCTAAGATGGATAATACATTATTGTGGCTGATTTTTATATAATAGTCCATAGTAAAAATCCAGTTTAGTGTCGAAGATAGTAAAAGCTATGGTTATAAAATTGGAACAGTTTCAAATGAATACAGCAGAAAGTTCCTAGGAGTTATGCTGTAAAGTTACTAAGAGTGGAAACACACATCAACAATCTGCTTAACATCTTTTATCAGTGTAACAGTTCTTCTTTCACCATCTTACTTCAAGAATATTCTCCAAGGAATTATTTTGACTGGAGTTCCCTGCCTGGTTTCTAATCTTAGTAACTTTACATCACCACTCCTAGGAACTTTCTGCTGTATTCATTTGAAATGTGGTTTTTCTTGCAAGAATATCCAAAATGATAATTAAAAATTGGAATGTGTTGAATAGAATGATTGTGAACTCATTAAATAACTTTGTGCCCTCTGTTTGCAAATGTTAATGAACGTGGTCTTTTTTTTTCTAAAAACACTATGATTTGACAGGCGAGAAGGGCAAGAAGATACTTATAATTTCAAAGATTGAGAACCATCAAGGAATGGTAAATCTGGACGAGATCATCTCTGCTTCAGATGGTATTATGGTAGCTCGTGGTGATCTGGGTATTGAAATTCCACCAGAGAAGGTGTTCCTTGCTCAGAAAGCCATGATTGCAAGGTGCAATAAGGTAAGCAAGGAGTTAAACATTACTTTTTGATTTTGATTATTTAATTACATTCCTTGGTTTAGCTTAGTCATTACAGCTGTTCAAGTAAGGCGTTGTAAAAATATATTTTCATGAAATTAAAACAATTAGTGTGCAGTTCACTGAACCCTAAAGGTATCCTTATGCCTTGTTTTGATACTTGTTAATACTTAACGGTTGTCCGATGATTTTAACATTTAAATTAAGAAATACTTGTTCCATCAACAAATGTTAACAATTAGTTCAAACTATGCATTATATTAACATCCTCATTTCCTCATGTTAAACGTCTTAACAATTGTTAGCAGTTCCAAAACAGCTGATGTGAATCACCCTTTGGATTTTAATTGCCGTATTTAGATTTTTTGAACAACATTTCTGTCAGAGGATGCACTTTGTGACATAATATGGAAAATCTGATAGATGAAGAATTTCTTCATAGATAAAGAATACTGCTACAGGTACTGATAACTTTCTGTTTTGGGGCTACTGGCGCTTTTCTTGTAATTATTGGAGACAATGCTCATATTTTGAAAGCTACAGTTAGAATTTTTAGTAGAGTTTCTGCAACCAGAACATCCACAAGAGGAAGGTACGTAACACTTCCTTCAGTAGAGGAACATCAATTATCCACATATTCTATGAAATGTGCCATTTTCTTGGTGTTTTAGGCACAAAAGTTTATATATACATAAAAATTCAATCCTGTGGAGGCAAATAGAGCTGAAATATATTGTAATTGGAAGTGTTACTTTTCTGTTAATGATCAGTGATGGTGAACTCCAAACTAGACATGCAGTTGCTGGAGGGACAAGTTCTTTGCTAGTGGTTGTTTTTTTCTTCTTTTTTGCTAGGGGCTTTACGTCGCACCGACACAGATAGGCCTTATGGCGACGATGGGATAGGAAAGGCCTAGGAGTTGGAAGGAAGCGGCCGTGGCCTTAATTAAGGTACAGCCCCAGCATTTGCCTGGTGTGAAAATGGGAAACCACGGAAAACCATCTTCAGGGCTGCCGATAGTGGGATTCAAACCTACTATCTCCCGGATGCAAGCTCACAGCCGCGCGCCTCTACGTGCACGGCCAACTCGCCCGGTGCTAGTGGTTTAACATCACTCTAACTCGGATAAGTTTCCAGTGACAGTGATATGGGGAAGGACTAGGACTGGGAATGAATTTGCTGTGGTCTTAACTGAAGTATAGCCCCGGCATTTGCTTGATGTAAAAATGGGAAGCCACAGGAAACCATCTTCAGGGCTGCTGATGGATGGGGTTCGAATCCACATTCTCCCAAATGCAAGCTTACAGCTATGCAGCCTCCTTTGCTCAGTGGGCCAAGTTCTGTACACAATAGTGCGTTATTAAATAACCCCCGCATTAGTGCACAGTTTGAAGTGGAGGATCCTGTTAGGTGATTGATAATTTTTAAGAAAGTGTTTCTAAAGTGATACATATATATTGAAACTAGAGCTCAAAACAATATTAATACAGCACAAATTAGGACATGGAACTGCATGGAAAGGATGATTGGAGAAGAAAATTCCCTATCCTCGGCTTGGGATTGTGAACCAAATGTTGGACTGCCTTAATGATTATTGCACATTGCCATGCAGACTAAGAGATGGAGTTCATCATGCTTATACAGCTTTAGACAGACAAAAGCACATTGAATTAGACTGAAAAATTCCATGGTTCTGTCACTGCCTTCTTCTTATTGTCAGTAATTCTCATGACTGGCAATATGTTAACATTTCTCAGGTACTCGATAAAATGCAAAAATCTTAATATGCTGTTTAATTTTTAACACAGTGTTAACAAACATCTTGTTTTTATTCATTTAACAACTGTCAGTGAAACCCAACATTAAGGAAATGTAGTATTGCATTGCAGATAAGAAAAAAGGAGAATGGTTTTAGTGTATGTGGTGTATCTTATATAGCTTCTAAAAGAGGGCATTGCAGTATTCAGAAGTCAAACTGCTGAGAAAATGTATCCATATTTGTTTATTTCTAAAGAGTTGAAGAATTTGCATTTGCTAGAGTGATAGTGATACATGTGGAGATTTGGCATCCATCATATAGGTTACTGCTTTAAACAAGTGGTTCATCCACGGAGTAGAAATCTTCGGTGCTGCAGATTTTGTGATGTAAGCCATGTACAGCTGTTTGTATCACTAAGTGTCTCATGGTATAGCTGCCAAGTGTTGTAAAATAGTCATGGCCTCTATGCCAAAGAAATCTGACCAGATATGTATCTCCATAGAAATTCTACATATGGTGCTGCACCTATTTGTAAAGTTATGATGCGTAGATCCTCTACACGGATAGACCCTCTGGTTAGAACATATATATATATATATATATCTATCTGGTGGTGGTGGTGTAAGTGGTGCACAGTGATCCTTCCAGCAGTGTAGCTTTCACTCTTTCCAAGTCTGTTGTATTTGATTATGAAGTGTACCAAATGAATTCTATAACATAGGACTGGGGTGGTTTTGCATCGTGAGTAGATTTAGGATCATTTTCAGTGAAAATATTGTTCAGGTTTGCTATTTTACTTGTGGATAATACTGGTTTTATTATCTTGCCTTTCCTGTCTGAAGAATGTTATGAGGGATTGCAGGGTGATTCATTATATTTTCCATGGTCCCTCCAAAAACTGAGAATCGAGGTTACATTGTATTAAAGCTCCTGCATGACTTAATTGATCTCTTGCTAATCCTGGAGAGGTCATTGGGAGGGGAATCTACAGTACCCCATGGAGACTTTGACCAACAGTAATTTTTATTCATACCATGGTTATAGTCCAAATATTTAGTAAACTTCCTGTGCAGGAACCGGCCACACATGTGGGAAGTGACAATCAAGAGGGTGCCTGCCTCATCTCCCACTCCTTCTGCTGCCCAGTCTTCATCTACACATCGTGCCAAGCTGATGTTCAAGTGTGTTGCAGTGGATGATTGACAGGTTCCTTGCTCACTCCTTGGTCAATTTCTCAGTTCCTCGAACAGTTTCAATGTGCGTTTTTAGTTCTATAGTTTGGTTTGGTAATGATGTAAGCTTACATTTTGTTGTGATATAGATTTCAAATTGTATATTGTTCAGCTTTAGAAGTGTTAGTTGTTCGACTTTATTATGAAACTTAGTGGACATGACTTCAGACTCCTCTTAAGAACCTGGGAGGTCTCTGTGAGGGCAGGACAATAATACACAATAATTTCCTTGTATATGGGTAAAAGTATTGTTTTTAGCAGAAGTACGCCTGATTAGTTTTAGTTAGTTGAGTTATAACAAAACTGTGGGAAGCATACGTGCATTATCCACCTCCTTCCCAATTCTGTTCCTGATTACAAACACACACATTAGTACAGTCACCATACTTACACAGGTTATTAGACGAATCTTCGCATTTACTGTGCATGAGGTTGTTGACCTTGATGTCCCAAGCCCCTGTTATGAAACAATGTGCATTAATTAGTTGTTTGTTAAAAAAGCAGGGAAGGTAATATCTTGTTCCAAGCATACCAGAATGCAGTATTTTTTTATACCCGTGGCAAAATAGATTGTGAATAATTCTTAGCCTAAGGTATTCTGCCGTCTACCCCTTGCTACTTTCCCAATGAGCTCTTCTAAGTATTCTTGATGGCTTGATATTTTTCTTACAACTGTGTTATTTGAGCTGTTGACATGTTTGTATGTTGATTTCCGTGTCTGGTACTTTCTATCCAGCACGCATGCTAACGTAAGTTTATAGAGATGTCTAATTTTTTCATTCACTGTTTGCAAAGTGATTATTACTTGCTGATGAAAAATATTCTGAAGTTATTAGCAGAAGTAGTGAGTGATATACTGTACTTCAGTAGGACAGCTGTGAATCAGACAACAAGGTTTTTCTTTCAGTGAATCTGTTCATGAAGTTGATAAGGAATAAACTCAGTTAGCATGAGACACCATATTTATAAACGTGCCAACTTCTCACTGTGTTGTGTAGACTTGATCATTCTATTTTTATGTTCTATCTGTGTAATATCAGTCTAAACAGTTGTTCACGTATTATTATTATTATTATTATTATTATTATTATTATTATTATTATTATTATTATTATTATTATTATTATTATTGCTGAACCAGTGAAGCAAAAATGTGTTTATTGAGGTCCAAGAAGAAATAGAGTTGAGATTGATGAGATGGTCTATGAAAACAGACGTATAGCTAGTAGTGTATAGTCGTATAACTGACTCTTTTATTTAATTGTATAAATTACTCATAAAGATTCTATGTTTCCCCATGGTTGACATGCAGTACCAAGATTTATTTTTTGCATTAACGTATAATATAACTTTCTGCCAACGATGTATTAGATTCTTAAAGGTACAAATAAATACGAAAGTTTTCATATCCCATTTAAGAGGAAGTCGTCCTACTTATACACGGTGTTTTACACTGATAAATTGATCGGGTAAAATTTACCCGGTATGCACTCATACGTCGCAAAACAGAGCACGCGTTTTTATGGGTTAAAATATCCTGCTTGTGGACCTTAAGATACTGTAGCTATTAGGTGTAACAAGACCCTAGCCAACGTCAGCTGAATCGTTGTTTACGAGATGTGAACATGGTGGCTGAACACAACGTGTCAACAAGTGAGTTAAGATAATTGCTATATTATAGCAAACCAGGAAGAGAGAGCTAAGCAGACCTCCCACCCTACCTACATAACCATGCCCCACCGGTCACTCAGAAGGATGTTTGCTGAGTATTTGGACTATAGTAAATTAATGCATTTGCTACACTGGCAGCTATGCAAAAACTGGCCATCAGTACACCAAGCTGAGAACAGCAGAATGAGGGAGATGTCATGACGTTAGTGTACCGAATACAACTACCATTCGTTTTAAGCTTCAAGCTAATAAGTTATATTGTGATCTTAGATTTGTAATAAATAATGTTTACATTCTGTTGCTTCAGGTTGGAAAACCAGTCATCTGTGCAACGCAAATGCTGGAGTCCATGGTGAAGAAACCTCGCCCCACAAGGGCAGAAGGTTCTGATGTAGCTAATGCCATCCTCGATGGAGCAGATTGTGTAATGTTGTCAGGCGAGACAGCCAAGGGAGACTATCCTGTGGAGTGTGTTCTTACCATGGCAAACATATGCAAAGAAGCTGAGGCTGCAATTTGGCAAAAGCAACTGTTTATGGACCTTAATAACAAGGTAATTATTCACTTTCATATGTAGGAAATTTCCTGTTAAAGGTTAACTTAGCACACTCTAAAAATGTTTCTTTCACTTGTCATTACTTCTCATTGACTGCCTGGTTCGAAGTCAATCTTGTTAACTATTAGAGGTTTTACATACTAGTTTTACCGTATTACATGTAAATTCTCGTACTAACATATTTTCATTGGTTCTCAAAGAATATTATGTTATTTTGCTGAAAATTTATAACAATTAGGAGAGAAATGGCTTAGTCTTTTATTACAGTACAAGTAGACAGCTTAGACAGGAAGTCCATTGTGGGAGGAAGGTAAACATTGTATTGGTTGAAAGTGTGTAAGACAGTATTTTCCATTGTGTATTGAAATTGGGGCTTGTTATATTAAGTGATACAGCCCTTGAATTGTTATGTTTGATATGTTTATTACTGGTTTTGACTACGTTTTCTTAAATCTACACTTCATCCCACTCTTAACATATTGCTCCTATTGTCTTAATTAACTATTGAATGCTCAGTAATTCCTGTCGCTCACTGACAGTGGAAAGCATTTTGTCAGATATTCACAAAGCTAAAATTTGCATCAACAACACGAAACAAGGAAAGATAGTACAATCACCATTATACAAGCAATAAATGCAGTGACAGGTCCTCGTGGGTAGAGGGAGGAATAGGAGGATGAAACTGGAATAAATATATATATATATATATATATATATATATATAAGGATAAGGGGATTAAACTAGGACAAATATGAAGAATCATAGGAATAAGGAACACTCCATCTTCTCTTGCTCCCATTTTCATAGATGAACTTTCTCTTCATCTATCTCAGTTCTTCCAGATGAATTTAGTCTGTCTCAAACAAGCTTCCTATTTGTTTCTCAGCTTCATCTCAAGGTGCAGACATCCACACTTGTTGAGAGAAGAGGGACATTCTTGAGAGAGAGAGAGAGAGAGAGAGAGAGAGAGAGAGAGAGAGAGAAGCGATCCTTATTTTTAAAGGAAGCTTACCTGAGGGCTCGTTCAAGGTCCACTCAGCCTATGTGATTAGAATTGAGGAGCTAAATGACTGTGAGATGGCAGCCCCGGTCTAGAAAGCCAAGAATAATGGCCGAGAGGATTCGTCGTGCTGACCACATGACACCTCGTAATCTGCAGGCCCTCGGGCTAAGCAGTGGTCGCTTGGTAGGCCAAGGCCCTTCAAGGGCTGTAGTGCCATGGGGTTTGGTTTAGTTTTTATGATTTATGACTTAATATGATCATTGGCAAGCTATTTTATTTTCAGTTTGTTGTTTTGTCTCTACCTTTTCTGAGTTCACCTTGCTTCATATTCTACACTTCTTGCATCAAAACAAGACCTCTTGCCTGTCTTGAGCATGTGGAGACCTTGGGAAGGACAGCAACCTGTTCCTGCTGCTCAGATTAACTAGTGTGTGAAGACAGTGTGCTAGAGTTGTTCTGCCTTGGCCAGTCCTGCTGAACCAGTGAAGCAAAAATGTGTTTGAGGACCAAGAAGAAATAGAACTGAGATTGATGAGTTTGTGTATGAAGGCAGCAGTTTGAAGATATGGAATTGGTCCTTGCCGTCATATTTGTACTTTCCTGATGGTACCATGGCCTCAGCTACATCCTTTCTATTTGTTAACAAAGCGAACATGGAAAGCAAGCACATGAGCATGTCAAGGACAAGCCAGCAACAGTGAGATACACAGGAAGGCAAGTACCTCTTGACCAGCTGCAAATAAACTTCCAAGGATGCTCGGCATTGTTAGGTTTGTTGATGCACAGGCAGTGCAGGGTGCATGGGAGTTCCAGAGACCATAATGAACATGTGGCCTACAATTTACTTTGTCTGTTCCGACTAACCAGCTGTTGTTCCTTTTATTTTCCTATTTCCTGTCTTTATTTGCTTTGTTGGCATATACAGAAAACCCTCGATTGTATAGACTTCAGATTTAACGGACAAATTTTTGTGTGGGATCTTTTTTTAAGCCCTAAATGTATCTGCTGCAGCATGGCTACCATTTAGTTAGTAATTGAATGAGGTTGGAGATAGATGGCGGTATTGGCAGGTACAGGATGTAGAGAACAGAATATTAGAGAGCGATATCCTTGCTATTCTGCTCCTGCCATCTCGGCTCATCTTCGGAATCGTTTGTAATATTGTTTTATGGGTGTAGTTTTCTTTATTAACCTAGATGTGTAAACTTACAGAAATGTTTTGGTATGGCTGGAGGAATTAGGAGAAAACGCTTCGCTGTAAGCATAACTTGGAAACTTGAATTGACAGAAAAGCAGCAAAATGGTGTATCAGTGGTACGTTTTTGTGAACTGTATGGGATGAAGAAGAAAATTTATATCAGACATTCATAAAAGGAAAAATGTACTGTGTTGATGCAATTGATGCTATTTAATTTTTACAATTGGCTTTGTCACAGACACAGATAGGTCTTATGGTGACGATGGAATAGGAAAGGGCTAGGATTTGGAAGGAAGTGGCAGAGGCATTAAGGTACAGCGCCAGCATTTGCCTGGTGTGAAAATACAAAACCACAGAAAACCATCTTCATAGCTTCCAACAGTGGAGTTCAAACCCACTATCTCCCAAATGCAAGCTCACAGCTGCACGCCCGTAACTGCATGGCCAACTCACTCGGTAAATGATGCTTTGGTGCTTTCATAAATGCCATGGTATCACTAACAGAAAAACAAGCAGTGAATTCCTTATGTAGCTACAAATCAAGCTGAACCTTTCAGACAACAAATAAAGGATCTAACTAAATTGGAGAGTATTTGGTCTCAAGTTAACTGTGTGGATGAGGCAGATCTTTTTCTTTCTGTTCGTGAAAATACCCCAGCTTCAGACTTTGAAAGCAGCACACTAGGTCATAAACTGAATAAGGAGTTCATTTTTGCCTTACTCTGTGCTAATGCCAATCATATCTATCACTTATAACATGTGGGAAAGCAAGAAAAAAGTCTTATGAATCAGTTGCCAATCATTCATTCAAATTCAAGGAATGCCTGATTTACAAGCGATATTTTTTCCTGCTGATTCTTCAGTCACTTTGTACTGTAGTCCAGTGACATTAAAAAGAGATTCTCAAAATTTCCTTCCAAGAAATGAAAGCTGTTTTGCTTCTGGACGAAGAGTTAGCCCACCCTAATGAGTGTCTTTCTGCAGTTGTGAATATGATTTTGAACTTGGCACTGTTTTCTCCAAGACAAATTTATAATATTTGTTTTATTTGCTGTTTCGTGCATAACAGGTGATAACTGAAAATTGTCCTAAGCTGTTGTTTCATTCTGTAATAGACTTAGATTAATAACACCATTTGCATCATAAAAATTGTGAACGTGTGGACTAAACACATTACCCTGCCATTGGATAATTGGAGGATAGGTAAGGCTTCTTTATCTCACAGCTGGCGGATGACATAGCTTACTCATCCCTGAAGCAGGTGCCTCTACCAGCTTGCGCACTGGACGTTCCACAGCTGATGGCAGTGTCGTATTTGTAGTGAGGTTAGAAGGAATGGAAATTAAAATGTCTTTGTCCTTCCAAATACAGATAATACAGTTCGTTATACAAAACATCGACCAGGGAGTCATTGTTGCCTTGAGTAGCTGTACAAGAAGCAGCTTCTCAAAGATCTTAGTGGCATGTTGAAAAAAAAAAAGTGATAAAGATGATGCAAGAGGAGTTAAGACACTGCTAAAATTTGTGAGGATATACTGTTAAGTCTGCCATCTTTAATTTTGCTGCTGCATTGCAGATGAAAACTGCAACTTTAACCAATGAGTGGACAAAATTTTTGCAACACACAGGACCTGAAAACAATTTTGAAGGTATCGAGACAGATTTTCACACATTCATGGGTGACGTTGAAGAATGGCTAGACAAAGATAATGGTGATACCGGTTATCAAATTCTAAGCCAGGAAGTAGCAGAAAGTGTTTTATAGGGCAAAGAATCTAATCTCGAAGAAGAATCTGCTTAATCTAGTTCCAGTTATCTATACTCACAAGTGTTAGCATGTTATGGACATTTTATGCAGTTTTGTTCACTAATTATTATGAAGGGGGGTGTGTGTGTGTGTGTGTGTGTGTGTGTGTGTGTGTGTGTGTGTGTGTGTGTGTGTGTGTGTGTGTGTCCAAGGGAAGATTGATTCATTCCAGCCTATGTGTTCAAGGTAATCTTCAGCTATCAAGTGCCTAAGTAGTGCCATTGTTACAGATTTGTAAACTTCATCAGAATTAAGATATACAGGTCAATTCAAAATGATGGACCAGATTTCATAAATTTATTTTCTGTGAAGTCTAATGAACATATCATACTGTGAGATATGCGCAAAGAAAGGCAAACTCTCAAGGTTTAGTTGAGTTTAGATTTCCTTCCACGGGATTTCATTTTCAGCCATTACGAGCGTGCAGGAAGCGAGTAAAGAAAATGGCTGTGGCTGGAGAGCAGAAGTCATTCTGTGTGCTTGATTACCACATAAACAAGTCTGTGATTAGTGTTCAATGGCATTTCCGTACCCGGTATGGAAGAGACCCACCTACTGGAAAAGCCATTCGTGCGTGGTATGCAAAATTCAGAGACATGGGCTGCATCTGTAAGTGAAAGTCGACTGGCCATCCTTCAACCAGGGAAGAGACAGTGGAACGTGTTCGCGCCAGTTTCGTGCGGAGTCCGCAGAAGTCCACCTACTGGACAGCGAGGCAACTTTAAATTCCACAGGGAACTGTTTGGCGCATTCTGTGGAAACTTTTAGGAATGAAACCCTACCGCTTGCAACTGGTGCAGGCCTTAAAAGACACTGATTTATGCTGCTCGAGCGTCCTTCTGTGCTGATTTTCTCGCATTAATGGAAGAGAATGGGTTCTCCAAAAGGGTAATTTTCAGTGATGAAGCGACTTTTCACCTTTCCGGGACTGTGAATAGGCAACAACGTAAGAATCTGGGTAACTTCTAATCCCCATCAAGTTGTGGAACACCAACGCGATTCTCCCAAGGTGAATGTGTTTTGTGCCATTTCCCATGAGAAGGTTTATGGACCCTTTATCTTCATTGAATCTACTGTGACAGGAAATGTTTTTCTTGATATGCTGCAAAAATGGCTCCTGCCACAGCTCGAAGAGGATAGTGCAGATTTCGTCCTTCAACTGGATGGTGCCCCTCCGCATTACCATGGCAACATTCGGAGCCATCTCAACAAGACATTGCCACAACGCTGGATAGGTCGTGCATCTCAGGAGGATCGAACTCTCATTCGCTGGCCACCGCCTTCCCCCGACTTAACCCCATGTGATTTCTTCTTGTGGGGTTTCGTAAAGGATCATGTTATCTATTAGCTTCATTTCCGTATTGATTGGTATCACAGTATAAAGATAATTTAAGTCACCACCTTATCAATACACAGATTTATTTACTTCAAAATTGGTAAATTAGGTCAAGACTGGTTTCGATCCCTAAGGGATCATCTTCAGTTGACACACATATAAAAAAGATATTTACAAAAACATCACATGTAAAATATTAATCTTTTTAGTTAATTCAATTGAGTCAAATTTTTTTTTGTATTTAGAATGTTGGTGGGTACATCTTAGTTTGAAAACGTGTGTGAGATTTATAGGCTCACTATGTCTAAATTATTGCGTATATAGGTCCTATACTTCTTTACATACAGTGTCAAAATTATTACATTTAATATAATTTATCTATTTGATGAAAACACTGGCAAATTGCTTACTGAAATGGTAAAGTGTGTACATTTTTTAGTTTAATTGTAATATGACAACATGTAAAAAACATGTACTTTTAAACTAAAAAATGTACACACTTTTACCATTTCAGTATGCAATTTGCCAGTGTTTTCATCAAATAGATAAATTATATTGAATGTAATAATTTTGACACTGTATGTAAAGAAGTATAGGACCTATATACACAATAATTTAGACATAGTGAGCCTATAAATCTCACACACGTTTTCAAACTAAGATGTACCCACCAACATTCTAAATACAAAAAAAATTTGACTCAATTGAATTAACTAAAAGATTAATATTTTACATGTGATGTTTTTGTAAATATCTTTTTTATGTGTGTCAACTGAAGATGATCCCTTAGGGATCGAAACCGGTCTTGACCTAATTTACCAATTTTGAAGTAAATAAATCTGTGTATTGATAAGGTGGTGACTTTTAAATTATCTTTATACAAGGATCATGTTTACGTACCACTAACATTGTACGACCTTCGTGCCCGCATCACAGCAGCCATCGCAAAGATTGGTCGCGACACACTACACAGGTTTGGCAGGAGATAGACTATCGGCTTGATGTATGTCGTGTTACGCGAGGTGCTCGCATAGAACACTTGTGATATGACTGAAAAAACTTTGAGAGTTTACCGTTCTTAGCACGTCTCGCATTACAATATGTTTATTAGAGTTCACAGAATAAATTTAGGAAATCGGGTCCATCATTTTGAATTGCCCTGTATATGTATTTAGAAGTGTGTGTAAAACAATTTTTTGTTATCAGTAATACATTACTGATTATTTAATTTTTAACACTGCAGTTTAATTTATTTTAGATTTAACGAAATTCCTTATACCCAATTAGTCCATTAAATCAAGGATTTACTTTCTGTTCAGGAATAATTATCACAATCATTTTCTTCTCATGCCTTCTCAGAGAAGCTTCACAACCTTCATGAGGTAATTATTCCTCTTTTGTGCTTTCTGTGTGAGAGTTCCTGTTTTGTTGAAGTCAATCCACTATCGGAGGTTCCACAACCCAGATAAGCTTCTCTTCCCACGTTCACATTTCCAATCCGTTTTACAATACAAAAATGTAAATTTGGTTTTTCAGGCTCTTCCACCTATTGATGCTGCTCATGCTATTGCTATTTCAACGGTGGAAGCATCAGCCAAGTGCCTTGCAGCAGCAATCATAGTGATCACCACATCTGGGCGATCAGCACATCTTATCTCCAAGTACCGACCACGCTGCCCTATCATTGCCGTGACCCGTTATGGACAAGTCGCCCGTCAGTGTCACCTGTTCCGAGCCATTCTACCTCTTCAGTACGCAGGTAAATTTTGTTGCAATAACTGCTTTCATCCAATCTAGAAGCAAGGGAACAGAAAGGATGGCAACACTATAGAAGTATTTCTTTAGCTAGTGTACCAGGCAAGGTATTCCGACAGTTTTGGAATGAATGAATACCAGTGTGATATATTCAAAGTATTCAGGACCATATTTTCAGATAACACATCGCAAAGTACTGAGGGAAAAGATGTAACTGTAATGAGGGATTATAGAATTAGTTATAAACTGTTGCAGGCAATCAAAAGGCATTTATTTTGACAATCAGTCTATACTGAAAATTAGCTCTTTGTTCCAAGTACCGTATTTACCCCATTGTAAGCCCCTCGACTTAGAATCAGCATCATTAACTTGGCTGGTGAAGTAGAAGACTATCCTTATCGATGCAATAGGAAAATGTTCTGAAAAATAATGCAAGAGTGACCAGTTTCATCAGCGTGTGAAAATTCTTGCGTTTCTTGAAACTTTTCCTGAGAATTGTCAGATAACACAATGTTGGTACGTGTAATCAGTATAAACACTCAGATTGTCTAAACCTTTGAATCGCAATCCCCAGCTAAGAGCAGGAAACCATTTTTTACAGACCTCTTATCCTTATGACACTGTTCAGATTTAGGATCCCATTGTAACTTGTCCCCAGTTCAAACTGTGCTTGGATATGGAAGTTATTAAATATTATACTGTCGTTTACAAAACTTGGCCAGAGCTATTCCCTGATTTGAAGGTTAGGATCATTAACTGCTAAAACATTAGTATCACTTCCAATAACAGCATATTTCAGCTCTCCTGCCTGCAGCTGATAGGATTCTTGTATCATATCTATTGCACCTAAAACACCAGCAAAATGGCATATTTCATACGAGTCATGGATAATCGATTGATATTCTACTAGCTGAGGTATTTGAAATTCTAGCATTGTCTCAGAGTTTGCTGGGCATTTAAAAGTGTTTGATTTCTAATGCGCTTGACAGCAAAAAAGACTATGCTTTCTACGGAAATGCTGACAAAGAAATGTTACAATTAATCTGAAACATCTATTGGCGATAACAGGCTAAACAGTTAAATGGCAGCAGAGAATGTATCCCTTATGCTTTGTGTGCCTCATTAATTTTTTTAAATGTTCATTTCTGATTTCCTGGGGGTCGGCTTATAATCAAATAAATATTGTAATTACTAGGCTGTAATCTTTCACCTTAGTTGTTCATTCTATAAATGGATGATTTACTGAAAAGTAAATGGCAGAGAGGGATTTGGTTGAGTGGAAGCAGTTTGGACGATGCCAGCAACATAGTCTTACAGACTGTGATGAAAGCGTACAATTTAATATCTTGGAACTTGAAAAGAGGTGCAGCAAGTCTGATATGAAAATTGGCATTATCAAGACTAAAGTTGTCAGTAAGGAAGAAACCTGTAAGTATTGAATGTCAGGTCAGGAATACAAAATTGGAATGGGTGAATCATTTGAAGTATTTAGGATGTGTATTTTCCCAGGATGGTAGTATTCTAAGTGAAACTGAATTAAGGTGCACAAAGCTAATACAGTGAGCTCACATTTGGGATCAATGGTATTCTATAAGAAAGAAGCAAATTCCGGATCACTGTTTTTTCAGACCAACTTTGTTGTACAGGAGTGAAATCTGAGTGGATTCCGGATATCTTATGCATAAAATAGTGAGAATAATTGCTGGTACATGCAAGCACAGAAATGGTGTCCCGAGGTAAACAATCAACACTTCAGTACTGAAAAGGAGGAGAATGAGTGAAGGGGTAGTGTTGAAGGCCACTTCAGTACCGAAAAGGAGGGGAAGGGAGTGAAGGGGTAGTACTGAAGGTACAGAGGTACAATGTGTGTATTGCTATACATCCACCACTGTGCCCATTTCAATCTCAACAGCCTTGTAGCGGGCTGTCTACCTGTAGCAATGTGTTAAGTGAGGAGGTGGGGGGATACCATGCTTTGTTTGTATCCGGGCACTATTTCTGTGCTCGAATGTACAAACAGGTGGGAACAATTGCAGGAGGGTACTAAGAATGAGAAGATAAAATCTAAGTTAGGACAAATTTGCGGCAGTGATGGGGCCTACTATTAGGTGAGTAAAGGATAGTTTACCTAGGAGAATACAGTAAAACCTTGTTAATTCGAAGTCGTTGGGACTAAAAAATCGGACTTCGAATTAAGTGATTTCGAATTAACCGCCAATTCGCAATTCAGAAGTACCAACCCTTGCCGCGTTACAAAATATTCTAAGACCCGTTATTGCATGCAGTTAACCTTGATTCACAGTTTATACCTTTCAAATGCCATGAAAAAAATAACTATTTCCAAAATATATCCAAGAAGGTGCATTTACAGTATTCAAATAATGCACTTGGATATCTCACTGGCAAACATAACCTCACTCAACGAAAGGGGAAAAAAAAGCATGATTCAAAGATGAGGAGAAATCTATTCTGGCTCCCATGTACAAGTGCTTTATTCATTGGATTACTATACTGTATACATTTTAGATGCCTTGTATTTACACAGAAAGTACCCGATGCCCTTAAAATCGAACTTTCCTATGACTCTATCCTTGTACGATTTCCCGCCATGGCACTTCTCTCGTACTTCAGAAATGTAAACACTTGCCACGTCACAAAGTATTCTAAGAACCCATTAATACATACAATCACCTAGATTCACAGTTTAAACCTTTCAAATGCCACGGAAAAAACTATTTCCGAAATGTATCCAACAAGGTGCATTTACAATGTTCAAATAATGCACTTGGATAAACCACTGACAAACATAACCTCATGCAACGAAAGAAAAACAATCACACAATTCAAAGACGGGGATAAATTATGCTGGTTCCCCTGTGCAAATGCATTATTTTTTGGATTTCTGTACTGTTCGAATTTTTAGATGCTTGGTACTGGCATGGAAAGTGCCAGATGCCCCTAAAACATTGTGGCTTATAGAACTTTCCTATGACGAGGGGATAAAGTTTCTCGCTTCCATGTGCATTGCAACGTACTAGAATGACCCCCGTCCCACACCCTTATACGATTCCCGACTGGCACTTTCTCCTTTAAAACCATTAGACCGTTTGGGCACGGATTAAAATAAAGGAATGCAATTTCTGACAATATTGTTCGGTGTCTGCAAATTTATTATATGAGCCAAGTTTTTCATCAACTGTCGGCATCGCCCGTGTTCGCGGATTCCGTTTTTCCGCACACTGCCTGTTGCGTGATATTATGGCATTCCTTAAAAGGTTGAATACAAAAGAATTCCTATTTCATTCAACTTAGCAATCATGAAGCGCACTCTAGACCCACCGAAGTGAGTGTAAGTGCGAAACGCTACCCCTCCGCGTTCCGGAACGCTCGTTCTATTATGACGCGGATAAATTTCTAGTTGAAATTACTCTGTAACGTACTACTGTTTTAAAATATAAAAGCAGTTTTGAATTAAAAGCCTGAATTTCGGTAATGGGGTGGACATTGTACTTCGAATTACGAATTATCGGTATTTCGAATTAAACAATTTAAATAACATGCAAAACTGTATCTCATGTTTCCGGGAATGAGTGCTTCTTCGAATTAGGCAGGATTTTGAATTAACCGATTTCGAATTATCGAGGTTCTACTGTAATTCTACTGAAGAGTAAGGTAATCAAAGAAAGGCAAAGACAGATGATTCTTAGACTCTGTTTTTAATGATTCATTGATGAGAGGGACTTGCAAACTGACAGCTGAAAGACATAAGTCGATAATGATGTATTGCACCCTTCCAGCTAGTTCGGGTGTGGCGCGACAAGCAAGATACTTACCACTCCACTGATCTCAGGGGTGTACGGTTTATCTTCAAATTTGGTAGAGAAAAGAGAGAGAGAGAGATGATTTTAAATGAAAGATGTGGTGTTCCTTAACTATATGAATTTATTAAAATAAAATTTCTTATTCATTCATTCATTCATTCATTCGATTGTAATTTGGTCACTGGTATACTGTTTATAGTCAGATTATGGAAATCTTTTACCGCGTAAATTAGGCCTACGTTGACTTTTAGAGGTTATGTGAACTCGAGAATATAGTTTCAAAAGTATCAGTCCTCAAGTTCTCGAATGCATTATATTTAGTTCTGCCCGTCAATAATCACAATCAAATTGGAAAGAGAAAAATATTATTAACACTTCCAAAATTACGATTATTCGCGACCTTCAGCTCAGCTGGAAAGCACGCTCGCTGTACAAGTTGGTACGAGTGCGAAATGATAAAAAGTTTTTAAATGTAACATGCGCAAATAAAACGACTGCGGCTTTTATAACATTTTAAAACAGACGTGAAATTCCCAGTCTTATTTTAGGACAGAAACGGTAATAGGCAATCCCAAAATCCCCCATGGCTTTATGTAACATAATCGTATACGGTAATATTAAAATACTAAATTTGTGTTACCGGTACTTAAGAAGGAGCAGTTTCGATTCCTGCCTGAAAGCCCAGTGACTATACAATGCCCTGAGGGAAATGCCAAAAACCTGTTTGGTGATACACTCGAAAAAAGTTTAAAAAAAAAAAAAACCACATCCAACCCTGGACATAATGTAGACGTTTTGCAAGTACGTACATTTGACGAAACTCGTTCCGTCTTCAGATAAAGGTGTCGAAATGCTCTCTGTCTCCTTCCAATTGTCGTGGGCACTCTCTGCTTTGATTTCCGAGAATTCTGTAAACATTACTACCCGAATGTGATGCTAAGATGATCCCTTATGCAAGTTCACCGCCGTTCACTTTTCCAGTACTGGTACAGTACTTCTTCAAATTACCGCAATGACGGGACGTCAACACCAAAATCCATAAGTACCGTATGCCGTAGCCGTCCTTTCATAAGATACAGTTTCTTGAAAAACGCGTGATCGAGGATTTAGCGTTGATGGGACTGAAATTTCTGGACGGTTGATCCGGGAAATAGTTTGTTCGGGGAACAGATAATGCGGGATTTTTTACGTGATTTAATTAGGATGCTCGCAGGACCACGTAATTTAAACGAATAATACGGGAAAACTTAGTTTCCGGGAACGTATAATCGAGGTTCTACTGTATTTGGGAAACCGTTGTTACATCGGATATCACCAACCTACTAACCTAACAGTTCATCAAAATCAACTATTTACTCAGGCCTGCTCTCAGCCAACATGGTGGACAAGACAGCATAATCAAATCATGTCACTGATCATCTGATCTTAGGTCATTGACATACAAAATTTAGCACTGATCCACACTAACAGTACTAGGATGTGAAATAATACCTCCTAAATACTAAGGAAACAATCATTCTTCCTCAAGTGTGTAAGTATTGAAAGTTATCTGCACCATAAAGCACTGGACTACTTAACTCAGCGACATTTAACACCGAGTGGTTCATGAGAATACAGTAGAAGTCCGTTATAGTGAGATTTCATAACGGTGAAAAATTTACTGGCTATAACGGATTGTCGTTATATCGGATTTTTCATAAAAGTTGGGAAAACACCATACACGTCAGTATGAAACGGCAATCAGTTTGTTCAAAACTTGCGTTTTCACGGATGATATCCACACTCTGGCTTGCTAGTGTGTTATTTTTCGAAATCCAATACTATGTGAAAGTGTGTGTTTCATTCTGAAAAAAAAAATTATAGTGACACTCGCAGAGGCTTCTGTGGACAACGTTCCAGTTTTCTTCTTCAGTCACCTAACCTAACCTAACCATATATGTATCATGAAGACGTATTTCAAGCGCACATAGAAAAATGATAACCTCCTCGCTATAAAATTACATGGGAACAGCCTTGCCGAAATTTAACTAGTCGCGTGAAAATATAAACTATCCTCTGAATCAGTGATGTACTCTATCATATCTTAGTGCATCACATTCTTGCTTAATTTCAGTATAAATCATTAAAAATTATGCAATCGTTTTCTTCAGCCTTTATTTCTAACGAGTTAATATCTGCTAACGGCCACATTATTGATGCATTTATTATGAAAACTTGTTAATCTTCTTTAGTTTTTAATTTTCTTTTAGAGAACAGCAGTCACGATATGGTGCCGAAGATGATCGCAGCATCACCTAACTTAACCATATGTGTCATGAAAACATATTCCAAGGCCAGTAGAGAAATAACATTCTTGCTATAATATTACACGGGAATAGCCTCTTCGAAATTTAACCAGACACGAGAAAATAGAAACTAACTTCTGAAATCAGTGATGCGCTCTGCCATATCTTGAGGTGAATTACATTCTTGCTTAATTTCTGTGAAGAGTATTAAAATTAAGCGATCGTTTACTTCGCCTTTATTTGTAATGAGCTAACAACTATCAGCCACGTTATTTACGTATTTTTACGAAAACATATTAACTTCTTTCATTTCTAATTTTCTTTACAGAACAGCAGAACTCCGATCAACTATGACATCACCTTCGAATGTCGACAAGAGAGCTTGCAAGTGCACATAGCGAGAAAACAATATACCAAAGATCGCATTTTGTGGCAAGCGCTTCAGTTGTCTTATTCAAACAGCATCACCTAACCTAACTTAAAACATATATTATGCGCTGGTAGAAAAGTGATAACTTTCTCGCTGTAAATTTAGATGAAAATAGTCTTGCCGAAATTTAACCAGGCGCAGAAAAATATAAATTAACCTCAGAAATTAGTGATGCGCTCTGCCATATCTTGAGGTGTATCACATTCTTACTTAATTTCAGTGTCGAGTATTGAAATTAAGCGATAGTTTAATTAGCCGTTATTTCTAACGAGTTAACAACTGCTATTATTTATGCATTTATTACATAAACATGTTCTCTTTCATTTCTGATTTTCTTTACAGAACAGCAGTTGACGGGTATTATTAATAGACTCAGACTCGCCTTCAAATGTCGACAAGATGTTGAAACTACAAAGATGCACACACGCGAAGCTGTCAGTTGCGTACACTGTTTTATTTACAAATTATATACACATGATCCTTGCACTAACAAAGTGCCATCTTGAACAAAACACTGCTACGAAGGAGGAGAAGAAGACTGCAACATTCGCATGTTAACCAACTAAAAAACGGATCAGATGTAAGGCTTTTCAGGTGTTTGCTCTATTAACGAGCGTTTCGTTTTAGGTCTGACACTAGACTCATCAGAGTGGGGATGTGTCAGACCCTACCCACTGGCGCTGGGGTGTATGCAGGTGAAATTATCAGAAGTCCATTATAAGAGGCACAGTCTGATAACTGCATATGGGAGATAAATCTCCACAATGGAATTACTGCCCGCCTAGCAATTCCGATGGAAAATTCTAAGTTCCCATGGAGGAAATTAACCAACACAACACTTGACTAATGACTTTCACTAGCAACTCTCGCTAACAACTCAACTCCAACTCCCAAAACTGCCTCTGTAGGCCTATACTGTATATATATTGCCTGGCCAAAAGCTCGCATTCCACATGTAGCATTAAAATTGAGCGATTCGTTTACTTCTTTTATTTTTTAAGAGTTAACCACTGCTATCAGACAAGTTCTCACTCTAAAATGCATGATCCCTATCAGCTCATGAACATTCGGCGTTGCTCCATAGTTTAGCAACCCATAATGATTTCTTCTGGAAGTCATTATTGCTTTAGCTCACATTCCACAAACACTTACGGACAATACACAACGTTACATTTATATTAGTAAAGTTGACAACCAGTATGGCACAACATGTTTTCTCGTGATTTCTAGAGTCTCCAGTAACCTATTTACAAATGGATCGAGTGTTCTGCAACTCTCTAATGACAAAGATACGTTGTTCTGGACTATTACCCTGTGTTGCACAACATTACATTGGATTTATACTTCATATTTACAGGTAATAATAAATTATATACTATTAAGTGTTCTTAAATTAAATAAATTCTTACTAATACACATATTATCCGCACACTTTAACTTGGTGCATTTGTGTACGGGGGTGAGGAGTAAGGAGAGAGCTGTCCCGGTATCGATAGTGCTGCCTGGTGCTGCCAACTGAATGAAAATGAAATCTGACTTGAATCGAGAATATGATCGATCGATATGAAATTTCTAAACCATTATCACCTTAAGCCAACAACTATATCACATACACATTATATAACATTATAAAACATTTCTCGATGCGAATCTTGTTTCTAGCATGGATTCTATACTTTGGCTTTGTTGTGTAAACAACAACAGTACTAGTACGTAAAGTGTACGCCAGATGTCGCACAACGATGCTTAAGCGATTTATAGTTTGTGTTTCAAAGGTTGCCAGTACGAATCTCGAAGATCGCCGAGGTCGACCGATTCAGCACTAGGGTGTAAATGCACCAAGATAAAGTGTGCGCATAATACAGCAGACGTGTCGTGACATAACCTCACATTTTTTTGGTACACACGACAAATCATACGACCACGATTTGTACCAAATAAAGGCAGTACATAACTGTGTTAATAATAATAATAATAATAATAATAATAATAATAATAATAATAATAGACGTAAACAACTTCATAGCCACACCTTACAAGTAATAATAATAATAATAATATTAATAATAATAATAATAATACCTACTAATCAAGCTCGATATTTCTACTATTTACCTATGGATTTGGGAATTGTTTCCAAGTTACACTAGTCCATTACCCTTGCATCAGAGAGAGCTCGCTAGTGGATATGGCAAGGAAACAATACCAAAGATGATCGATTGCATGCAATATAATCGCTGGGTGCATAAATGTCTGTAATGGAAAAAATTACCCACGTTTAATCGCTCGTAATAACTGATTCATCAGTGATAGGGCTGTCGCTGTAACAGAAGAATAATACACAATTTAATGTAGGAATTTTGAAGGGACACACAAAAACTCATTATAACAGTGTTCTCGTTATATGTACTCGTTACAGCAGATTTCTACTGTATTTACATAAAAGCTTCCCTGGGATGAAATATCACATGGAAGAAATATCTGCCCTTAAACGTGCTCATGAAAAATCCCTAGCTTCATTAAATGGGTTTCAAGGAAAACTAGCACTTGTCCTATTTGCTTAAGAATATCATGCCATAACATTACTAGCTGGTCGCTGCATTGTGATACAAATATTCAGGCTCCTTAGGGACAATACTTCTATTAGATGACTTTACACTAGGCTTCAATCTATAAATATGGACTATATTCCACTACACTGAATAAAAACTTGCCTCATCATTACTTGTGTATCATTGCCTCAAAACACACCAAATAATACTGAATATCTTGCTGTGCTTACTTCATATTGAAGACAACAGCCTTAATTTGCCACTCACATTGATCAGCAGAGGAGCCTGTGGACATGTAACATCAAAGCACACACAAACTTAAACTGTCACAAGACTGTACTTGAGAAGCTACCCATTTCCATGTATTTCTCATCTTCATTATTATTATTCTCATTATCTCATAGATATTAGGCCTACTTTTAAGCATTTGTTTCATGTATAACACAACCCTATCCAACACCACATAGGAGATTGAATTTGAAACAAGCTTTATATCACCATATGACATTGAATCATAGGAGATCGTTCTAAGATCCTGGTCTTTAAAAGTAAATTAACAAGACCTTCCTTTATGAGACTAACAGGATACTTCTCTTTACAGCATTCAGTGTGGAAAAATTTATCTCGCTGATCATAAAAATTTTAGATCAAAATGTTAGGATTATATAGAGCCTATACAGGAGAAGCATGGAGAGATATCCGTGAGAGGCTTCAGTTGGAAAATAATTATATTGGTAGAACTGACCACAAGTACAAAATTAGAAGGAATTTTAGCAGAAGCGATTGGGGTAAATTTTCTTTCATTGGGAAGGGCGTGAAGGAGTGGAACAGTTTACCAGGGGTAGTGTTTGATCCTTTTCCAAAATCTGTACAGATATTCAAGAAGAGAATAAACAACAGAGATAATAAATTAAATGTTAGAGGGCATTCGACCAGTGCAGGATATTGTAAATAAAAAAAATGTGTGTGATTAAATTAATTCCATCCCCTGGTCTAAGGAGTTTGGACATGCCCAAGTAGGGGACTGCCTGTAGGGGTGAAGTACAGTGGGGACTTCGAGGGCCCTGGGACCGCTACGGTAGCTGTGAAGGCCCTTCAGGAACTCTGAAAAGTGGTGGCAAAAGGGGCTCTGGTTAAGACGCAGCAGGTCATTATGCTACTTAGGTTCCAAAATGGGTAAAATATAAATATGCAAGTAAATTCAATGTTAATTTTAATCTTATACCAGTTGTATAGTATTATTAGAAGTAATTTGACATACCGTACTGTATATGGGTTGACTATGTTTGTAAGATATTATAAGTAGAATTTTGTAAACAATATAAATTTATTAAGGATGATGTGTGTGTTTAATAGAAAAAAATATTAGCGTAAATTGTATAATATTGTATTCTAGGAAAATTTTCTTCATCTCCTGTTAATTTAAAATTTAGTGCTTGACAATAATGTATTTTAGTGTACCATTTGCCACCGAGGTAGACACCTCATTTGCAAATAAAGATATTTTTGATTTTGATCACGGACAGATTCTAATCTGACATAACAGTTCAACCACACTACAGATGATGATAAAAGAACTACATCCCTGTCAAAAGCCTATTGGGTCAGTCCACATGCATTAAAAGAATTTACATTTTCTGACAGATGACAAAGAACATTTTCAGTAGCAACATAGAGAAAGAAAAAAAAGTCAATCTCAGAATATGTGGGTTAACTCACGTGATATGTTGTTCAGGGACTTGCCTGGTAAATAAGCTATCACGCCATAGCTAGTGGACCTGGCGAGGAAACAATACCAAAAATGATCGAATGCATGCAATATAATCACTGGGTGCATAAGTATCGGTAATGGAAAAAATGCGCGTACTTAATCACTTGTAATAACGGATTAGTCAGCGATAGGGCTCTTGCTGGAACCAAAGGATAATTCACAATTTAATATAGGAATTTTTAAGGGACAGACAAAAACTGTTGTTATAACAGGGTTCTCATTATATGCCGTACTCGTTATAGTTGACTTCTATCAATGATGCCCTCTGTTATATCTTGAGGTGTATCAGATTCTTATGGAAAATACAAGGCGTGTTTAAGTAAGGGCTGTTTTTGTTGTAGATGCTAGTAGTTCGCGTGCAACATGTCGTGTGCCGGCATGCATCAGGAACAACTGTGCTCAGTTGCAGCTCTGTTGCTAACCTGTACGGTTCTGTTCTGTGCTTGCTCAAATGTTCCAAGATCATCGACTTGCCCACCCCGAGTGAGGTTCGGTTAGTGATATGGTTTTTATTGGCAAGGAACCTGTCTGCTGCAGACATTCACCGACAGATTTGCAAAGTGTACGGTGCTTATGATATGAGTGAAGCCAAAGTGCGTAAATGGGTACGAGACTTCAAATATGACCATGACAACGTCCATGATGAAGCCTGCTCTGATCACAGACGGTTTGGTGGCTTTGGTGGCACCTCAAACACCACCTCAGTGGCAACAACTACAGTGATGGCGACAAAGTGAAAACGGCCGTGAATTCTTGGTTATCGGAGCAGGTGGCAAGTTTGTATGAAGAGAGTTCAAACTTAGTTTTAGGGTATGATAAATGTTTAAACAAGCTTGGCGGCTATGTTGAAAAATAGAGTAAAGTATGTAGAATCTGCAAATAAATGTGGTGTTTGAAAATAGTCTTCTGTTGAGTACTTATTTTCAAATGGCCCCTACTTACAAAACATGCCTCAGAGTTATCACATTAAACCGTTAGCATGCTTACAAATATACACACTTAATTTACACACTCAGCACCTTGCCATTCTACCATAACATTAGAGAGTCTCTTATTCATTCCCCGGCGATGATGCAGCATGTACCTTTGATTCAGTACGCTGCTTTGCAATACAAAATATACAAAGCGCTTTCACATCACTGAAGTGATTACTGTCTGCTATTCAAACTAACATGTAATCGGTCACTTGAAAATGTAAGTCCCTTCATGACTCATGTTGTATTTTTTTTAGTCCTGTTCAGAACAGACGCATAATTTTAAGTCCTTTTCTTGATGTCTGGAAAATATTCTAAGTTTTGTATGACTTTGCAGTTCAGAGTGACTTGGAAAGAGCCTGTCCAGTTCCATAGAATGACAAAATTTTCACAGCAGGTGGACTATTTATGCATTTAACCTTGGCGTACTGTACAGTGAAACAAATTCTACCCCAGTGTTGTCCCAAGAGGCCCTAAATCTCATTTTAAGTAAGCATCTCTAAATTTATATATTCGAGCTGTTCATCATATGAATCTTCTCCATTGAATGCCATACGAAACCTTGTGGGAAAAATATCAAATTTATTGAATAGGTTTCCAGGGCACTATTTCTGCATGTTCCCACCAACACCAGCATTACTTAGAAAAGAGGCAGCACTTACGACATAAGATGGGAAATCCCTGGTTAAAAAAAAACTTGTTATTAAGTAACTAGCTGATGTACCTGTGCTTCGCTACAGAATTCTACATTGTATTCAGAATTATACGTGATGTAGTGTACACGTAAGATTTTTATTAAATTTCATAGCTTTTAGCATTACCCGAGAAACACAGCGGAGTGGTTGCCATACGCTGATTCTCATGCGAAGGCTGCGTTAGGAATTTTTCATTCTAATGGAAGGCCCCCTTACCTACTGCCACTCACAATCGAGTTGGTAATAGCAGACACTTTCTCTCCACCTGCCTTTATGTATACTCAGAAAAACTGTCTGTGTTTATCCAAAATGGACAGAAAACCAACATGACAGCAATATTACTGCAATAAAGCAGATTTTTAATACATATCTACACAAGTAAAAATTAAAAGGAAACATGATTAATGATTAACATTGTTTTATTATTGGAATATATATAGGACTAGCTCTTTATCCGCGGCTTTGCTCACATGGATTTCGTAATTTGATTCGGTACTGCACTAAGACATTATCTGAAAATCCTTAAGTATAAAACCTCACCGAAAAATAGTTTCATTTACCCCAGAAACATCCTTGTAAACCAGTTTGTGGTATTGCCTTCTGGAGCTAAGATGACCAGATTATTGGCAGAGTTACTGTGAAACACGCAACATAGAGCTGTACATGTGAGAAGCAGTCCTCCTTTCTTAGTTTGTAAGGAGATTCCAAATACAAATGTTACATGTTAAATTTTTCAAAAACCAAAAGGAAAATGTGTTTCTTTATTTTTTAAGGAGATTCCAAATACCAATTTTCACGTCTGTAACATCTTCGGATTTTGAGATAAACGTATCATCATAAAAAGGATTTGGTCCATTTTTCATTTATCTTTGCCCTTTAAGTGAATTTTCCAAAAACAAAAAAGTATGTTTATTTACTTTTAAAGGAGATTCCAAATACTAATTTTCATGTCCTTAAACTGTTAAGTTTTTGAGATATAGATATTTTCATTTTTAAAATTCACCCCTTCCCCTTTCCCCTTCCCTTTTAGCGATGGAATATCCAAAAATCTTCCTTTAGTGAGCACCTACACTTAATATAAATTTTTCCCCAAAATTTAATTTCTTTATGTCCAGAAGTTTTGGCTCGGCCATGATGACTCGATGGGTCAGTACGTGTTATTTTATAAATATAGATAATTGGCCTGCATGTAGATATTGTTCGAAACAGCTCGTAACGAACAGTATGTTTCGAAGATATATCGCTAAAATTTGTTATAGCAGCTTCAAGAATGTTAAGAATCAGAATCAGGAACTCTGTGCCGTGATAGCTGACAGTGTTTCTGTTTTTGTTTTGTAATTTGTTTAATCTTTTCATGTTCCTTGCCAAGCAAAGGTGTTTAAAATAAGATACTCATCTGTGGCGTTAGTGTATGAACCTCAAATTAAAGCAAAATCAGTTGTATGTAGTTTGTACTTGATTATTGCAAAAAGTAAAGAATAGACTAGAGCATGAGTGGACGCTGTGAATCATGTATTAATGTGTTCTGGAATTAAATTCTGGCATTGTGTGACTTACTTTATTCATTCAAAGTAAGGACATCGCACTCCAACCCTGAAAAAACAGAACCTTTGCTTTTCACAAAAATTATTAGTTATGAAGAAAATTCAAACTAACTTCTTTCTGACAAATCAAATTTTAAGTACACCTGCTCTGTTCTAATATTTAATAGGATTAACCCTTCAGACAGCTTATTCACTTTTAACGGTCCCAGGTGTACGTTTTCCTCAGACTTACTTCATATTTTAGTTTGCTACATGGCCCACTTAAGAGATGATGTGATAGCAAAACATTGAAAAGATGCTGCTTTTTTTAACACTGCTTACAAACTGATCAGACTGGAGAGTGCCATTCTGGAGGCCTTCTTTCAGTAAGAGCACTTGATTGCCGTTTGTTCAACTTAGAAAAAGCTTGCAATATTACTTGGCAGTATGAGATCACCCTATCTTGACCTACACCATTGGGGATTCCAGGAAGATATGCCCACTTCTATTGGGAACATGTCCCTCCAGCTATTTCAAGTCCAATAATATTATGTTCAAGGAAATGGAGATCCACAGGAATCTATACTGAGTGCCACACCATTTGAAATTGCCATTAAAGTTGTATTTGTCGCTGCAGGGTCCACAGGATATTGTTCGGCAACATCAGCTATGCTAAACCATTTAAATAGTATACACCATAGTGGAATTAAGACGACAATTGCAGTTTTCCGGACCAACCCAATTTCCAGCCTACCTGCTGGATCAGGACTTTATGAAGGAGACGGCAGCAGATACTACTGACATTGATTTTGCGCTCCAGCAAGCCGGGTGCGGCTGTTTACAAGTCTCTTCCAGTTTGTCCTGTCCATCCACAGCTGATGTTCTACCTTTTGCTGCCAATTTACATTTGGCAACATCTTTGAAAATTTGCTTTTCCCAACTATCACAAGGCCTCCCTGTGTGCCTCTTACCAACAACATTCCTTTCATAGTATGCTTTAGGAGTCCTAATTGGAGTCATCCTCCTCATATGTCCATACCATCGTAATCTGCTTAATTCTAAGGCTTCCAACAGGCTCCTGTCCAATCCAAGTTGTTGCTGAATACTTTCATTCCTTATTTTGTCTCTCCTTGTCTTTTGGAGACATGACGAAGTAACTTCATTTCAGTGGCCTGTAGGCGACTTTGTGCAGATCTAGTCAATGTTGCTGCTTCCAGTCCGTATGTCAGAATTGGTACAAGATATGTTTTGTACAGCGTGAGCTTTCAAGCTTGGGGGAGAATTTGATGCAGCTTGTATTCTACTGACATGCGCTGCCAGATTTCTGAAATGATGCAACATGCAAGCTATGAGCACCTCTGTAATATCACCAAAGGTACAAAGACCAGCAGAAAGCCACAAATCTGTTTGGGTTTCACATTGTTAGCTGTGTGTTGCGAGTTGAAGGTGACCACGGATGCCTCTGTTCATGACAGGTATTTGCTCAGCTTTGTTCACTAGCATCTGGGCGTGCAACTGCATGGGTGGTTATAAGATAGGAGACAATGTTGGATTCTCATTCATTTCCAGTTATGTCAACACTAATATGAGCCTCCATGGCTCAGGCGGCAGCGCGCCGGCCTCTCACCGCTGGATTCCATGGTTCAAATCCCGGTCACTCCATGTGAGATTTGTGCTGGACAAAACGGAGGTGGGACAGGTTTTTCTCCGGGTACTCCAGTTTTCCCTGTCATAATTCATTCCAGCAACACACTCCAGTATCATTTCATTTCATCTGTCATTCATTAATCATTGCCCCAGAGGAGTGCGACAGGCTTCGGCAGCCGGCACAATTCCTATCCTCGCCGCTAGATGGGGGCTTCATTCATTCCATTCCTGACCCGGTCGAATGACTGGAAACAGCCTGAGGATTTTCCTTTTTCAACACTAATATTTCGTTGCCTTGAGTATGTAGCATGTATATTGCACAGCTCTTCGCCATCTTAGCTCTGCAGGCTGCCCAACATGGTAGCTCTAGTTTGTGCTGAGACATGAATGAGGCCACTTCATCATTTGTACACTCTTTAAGCAGTCTCTAGTCTATTGATTCTTGTTTTCCACACCTGCTGCTGCAGCAGATCCATAACCTTGGCAGGTTGTATGATGCTGACACCTGAATCACCTTTACTTGGCTGCAAAAGATGACTTGCTAGAGATATTTATTTCTAGCTACACCAATTCATCGTGTGGCATTCTTGGAATAAGAGTGGCTAGCTATCTGAACTCACAAGCTGAAAGCAATTAAGAACTACCATGTGGTGGTCCTCTTTCTGGCCTTCACGGAGAGAGGCTGTAGTTTGTGGTGGAGTTTGATGTTAAGTCATGGAAGATCTACACAATCTTATTTCCTAAAGAATGAAGACCCCCAGTTTGTTCACGTGGTTCCCCAATTCACATCTTCACATAGTATCAATCTCTGTGACATAAGACGAAACCTCAACCTGCAGGAAACACTCAAATTCACGTTAGCCATTGACTAGGATACTGCTGATCTAGTCATTCACTTTGTAGCATGTACAGTAGATTAATCAAATTTCTTTCATTTTCTCCTTCACATTCAAAATTTGTTGTGTTGAATAAATACAGTAGAAATTCGCTATAGCGAGTGCGGCATATAGCGAGAACTGTTGTAACGACAGGTTTTTTCTGTCCCTTGAAAGTTCCTGTATAGAACTGTAAATTATCCTTCGGTTACAGCGAGAACGCTATCAATGATGCATCCGTTATTCCGAGCGATTAAGCGTGCATTATTATTTCTGTTATCGTTATGTATGCACTCCAGCAATTACAGTGAATGCGAACGATCTTCTTCGGTGTATAGTTTTCGCGCTATGTGCACTAGCGAGCTCTCTCGCAGACATTCAAACTCAAAGGGGAAGTCCTAGTCGATTAGTAATACTTGTTGACTGTTGTTCTGTAAACATAATTTGAAAACGGAAGAGAACGTTTCCATGATAAATGCGTAACTAATGTGGCCGATTAACAATAGTTAACTTGGTAGAAATAAAGGCTGAAATAAATGATCGATTAATGTAATGTTATGTACTGAAATTAAGTAAGAATGTGATACAACTCAAAATACAGCGCGCTGGGCTGAGTGACTCAAGACAGTTGAGGCACTGGCCTTCTGACCCTAACTTGGCAGGTTTGATCCTGGCTCAGTCTAGTATTCCAAGGTGCTTAAATACGTTGGCCTCATTTCGGTAGATTTACTGGCACATAAACTCCTGCAGGAATAAATTCAGGCACATCGGCGTCTCCGAAAACTGTCGGAGTTGTTATTGCAACGTTAAGTCAGTAACATTTTTTTTTAATACGGCGCAGAAAGGATGACCGATTTCGGAGGTTAGTTTATTCAGCAAATCCTCATTTGGTCATTTCTGCAGGGGACAAGGAAAAAGAATGTATTGCACGAGAAAACATACTATTGGCACATGAATCGGAACTATGCAACATTTAAGTCGTGTATGTACAGGTTCATGTAGGCTATCTACTGTTTCTCAAGATGAGAATATAAAAAGATGTGAAAAAGATGAGAGAATTAATACAAAAACATTTTCCACTGGGGTGTATTAAATTTAATAACAACTGTGTATTAAAAGATGTGTAAAACATCAGACAACAAACATAAAACATTTGCACTGGGGTGCGGAGCATTATTTGCAAATCGCACTCTTTTTAAAACAAATCTCAGCTGAAGCCTTATATTTCGTACCAGTAGGTTATTATACGTTGTTTGCTGGTCACACTCTTCGACCATGAATTATTTGGAGGTTAAACACGGCTATGTGTGAGAGGATTACTTTGACAGTCATCTCGAATGCAACAACACTTTGATCGACTCAAGTCGAGAATCAAAGGTGCAAGCATCATCATGTGCACCACCATTGAAAGATGTGGATGCTTGTCCACTTCCTAGATTTTACTTTTGTCTATTAGTAAGGAATATCACAATTTTTTTTAGTATCCGTAACTGGGCTACACAATATGACCACGCTACTCGTCAACTTCTCATGATTATGTTCCTCATTCGTACGCAGGCTATCACACGACGAATACTCGCTACCCTTCACTGTATCAATCAACACAGAATAAATTTCTAACTTTTGAATGGAATGCGAAATACAAGCACAAACAGGCTTACTAGGTTATTCAGCAATATCAATGAAAAACTGAGAGCAAACATGAACTATCCTGTGGCTAACGACTTCCTTCCCGAAGGTGTAATTTACCCTGTTAAGTTCAGGAATCCAAGGCCATTTCTCGTTTTTGCGTTACTTTCTCCGACCGGCCTCATGTGGCGTGGGCTCTAATCTGTGTTGGAAATCTGTACCTTTCACAAGGTATGACAAAGAACATTTTCAGGGCTAGGAAAAATGTGATCGTACTGTGCGGTAGTAGTGAAAATCTGTGACACGATAAGCAAGATATTTTTTATGTAGATTTAGTACGACCTGAATTAGGACTTTGAATTGACTGCGTGTCAAGCAAGAAATCATTTTAATGAGGAAATCCCTAACAAGGTTTCACTATATTTTCTCGCGTCTGGTTAAATTTCGGAAAGGCAATTCCCATGTGAATTTATAGCAAAAAGATTATCATTACTCCACTGGCGCTTTAAATACAGTATATTTTTACGATGCATATAAGGTTTAAGTTAGGTTAGATGACGCTCTTTAAGAAAACTGAAACGTTTGCTACAGAAGCCTCTGGAGTGATACTACTATAATTTTTCAGAATGGAATTTCACATATGCATTCATGTTGTGTCGGAATTAGAAAAAGAACTAACGAGTAAGCCATAGTATGTAAATCTGCAAAACTCAGTTTTGAACAAAGTGATTGCCGTTTCGTACCGATTTTAATGTGTTTGGTGTTCTCCGCTACCAGACTTTTTTTTCTTCTTTTACAAAGGATCGGATATAATGACAACCCGCTATAGCGAGTAAATTTTTCGCCATTATGAATTCTTGCTATAATGGACTTCTACTGTAGTTTATCTATTTTTATTTATTTTTGTTTAGTTTGTGAAGAAATCTTCTACTGCCTATAACACAACTATAGTTTTATGTTTCATTCTACATTTTATGTCAGTTGTTTCTGTTACTTTTCCAGCTGCTCCTCTTGCTGACTGGCTGAAGGATGTGGATGCAAGAGTGCAGTTTGGGCTTCAGTTTGGCCAGAAACGAGGTTTCATCAAACCCGGAGATCCAGTTATCATTGTCACTGGTTGGAAACAGGGTTCTGGATTCACAAATACTATGCGTATTGTGTACGTATCACCAGACATTCCAATACTACATTAGATAAAGAGATAGTTGATAATGTTTAGAATCTCACTTGAATGTTGTCAGGAAGAAATTTGTGTTAATTTCAATATTAGGAAGTTATTGTTGTTGTTTTTGTCATATCTGTAAAGTGGCGAACTCATTTTAGGAATAGCTTACATTTCTGAATATTCTAACAGTTTTATAGAGTATCTTAGATTATTTTTCTCTACTTAAAATATCAATTGAAAAGCATTTCATTTAACATATTTTTTCAGTTTGATTTTCCTCTTTTTATACGCTTTCATTTTCTCATTCAAGGCACGTTTATTTTAGAATTACAAATCTTTCTGTTAACCAGGATCATTTGCTAAGATCATTTATACCAGTATATGCAGCAAAGAAAGAAGTTAATCACCAAGCAAATTAGATATTGTGTTGTATTTATCTTTATATTTATGGCTGTTGTTTCAAATTCCCATTGCTGGTTGATGGATATACTGTAGTATAATAGCACAGTGTAAATTATGCATAGTTCCCAGTTGAGTATTGTGCTTATTTGTATCTTACGCATAATATGTAGTCTTGTAGATTTTGCTAGCTTCTCTCATTCATTTATTAAGATAAAAGTTTGAAAGTTCCTGCTTATGGGTTGCTTTCCATGATCGCTTTATTTTGTATGTACACACAGCCCATATGTGTGTGGTTTAATAAGCCTACATTTTTAGTAAAAATTATTGAAACACTTTGTTCCGAGAGTTACGGTAGTTCTTCGTAAGATATTGTATTTCTTATTCATAAGTTACATTATTGTTTCAGTTATTTATTTTTATTAGTAGTAGTAGTAGTAGTAGTAGTAGTAGTAGTAGTAGTAGTAGTAGTAGTAAAGCTTCTTCAAATAGGCATGTTATAGTAAACACTTGGTGTACTTTATCACGTTTAATTTTGCCAGTAGTTTGAAATGTGTTAAGAATTACAGAATTACTTCCAAGTGCTTTATAGCACTGCATGCAGTAGATACCATAAACTTAGCTGAGGAAGTGGAATTGAAGTACCTCAAATTATACCAAGACATTTGAAACTTAAAACAATGCCCTTGTAAGTACTTTTTTTACTGTTTCTTCTTGTTTTTGACAGGTAAGAACATAATTGTGTATTGAATTGGTGGGTGTATTGCTTGAGAGAAAATAATTGATATATGCTTAGTTTTAGTTCACAATATTAAGAATTTAATAGACTCTGAATAGCCTGAATACTTATGAAAAAACATTTATTCTACAAAAGAAATGTACTTTTAATTTTGGAGTTGTTGTAATCCTCTCTCGTGGCTGCATAACTGTCCTCAACATTACTTTAGTCACATACGTATCTTCTCGCATAATTAATGCCCTTGCATAATTTATGCACCCCAATATTTTTGGATTCAAAGTGGGGGGGGGGGGGAGATGTTCACGTATTTGACACACCCACTTCTTCAAACATCCATTACGCAGCTCCGGATGTGTTTCGAAATAAAGTTGTCAATTAGTCGGGTAGCAGCCTTCCTATTGCGAAGCTGAACATTCCAAATACCAGGCGAACGTGCTGTTATCAGCCGGTAGGAAATACCACTGCACTAGTTCAGTGAGAGAATCAGGCAAAAGTGACTAGTGGTGCTCTATTCCAGTCTGATACAGTGAAACCTCGATTCTCCGTTTTTCGAGGGACCGTGAAAATAAAACGTACAACACGGGAAAACGGAAAATCCGGGAATGAATGAAAACTATCAATTTGGCTAAACATCACAAAAATTAAATATGTATAATTATAATCTTACAAAAACTCCTAAACCAAACCAAACTACAGCCCCAGTGGAACTTTGCCTGCCAAGCGACCGCTGCTCAGCCCGAAGGCCTGCAGATTACGAGGGGCGCATCGTCAGTGCGACGAAACCTCTCGGCCGATATTCCTGGCTCTGTAGATCGGGGTCGCCATCTCACCATTAGATACGGTAGCTCCACAATTAAAGGTAATCACGTAGGCTAAGTGGACCTGGAACCAGACTTATATCCAGGTAAAATTGCCTGACCTGGTCGCAGTCGAACCCGGGCCCTCTGGATGAGAGCCGGGCATGTTAGACCGCAAACCGCATTAATTACCGGTACGCGAGTTAAAAATCTCGATACTTTATATTCAATTTTACAGGGGAATCTTCGTCAGTTTCCCGTGAAAACTTCTTTCAGTTCAGCAACTTTGATTACGCTAGCCAAACTCTTCGAAAAATCTAACAACGCCAAGCCAAACGACAATCGACCACAAGTAGCTTTTAATTCTCTCATCTAATAAAATAAAGCATATTAGATACAAAAGCACCCAAAATGATGGCGAAATCCGTTCATTTCTTAATCTTTCATTGTAATTTGGTCTCCGGTATACTGTTCGTAGTCATTTTCTGGAAATCTCGTACCGCGCAAATTAGGCCTACATCGACTTAAAGGTTATGTTGAACTCGAAAACATGGTTTCGAATGTAAGTATCGATTCTTAAAAGTTCTCGAATACATTATATTCAATTCTGCGCGTCACAAATCCAATCAAATTGGAAAGATAAAAGAAATATCAAAACTTCAGAAATTACGGTTATTCGTGACCTTGAGGTCATCTGGAAAGTGCGCTCGCTGCACATGTCAGTACGAGTTTGAAATGATACCAATCATTTAAAATGTAACGTGTGCAAGTAAAACGACTGCGGTTTTTGGTATTTTAACACGAAAACGTAAAATTCCCAGTCTTACATTAGTAACAGTAATAGGCAATCCCAAGACCTCCCATGGCTTTCTTTTTTTTTTTAATGTAAGGTGCAACATCTGTTTTCGTCTCGCTAACATAATCATGTACGATAATATAAAAAATACTGAATTTGTGTTAAGGAGCAGTTTCGATTCCTGCCTGAAAGCCCACTTAGGTCTGCTGTGCCCTGAGCAAAGTGCCGAAAACCCCTTCGGCAGTACGATCGAAAAAATGTAAGTAAAACATCTAACCCTGGACATAATATGGACGTTTTATAAGTGCGAACATTTGACGAAACTCGTTCCGTCTTCACGCAGAGCTGTAGAAATGCTCCGTGTCTTCTAGCAATTGCTGTGGCCACTCTCTGCCCTATGATTTTCCGAGATTCTCTAAACAATACCACCCGAATGCGATGCTAAGATGGTCCCTTATGCAAGTTCACCGCCGATCGCCGAACGCCAAGATCCATAAATATGCCAGAGCCGTCCTTTCGTGAGATACAGTTTATTAAAAAACGATTGATCGAGGATTTAGCGTTGATGGGACTGGAATTTCTGGACGGTTGATCCGGGAAATCGTTTCTTCGAGGAACGGATAATGCGGGACTTTTACAACGTGATTTAATTACGATGCTCTCGGGACCACGTAATTTGAACGCATATTCCGGGAAAACGTACTTTCCGGGAACGGATAATCGAGGTTCCACTGTACACATGTATTTTACGAGTGCTTCGAGTACGGGACGTGCGTTTTCTGTGAT
Organism: Anabrus simplex; assembly: GCF_040414725.1. Taxonomy (NCBI): domain Eukaryota; kingdom Metazoa; phylum Arthropoda; class Insecta; order Orthoptera; family Tettigoniidae; genus Anabrus; species Anabrus simplex. The sequence goes on from NC_090265.1 coordinate 220,810,130, forward strand.
CTCAAAATTGTTTTGTTAGTCCACAGTGAGCAAGTATTTGAGTCATACTGCATCGTATAAACTCGCGGTGATCAGTTACGCTGAAATATATGGGAATAGGGCAGTGCACTTCAAGCGACCAACAAGTCTCTCAAACCATATTGCGGACCAAAAAGCGGCAAGTTTCCAAAAGTAAGGAAGGATCTGCTTAAATACGATTTCCTTACGCAACGTTGGATATGCCGTTTCTTGGGAAATGCTGTATTTTAAAGGACGAGAAATACCTGCTGCACATTTTCATTTTATTGTGATTGGGAAGCGTAAAGTGAAGGAATATTTGCTCTCCCAAATAGGAACCACAGGTCAGACACCAGTCAGTTTCCTTATGCCACAAAGTTGAACATTCGATAAGAATGGGACATCGAGTGTTATCGTATGCACTACCAGAAGAGAAAAAAGAATGATACACTACAATAATTGTTTTGCTGTAACAGGTGGTGGCTGAAGCTTGCAACTTATGTTGTTCAAAAATGAAAACCAATGCCTAAAGTAAAATTTCTGCGAAGTATGCACGTTCGTATCCAAAAGAAAGCGGTGGATGAACATGTCACAGGTACAAGATTGGATATGAACGGTTTAGGGAAATATAGCCGGGGTCTCTCCTTCGATGCCCAGCCCTTCTCGTGTTCGACAGTTTATTTTCGCCAGCATGTCATTATGTACTTACATGAATTGTACTTTTATTAGTACACCTTTATTTCACTGCAGGTCGTATTGTCAGCTCATAACAGAAAGAATATTTTCCAGTGTCGGTACTTCACGTCCACATGTCCAACTTACCTGATGTACCCTATTTGACTTTTCAGAAAAATCTCGTGCCAGAATTTTACGCCTGTATTTTTCATCAAAAAAAGTGTGTTAATTACACGAGAAAATGCGGTATTACCATCGCCATTCTCGTTCTCCCTCCTGAAGTACAGTATTTCTGTATTTTACACGCTATCTCGGGCCCGACTTTTGGGCTGTCATTCATCTCGCAATTTGTCATATTACCTGCCTGTTTAGAGCAGCGATTGCTATTTCTCATACACTTGTTCTGACTTAAAAATAAACTTAACATGCAAGTTATTAACATGCTGTAAGTAGGAAATGGTGGAGAGTGGTAATTTACCATATAAGACCACTTGGATAGAGTACACACAAAAGAAAAACATGGTCCAAAATTTTCAGCTGTAGCTTTCTTCAGTGGGGCAGGGGGAGATGGGTGGGGGGCAGACAGACAGACGAGCGAATAGAAAAACGGAGCAGTTATTTAATGTTAAGGATGAGAGGGTGGGAATTTGAGGGGTTAATGTTTGAGGACTTCAACTGTGAAATATTCATCAAACATGGTTTGATAGTGCCTGGTATGAATGGGGACAGAAAGATCTGTGTTACGAGTTGTAGGTACTGCACTGGCCATGTATAGGTTTAGCTGGTGTGTTGCTAGTTGAGCCATAAGGTATTAAACATATGGAGAATGTAAGAAATATGATACAGGCCTATGCAAAACAAGAAAGCTAATGCCTATCCAGAAAAAATATCTTACACGTGAAGAGAGCTAATCACGCAGTGACTTTAAGCTCCTAGAAGATAGAAACAGTGCCGTCAAAACTTTAAAAAAGAAAAAAATTACTGTCTTGCAATTGGCTGATTTCCAAGGATTCCACTCATAATGTAACTTCCGAGCAGTGTCAAAATGTGGAGCTATACTAAACAGAAACCAGTTATGTATCTCTTATTTATTTCCATTTCTTCTAGTACTTTGCACTTCAGTACATTTTCTTCCATGTCTTTTACGTGTTTTAGAAACTGACTCACCTTGAGATGCCAAATGTTTAATCCCATTTAAAAAGTTGCAAAGAGTCGTGGATGTAATGGACATAATGGAATATATGGTAATATTCTGTAATGCTCGTAATTCATTTCAGGAATCTATGATTTTCTTAGGTTTTCAACCTGTTCACTGCTGAAATTTATTGGAAAATTTGAAACGTGGTGAATCAGATGGGCAGATAGTGCCCATCTAAACAGTCATAACTCGGTTTGCATGAAGTTTGATTTGTACAGATTTGTACAGATTTTGAACCTGAGACTTCTTGTCTACAAGTAAAGTGCTCAATATGTTCAGGAAGTCAAAAGTGATGAGAGTTCTTAGAAATGTTTTGAAAGTTTCAGTAAGCTTTCATAAGTTTCAGCACTTTGCTTTGCAGTTTGGCCATAAAGCAACTTTGAAATATGGTGATAACACACAATTTACACCCATTTATACATTCATTTGATTGGTAAAGAGGAACATTAATTTTTTCCCAAGCTCATAATGTGAAATCATGAACCAATAATAATGTACTTTAACAGCTTATCAGCATGTCCTCTTCAAGTATTGGACTTATTCATTATGTTCCCCTTACATGTAAAAATGCTCTCTTTGATGAGCTATGATTGCAAATATTCTTTCATAGGTGAATTTCCTGTCAAAATGTTGCCTTGTACAGTAGCATAGGCAAGGCAGATGTACATGAAAGGTTTATATAGCTATGTTATAAATACAGTGTGTCTCCAAATATTAGGTCATAAAATTTTCTAGTCTTAATTTGTCAAATATGCTTATCACTACTGTTCTCTCATATACGAAGGTCGTACTACCCATCCCATCTACCCAAATGAAGTACATTACACATCAGTTGTTACGTCCACCTTCTCGTCATAATCTCCTTGAAACCATTCTTTCGGAGTGCTGCGTACCCATGCTTTGACAGCTGTGTCCAGTTCTGCAAAATCCACAAAACGGCGACCACGCAGAGGTTTCTTCGTGTTCCCGAACAGGTGATAATCACTTGGTGTCAAGTCGGGACATTATGGTGGATGTGGCAGCACCGTGAATCCCATTTGATCAATGGCAGCGGTAGTCTCTCGGCTAGTGTGGGGCTGGGCATTGTCATGTTGCAGAAGCACGCTCTTAGCCCATTTTCCTGGCCGCTTGGTTTGAATTGCACGACGTAAGTGCTTAAGAGTTGCCACATATGCCCTTTGCATCCCAGAATACTGTCGCCATTCACTGGCCAACTGATGGCACTGTTTGCAATTTCTTTGGCCATGGACTGCCCCTATGCTTCCATTGCATCGATTGTTGTTTCATTTGTGGCTCATGGTAATGGAACCATGTCTCATCACCAGTCACAAGCCTAGCCATGAAGTCAGCTGGATCTTGATCATGGCGTTGCAAAAGTTCTCTGCACACATCCACACGCCTCTGCTTTTCGTCTGTAGACAAGAATCTAGGCGCCCAAATAGATGACACCTTCCCCAACTGTAAGTGGCTGTGCATGATCCACTGCAGGGAGTTTCGGCTAATTCCTGTGTCTGCCTCCATTTCCGTAAAAGTGATGCATTTGTTTCCTTGGCTGGCCTGTTCGACCCGGGCAATTTCAGCTGGTGTTGATAGTCACATTCCTTTTAGAACTGGTTCCCTTGTTCACCGATGTGTGCCCTGTTTTCCGTGACAATTAATGTTCTCCACGGACTGCCACCAAGTACCAATGAATTTCTGCAGTGGTTCCATAGGAACCAAGTCATATAGCGGTGTCCCTGGTGGTTGCTTTCACAATTGTCTGCTCCTACGCTGACAGTGTTGTTATGAAATGGCCATGACAAGTGCATTCATTGGCCCCTGTGCGTGTGCTGCTACCAAACAGTGGAACAAGAAACCAGTTACAAGTCACCACCTTCAAAAGTGAAATGGGAACCATACCCAGATGTACAAAAATTAAAGTGTAAAACAATATACTACGCCCCTTGTATATTTCTTTCTTTCTTTCTTTCTTGCTTTTTACTGCTAGTATGTATTTGAATGCTTCCTATTTCTTGTTGCTAATTATTTTGTAGAATTCTTATCTGGCATCGTACTGCTTTCTGTAGAGTTGTTTGCTCCTTTCTGTTGCAGTAATGCTTGAAGCAGTTAACTTGCAGTGAAGTGGAGGTATGGCTTGTGCAGTTGAGCTTAGTTGGTTGTTGCTGAAAAAGGACTCGAGCCATGATTGACAGTCTGTTCAAATAATTCAAAACTCTTCTGTGGACAGTAACATATAATTTATTTGTAGACTGCTTTACAAATCTTTCATTTTTACTTGTCTGATATTTACTGGGTTCTTTGGTTTGTTGAAACAAACCATTTTCACTTACTAGAAATCAGAATTAGACAAAGATCATTTACAGTCATTGAAATGATCGAGGAGATTGAAAAGTAGCTCTGGGATGAAATATTTAGCCACTGATTCATTTGTCTGTGAATGTCTTTGTTTCTCTCAAAGCTTGAGGCTTTTCGTACTTCAAATACATTGAGAGTCAGTAGCACAACCTAGAATGTTAAAAAGTAGCTTCAGTATTAAAGTACACACAACACTGCTTGTACTGCTGATCAGATAGTAATCATAAAATGTGATATGTATGGTGCAGTTGATGTGAAATAATGTAATGTGTATTCTACAGGAAGGTAGCGATTCAAACACTATATTATATAAGGTCATTACAATTGAATGTAAATAGAAGATTGTTCTAGGTGTCACGTGAACTTTGTTCTAAAAGTCATAATCTGAAGCATAACCATAAGATTGTTATAAGTTATATATTTATTGTTGGATCTTCACAGTCATGCAAGTGTTCTTGCAATCAGAGTAATGAGCTTATTTTTGTAAGAATATCAGTATTTGATATTGAGTAAACCATTCAAATTAGAATAATGACCCACTTATTACATGCCATGAACAAAGAGGAATGTGTATCAAGGCTTTAGTGTATAATAGTAAAGCGATGTTCGTTTCTCAGGAGTTATTTGGCTATACTGAGCAAGTTGGCCATGCGGTTAGGTAGGGTCTTCAAGCTGTGAGCTTGCTATCAGTTCTTCAAATATGTAATGAATATCAAAATACATTTAGCTCTTTGAAAGAATCAGTTGACAGTAAAAGAATTAGAGAAGATCAAATCTCTAAAATTTCTGTTGCCAAAAGTAATTAAATATTACTGAGGAATGTAAAGTAGACAAAGTAGCCTCAGAGCTTTTATTCATAAAAATGAGCGCTAGGATATAAAATGAATGGTTATACCTCATAATTCAGGGGTATCTTACAAAGCTCTGTTTATAGAACAAATTCTGCATATAGACACTGTTTATTTTAACTTTTTAATTGGAACTTTGGTAACTGCTCTATTATTTTAAAACTTAACTGATGCCAACTGATGATTTGTATGGTGTTAGACAAATAAAAATTGAATATATTTCTCTCTCTACCTCCCCCTTTTATCTGATGAAAAGTGAATGCAAGTTGATATGATGTTTTAATTCCACTCCTGTTATTTGCAGTTTTGTCATACAAGTTAAGGTATTCCAGAGTAATATGGGATCATCTGAGCTGTATTTTGATGTTTTTCTTGGTGACAATGGGACGCGTGTCAAATCATGCTATACACTGAAGCCTTTATTATGTAATAAGTGGTCAGTTATAACCCCTGTTTAATTGCATAAATCATCCCCATTGTAAAGTTAAAATTGTATGTTATTTAATTCTTACATGTAAAATTGTATAAATGGAATGATCTGAGAGTAGAATATGAATTTTGTGCAGTGCATAAGTTAGTCAGACCCTTTGATGGACCATAAAATAAAAGCATATTATTTTTCATTTTGTTTGCTATTTATTCTATTCCAAACCCTACTACAGTTTAATAGTGATGAAATGGAAGACAAAGAAATAGAAAATACAGCATACTCAACAGCAATTTTCCAAAAGTGGTGGAGGATTTCAGAAATGATCATACTTGCTGCATTCAACAGAGGCAATCTGCTTGGCGTTTTTACCCTCCACTCCTGGCATTTTCATGCCACTGACACTAACAGGCCAGACTGTTAAACTATTAAGCAGTTCTTAAGCTGTAATAAGCTTTCCTGGTAAGTAGGGAAGGGAAATGAGAGCATATGTCTCGAGAGTGGAGAGAACTTCTCAATGCTTTTCTCACAGAAGCATACCTCTCAAGAACATAAGCATGCTTCTTACGTCACAGTTACGCAGCACACTGAAAACAGGCTTTATTTTGCCCAGTGAGACAACAGGTTGAGTCAAAAGCAGAAGTTTGGCCTTCTATTTGCAGCGAGTAATACACGAACAAGCTAGAAAAAGGTCTGCAGCATTACACTCAACCCATAAAATAAAATCTGTCATTTCATTTAAGCCTAATAATTTGAATGGCCCAAATGCAATACAGTACTTTTAGTGCATTTTGATGGCTACCAAGAAGACATGGGCCTGGGCATATTGTACGGGTGTCTCAAAAAGTAAACTACAATGTAGTTTGTTCCCTTTTGACAATTTTGCAAATACACTGTTATATGCAAGTTTAATGTAAAGTTAAAAATTATTTGCATTTTCTTTTTTTTATTTTTCCTGCTAAGTAGTTGTAATCATATACACGAAGTTTGTAAGAAAGACAAAATCATGGGCTACTTAAAGGGAAGAACAATAGATAGCTTTGTTCAATGGAAAACAATGAATTTGAGTGTATAAGGAGCAATATATTTACATAAAGATATCAGCGAAGCTAAACTTAAAATGACAGTGACTATAGGCAAGTCTGCAAAATTTCAACCAAATTTGGTACACATATGACTTACCTCTGAAGAAAAATACTGGAGGGTTAATCCCCTAAGCACCCCTATAGTTGTCAGTTGGGAGGAAATGACATGAAGAAATTATTGAAAACTACCAATATTGGTGTTGACTCTACAGGTTTTGGGGTCGCTGAGATGAATAGTGAAGTTCCGGTTGGAATTTTAATTACAAGTATAGCCATCATTGGCATGGGGGGTGAGAAGGGGTGAAAAAGAAAATGCCCAAAATGACAGAGATTATGGATGCATGATCCATCATAGCTCGACCAAACGTGGTACGCATATGACTTACTATCTGGAGAAAAACACTATGGAGGTAAGACACCTCTACAGTTGGGAGGTGGAAGGGAGTGACATCTAATAATCGTCAAACCCCAATATTAGTGTCAAATTCATACTTTTTGGTATCACTGGGATGAATTGTGACACACTGGATGCAGTTAAGTCCAAGTTCAGCCACCATGGTTTGGGGGAGGGGTGAGAAAGAAAATGTCCTAACTGATCCGAGATTAGTGATGAATATAGTTTTTCAGTTCACTAAGCTGATTGATGACACTTGGAATCACGTACATTATATGCATAGGGAGACATGTAAATACAGTAGAAGTCCACTATAGCGAGTACGGCATATAACGAGAACTCAGTTATAGCGACGACTTTTTTCTGTCCCTTCAAAATTCCTATATTAAACTGTGTATCGTCCTTCGGTTACAGCGAGAACCCTATCACTGGCGCATCCGTTATTACGAGCGATTAAGCGCGCCCGATATTTATGCACCTCAGCGATGATATTGCATGCGATCGATTACCTTCGGCATCGTTTCCTCGCTATGTGCACTAGCGATTTCTCTCGTCGACATTCGAAAGCGATGTCGGAGTCGATTAGTAATATCCGTCGACAGCTGTTCCGTAAAGAAAATTCGAAATGAAAGATAACATATGTTCGTAATAAATGCATAAATAACGTGTCCGATAACGGTCGTTAACTCGTTAAAAATTAAGGCTGACTAAACGACCGCTTAATTTTGAGGCTAAATACTGCAAGTAAGTAAGAATGGCATACACCTCGAGATATGGCAGATGCTTAATTGATTTCATACGTTAGTTTGTATTTCGTCGCGTTTGGTTAAATAACGGAAAGGCTATTATGAAAATGTATAGCGAGAAAGGTATAATTTCTCTACCAGCGCTTGAAGTGTGTTTTCATCATACGTTTAGTACGGTTAAGTTAGGATACGTAACGCTGTTTGAATAAGAAAACTGAAACGTTTGCAACAAAATACGATCGATCATGTTCGGTACGGTATAGTTTTCTCACTTTGTGCATTTGCGAGCTCTCTCGTTGACATTCAAAGGCGATGTTGGAGTAGATTAGTAATACCCATCGACTGCTGTTCTCTAAAGAAAATTCGAAATGAAAAAGAGGATAACACGTTTTCGTAATAAATGACGTGGCCGATAGCAGTTGTTAACTCGTAAAATTAAAGACTGAATAACCGATATCTTAATTTTAATGTTATATACGGAAATTACGTAAGAATGTCATATGGCAGAGTATACACTGACTGACAGAGCAAATGCAACACCAAAGAGGAGTGGTTCGAAAGGGAGGAAAGTTGGGGAAAAAACAGAGTCGGCACGGAAGAATGATTGATGTTTATTTCAAACCGATATGCAGGTTACACAATGTGCACGGCATCGACTCAGTAGGATGTATGACCACCGCGAGCGGCGATGCACGCAGAAACACGTCGAGGTACAGAGTCAATAAGAGTGCGGATGGTGTCCTGAGGGATGGTTCTCCATTCTCTATCAACCATTTGCCACAGTTGGTCGTCCGTACGAGGCTGGGGCAGAGTTTGCAAACGGCGTCCAATGAGATTCCAAACGTGTTCGATTGGTGAGAGATCCGGAGAGTACGCTGGCCACGGAAGCATCTGTACACCTCGTAGAGCCTGTTGGGAGATGCGAGCAGTGTGTGGGCGGGCATTATCCTGCTGAAACAGAGCATTGGGCAGCCCCTGAAGGTACGGGAGTGCCACCGGCCGCAGCACATGCTGCACGTAGCGGTGGGCATTTAACGTGCCTTGAATACGCACTAGAGGTGACGTGGAATCATACGCAATAGCGCCCCAAACCATGATGCCGCGTTGTCTAGCGGTAGGGCGCTCCACAGTTACTGCCGGATTTGACCTTTCTCCACGCCGACGCCACACTCGTCTGCGGTGACTATCACTGACAGAACAGAAGCGTGACTCATCGGAGAACACGACGTTCCGCCATTCCCTCATCCAAGTCGCTCTAGCCCGGCACCATGCCAGGCTTGCACGTCTATGCTGTGGAGTCAATGGTAGTCTTCTGAGCGGACGCCGGGAGTGCAGGCCTCCTTCAACCAATCGACGGGAAATTGTTCTGGTCGATATTGGAACAGCCAGGGTGTCTTGCACATGCTGAAGAATGGCGGTTGACATGGCGTGCGGAGCTGCCACCGCTTGGCGGCGGATGCGCCGATCCTCGCGTGCTGACGTCACTCGGGCTGCGCCTGGACCCCTCGCACGTGCCACATGTCCCTGCGCCAACCATCTTCGCCACAGGCGCTGCACCGTGGACACATCCCTATGGGTATCGGCTGCGATTTGACGAAGCGACCAACCTGCCCTTCTCAGCCCGATCACCATACCCCTCGTAAAGTCGTCTGTCTGCTGGAAATACCTCCGTTGACGGCGGCCCGGCATTCTTAGCTATACACGTGTCCTGTGGCACACGACAACACGTTCTACAATGACTGTCGGCTGAGAAATCACGGTACGAAGTGGGCCATTCGCCAACGCCGTGTCCCATTTATCGTTCGCTACGTGCGCAGCACAGCGGCGCATTTCACATCATGAGCATACCTCAGTGACGTCAGTCTACCCTGCAATTGGCATAAAGTTCTGACCACTCCTTCTTGGTGTTGCATTTGCTCTCTCAGTCAGTGTATAAGTCATTTTTTCTTCCTTATTACCCTGCCACCACCCATTTAGAATATACAATTCACACGCCCCGCATACTTCTAACAACTTATGACCTAAGCATTTCTCACTTTATCTTCACTTTTCCTATCTCCCATCTTTACTCTCCTTACTTCTTTACCATACTCTGGACAAGAGCTTCCTATTCTTGCATTTAAGTCCCCTAACAAAATCAGTCCATCCTCTTCATACTTTCCACTAATAATATTAATTTCCTCCATCAGGCCATCGAAGAAGTAATCATTCGCATATATTGATCCCTTTGGAGGGTTATATATATAAAACCCAAACACACATTCTTTCTTTCCAACCCCCCCCCCCCCCATTTTAAACCTAAACCATAATACCTCTTCAAGCTCATTTTCTATGGCTTGATCACTTAGTTCTTCTTTAACTAATAATGAAATTCCGCCCGAAGTTCTCCCCTTCTTTCCCCGCTTTTTCGTTTTATTCCTTATCACGACCCCCTTCCAGGTTAAATTTGTCCCTTCTTTTAGCCATATCTCTAGGAGGGCCACTATATCAAATCTCTCCACCACCTTGCAAAGCTCTTCATTCCCGGACTTACTTTCCACCCCTTCGATATTTATCACGCCTATCTTCCACCCTAGCTACCTACTACCCTCCCCTACCCTCTCCTTATCTCCTTTATTTTTATTTATCACAGCAGCGTTATTTAGCTTACTTCCAGTTCTACGAAGACCTTCTGTATCCTCTCTGTTCTCTCCCGTCTTAACCGCCCTTACAGACTCTTTGTTCCCCCTCTGCTTCTGCCCTTTATTTCTCTTCCCCCATAGATCTTTCAGACTTACACTTCCTAGTCCTGGCCGTTACTTCTCTCCGGGTACTTGCCGCCTCTTTCACTCCAGCACTTCCCGGTGGTGCATGACTGTTGACGTCATGCTCCACTCCCTGATCATCTTCTTCTTCCCGTCCATCTTCATTCTTGCCCCCCTCTTCTTTCTTCACGCTGGTCCTCGCTCCCTCTCTCGCCAACCGCCGTTTCTCCCTGATCCACCACCGAGCTCTCCTCTTCTCTTGTCACTCCTATCGCTCTCTTTTCTGTAATCGTCTGTAAATAATTTTGGTCCATATGTTGCAGTCTTTCTATTGACCATTCTCTTGCCCAGCGGCCGTTTCCCACCACCAACTTGTCTCCCCTAATGAACGCTCTCAATCCTTGTTTCCTCGCACGCCACATGTGTCTTCTTAGCACTTTCAACCCTCTGATCGCTTCACTACCTATGTCCTCCCTCAACCATAACTTCTCTTCCTTTAAATTCCCCGCGTTAATTATTACAGAGTCAGATAAAGCTTCGCCTACTCTAATTCTCTGAGATCTATTTTCTAGAAATATAGCAACCCATTCAGTCACTCTTTTGTCTAGTCCAATTGCACTCGTTATTACCAGCAGTCTCCCATGATCCACCTTATGAAATGCTTTAGACAGGTCAATAGCGATACAGTCCAGTTGACCTCCTGAATCCTAGATATCTGCTATAGCTTGCTGGAATCCTACAAGTTGAACTTCAGTGGAATAACCTTTCCTAAAACCGAACTGCCTTCTATCGAACCAGTTATTAATTTTGCAAACATGTCTAATATAATCAGAAAGAATGCCTTCCCAAAGCTTGCATGCAACGCGTGTCAAACTGACTGGCCTGTAATTTTCAGCTATCATTTACTTTCCCTTCCTTTGTACACAGGGGCTACTATAGCAACTCTCCATTCATTTGGTATACCTCCTTCAACCAAACAATAATCAAATTTCCAGCCGCTTTTCTAGTTTTCAAATTTTGTATCTTATTGTAAATGCCATTGTTATCATATGTAAATTTTAATACTTCTTTAGCATTAGTCTCCTCTTCTATCTGGACATTATCCTTGTAACCAACAATCTTTACACACTGCTGACTAAATACGTCTGCCTTTTGAAGATCCTTGCATACACATTCTTCTTGTTCATTAATTATTCCTGGAATGTCCTTCTTGGAACCTGCTTCTGCCTTAATGTACCTACACATACTCTTATATTTAAGTTCCTTCAATTTCTCCTTACTTCTACAGCCATTTCTAACTCTATTTCTTTCCAATCTGCACCTCCTTCTTAGTCTCTTTATTTATTATAATAAGGTGGGTCTTTTCCATTCCTTACCACCTTTAAGGGTACAAAGTTGTTTTCACATTCCCTCAACAATTGCTTTAAACCCACCCCAGAGTCTGTTCACATGTTTATTTACCGTTTCTCACCGATCATAGTTACTTTTTAAAAACTGCCTCATGCCTGCTTTATCAGCCATATGGTACTGCCTAATAGTCCTACTTTTAAGACTTTCCTTTCTATCACATTTATTTTAACTATGACCAAAAAATGCTTCATGATTTTAATACCATCTATTACTACGAGTTCTCTATAGAGCTCGTCTGGTTTTACCAGCACCACATCCAGGATATTTTCCCCTCTAGTTGGTTCCATCACTTTCTGAACCAGCTGTCCTTCCCATATTAGCTTATTTGCTATTTGTTGGTCATGCTTCCTGTCGTTCGCATTTTCTTCCCAATTGACATCTGGTGAATTCAGATCACCCGGTAAAATCACATTCCTTTCCATGTCGTTTCTCACATAGCTCGGCAACTAGAAAGACGCTCCTGGAGGATACCATCTTAATCTCCAAATGTCGAATAAGGTACAACTCCAACCACACCTGATTATGTCCATGAGGTCTAACAACCTCAGCAGTTTTTGGATCTCCAGTCGTCGTAGACTCTATGCCACTGGGCCAGCGTCCCGAAACTGTTAAGGGCCGTGTGACTGTTGATGTGCACCAGCATTCCCACGTAAAAGATTTCACGCACAGGCATCATTTGGGAAGCAACATCATCTGCTCAATATTAAAGTCCTGCGGCGATCGGCAAGTTGGGACGGGGGCAGGATAGTGTAATCTGGGAGCTCCTAGTGATGAGTCGGCACGTAGGCGGCGAGTGTGTGATCGCCGTTTTGCTTAAGGACAGATTGTAGAGCAACTCGTGTGCTACACCCGTGACTGAGCAGTTATATTTAGGATCCCCTCTGCTCACCCTGAATGGGGAGGGGGCTATAAAAGGTGCCCTAAACATAGGCAGTCTAACTTCTCACCTGACTGGATTACCGCGTTCAGTGGGTACACCAATTCGCGGTAGAAACAAAAGAAAGATTTGCAACATGAATATAGCTACCTGGAATATTCGTACTCTGATGGACACGATGTAGATAACCGTCCAGAGCAACGTACAGCAATAAGTCATGAGTTGAGGAAATACAACATTGATATCGCTGCTCTTAGTGAAACTAGGCGCGCTGGAGAATGACAACTCAAGGAACATGGCGGTGGCTATACATTTTACTGGAAAGGAAAATATGAAAACGAATTAAGAATTCATGGAGTAGGTTTTGCAATAAAGAATGAGCTCATTCACAATCTTGATGAATTTCCATCTGGAATTAATGAAAGACTCATGACACTCCGTCTGAAACTCAAGAACAACGAAAGAGCTACGGTAATTAGTGCATATGCCCCAACACTAAAGTCAGAAGATGATCAAAAAGAAGCATTCTATAACCAACTTGATGAACTCCTGTCGAATGTACCCAAGTCAGATAAGCTTATTCTGATGGGAGACTTTAATGCTCGGGTTGGCAGAGAATCATCACTTTGGCCTGGAACTATTGGTAAAGAGGGTGTAGGCAAAATCAACGCCAATGGAACCCTTCAACTCACGAAGGGTTCTGAATATGATCTTGTCATTACAAATACACTCTCCAGCCAGAAGGATAGATTTAAAACAACATGGCGACATCCCAGATCAAAGCTCTGGCACTTAATCGACTACATTATTGTCCTCGCCAGAGATAACCGCGATTTTCATGACCGGTGCTGATAATTGCTGGACCAACCACCGCTTAGTTCGATCTGTGATGGCTATACAGGTTCCTCCAAAACGGCGGATTCAGGGGAAGGCGATAAAACACAAACTAAATACTGAACAACTTAGGAACAACAGTATCAAATCTGCCTATCAAGAACTATTGGCTGATCAACTTCCAAATGAATACCCAGAAGATATTGAGCAGCACTGGTCGTTATTAAAATCAGCTATTATAGCAGGTGGCAAAGAAGCAGTTGGTGTTAATAAGAGGAAACATCAGGATTGATTTCACGAGAACGACAAAGAAATATGTGACCTAATTGATGAAAAGCGGAAAGCCAACAACGCGTGCCAAAATGATCCAAATTCATTTCCCAAGAAACATAGATATCAACAACTCAAAACGGAAGTGCAGAAGAGATTCAGGATGATCAAGAATGAATGGTGGATAGGTAAATCAAAGGAAATGGAGAATTTAATCGGCTCCAACAACACTAGTGCCTTCTTCAGTGCTACCAAAGCAATTTATGGTCCCTCTACCAAATGTCTTAATTGTCTAAAATCCAAAGACGGTACTGAAGTTCTTAAAGACCCTGACTCGATTGCTTCCCGTTGGAAAGAACATTTTCAAGACCTCCTGAACAGAAACTCACATGTCGAGGAAGATGTGTTTGTTGATATTCCACAACAGCCAATTCAAGATCACTTATGTGAAGTCCCTTCTATTCAAGAAATTGAGAAGGCCATTCATCAGCTGAAGAATAAAAAGGCATCCGGATAAGATGGAATTCCAGCCGAGCTCTTCAAGGAGGGTGGTCCTTTACTAATTCAGCATACACACATGTTGATTGTGAAAATATGGAACAAGGGAACAATCCCTGCTGATCTACGGGATGCTTCCATCATCACTATCTTCAAGAAAGGGGATAAGACTCTGTGTAACAATTATAGAGGAATATCATTACTCTATGTTGCAGGAAAAATTCTTGCTAAAGTATTGTCTAATCGTCTACTGCCATTGCCTGGAATGTGCCTACCGGAATCTCAGTGTGGTTTCAGGCCAAACAGAAGTACAATTGATATGATTTTCAGTGCAAGGCAAGTGCAGGAAAAGTCTAGAGAGCAAAACCAACCCTTGTACATGGCTTTTATCGATCTTGTCAAGGCGTTTGATTCTGTTAATCGAGAAGCTCTATGGAGAACTCTAGCTCTGATCGGATGTCCAAACAAATACATACAGATACTCAGACTGCTACACGACGGCATGTTTGCTACTGTTCTTTCTAATACAAAACCAGAAGACCCTTTCCGTATTTCAGTCGATTGGAGCCCTGCAAACGAAGCAGACGTGTGTGCGGAGTGCTGAGTGTTGTGGCGTAAGCATAATGGGAATAAGCATAGAACTCTACCGAGCGGTCATCGGCCGATGGAACAATCGAATAAAATATCAGGTATGTGGTTTAAAATGTGATATAAAATACTCTGAAATCATGCTGGCAGCGTTAGTGATTGCTGCATTATTAGTAATTGGAGGAGTGGAAAGCAACCCTGGACCACTGAATTGGGAAGATATAGCTAAGATCAAGGAGGTGATAAAAGAGGGCAGCCAAACAGACACAACGAGGGAGCTCATTATGGCACAGAACAAAGATATTCAGGATATGAAAGACAGCCTTCGGGGTGATATGGCAGGTATAAAAGAATCTCTAGATAAATACCAGGAAGAAATGAAAATTGCTAAGGAACACCGACTGGTATTGGAGCAGCGCACACGGGAGCTGGAGATGCAGGTCCGGAGATCAGTGCTTGCCCAACGTAGCAGATGTCTGGTCATACATGGGATTAAGGACAATAGAAGCGAGGACAAACTGGCGTTACTAGATGCTGTGTTGGAAATGTGCACACAAGGAGTGAAAGTAAATTGCACGGAATCCGATGTGGACGACGTGCAGAGAATAGGAAGGATCCAAGGGAACAGACCGATTAAAGTACAATTGGTATCTGGAATGAAAACTCACCAAATTCTCCGGAATGCCAGGAATTTAAAAGGGACGGAAGTCTGGATCCAGAGAGACCTGGGAATTGAAGAAAGGAAAGAGATGAAAATCCTAAGATTCCACTTGGGGAAAGCAAGAACAGAGGGCCTTACAGCGTTTTTTAGAGGCAAGAGACTATTCATCAGAGGCGACGGTTGGAGAAAGAGCTACACGCCATCCAGCTGGAAGCCCTGGCGCGAGGGGGAAGTGCGGTACCGGCGCAACACGGAAGAAAGAATGATGACGTGCAGGAAACAGGAGCAGAGCTCGTGTCGCCAAGGTTGCTGACACCTACTGACAGTGAGGGCGTTGCCACTACTACGGAGAGACGACCTGTAAGTAAATGTTTAACACCTGATGAGGAACCGGGTAATAGCTCATGTACTACTCCGGTAGCTGAAAAAAGCAGCTGCAGGACAGAGGACGATAAGAAAAAGAAGCAGGGACAGAGCTTGAAGGACTTATGGGCTAAGAAGGGAGTGTTCTCAGATGGAAAAGGTAATAAATGGGAAGGAAAGAAGTTAGGGGAAATTTATAGTTCCCCTCATGGAAGTATAGTACAAATTGATAAAACAATAAACACACGTAGTAAAACAGGTAGTGTCTCAGATAATAGGAAAGTGAAATAACTAGCATTGAAAATTGGTTTTGTAAATATAGAAGGCATATTAAGTAAACTGGGGAATGATGGAGTGTCTGAGCTTGTGGAAAATTTTGAGATATTTGCTTTTTTAGAAACATGGATGCCGGAAGGAAAGATTTTAACATGGAAGGGCTATGTTACGAGAAGTGTAATGAAAAGAACACGAGGGACTCGAGGGAGAATTCCGGGAGGAATAACACTTCCGATAAAGGAAGAGTTTAGTAGTCAGATAGAAGAATTGCCTAACGATATGCAAGATGTAATTTGGATCAAACTTAAACTGGAAGGGAGTAAACAGAGAGACATATGCTTAGCCTTTATATATAACCATCCGATGGGGTCACCATATACCAATGTGAACTTTTTTGAGGATTTAATAGAGGAGATCAACCTAATGAGAGGTAAATATGAAGAAGCAGGAATCATTATGTTGGGGGATTGGAACGCACGAATTGGAGAGTCAATTCCCGCATATAGTAAAGAAGGAATAGAGCCAATGAGAGGTAGCAGAAACAGTCGGGATAAGGAACATAATGTATATGGGGATAAACTACTAGAACTATGTACCGCAGAGAATTTATATATTCTAAATGGATGGTGGCGGGGAGATGAAACGGGAAAGCTAACATATATTACAGCGCAGGGAGGTAGTGTAATTGATTTGGTTGTGTGTACGGGAGATATTTTAGAGATGGTAAAGGAAATAGAGATATTAGAATGGGCCGAATCACATCATTCCCCGGTATCTGTTACCCTAGAAGTGTATGAGAAAGAACAGGAGGAACGTAACACTGTAACAGAAAAAGATAATATTAGGATATTTAAAAAATACAAGTGGTGCAAGAATACCCCAAAAAGAGTAGAGTCATATTTAAAGGGAGAAGAATTCCAGATAATTAAGAGTGGAATAGAGGTTGCGTTACTGAGTAGTAAGGTGGACTTAGCGGTAGAACTGGTAGAGAAACCCTTTAAAACTATAGCTCATGTGAAAAGGAAACAGAATAATAATAATAAAGATAAAAGGAAAGGATGGTACAATGATGTATGTAAAACAAAGAAAATGGAGGTGATTAGAGCCCTAAAGGCATATAGAAAAGAGGGGGAGCCTAAGGTTCAGGCACACTATTGTAAACTAAGAAAAGAATATAAAGTGTTGTTAGTAGAGCAAAAGAGGATATGGCAACAGGAGGAGGCAAAATTAATAAACATAGACTGTAAGAATAATCAAAGTGATAAGGTATGGAATAGAATTAATAAAATAAGTAGAGGTGAGAGAGGATATGCCAATGTTAAAATTGAGAATGGAGTCTGGATTGATTATTTTAATAAATTGCTAGGAGGACAGGATACTTGGATAAATAATAGAACATGTATGGATATCTCGAGGGGCTTAGAGATTGGTATCCCCTGCTTAGATGAAGAAATAACAGAATGTGAGGTTTTAGAAATGATTAGAAAGGTCAAATGTAGGAAAGCGGGGGCTTCAGTGGTATAACTAATGAATTTTGGAAAGAAGCAGTAAAAAGTCAACAAATGCTGGAAATATTAGTAAAATTGTTCAATAGGATATTTGATTCTTTGGAGGTTCCTAAGGCATGGCAGACAGGTATAATATGTCCAATTTACAAGAAGCGTGGGGAGAGAAGTAATCCAAACAACTACAGAGGTATAACACTATTGGACTCCGTAAGTAAATTATATACAGGAATTCTGGCAAATAGACTGATGAAATGGGCGGAAGAATTCTCCATCCTCTCGAAATATCAAAGTGGTTTTAGAAAACGCAGAAGAACAATAGATAACATCATGATTGTAAAAACAATAATAGATAAGTATATAAAACCGAACGCAGGAAAATTATATATATCGGCTATAGATTTTGAAAAGGCCTTTGACACAGTCAGCAGGAGTGCATTGTTCGCAAAATTACGCCTATTAGGGGTATCTAGTAAGATGGTACAAGCATTGGAGGCAGTTTACCGAAGGGTGGAATGCAGTATAAGGGTAGGTGATGGGGTAGCATGTGGTCAAATAGATTCTTTATTGGGTTTGAAACAAGGATGTAAGCTATCTCCTATTTTATTTCTGTTATTTATAAACGATATATTAAACGGACATGGAGGTGATAACTGGATGAGTCCAGTTTTAGTAAATCAAGAAATACCAGGCCTAATTTTCGCGGACGATGTCCTGCTGATGACGTTAACGGCCGGAGGCATGCAAAAGAGCATTAATGCTGTGACAGAGTTTGCTAAAACGTGGTCATTAAAAATTAACATTTCCAAGACGAAAGTTCTGATCTGTAAGAAAGGCTGTAAACGAGCGAAGAATGAACAATGGACGATTGATGGTTGTCAAGTGGACGTCACAAATAGATTAGAGTACCTGGGAATATATATAGCAAACAACGGGAAGTGGATCCATCAAATAAAACAAGCCAAATGGAAAGGTCTTGCAGCATTATCAGTAATTAGAATTCTTGAAAATAAATTCCCAAATATAGACTATAAGATTCAGAGAAATGTCCTGCAAGCCGTAGTTAAAAATCGAATGCTTTATGGAGCTGAGCTATGGGGTGTAGAGAAAGAGTGTGAGATGCTGAATCAGGTTATAAGTAAGTTCTGTAAAATTGTAATGGGGTTACCAAATTGTACAGCAAATTGTGGAGTAAGATTAATATGTGAAGAAAATATCCAAGTAGATGTTCTTAAGAGAGTTCTGAAATATCTGTTGAGATTGAAAGGAAGAGAGGGTGGCGAGCTTCTGCAGATCGCATATCAACATCAGAGAGATAATATCCAGGGAGAGTATTGGTTAACGAAAATCAGAAGTATATTAGATAGGTTGGGATATGGAAGTTATTGGGAGAGGTTGGAAAGATCAACGAATAAACTAATCATTAGACGATTCAGAGATATTCAAAGACAGTGGTTGGTATCCGAGTGTAGAAGCAAGGCGACCCTCTCAGAGTTTATTAGGATAAGGCAGGATATGAACATAAATATTGTGAGTGTAAATAGAAGAGAAATCAGGGGTTTGATATGGTGGTTGCACCATCCTGAGGGGTAGTTTCATCCATGCACCATATTGGGCGACCATTTTTAATATGAGCGCTAACTTGGGTAACAATTGCTCCGGCTATTTTCCCCTCGATCTCCCATCACTCTAATAGATCATTTAATGGATGAATGCATAATAAATTTGATGCTAAGTGTCGTTGGCTAAGTTCGCTTTAAATATTCATCATATACGCAGTTATCGCCTCATAGAATTCTAGCGATATCGTAACTTAGAATTCTCCTATCAGAATATATAATATGGTAATCCTTACTTTGCCTCGTGACACCTCTCAGGGATAATTAAATTGCTTTTTTTTGAACCATACTATTTTACCGTGAGGTCAACTGAAGCACCACATTTCCGCTTCAATAAATTATTATCGATACCATTCATCATCCTAAATCATTATTATGTTTTCCAAGTCCAGTCATCCGAATATAAGTGAAGAAAATAAATAAAATATTTTCCTAACGGATTAATTCAAGATTACCTAACTCCTAATAATATTAGCCTATCTCCTAAAATAATAACCTCTAAATTAGAAAATCCATATTTTATTTCTTGATTCCGGAATCACAAAAGAAAATCTACTAATAATTATCATAATCAATTATCTTCTTCTTCTTCTTTAATAAAGAAATCTTCAGGTTGAAAATAAAGCTAAGTCCCTAATCGTAATTAAATTTTTTTAAATAAAATTATCTAGTTTAAGTCCATCAGTTCTTGTTTCTTCTATACAAAATCAACTGATAATTTAAAAAAATAATTTTAAAAAAATGCTTATTTTCATCATTATCATTTCAACATTCCATCACAATTCACTCATTTCGGCGTCTTAACGTCAGTAATCACAAGTAAGTTCCAAATATTTTGGCCCAAAAATGGCTATTTCAAATATATTTTGTTCTTAAAATGAAAAATATTGGTCTCCTCGACCGTATCATTTGATTTAAATATTCAAATAACACCTTAAACAAATGTAGGTATCGTTCAAAGTCTAATTATAATTGTAGTTCTAATAGAAATTGTACCAAACATGTTTTAGGGTTTAGCAATAATTAATCAGGTATCATTGATTCCGAAGGAATGCATTTGGTTACCTCTTATATTTAATTGCGGTAAAGATTTTAAATTATGGGATTATTCTTTGAATCAAATTCATTCTTGACAACAAACTTCCAATAATATTTAGTACAACGTTGGTATAAATTAACTATGAAGACGACAAGTTTCCCTTCATTTATTTCCTACTTGGATATTTCTTCCGAAGACAGTGTATGGTAACCCAAATATACGAAATATGTGATGTTTTTCATTGTACGCGTGTACCATTAACCCTATATACCACTCATAACCATTTTATTATTCTGCCGCAAATGGTAATCACCACCATCGGCCCATACTACGTCGTATTCACCGCCAAAACTACCCATAAATATATCTATCTTTCCGTCTACTAACATTAATTACCATAATGTCTCATAATTCAATCACATAAACATATTACGACGAATAATTATTCACAATTGCACATTAACATGCCACTCCAATCATAAATTCTCTATGTAAACATTTATCATCACCAACATGACGGCAAATCATTCCAACATCACATTATTTTACTACAATGGTGCTCTTTTGGGTTAAAATTCATATATTATACGCGTAAACACGCTAGCCTAAAAATGAAATGCATATATAAATCAAATAAGTTAATATGTACTCACATTTCATTGCGTCGTATCGGCAAACACATTTAGGTTACTCGTAAATCAACTATCTTCTTCAAGAATATATAATTAAGGTTACGTCACTTTAAATACGATGTTTTTGTCCCATAATGGTTAGAAATTACATTCCAAATCTCTCCTGGTTTAGTTTTAAGCATTCCTATATTATGGCATAGATTGTAAAATCTGGAAGAAGTACCTATTCCCCTATTAATAATAATAATTCAACATGGACAATCTCGTTTCGAAGATGGTAACGTCTGTGATTTAATCACGAAGAACTAGGTAAAACAACGTACCAAATATACACTTTAACTACAACTACTAATTTACTGCATATCAATTTCAAGAAAATAAAATAACTCTTTGGAACTTATCTTGTGATCACCGACGTTAGATGGTCGGCTTTGGCCTTGATGTTGTCATCCAGGACTGCGTCGCACGGCTCCATCCTCTGCTACGTCGCCATCAGGTTGTGATTTTGGGACTCGAGATAGCAGAACAGCCGGGCGGTTTCCGTCAGACAGCCGGCTCCATCTTCGGTTTAGCCTCTCATCATGTTGTTGCAGTCAATCATAACAGAAAGAAACATTTCCAAATCGTGAATTAATTTCATATTCATATTCTCAGGAATAAATATCAGGTCTGTCTCTAATATCAGGATTTTTTAGGACAATACTTCAATATTAATCTTTGGTAGCAATTTAACAGTTAAATTATTTCAAGTTATCTCTGTAAATATTTTCTTCTGTTCGGCTAATCAACCTATACTGCATAATATTCAACTTGGTTGCTCGCACGGACTTGCATATCCACTCCGACTACTGTTCGGGTATTTCCTAACTCTCTCTTCACGATATTCCTTAGTGTATGTTTGTTTTCCAAATATCCTCTCACTTCGCAAGTTCTCCAGTCGGTAACTTCTACAATATCTCCCTTCTATTCACACGAAGATTGGCTTTACTTCTTGAGGATAAATTTATTTCGATTTACGTTACGGATTTTTTTTGTTCAGCCACTTGTTCTTGTTTTAACAATATTGAAAACCTTCTATTATTTTATCACGGCCGCATGGATCCTTGACAATTTTCCGTCTCGGTCCGTGATCTAGGCATCTTTAATTCATCAAATAAATATCTTTGCCGTCACGTGCACGGCCTTCTTGAATATATACACGTTCGTAAAATGTATACACTTCGAAATCACGGCCTAATTTATTTAACATATGCATTCCTTTCTGACGTATGGCCCAATTACGTAATCTTCGCGATCATTACCGTGCATGGCAAACTTATAACTTCGTATGACGACCTTCATTCCGATATCAGGACGATGAAAACGGTACATTTATCCTCCTGCCATAGATAAATAAATATGCTGCTCGCAGTATATTTATTTCAATTTTTGTTATTCTAAACTGATGTAGCTTTTCATCGGCCTGATTTCGCTCATTTATATCATATGTTTCGAATTTTCGTTAGTACTTTATTCTTGATCTTCTTTATAATATGGTTTCATGTTTGACGCGTTGTATACGTTTTGATATGTCCCATCTAGACTTTCTATCATATAGGCGTTGTTTCCAAAAACCTTCTTTACCACATATCGACCATCATATAAATGAACGAATTTGGCGAATATTCTTTCTGAAACGATAGAAATTGGTACTTTCTTTATCATTACCAGGTATTCAACCCGGAATGGTGGGTGGAATTTCTTATTTCGGACTCTTCTTCGGCGTTTGTTTGCCTGTTCTTCTAATTTGGCACTTACTATTTGATTAATCTCTTCGCAATTAGGTTTTGGTTCGTCCTTTCCTATAATCTCATCCCATGGTCGAGCCGGTCGTTCGTTCAAATGTACGAGTCTCGGTATCTGGCTCGTTGATTCATGGACAGTGTCGTTCATACATGCCTCGATTATTTTAATTACTTCAATCAATTTCCAATGACTTTGGGAGCAATATATCCTACAATATTTAGAAATTTCTCGCATGCATCGCTCCACTGGATTGGCTGACGGGTGTCTTACTGAACAATAGACATGTTTAATTCCTAAAATTTGCATTGCATCCTGGAATTCACCCGATGTAAACTGTGTTCCTCTATCAGTCAAAATTTTTTTTGGTTTTCCCATCCGAGGTATAACGTTTTTGTTTATAACTCTCAATATTTGTTTTGTTGTTGCTCTCTGTATAGGCTGTAGGACTGTGAATTTTGAAAAAATGTCCATTGTAACAACTATGTACCTATTTCCTTTAACAGCTGTTGGTAATCTTCCATATAAATCTGTTGCAAAGATCTCACGAGGAGCTGTTGGTATTATTGCAATTGGTTCCTGCTTGGTAAGGAAAGGGCTATATTTTGTCCTTTGGCATGTATCACAGGTCTTGATTACATCTCTAATTGTTTGTCTCATTCCTGTCCATGTAAATCTTTCCATTATCGTCCTCACCACCTTTTCTATTCCTCCATGTCCAATTATCCTATGGGAATGCCAAATTATCCCTTTCTGCAAAGATCTGGGTACTACTATTTTGGTCCTTTTCAAATCCTTGCCGACATATTGCTTCAATATTCCATGTTCCATTATATATTTACCATCTCTATTACTTTCCCTGTCGCCATCGAAATCACTTTGTTCAATCCTTGTTATTTCTAGCATTAATTTCTCATCTGCTCTTTGCCATGCCGATATATCCTTTAGTTTTTCTAAAAATTCTTCGTCCTGTCTTACTAATTCGATCTGATTTATAGTTTCTTCTTTTACCACAGGATTTCTGCTTAATGCATCCGCGAGGATATTGTCCTTCCCACTACAATGCTCAATTCTGATATTAAACTGTTGGGCGAATAAAATCCATCGTGTGACTCTTTCACTTAGCATCGCTGCCTTAAGACCGAATTCCAAAGCTTTATGGTCTGTACGGATAGTAACTGGGAATCCATATACAATCTTTTTCCACTGTTGCAGAGCATAAATAATTGCTAGTAACTCCTGCTCAGTTGTTGTATAATTTATTTCATGACTGCGTAACTTGCGGCTTGCAAATGCCAAGTATACTCGATCCTCATCATTTGCTGGTGCCTCTTGGTATAAATATGCACCTATACCGACATTTGATGCATCCGTTTGTATGATAAATTCTCTAGTATAATCCGGATATCCTAACTTGATACTATTTGCCATTAATCTTTTCATTGCCAGGAAAGCTTCTTCCGTTTGAGTATTCCATTTCCATTTGTTGTTTAATTTTAATAAATCCTGCAATGGCGCTGCGATTTTTGTATACCCTCTACAGTGATTCGCAAAGAACTGGGTCATTCCCAAAAATTGCCTAACTTGCTTTATGCGCGTTGGCTAGGAAATTCGCAAATTGCTTGAATTTTAACTGGATTAGGTTTCACCCCGTTTCCGTCAATTACATGTCCGACAAATAATATCTCATTTTGACAAAATTTTGATTTGGCCAGGTTAATTTTGAATCCTGTAGTTTCCAAATTATCTAATAATTGCTTCAGCTTACTACAATGTTCGTCAAATGTCTCTGTTGCAAAAACCATGTCATCCACATAACATGTCATATATTCTTTCACGTCAGGTAACAAGTTCCTATCTAATGCCCTTATCAATACGGCACAACTGTTCTTTAATCCGAAAGGCAACCTACAATACGCATATGTTTGGTTGTCAAACATGAATCCGGTTAGAAGTCTAGATTTTTTTTCTAAAACTATATGATGAAACGAAGATGTAAAGTCTAAACTTGAAAAATACTTCTTGCCCTTAAATTTCTTTATTATCTCCTTAATTTTTGGAACCTGGTTATATTCTGGTATTAATTTCTCATTTAACTTTCTACAATCAAGGCAAATTCTTAGTTTTCCGTTACTTTTCTTTACAATGACTAATGGATTCAAATAAGGTGTAATATTCTTTATGATTATACCATCTGCTACCATCTCTTGGATGATCTTTCTTACTTCCTGGAAATATTTTTCAGGTATGTCATATAACCTTCCTTTGTATGGTGTCCAGTCATTTACGATGATTTTATATTTAAAATTCGGAATCTTTCCCGGTTTATCCTTAAATATTCCTGAATACTTTTCTATTATCGAATATAATTTCTGTTTCTCTTTAGGACTCAATTTCGTTTCTGCGATCTTTCTCCAGATGTCTGACTCTTCTTTTTCTTCATCTTTTATCAAAATCTTCTCCAAGCTATGTATAATTTCTTCCATTTCCTCAGTCTCATTTAACGGTATTTCCTCTTCCATTAGCTTTTCAGTTTCAATAGCTTCAAATTTCATATGCTCCGTGTTTTCTGCCTTTCCCTCTAACTTTATCCTTTCCTTGATTATCTTTCCACTTTCCTTAACGATTGGGAATCTTACTTCCTGATTTTTCAAGTCTATTATCATCTCCGTTGTTATTATAAAATCCACCCCAAGAATCACATTGTACTTAATTTTGTTCATAATTATGAATGGGTGTTCAAATATAAATCTACCAATCCTGATATTTAAATAAGTTTGTATTTTACATTCGACAGATTTATCTGGTATAATCCCTCTTATTTTCATTTGTGCAACTGGTATAATTGGCAATTTTCCTTCTTGATTTACCTCAACAAATAACGCTTTTGATATAACACTTATACTCGCTCCTGAATCAACCAAACAATGTGTTTTCAGGCCGTTTATTCGTGCGGTAATAATGGGTAAGTACGATTTATTTTCTTTGTGAATTTCTTGTGACTCATCTAGTAATTCATCCGGATCGATATCCCAAGCCTCAATTTGTAGTACATACCAACTTTTAATTTTTTTACCCAATTTTTCCAAAATATTATCTTTTTTATTCTCTACATCGAAATTGGCGTTTTTTTACTCTGGGAGTCTGTTTGATACGATTGAGCTTCTGGATTCAGTTTTTGCCCTTCTCTATCTTTTCTTTTGTATTCCTGAAGCTCTAGACTCTCGGCTCCCTCTATGTCTCCATTGATGTCTCGATCCCTGATCGCTTCTTCCCATCTTTTCTTTTCTCTAGTTTCTTTTCTCAATTCCTGTATATACTGTCTGTTCCTATTCTCCCGATTATTGTACCTGTTCATCGGCGTTCCATGATACATTGGTCTCTGCTTGTAACTTCCTCTTTCTCTTTCATTTCTAAATCGGCTAGGCTGTCGATGATATGGCAAAAATCGTCTCTCTTCATTCTGCCTTCCATTTTCATGCCCATTCTGCCTGCATCTGCATCGGTTTCGATCACCTGTCCTCTCATCATCATCACTAAGTTCTCTCTTCCTTGAGCTTCTATCGTTTTCTCTTTTCTCGGATACCGATTTCTTCTGAGCGTTTTCCCAATTTATTACGTTCACGTCTTCTTGATTGTTTGCGTTTCTATGGATTCTTGCTGTCGGATGACTCGACGTCATATCCAACTGCCTTAAAATGCTTTCCATTTCGATTGCGGAAGTCACATTTGCAGCAGCTAATAATCTTTGAGTTTCTGGAGGAAACTGCTTTTGAATTGTCTTTATCGCCTCTAATTCGCTGGGTGCAGAATCTAGGTCCTGGAACCTATGAAACTGGTATGAAAAGTAGTCACTAAATCTCGTTGGTCCTACCGACGAATATCTTTTCGAATACAACTCCAATCTAAGGTTTTGTTGAATCTCCGGATTCCAAAATCGTTTGAGAAATGCGACCTTGAACTCATCGTAATCGTGGAAAGTATATTTAAATGCCTGATACCACAAATTCGGATTTGCATCTAAGTGTTTTTCCACTATCCTAAGTTTCTTTTCGTCAGGTATTCTATTCTCTTTAAAATATTCCTCCATTTCTCGCAAGAACCTCTTTGGTGACATTGCCGCAGTATTGCTAAAATTTTTGGGTCTGTCATCGTACGTTTTTAAAATATTTATAATGGCTGGGCTTCCATTTCCAATATTTCCAACTATAACGTCCTTACTGCTCTGATCAGTTTCGCCCGAAATTGTCGGTGTTCCTTCCCTGTCATTTATATTTATATCTACGATTCTCTGTTCATTCAACTGCTTTGACATTTCTAGTTTTGTCGTTTGAATTTCACCTCTAATATCCTGAATTTCTTTCTTCATCTCATCGATTCCCTGCTCTGTTCTAATTATTCTCTTCTCCGTTTCATTTTTGTTCTTCTTCATCTCTTCATTTAAAATTTTCATCTCATCTCCAATATGGTCACGTGCTAATATAAAATTATCTCCCAGCGCTTTATTTGCTGTTATTACGTTCTCATTTATGTCTTTTAACTTCTCTTCATACTGATTCCATTTTTCTTGGGAATCTACCCTCATCGACTCCATATTTTCCGTTAGCTTCTTAATTTCACCCTCTTTCAATTCCAGGATATAATTTCTATTTTCGGCTAATTCTCCTTTAATTTTATCCATTTCATTATGGATCTCTTTGTTTTTATCCTCCATCTTTTCCATCATTTCAGTTCGAAGTTCACTTATCCCGTTCTTCATCTGGGAAACTTCTTCTTCAATCTTGCCAATTCCTGCTCTAATCATCTCCTCTTGCCTCTTCTCCATTCTTCTCACCTCCTCAATCTGGCTTCGATGCCTTCTTGTTTTATCTGGTATTCCTCTTGTTTCTGATTACACTCCTCTTGTTTTTGTCGGTACTCTTCTCTCATTTTCCTCATTTCCTCCATCTGGTTTTTCTCCATTTTCCTCATTTCCTCCATCTGGTTTTTCTCCATAGTTCCTATTTTCTCCATCATTTCTTTTAACATTTCCATTATTCCCTTCTGTTCATCTTTTGTCTTGTCTAACTTTTCGGTTATCTGGTTTATCTGCTCATCCTTCTCCTTAAATTTCTGTTCCTGTTCTCTTTTTGCCTTTTCTGCATCCTCTATCATTCTATTTATCTCCTCATCCTGTCCTTGCAGTTTCTCTCCCTGCTCCTTCTGATATTCCTCTAATTGTAAACGAAGTTGGTTCAAACTCGTCATATTTGCATTTGCTATTATCCAACCTTCTTAAGATTCCAAATTCTCTAAATTATGACTTAAATTCACTAAAAATTATATCAATTGCTCAATCAATATGGAAACCGACTATCTGACTTCCCCCGCTAATCAGCCGTCCTACCATCCCAGTCATCCAAAATATTGAAAATAAGCATTTTTTTACATTACTACCCTATTATCTACTGCTATCTAAACATAATACAATATAATGATTGAAAACAATATTATAAATTATCTTAACCAATTAATTATTTAAATTATTAATACAATCTATTTTAATAATTTTTATCCATCTCTTCTTCCGCCTTCCTTCCATAGCCTTGGATTGTTTATCTTTCTCTCAACTTCTTCTTTCCTTCTTGGTATCTTCTGAAAATATCCGATCTCAGATAATCATCTATTTTTCGCCTCACTGCTGATTATTATCTTTCTCAGCCATCCTCCTTCATTATTTTCTCCCATACTCCCACATCGAGTATCCTCAATCATGTTTCAACGGTGAATTGCCAATTCAACATTTGGGCTAAGGTATCTTCAATCTTACTTTATTGCTGGGCATCAATTTACTGTATCCTGCAATTACCTTACCACTGCCCCTGAGTATCCTCAATTTTTGTTCCAACATTTGGCGTTATTTTATTTTTAATATGCTCCATAAATGGTATCCTCAGTTTTGCTACGAAATTATGCGTCATTTTTAATATGGTCTGGGTGTCCTCAGTTTTGCCCCGAAGTTGGGCGCCATTTTTAATATGCACCATCCTGAGGGGTAGTTTCATCCATGCACCATATTGGGCGACCATTTTTAATATGAGCGCTAACGTGGGTAACAATTGCTCCGGCTATTTTCCCCTCGATCTCCCATCACTCTAATAGATCATTTAATGGATGAATGCATAATAAATTTGATGCTAAGTGTCGTTGGCTAAGTTCGCTTTAAATATTCATCATATACGCAGTTATCGCCTCATAGAATTCTAGCGATATCGTAACTTAGAATTCTCCTATCAGAATATATAATATGGTAATCCTTACTTTGCCTCGTGACACCTCTCAGGGATAATTAAATTGCTTTTTTTTTGAACCATACTATTTTACCGTGAGGTCAACTGAAGCACCACATTTCCGCTTCAATAAATTATTATCGATACCATTCATCATCCTAAATCATTATTATGTTTTCCAAGTCCAGTCATCCGAATATAAGTGAAGAAAATAAATAAAATATTTTCCTAACGGATTAATTCAAGATTACCTAACTCCTAATAATATTAGCCTATCTCCTAAAATAATAACCTCTAAATTAGAAAATCCATATTTTATTTCTTGATTCCGGAATCACAAAAGAAAATCTACTAATAATTATCATAATCAATTATCTTCTTCTTCTTTAATAAAGAAATCTTTAGGTTGAAAATAAAGCTAAGTCCCTAATCGTAATTAAATTTTTTTAAATAAAATTATCTAGTTTAAGTCCATCAGTTCTTGTTTCTTCTATACAAAATCAACTGATAATTTAAAAAAAATAATTTTAAAAAAATGCTTATTTTCATCATTATCATTTCAACATTCCATCACAATTCACTCATTTCGGCGTCTTAACGTCAGTAATCACAAGTAAGTTCCAAATATTTTGGCCCAAAAATGGCTATTTCAAATATATTTTGTTCTTAAAATGAAAAATATTGGTCTCCTCGACCGTATCATTTGATTTAAATATTCAAATAACACCTTAAACAAATGTGGGTATCGTTCAAAGTCTAATTATAATTGTAGTTCTAATAGAAATTGTACCAAACATGTTTTAGGGTTTAGCAATAATTAATCAGGTATCACTGATTCCGAAGGAATGCATTTGGTTACCTCTTATATTTAATTGCGGTAAAGATTTTAAATTATGGGATTATTCTTTGAATCAAATTCATTCTTGACAACAAACTTGCAATAATATTTAGTACAACGTTGGTATAAATTAACTATGAAGACGACAAGTTTCCCTTCATTTATTTCCTACTTGGATATTTCTTCCGAAGACAGTGTATGGTAACCCAAATATACGAAATATGTGATGTTTTTCATTGTACGCGTGTACCATTAACCCTATATACCACTCATAACCATTTTATTATTCTGCCGCAAATGGTAATCACCACCATCGGCCCATACTACGTCGTATTCACCGCCAAAACTACCCATAAATATATCTATCTTTCCGTCTACTAACATTAATTACCATAATGTCTCATAATTCAATCACATAAACATATTACGACGAATAATTATTCACAATTGCACATTAACATGCCACTCCAATCATAAATTCTCTATGTAAACATTTATCATCACCAACATGACGGCAAATCATTCCAACATCACATTATTTTACTACAATGGTGCTCTTTTGGGTTAAAATTCATATATTATACGCGTAAACACGCTAGCCTAAAAATGAAATGCATATATAAATCAAAT
The DNA here is from genome assembly GCF_040414725.1 of Anabrus simplex. Taxonomy (NCBI): domain Eukaryota; kingdom Metazoa; phylum Arthropoda; class Insecta; order Orthoptera; family Tettigoniidae; genus Anabrus; species Anabrus simplex. The sequence goes on from NC_090265.1 coordinate 220,840,690, forward strand.
AAGTTAATATGTACTCACATTTCATTGCGTCGTATCGGCAAACACATTTAGGTTACTCGTAAATCAACTATCTTCTTCAAGAATATATAATTAAGGTTACGTCACTTTAAATACGATGTTTTTGTCCCATAATGGTTAGAAATTACATTCCAAATCTCTCCTGGTTTAGTTTTAAGCATTCCTATATTATGGCATAGATTGTAAAATCTGGAAGAAGTACCTATTCCCCTATTAATAATAATAATTCAACATGGACAATCTCGTTTCGAAGATGGTAACGTCTGTGATTTAATCACGAAGAACTAGGTAAAACAACGTACCAAATATACACTTTAACTACAACTACTAATTTACTGCATATCAATTTCAAGAAAATAAAATAACTCTTTGGAACTTATCTTGTGATCACCGACGTTAGATGGTCGGCTTTGGCCTTGATGTTGTCATCCAGGGACTGCGTCGCACGGCTCCATCCTCTGCTACGTCGCCATCAGGTTGTGATTTTGGGACTCGAGATAGCAGAACAGCCGGGCGGTTTCCGTCAGACAGCCGGCTCCATCTTCGGTTTAGCCTCTCATCATGTTGTTGCAGTCAATCATAACAGAAAGAAACATTTCCAAATCGTGAATTAATTTCATATTCATATTCTCAGGAATAAATATCAGGTCTGTCTCTAATATCAGGTTTTTTTAGGACAATACTTCAATATTAATCTTTGGTAGCAATTTAACAGTTAAATTATTTCAAGTTATCTCTGTAAATATTTTCTTCTGTTCGGCTAATCAACCTATACTGCGTAATATTCAACTTGGTTGCTCGCACGGACTTGCATATCCACTCCGACTACTGTTCGGGTATTTCCTAACTCTCTCTTCACGATATTCCTTAGTGTATGTTTGTTTTCCAAATATCCTCTCACTTCGCAAGTTCTCCAGTCGGTAACTTCTACAATATCTCCCTTCTATTCACACGAAGATTGGCTTTACTTCTTGAGGATAAATTTATTTCGATTTACGTTACGGATTTTTTTTGTTCAGCCACTTGTTCTTGTTTTAACAATATTGAAAACCTTCTATTATTTTATCACGGCCGCATGGATCCTTGACAATTTTCCGTCTCGGTCCGTGATCTAGGCATCTTTAATTCATCAAATAAATATCTTTGCCGTCACGTGCACGGCCTTCTTGAATATATACACGTTCGTAAAATGTATACACTTCGAAATCACGGCCTAATTTATTTAACATATGCATTCCTTTCTGACGTATGGCCCAATTACGTAATCTTCGCGATCATTACCGTGCATGGCAAACTTATAACTTCGTATGACGACCTTCATTCCGATATTAGGACGATGAAAACGGTACATGGTTAATGGGAATTTACAAGAATAGGGGATGGATTAAAGTGAAAGATGCAACAAGGTGCCTTCTCTGTGGTGAAAACAGAGAAGAATTTCACATGTTGAAATCATGTAAAGAAACCATAGCGGTGAGAAGGAAATTTTTGAATAACAAGGAACAATATATGATAAATGAGGATGAGAATGGCTATAGGATTATTAAGATGATAAGCAAAGAATGGTATAAACCTGGTAATCTCAGTAAACTGTTAATTGTAATTAGAAATTCATGTAGAAGAGTGTTGAAAGAGCCTACAATGAGGGTAGGTCATATTACGGATGGATGATTGTGTTGCGAACCGATTAGTTAAGAAATTGCCAATAGGGTTATGTAGTAAAAGGAATATTAGTATATGTAGCACTGTAAAGTCGATATGTTAGTAAGCTATAACGTAATTAACTGTCAAACTGTTTGTAATGAGACAGGGCCCAATGGATATAATGTTTCATCCTCAGCTGCTGGCGATCCGTGGCTGAAGGTTGATAACATTCACTCATTCATTCACTACTCATTCCACATATTATTCATTCAATCATTTATTTAATTCATAACAAGGGCTCTCTCCCCAGTTACTGGTTATCCGTACTGGGAGGGGTGAGTATTTTTTCCTAACATGCATGCATGAATATCCATATACCCATTCATAAATCCATCCATACGAGTTTTCTCAATACAGTTAGGGAATTGGTAATTAATTAATCAATTAATTCATTTATTCATACACTCATGTAAATAATCGTAGGCGTGGCCCTTGCATGTGGAATGGCGATCCGCCTGTGCAAAGGGCACTATTTTAGATAGGGAATCATAGCCAATTAATTAATTAATTAATTCATACACTTATGTAAGGCTATAACCGAAGTAGGACGGGATAGGACGGGCCTATCCCAATCGAATATGTAGAGTGACCTAAATGCAACAGAGAAAGAAGAATAGGGAGGGGGCACATGAGGTGCGGGATTTCCGCTTACGTGTGCCTCGCAGAAATTAGGGAATGGTGAGAAATTAGTGTTTGACAGCTATTAGATCAGGTAGGGTCTTCTGTTTGGGCCTCAAGGGAAAGGGCCGGACGTGTTATCCTTGGGAAGGTGGCCCCTTTTTCTCACCAGGGGTGGATAACACGACCGGGCAGTAGTCATGCATAATCCCATCCATGTATTTATCCTGCCAACCGAATGCTCTCTCCTCAGTTGGTGGCTATCCGTGACTGGGAGAGAAGTGTTCATTCATTTATTCATGCATGCATGACAATATTATTCGGTCATGGAATCATAAAAAACCTCATTCATGCATTTATGTACACCTATGTATAGTGTCTGTGAAAATGGAGGATAACTCTATACAGACTTATGATAAATAAATAAATAAAAAGACCCTTTCCGTATTTCTACTGGAGTCAAGCAAGGTTGAGTAATTGCTCCAACATTGTTCTCACTATTTGTTGGAACTATACTACACCTTGTGGATGATAAACTGCCATCAGGAGTAGAACTTCTGTATAGAACTGATGGAAATCTGTTTAATATTAACAGACTGCGAGCTAAGACCAAGGTGTCCTCAGTGTCAGTTATAGAGCTTCAGTACGCAGATGACAATGTTATCTTAGTCAACACAGAGGAAGATCTGCAATCAATCCTCAATGCTTTTAATCAAGCATATGAAAGTACCGGACTGGAAATTAATATCGATAAGACTAAGATCCTTTACCAGCCGGCGCCTAATTCCAATAAGAGAACTCCGACTATTACAATTAATGGCCAGTCTCCGCAAAACATAAATCATTTTCCTTACCTTGGAAGCCATCTCTCGACATGTGCAAACATTGATGCAGAAATGCAATATCGTTTAAGATGCGCTAGTGCGGCTTTCGGTCGTCTCCTAAGAAGAGTGTTTGACAATCATGATATCAGAGTGAGAACCAAACTGTACGTTTACAATCCTGTTGTAATTCCTACTCTTATCTATGGTTGTGATACCTGGACAACCTACAGGAGAAACCTAAAATGCCTGGAAAAATACCATCAAGGATGCTTGCGGCGAATACTGAAAGTTAAATGGCAAGATCGTCGAACGAACATCAGCATCCTCGAGGAAGCCAACCCTACAAGCATGGAGGCAAAGATAGTCAGGCATCAGCTACGCTAGGCTGGTCATATCGTCCGCATGCCAGATACACGCCTCCCAAAGAAAATCTTGTACTCCCAACTAAAGAATGGCCAGCGTAACCATGAAGGGCAGCTTAAACGATATAAGGATGTTCTAAAGTATAATCTTAAAAGATGTCATATTGATACGATCAACTGGGAAACTACAGCCAAGGATAGGCCCAAATGGCGTAGCATTGTATACAATGGAGTTGAACATCTAGAAAAAGATAGGAGAAGATTAGAAACTGAGAGGAGGAACCGCAGGAAAGAACGAGCGAATGCGTGGGATGGCATTCTTGCACAACTATCTGCTGCAACTACTAGTGTGTGCTGTCACTGCAATAAAATCTGTGCATCCAGAATCGGACTGTTCAGCCATCTGAGACGGCACAATTAAAATGTCCAAATGACATTGTATTTATATACTACATATTCGTTTGACGAATAAATGCTTATGATGATGATGTTATCAAATAATTCTGAATCCGTGTCAGTGCTACCCTTTCCCGGTCTGTACACTAAAAAGATATCAAGTTGCCTATTATCTTTAAAAATGAGCCTTACACCTAGAATTTCATGTTTGTCATCTTTAACTTTTTCGTAGCTTACAAATTCTTCTTTCACCAGAATGAATACTCCCCCTTCGACCATTCCTATCCTATCTCTACGATACACACTCCAGTTCCGTGAGAAAATTTCTGCATCCATTATATAATTTCTCAGTCATGATTCAACTCCTATTACAATATCTGGTAAATATATATGTATTAAATTAATTCTATTCCTTTTTCTACAATACTTCTACAGTTCAGCACTAACATTTTTATGTCATCCCTACTTAACTTCCAGATATCTGTACCCTTATCACCGCTCCCTAGACCACCTCGTTTCCCTGAATGTACCTCCGTATTACCCTTCCAAACAAATTTTCTAACTTATACGCACTACTGCGGTTTAAGTGAAGGCCATCTGAGCGTTAATCCCTATCTCCTGCCCACACATTACGATCTAGAAATTCCACACCAAGTTTTCCACATACCCACTCCATAGTCTCATTTAAATCCCCAATCACTTTGCAGTCAGTATACCTCGAGCACAGTATTCCACTGATAACAATCTCCGCTTCCTTTACCAGATCCCACACTTACCCAACTATATTGGTACTTATACCAGCTTGCCTTACGCTGTTGGTACCAACGTGAAACACTACCACCTTCTCCTTCCCCTCCTCCTTCTCTTCTACTTTTCTCAACATCTACCTCAGCCTAATTTCTGGATAACATTCTACCCTGGTTCCCTTTCCTCCACACACTTTCCCCACATGTCTTAGGTGGAATCCCCCATGACCAGAGCCTCTTCGGTAAGGGCTCTGTATGGTCAGACCCTATGTTATTCTGTCCGTCAGTAGAGTCGAGTGACGACGTGGTGACTATCAAACACGACTTGTAAATTCTCATGCCGAGAAATGAACTCAGCGCAACTCTCGAACCGCGGAGCTTACTATTCCTTCGAACAAAATCCAAGTAAAGTGTTTCATTTATTTCGTGCTGTGCAAGTGTTAGAACATTATTTAATATTTCAGTAACTGTGATATTTAAAAGTGTTTGAAATATTTCATCGTTATGCCACAAGTGTTTGCATATTTCTTGCTTTTCAACACTTAAGTGCTCCGTAACTAGTGATAAACTTTGAGTACGGTACCGGTACGATAGACTGTGCCTACCTCACTGTGAAATGTGAGCGACTTAAACTGATAATCCATTATAGTGTTCTGGATTCGAACTGATTTCTGCACATGATTGTATATAATTGCTTCTAATTATTCTTCAGTGACTTTATTATATTACGAGACTCACTGTGCTAAAAGTGACTCACAAGTTATAATTTATTTCATCGCTATTAGCAGTGTCTTATGGTAAGCTCTTTAATAACTCTTTTTGTCTGTCAAGTGCGACAGTATTATTTTTCGTTGTGGCAAGTAACCACAGACAGTGTTTTGAAAGTGAACAGTGTTTAGTTTCATCATTTTCAGTGGTAAGTACCCTTGAACTGTGTTCCATCATTTCGTTTCTTAAATCAATGCTATCCGCATTTTCAACTTTAACATTTTAGAGTGACATTCATTCGTTTCTATCTTCAAGTGTAAGTGAATTTATTGGCATATTTCAAACTAAGTGTTGTCCGCCTACATAAATTAAAGACAGTATTTTGCAAATTTTGGTAACAAGTGATTGTGAACATGTCGCGTGACTGTACGACTGTGAACACTCGAATAAAGCTAAACCACGAGTGACTACCTCGCATCAAGATCGCCGTAGACCTCCGAGAAATTCGAGACCTCCAGGTACGAGGCACGGGTTCGATTTCATAGTAGCGAGTGGACTTGGAAGAACGAGTCCAGTTCCATAGTGACGAGAGGATCCTGGAGTACGAGTCAAATTCCATGGTGATGAGAGGATCTTGGAGTACGAGTTGCCTGGAGAACCATTCGAAAAGACAATTCGGGAGATGGCGGTTCACTGCACCGAGGTGATATGAATTTAAACTTGCCAATATTTTTTAATAAAACGATCATTCAAAGTAGGTACATCTTCACTTATTGCAGATAGAACCTATCCTCCTGTACGAAGCCCTAGCAATTTTTGCCTAGGATAGGAATTTTAATTCATGCTCTTTTCAAATAACAAATTAGTACGGGCGATCTTTTACTGGTACCATGGTATTTAGTGTGTGCGTATATTTAAATATCGCGTACCGGGCGAGTTGGCCGTGCGCGTAGAGGCGCGCGGCTGTGAGCTTGCATCCGGGAGATAGTAGGTTCAAATCCCACTATCGGCAGCCCTGAAAATGGTTTTCCGTGGTTTTCCGTGGTTTCCCATTTTCACACCAGGCAAATGCTGGGGCTGTACCTTAATTAAGGCTACGGCCGCTTCCTTCCAACTCCTAGGCCTTTCCTATCCCATCGTCGCCATAAGACCGATCTGTGTCGGCGCGACGTAAAGCCCCTAGCAAAAAAAATATCGTGTGCATTTATTCCGGACCACTGTAGTAGTAATCACTGATCACTTTGCTGAAGTTTGCAAGACGATGTTTACAGAGATTTTCAGATGCACTGAACAAAGTGTACTGCAATTATTAAAAAATACACTCGGCCCTCATTTCATAAAAGAGTTTGAAAAATATATAGTTGACAGTATCGTCGTCATTGACGAATCAACATATGTTTGGGGCCTGAAAATTCCGCGGAATATTTTACGGTTTAATAGCATCCTAATGACTGGTGATTGTAATGCCATATTAATTTTGCGTTGATTAAGAGGGCAGGGCTTGTTAGTAAGCGGCAAGCAGTTAAAAAGTGGATTCTATTAAATTTAATCAATCATATTACCTTTTAACTAAGTAATGATATTGCAACCATTCCCAAAGATCTCTACTAGTCAAGTACTTTTTACAAGTGATATAGTTATCCTAACAGAAACCTTTCTAACTGAACCCATGGACGTTCCGGGCTACTACGGAGTGCACGCTCTGGCAACCCAAAAACAGGAAGGCCGACCCTCAGGGGGTCTCTCCTGTCTTTATAACAACAAAATGGACAAAGTAACGAAAACACACACAGAGGACAACATGGTTATTGTCTTCACAACAAATATCACAGTCGTAGGACTTTACATACAGCCACAATCATCAATGGAGGATGCGTTTGAGTCAGTTGCCCGAGCAGTCTCTCTAATCGAGTCTGAAGGAAATGTTATAATTGCTGGGGACCTAAACTGCATGCTAGACATTCCAGACCATAAAAGCGAGTTAAGCTTCAATCTAATGACAGAAGAGAATTTCAAACTGGTAAACAGCAAGGACCTTCTTACATACTTTGCGCACAACGGTGCAATGCCATAGATCTAGTGTTTATAAAGTGAAGATCACTAAGCTCTATATCACAAGGTGGACTCTGGTCGTTGGCCAACACACCGCTGAGGAAGCACATTCCCATTAAGACATACATTGAAATCAAATCAACAGTGAAGGAAACACAAAATACTAACACGGCACCCACACTGGCGATAAAAATAACTGAAAGCAGAACGGAGAATTTACGGAAGGGTGCGGAGGAAGCGATGCACCACCTTAAAACCAACAACCTCGATCTGGCTGTGAAAACCATATAAGACAGCATTAGGTCAGTCACAGTTCCCTATAAGAAAAGACACGCGAAGCCATGGTTTGACAGGGAATGCTACGAACTAAGACGCATAACACTGCAAGCCCTCCATAAAGCGAGATATAGCGGAGAAACAGAGGACATTAAAGAATACTCAATGAAACGCAAAAAGTACAAACTCACTCTAAAAGATAAAAAGCGACATCATCAGGAACAAGAAGCAGAACAATTGGTCGAAGAAGCGATCAGAGACCCGTACGTTGTCTTAAAACGGAACAAAGTCCCTCAAACCAAGACAATACAAATGGACGTGTGGGAAGACCATTTCAATAACATCCTCAATCTGAAGTGCACCACTCCAACCGCAAGTGTATCAACACGAACAGGAAGTCAACCAAAGTGCCACCCAATCCCAATAACGACTCATGAGGTAAAACAAGCCATATCAAAATCCAAAAGCAGGAAAGCTGCTGGTCCTGATGGGATCTTCAATGAACTTATCAAGGCAACCGAAGACGTACTCCTAGAAGTGTGGACTAAGTTATTTAACGAGTGTCTAGACAGCGCACAAATACCTGAATCTTGGAGGAAGTCCATGATGAAAGTAATCTATAAAGGAAAATTTGACAACACGGACCCAAACTCATTTAGAGGCATCGCCCCAGAAAACAATGCTTTCAAGATCTTTATGAGAATAATCATGGACCGATTAGTGAGGGAAACGGACCATCTCCTTCCTGAACGTCAGTATGGCTTCAGAAAACATCGCTCGACACTGCAGGCAGTAACGAACCTAATAACTTAAGTGAAATTGAACAAGCCTTAAGATTTCCAAATGGAAAATACTACGCAGTATTCATCGACTACACAAAAGCCTTCAACACCCTAAACAGAAAAGTAGTGATTGAGAAACTAGCACAAATGACTGGAGAAACAGCATTACAGTCCTTCTGAAGAACATCCTAGAATACAGCATAGTTAACATAAGTGATGGCATCTCTCTCTCCCAAGATATTTACCAGACCAATGGAGTAATGCAGGGTGACCCAATTAGTCCAATACTGTTCAACATTGCAACTGCAGATGTATCGAAAGTAGAATTCAGTGAAACAGTATCACAACACATATACGCTGACGACATGGTAATTGGATCATCCAACTTGGAAGACATTCAGGAAGCAATGAACAAGCCGTAAACATGAGCAGAAGAAATTGATCTGCAGATAAACGAATCTAAGACAGTAATGATGATCTTCAGAAAGGGAGGAGGAGCTGCAACAAAGGACAAAATTAAATTTCAGAACAGAGACCTAAACATAACGAATTCCCATAAGTACCTTGGAATAATCTTACAACCGACAATGAACTCATACAGAATGCACATAAAGGAAAGGACAACAACAGCCATCAAAGCGATATATAGAATTAAAGACCCCCAAAAATTCTTTAAAAAAGCACTAGAGTTATTTTATGCTGCAATAAGCCCAATTGCAACTTATGGCATTGAAATTATTTGGAAAATGTTATCTGTGGCTGACCTTAGGGCTCCAGAGAAACTAAAAGCCAGATTTCTAAAGCGAGTATTAGGTGTGCCTACGAACACAAAGTCCAGGTTAGTGTACGAACTTTGTAAAGAACCATTCTATATCGAGGATCTAAGAATTAATCTAGTTCTGCCCTTCACAAGACAAAGCGCAAAGATAATTGAAGAGAGAAGAATGAAACGAGCCCAAATCGAGCTCGATTCTATGCCATCTTCTTCTTCTCCTTCTTCTTCTTCTGATAATACCGCCACTTCAACACATTGCGCCACGAGGCCAACAACACGATCAGTTGATTGTAGGGTAGTTCGAAATCATCGCACGGTGACATACGAAGAGGCCTTGAAATCGGAACAAGAGCGTTACCCTTCTTAGCTGTTGTGGTTAAGCGTAAATAGTATAAAAACGGCGGACATAAATACTTATGACATAAAGCCTTAAAATTATAGGGACCTACAATAGGTTACAACATCATTCTGTTCATATTTTTAAAAAAACTATTGCATCCTTATGAGTACTGTCTTTCTTTCTTAATCTGTTTACCCTCCAGGGTTGCTTTTTCCCACGGACTCAGCGAGGGACCCCGCCTCTACCAGCTCAAGGGCGGTGTTCCGGAGCGTGAGACTTTGGGTCGGGGGATACAACTGGGAAGGAGGGCCAGTACCTGGCCCAGGCGTCCACACCTGCTATGCTGAACAGGGGCCTTTTGGGGGGATGGGAAGATGGACAAGGAATAGGGAAGTGACCGTGACCTTAAGTTAGGTACCATCCCGGCATTTGCCTAGAGGAGAAGTGGGAAACCTCGGAAAATCCTTCGAGGATGGCTGAAGTGGGAATCTAACCCACCTCTACTCAGTTGACCTCCCGAGGCTGAGTGAATCCCCTTCTAGCCCTCGTACCCCTTTTCAAATTTTGTGGCAGAGCCGGGAATCGAACCCGGGCTTCCAGGTGTGGCAGCTACTCACGCTAACCACTACACCACAGAGGCAGCCCATCATCAATCAATCATCATCTGCATTTAGGGCAGTCGCCCAGGTGGCAGATTCCCTATCTGTTGCTTTCCTAGCCTTTTCCGAAATGATTTCAAAGAAATTGGAAATTTATTGAACATCTCCCTTGGTAAGTTATTCCAATCCCTAACTCCCCTTCCTATAAATGAATATTTGCCCCAGTTTGTCCTCTTGAATTCCAACTTTATCTTCATATTGTGATCTTTCCTACTTTTATAGACGCCATTCAAACTTATTCGTCTACTAATGTCATTCCACGCCATCTCTCCGCTGACAGCTCGGAACATACCACTTAGTCGAGCAGCTCTTCTTCTTTCTCTCAATTCTTCCCAACCCAAACATTGCAACATTTTTGTAACGCTACTCTTTTGTCGGAAATCGCCCAGAACAAATCGAGCTGCTTTTCTTTGGATTTTTTCCAGTTCTTGAATCAGGTAATCCTGGTGAGGGTCCCATACACTGGAACCATGAGTACTGTACCACTATAATTGCTTTATGTCATTATTTATTATAATACAGGGGCATATCATGTTCTCCCATTACCATATAATAATGGGATTACTAGCTGAAAGGTAACCTTGAAAGTTGTCCATTATGAAGTGTAGCCTAGTTTTAAATACCAAGGCAACTGACATCTACAAAAAAAGGCTGCATAAATTTCACAAATAGCTGAAAATACTGTATTTGCCATACTTGGTGTACGTTTGACTGAAATAGGTGACTTTTCGTGGTTACGTTTCCTTGGTGGTGGGCGCTCCATTGTCTTTATTTGTAAATATGAATAAAAATTAAATAGGATTGGAACGGCATTTGCCAGTAAACGCCGTTGAACATTTGTTTCATACATGCACTTATATTCGAAAAGTACATGGCATAAGCGACTGAATTGAGTGGGATACAATTTACCTCTTTTCGTACTCACAACGCATTGTTCCGTTAATTCCTTGTTTTTTAAAGGAAATCTGAAACATAATCCGACAAATAACTACCGTGGCTCTCCGTACTTTCGCTGTGTAAATACTAAAATGGGTTTAATTACAACAGAAATTACAAAAAGCAATCTCGGCTATAATCCAGTAATACTTACTTAAAATACGATATATCCTTGGTTTTATTACTCCCATTAATACAACCATACGCTGAGCTTATTACGGCTGGCATTCTTGAAAGGGAGAATCTATCTTTTCACTTCTTAAAACTTAGGAAATTAAATAGGGATGTATAGAACCAGCACCGATAGAGCGCACTGCTGTTTTACTGGGTAAGCGCAATGCGCCCTTCAGTTGTCTCCTGTGTACTCATCGTTGCCTACCCTATAATACAAGGCCTTGAAATGCACTCGTGGAAACGGGTTGCTTCCTAGTTCACCATTCAGCCGCTAGGATCGCGGTCTTGCCCCCTTGTATTCGCATGGCCGTATATGTCAATAAGTAAAGTATATCCTAAATAAAAAGAAAATGTTTTTGTGAGTATAGACAGTACCGTACTTTATTTATAGAGCGGTGCTGCATTGACTTGGATATGTCACAGAAGTTTCAAAACGTTCCTTCTGAGGGGCTTCTTATCAAGTTTCAAAACTTTCTCTCTTCTACTTGTGTGGTTCAAAGCAATGTTGTCTAACAGAGGACCCAGAAATGTTCATAGTAGAAAAAGAGGTGGTTTGTCGCCTTTACACTTTCCACACTTAATTTCACTGTTGAACATGTCTTTCGAAAAAATAAACGTACACCTTTTAGTAACTCTCTTCGGGACAAGTACTGCGTAGCGGAAGTGACAAATTTCGTCGTTCACTGCAGAAGTGCCACTGACGATAATTTTCGGTATCTGAGGGCTCCTCGATCTTGAAAACGAATAAGACATAATGTTGGACTTTGAGTAGCTGGAGAACAGATATGTTCTAAACAGCCTTTACAGTCTGTTTTTTCTTTTGCCACACGAACCATAATGTCATTGTATTCCGCTTGGCGGTTTAGGTAGCTGAAGAAGAGCTCGATGTCATAGCTCGTTACGTTCCTCGTCAATGCATAATGCAAATGTATACTTATGAGGTATATTACGCAGGCCACAGTGGACTGGGTAGTCAAGATCTATGCCTGATACATTTCTCTCATAATTCTTTTTTACTTTCTCTGAATGCATTTTAAGTTTCTTAATATATGACAGGAAATCATTAATTAACCAACTGAGGAGTTCATCTTCAGTACTAAAAGATGCTTCTTTTTTTTTGCTAGTGACTTTACTCGCACCGACACAGTTAGGTATTATGGCGGCGATGGGATAGGAAAGGCCTAGGAGTTAGAAGGAAGCGGCCATGGCCTTAATTAAGGTACAGCCCCAGCATTTGCCTGGTGTGAAAATGGGAAACCACGGAAAACCATCCTCAGGGCTGCCGACAGTGGGATTCGAACCCACTATCTCCCGGATGCAAGCTCACAGCCGCGCGCCCCTAACCGTACGACCAACTCGCCCGGTTAAGAGATGCTCGTTTGTTCTCGTTCCTGAATATGCGCCATGTGCGGTGTTGCAGACGATATGCGCATTGAACAATTTAATAAAATGCTCCATAAAACAAATGGCCTATTTTAAACTGTATTTTATGCTCTCGGGACAAAACCACCTCCATACTTTTCAAACCAGAGATTGTTTCAGGGCAAAATACAATATTTTTAGCTCTTGCTACATTCATTTTCGTGAAATGTTTTGGGCAAATTATTTTCCTCGTTGGTTTCCTAATAATTTAAGATTTCTGAGTTTGAAGATACCTCTCAACTGATTGCCGGTCACGGTAGCATAGTTTAAAAAAAGTCCAGTGACAAATTTTGGGATCACCCGATTCTTATGACGTAACTCGGATCAAAACTTGGGAACAGAGGCCTACTTCGATAAGCTTGAAGTCGTATCTCATGCGTAATACTTCCTCTGTATAATGTTTCGAACATTGAACAATCACTGGAAACTTGTGAAACGAAATTCCACTACCTTTAATTTCTCGTGAATAAACCATGACTGGAACTGCGAATGCTTAACATCAGACAAATACATAATACATTCACAACCAACTCAGTTAATGAACACGTTTAAAGACGCGAGCCTGGTAGACAGGGGGCAAGATAGCGATCCTAGCGGCTCGGCATTGAACTTCAGTGTAACCACTTCCATAGCGTTTTACGGGCTCTATTTCCAGGCCTTGTATTGCAACGTAGGCAACGGTACTCATGCCGCTAAATATCCACTAATTTAAGTTGCTGAAATTGTTATTTTCGTGACTATATCGAGCTGTTGCAGAGTTCCTCTTTGAAAATATCAAGGAAGCCCATTTTCGTTTCACCAGTTTCCACAAAATAAAGAAATGAGGAAGAAATGGTTACATGCTATTAGAAGGAAAAATTTCGGTGAGAAGAATCTGACTGAAAGTATTAAAGGGTGTTCCCATTATTTTTAACCCGGTGACTTCACGAAAATTTTGTTGGGCTAGTGCGATTTACGAAGGGGAATAATTCCTATTTTCTACCGATAAACTGATTAGGCATTTTAATAACAACCACCGAATTTATGCGTTTGAATTGAAAGGTGAGAGAGCAAGATTAAAACCGGGCGCTGTTCCATCGCTTTTTCCGTCGACCACGAACACGACGAAAACAGTGAACAGGCCATACACCAAAAATTTGCCTGATTACCACGATAAGCCTACAATATCAGAATATGCAGAAATAACCTCCCTTGAAGTACGGGAAGAAATCGTAAATATACCCGAAGAAGTGAATGTTACATATGTGACTCCCATTTTCAAAGACACCAGCACTCAAAAAATTCTACAGGTAATCTGGTTGTTGAGCAAGCAATGCGTAATCGTGATACCATATTGCTTCATACAGGGTTTGTAGACGTCCAACATCGTAATTTGGTGTTTGCTGTTCTGGGAGAAAACAGATATAATTTACAGATATTCCCTCCTGAATCCAGACTGTGTTTCTTCTTGACTGTTATGATGCTTAAGGACATCAAATCTGACAAAGAACTAGACCTTAAATTCGGAATCCATAAAACTACTGTTGGGAGAAATTTAATGTATGGATTAATTTCATGTACTGCCGATTTAAAGAGTTGAACATTTGGCCTGATAGAGAAAATATCCTTGAAAACAGCCCCCTTGCTTTTAGACAGAAATGCCCCTCGACTAGAGTTATGACTGATGCAATTGAGATTATACATAGCAAAACTTGTTCCAAGTAATGATAATAATAATGTTATTTGCTTTACGTCCCACTAACTACTCTTACGGTTTTCTGAGACGCCGAGGTGTCGGAATTTAGTCCCGCATGAGTTTTTTTACGTGCCAGTAAATCTACCGACACGAGGCTGTCGTATTTGAGCACTTTCAAATACCACCGGACTGAGCCAGGATCGAACCTGCCAAGTTGGGGTTAGAAGGCCAGCGCCTTAACCATGTGAGCTACTCAGCCCGGCACTTGTTCCAAGGGCAAACATTCCACTTTCAAAGGGCTAACTGGCCTCAACCGTTTGGTAGGGGGATGCTGAAAAGTTTATACATTTTGGCTGCATGCTTCTGAACACTGAATAATGCCAGTCTTGGGCAAGTGCTCTAATGCGTAGCTTACAGCAGCAATATGCTTACAACATGCCTTGGGGCCTGCTCCAGCAAAACGTTCACATTCCCCTCCTATAATTTCACGAGGTAATCCTAAAATAAACTTCGCATCATAGGTCTTATGTTTTGTGTACACGGATTTCACAGCACTGTATTTTAGAATTTCAACCTTTTATAAACAAAACAAACTTTCCACTGAAAAGTCTGTATCCAACATAACACAATGATTTGTAGTTGGAAACAGATAGTCCATCTATTTCCGATTTTGTAAATGCGAAATAATCCATCAGATTCAAATTTGTGATAGTGATCTTCACCTTATGGCTGATGGTCAAATATTCAAAGGAACCGGCACTGGGAAACTCGAAAATATTTACATGTCTTTGGTGGTGTACAGCGGCTGTATCTGCAGTTTCATGTAAGCCATCAACCTTAAAAAATACACGAATCGAAGTCTATAAGCAAGGGGAGCAAGTGGATGTTTAAATATCTATTTACGATTTAAGTCTTGTGGAGGTATATTTATATATTTATCAATGTACAATACTTAAGTAATTGTTATCTTAAGGAAAAGGCATGCTGACTCCTATCTAATTACCGCTGTACCGGTACTAATTCTTCCTTCCTCCCGCTAGTTTTAGTGTTTCTGGTCCGTAGCTCATTTTGCAGCTATTCAAGGCTTAAACGCTGAAAATCGTCCGTAATATACCAGGGGATATACCTATACAATTAATTTATATAGTCTTGTAGTGAAACTAGAGAAGATACAATCGGCTTTAGCTCAGAAAAGTCGGTCACATTCTATACATTACTCGCAGCTAACTGGGATAAACATAAGACGATTTCACGCTCACAGTGTTGGCCATACTGACGTACATGTCGATATCTGTTCGTAGACTTCGTAGTCGATATCAGTCGATATTATGATTCGAAGTTTCTCCCGCGCTTTGTTATTTTGCATTGGTATTTTGTGTACACCACAAGTATTGTGTTGAGAACCACTCTCTAGTTGTGTAGTTTTTGGCCCGAAACTTTTAATTTATTTTCGCCTGCGAACGTTTCTTTGTGCACCTGGTGCAGTGTAATTATTTCATAACTGAATTGTTTGCGGAGGCTGCTTTAACATGGAAGAAACGGTAGGTGTCGTGAAGAATCGTGTCAATGGAGCCTTTCTACCTGATCACTTGGGAAAGGAAGTTGTAATTATGGGAAAAGTATTACAAGTGCATCCCAACGGTCGAACATTTGAGATGAAAACACTGGATGATCGCGTAGTTACTATATCAATGGCAACTAGTTTGGATACATCTCTTAGTGGTATGGTTGAGGTTCATGGTAGAGCAACAGCAAAAAATGCAGTAATGTGCCATAAATACATCGAATTCCCTCATGATCTTTCATCAGACTTTGATGTGGATGAGTACAATGAGGCGGTGATGATTATAAATACTATTCCTAATCAGTGGAGACCAACAGATGTGTGAATGTGTACAAGATAGAGACGGAATGGGCGGTTTCTGGAAGATTTTCTGTGACTTTTCCGGGTTTGTAAGAACGATTAATATATAGAAGAAATAGACGAAATTTGTGGTTATTTCAGTTGAAAGTGAAGAAAAGTCTTTCTTGTTATACAACATATGTTTATTGGTATACAAACATTTTTCTTGGTAAAATCTGTGATTTCATTTTTAAAGTAGTTGAATGTGAGAAGGTTTAGAATATAGGCCTATTTTTTATTCTGAAATTTGATAAACATTCCAATTTTTTGTATCATGTACAATTTTTCTATAATGTACTTTGTATCTAAATTTTAGCTTATATACATAGAATTTGAGTTTGGCAAAATGCTGAAGACAGTGGTTTCTGGTTCTTTATGAGGATGAATGCTGTTTAACAAATGTCATAACTATGGAGGTGATTTTGTATAGAAGGACATTATTAGCGTGCATTTTGCATATGTACAGAACCAAGTAGGTGCTAGACTACATTTTTGTGTGTATTACTTTATCACTATTGACCTGGCATGGTTGGATTCTGATAACAGGATATCGATGAGGCATGAAATGGTAGACTTACTCAAATAGCTTAATATGATAATAGTGGAAACTCCCCATTTACCACACAAGGCAGAGGCAACAGCACATAGTGCTGCCATCTAGCAGCTCAAGATGAGCTATTAAATTATTTCACAGTTTGACTTTAAAAACATGATGAAATACAGATTTCAAGCCGTTTGCAATGTTCTTGTACCATACTATAGGGAGGAAGTTGGGTGATTATCTGAAAGAAGCAGTAATAATAAAACAAATGTATAATTAAATTGTATCACTAGATCATTATCTGGCTAATTGGCTAGCATGCTGTCCTTTGGTTCAAGGGGTCCCAGGTTCGATTTCCGGTCATGTTGGGGATTTCAACTTTCACTTGTTAATTCCTATGGCTCGGGGGCTGGGCATTGGGCGTTGGTGACATCTCCTATGGCTCCGGGGCTGGGCGTTGGTGACGTCTTCAGCAATAGATTTCATCTTACGTAGGGCCCCATCCTCACAGACGTGCAGGTCGCCTATATGGCGTCAAATCCAAAGACCTGCACCAGGCCTCTCTGGAGGCCACGCACACCATTATTATTAATTTTATTATTATTATTATTATTATTACTGGATTAGCATGTTATGACTGCATTGTGATAACTAGAGCCCAGACTTCCGTGCACTATCAAATCTCAAAATATGCATTCATTCATGCACTATCACATGACAAAATATGCACAATAAACTGGAAAATATGCACTATCAAAATTCAGTTCCGTTTGAAGCATTGTACAACTACCGTAATTTCTCCAAATTGTCTTGATTTATGCTCATCCGTTTATCTGTCAGCATATTCTTAAACACAGGAAACAATTTTCTGCGTCACAAGAAGTGACAGTTGCATACTTAAATGAAGACATTTGGGACAAAGTGAGGTCAAATTGTACGTCTTTCGCATTTTTACCACAAAAATGCGTCCTATATAAGTTTGACGAATTCAAAGTCAGGATTTGAACGGATCACTTTGTTCGGCCTATCTCCAGCTGCCGCAGCTACTTCTCCGTGCGATGATTGCAGACACTTTTGACTGTCCTCAATAACTGGTAACGATTGCCTGCTGCGATAACAAAGATGAGTGAGAGTTCCCGGTGGGAAACTCCAGGATAACAACGGACGGAAGGGGATTCAGTGTGAAATCAAGGTTTGTAAGCTGCTATCTCAGTAACGCGGAGTCACAGAAATGTGACACAAGTTTTGTTTTGTTCGTCTAACATAGACAAACAAATGAGCGTCAATGAGTAATGCACAATTTAAGGTTCACTTTATCGCAATGTATAACTGGGCCACCTTATTCCTAAGAAAGTACAGAGATTGACGTGGGGACCTCCAGCTTACGTCAATGTTTATCAAGCAACAGATAAGAAAGTGGTTGGTTAGTTGGATTATAGGACCTCTAG
Organism: Anabrus simplex; assembly: GCF_040414725.1. Classification (NCBI taxonomy): domain Eukaryota; kingdom Metazoa; phylum Arthropoda; class Insecta; order Orthoptera; family Tettigoniidae; genus Anabrus; species Anabrus simplex. Next base: position 220,859,049 of record NC_090265.1, read on the forward strand.
TGTATGTATTAACTTTGGTTGTAACATACGATGCCAGGAATACATTCTCTCCATCTCTCAGTAGTAGACATACTGTATAACATAGAAAAATGGTCCCAAATTCTGCACACCAACATTCATAAAAGGCGCTATCATGCAAGTTAACATTGTATATACCAGGCCAGTTGGCCGTGTGGTTAGGGGCGCGCGGCTGTGAGCTCGCATGCTGGAGGTAGTGGGTTCGAATCCCACTGTCGGCAGCCCTGAAGATGGTTTTCCATTTTCACATCAGGCAAATTCTGGGGCTGTACCTTAATTAAGGCCATGGCCGCTTCCTTCCAACTCCTAGGCCTTTCCTATCCCATCGTCGCCATAAGACCTATCTGTGTCGGTGCAACGTAAAGCCACTTGCAAAAACAAAACTGTACGCGCCAAAGTCAGAAGAAAAATCATATTATGCAATATTAAACGTCCAGATATTCCCTATATTAAATCCAAAATTTTCAAAATATACATTATGCATGAATTTTCTCCTAAAAAGGCCAAAACATGCAGGGAAAAAGAACGGTTATTTGGAATTGTTAAGCCATAAGACGAATATTTGCAAAGTTTGAGAAGTGTAACCAGCTTATTTAAAAACATGCATTTGCATGAAAATCCGGGCTCTAGTGATAATATTACAAATATTCCCAAAAGCAAATCGAAAATGTAATATCTTGTTCAGTGTGATATTTTTCTCTGGCAAATCACTGGTTCTGTTACCAAACCAAGTTTAAACCATGGCTCTACAGTTCTCCATTCAGGAGACGGCGAGCTGGTCCTACAGTCAGCGGCAAAGCTGTAGAGTCTACTCCGCAATGTTAGCAACACGAGGCAACACTGTGGCGCGCGCGAGGTGATTGTCCTTTGTTTAATACTTAGGTTTCCGCTAGTAGTGCTGAGGTAAGTAGAGGTGAGCAGAATAGCAATCCTGCCAACTGTTGGTTGTTGGTTTGATATGGCTATACATTTTTTTCCTTGTCGTGCGGACAGTATGCGCCATGGCGATAGAAAAGAGCCTCTCGAAGGAAGTATGGCCCTGAAGAGACCACTGTTCTCATGACAGGGATTAGCCTGGATGCAGGGGCGCCCATAGGATAGTTTGTAGGGGGGGGGAATGTGGTATTTTTGATATTTTGGAAGATGAATTGCGACTTGTATTCCACGGTAGAATATCACCCACGGTATCCCCTACCACTTCTACGTAATACCAAATTTAAATCATTTTCTTGAAAGAAAAACACCTGACTATATTAGATTTCTTCCTTTCCCTGAGAGCTGGGGGGGGGGGGGGGCACGACCCCACCTTGCCCCCGGGCATGGGCGCCCTTGCCTGGATGTGCAAAGATAGGTTACAACTACTAAATTACCTATTTTCTTGCCGTGCGGGCAGTATGCACCGTGGCGATAGAAAAGAGCCTCACACTGGGGCAACTGTTCTCATGACAGATTGGGCTGGATGTGTAGAAAATACGTTAAAGCTAGTAAATGATCTTTATTTCTTGCCATAAGCCTTGAGATGAAAGGAGGATTTGAGGAAGTGTAAGGTTACTGTCCGACGCAATGACACTTTCAAACTTCGCGGGCCTCTTTAGTATTTTTTCTTTTGCAGTGATTGGTTACGTCGGCCAATGCCCATGATCCTTGGCAGAAGCAATGGATAATGGCGCCTGGACCACTACTTTATGTTATAAAAGTAATTAAATTTCTAGGGGCTGATGGGTTTGACCCTGGCAGGCTTAATGAACACATCTTTCCTCCAGAATCATTTCTAGGTAAGAATAGCAGCATTGAAACTAACATATTTTGTAATAATCCTTGGGGAGTAGACTGTACATTTCTACCGAGTCAGCTGTCCTGAGAATAGTTTTCCATGATTTTCCATTATTCTCACAAAGCCAAATGCTGGGACAGTTCATCTCGCACCTCAAATCACTACTACACATCTCCTGGTCTGAGGGAAGGCGTCACCCTCTAGGAGCTGTCAGTTAATTTACTTATAATCCCATGTACGCTTTTCGGTAAACACTGATCAAAAATACTTTCAAATGTTTGTGACATTTTGGCAAACAACATTCTCCCACACACATTTGAAAGAGCATTTTAGAACTATCACCATACTTCATTTCTATGTGCACATTTCCCATATTATAATCATCATCATAAGATGACAAACATCCCTACACTAAACATAGGAAATTTGTTATTAAAAAATACATGCCCAGCCCGTTAGTGTTGGCTATTAAGTGTGTGATTCGAAGCAGTGTATAGAAATGGCAAGCTCACAGCACACGATTGAGCTGACTCACAGTGGACAGTGCTGTGTGGCGTACTCACGGATCAGTGGGACACAACGCGCACACGGTTCATTATCGGAACACTGCATATTGGCGGGGAGCCAAACTTCCGCTGCAGGCAAGACATACAGAGCCGTGACTCATTGAAACGAATTGTATGCTATAATGGACTCTCGCTCTGAGCTCATTTGAAAATAATACCCACTTGCACTCACTTTCCTCCTCTTACAGGGAGATTTAAATAATAGGTGGATTTATTTGCAGTGTTAAAAAGGTTGTTGTTGTTGTTGTTTGAGTCATCAGTCCATAGACTGGTTTGATGCAGCCCTCCATGCCACCCTATCCTGTGCTAACCTTTTCATTTCTACGTAACTATTGCATCCTACATCTGCTCTAATCTGCTTGTCATATTCATACCTTGGTCTACCCCTACAGTTCTTACCACCTGCACTTCCTTCAAAAACCAACTGAACAAGTCCTGGGTGTCTTAAGATGTGTCCTATCATTCTATCCCTTCTTCTCGTCAAATTTAGCCAAATCGATCTCCTCTCACCAATTTGATTCAGTATCTCTTCATTTGTGATTCGATCTATCCATCTCACCTTCAGCATTCTTCTGTAACACCACATTTCAAAAGCTTCTATTCTCTTTCTTTCTGAGCTAGTTATTGTCCATGTTTCACTTCCATACAATGCCACGCTCCACACGAAAGTCTTCAAAAACGTCTTTCTAATTCCGATATCAATGTTTGAAGTGAGCAAATTTCTTTTCTTAAGAAAGCTCTTCCTAGTTTGTGCTAGTCTGCATTTTATGTCCTCCTTACATCTGCCATCGTTAGTTATTTTACTACCCAAGTAACAATATTCATCTACTTCCTTTAAGACTTCATTCATTTCCTAATCTAATATTTCCTACATCACCTGCCTTCGTTCGACTGCACTCCATTACTTTTGTTTTGGACTTATTTATTTTCATCTTGTACTCCTTACCCAAGACTTCATCCATACCATTCAGCAACTTCTTGAGATCTTCTGCAGTCTCAGATAAAATAACAATATCATCGGCAAATCTCAAGGTTTTGATTTCCTCTCCTTGGACTGTGATTCCCTTTCCAAATTTCTCTTTGATTTCCTTTACTGCCTGTTCTATGTAAACATTGAAAAGGAGAGGGGACAAACTGCAGCCTTGCCTCACTCCTTTCTGGATTGCTGCTTCTTTTTCAAAGCCCTCGATTCTTATCACTGCAGACTGATTTTTATACAGATTGTAGATAATTCTTCGGTCTCGGTATCTGATCCCTATCATCTTCAGAATCATAAATAGCTTGGTCCAATCAACATTATCGAACGCCTTTTCTAGATCTACACATGCCATGTACGTGGGCTTGTCCTTCTTGATTCGATCCTCTAAGATCAGACGTAAAGTCAGGATTGCTTAACCTGTTCCTACATTTCTTCTGAAGCCAAATTGATCTTCTCCCAACTCTGCTTCAACTTGTTTTTGTATTCTTCTGTAAATAATACGTGTTAAAATTTAACAGGCATGAGATACTAAACTAATGGTGCGGTAGTTTTCACACCTGTCAGCGCCGGCTTTCTTGGGAATAGGTATAACAACATTCTGCCGAAAATCGGATGGGACCTCTCCTGTCTCATACATCTTGCACACTAAATGAAATAACCTTGCCATGCTGGTTTCTCCTAAGGCAGTCAGTAATTCAGAGGGAATGTCATCAATTCCAGGTGCCTTGTTCCTATTTAGGTCACTCACAGCTCTGTCAAACTCTGACCTCAAAATTGGGTCTCCCATTTCATCAGCATCAAGAGCCTCTTCATGTTCCAGAACCAAATTACCTACCTCTTTACATTGATACAACTGTTGGATATGCTCCTGCCATCTTTCTGCTTTGTCTTCTTTCCCTAGAAGTGGCTTTCCATCTGAGCTTTTAATATTCATACACCTTGATTTCCTTTCTCCAAAGGTTTCCTTGATTTTCCTGTATGCAGCATCTACCTTTCCCAGGACCATACAGCCTTCGACATCCTTGCACTTCTCCTTCAGCCATTCTTCCTTAGCTACCTTGCACTTTCTATCCACTTCATTCTTTAATCGCCTGTATTCTTTTCTGCCCTCTTCATTTCTAGCATTCTTGTATTTTCGTCGTTCATCAATCAGGTCTAGTATCTCCTGAGTTATCCACTGATTCTTAGTTGATCTTTTCTTCCTTCCTAACATTTCTTCAGCAGCCCTACTGACTTCATTTTTCATGACTCTCCACTCTTCCTCTATAGTGTTTCCTTCAGCCTTTTCATTTAGTCCTTTTGCAACATGTTCCTTGAAACAATCCCTCACACTCTTTCCTTTCAACTTGTCTAGATCCCATCTTTTAGCATTCTTTCCTTTCTTCAATTTCTTCAACTTCAGATGGCATTTCATGACCAACAAGTTGTGGTCAGAGTCCACGTCTGCTCCTGGGAAAGTTTTGCAATCCAACACCTGGTTTCTGAATCTCTGCCTAATCATAATGAAGTCTATTTGATACCTTCCAGTGTCTCCAGGTCTCATCCACGTATACAGCCGTCGTTTGTGGTGTTTGAACCAAGTATTGGCAATGACTAAATTATGATCAGTGCAGAATTCAACCAGCCGACTTCCTCTTTCGTTCCTTTGTCCCAATCCAAATTCTCCTACTGTACTACCTTCTCTTCCTTGGCCTACCACTGCATTCCAGTCTCCCATCACAATTAGATTTTCGTCACCTTTTACATATTGTATTAAATCTTCTATCTCCTCATATATTCTTTCGATTTCTTCATCATCCGCTGAACTAGTAGGCATATAGACCTGCAGTATTGTTGTGGGCATTGGTTTAGTGTCTATCTTGACGACAATAATTCTTTCACTATGCTGGTCTTAGTAGCTTACCCACTGCCCTATTTTCTTATTCATTATTAAACCAACTCCTGCATTTCCCCTGTTTGATTTTGTGTTAATAATTCGGTAGTCGCCTGACCAAAAATCTTGTTCTTCCTGCCAACGTACTTCACTTATACCAACTACATCTAACTTTAGCCTATCCATCTCCCTTTTCAGATTCTCTAACCTACCACAACGATTCAAACTTCTAACATTCCACGCTCCGACTCGCAGAATGTCAGTATCCATCTTCCTGATGATTGCCCCCTCTCGTGTAGTCCCCACCCGGAGATCCGAATGGGGGACTAGTTTACCTCCGGAATATTTTACCTGGGAGGAAGCCGTCATCAGTACATCATTCATACAGAGAGAGCTGCATGTCCTCGGGAGTTAGTTATGGCTGTAGTTTCCCGTTGCTTTCAGCCGTGTAGCAGTATCAACACAGATAATCCATGTTGAGTATTATTACAAGGCCGTATCAGTCAATCATCTATACTGCCGCCCTTGTAACTACCGAAAGGCTGCTACCCCCCTTTCGATGAACCATTCGTTAGTCTGGTCTCTCAACAGATACCCATCCGATATGGTTGCACCTGCGGCTCGGCTATCTGCATCATTGGGACACGCAAGCCTCCCCACCGCGGCAAGGTCACATGGTTCGCAAGGTTATCAAAATATAATTCCAAAGTAGCTAGTATGTAGGTAGGCTGTTACTGTCACATAAAAAAGTATAGACACCCGAGTTAAAACAGTAATACATTTTTATTTTTTGTCCCGCATAGAAACAAACTACACCAAAATTTAGCTCATTTTATTCTGCGTTTAATTCTGTGGAGTAGAAATTTTCATCATACCCAGTTAAAATTTTAACACAGGTTGAACAAAAAGTGTGTTGGTATTTTTTTCCATTTCCAACAGAGTGCTCATTTTGAAAATTCATAACTTTAAACATATTGATTTGATCGTTACCAAACTTTAATACATCTTAAAGTAACTTATTGTTGATCTGTATACTAAATTTTTATTTCATCTGATATTTGTGAAAAAGGTGGTTGTAAATTTTGTGAAAAAACATTTTTTCATTAGTGGGTGATCATAGCCGTAAAAAAATTTTGGCTTCTTATGAAGCTCATGAGAATGTTATGCTAAAATTAAAACTGCTTTTTGCCTGCATGCAGTTATTGATTTTATATTGATTCATATTTAATTGTGTGGTTTTAAGAGAAGAAAACAGTGTATTGGCCGAGCGGTGCTGCCCGGATGGTTTATTTGCCACGCCAACTGAACTCTTATCACTGCTCTGTATTAGCTTTTGGTGAAACTTGTTTCCGTGTGGGACAAAGGATAAACTTTTTGTTAACGTATTAACTCAGGTGTCTATACTTTTTTCCAGGAGTAGGCTATAGGTTATTCTAAGTATTAGTTTAATGAATCTTAGTATTATACCTTTGTTGACATTCGATAATTAATTTAACTCAGCTCTCTAGCCTACCCTATGACTCTCGTGACTACTCAGAATTATCTGTTTTATATTAGGAAGAACTGCTCAGTATTCTCTCAGTTCGTATGTCATCATTGCACATTACTTCAGTTACCAACACACAAGATCGCCAATGTATGTGGACAGTGAGAAAGTGACCCAACTGATGCAATAACTTCATTCGCTACTGATGTGCTTTAGGGCAGTCGCCCAGGTGGCAGATTCTCTATCTGTTGTTTTCCTAGCTTGTTCTTGAATGATTTCAAAGAAACTGGAAATTTATTGAACATCTCCCTTCGTAAGTTATTCCAGTCCCTAACTCCCCTTCCTATAAACTAATATTTGCCCCAATTCGTCCTCTCGAATTCCAACTCTATCTTTATGTTGTGATCTTTCCTACTTTTAAAGACACTACTCAAACTTATTCGTTTACTAATGTCATTCCACGCCATCTCTCCACTGACAGCTCGGAACATGCCACTTAATTACAATAAACAACGTTTTATTATACAGACTTTCAATACGGATTAAAACATGAGGTTAGTTACTTGTAACATACCACTTAGTCTAGCAGCTCGTCTTCCTTCTCCCAAGTCTTCCCGGCCCAATTTTCGTCATTGGTTGAGATAGATTGCTTCCAGTGAATCACAGCGACTTCCATTATCTGAGAGTTTTATTTTGGATTCTCAGCATTTTTAAATGGGGGGGGGGGGGTCTCTTTACCCAGTGTGTTGTTAGGAGATACCTGTTTTATTACTGTAATGTGGAAAGACAGTGGATATGTAATTTACTGGTTTAATGTAACATTTGTTCGAGTATCGGATAAATAGAAGTTGTAATCTGTAGTCTAACAACATAATTTTGAACTTTGTGGAGAATATTATCACGTTGATTAGTGATAGTCTAATCTTGGTTTCAGGAACTCGTCTACCTTCACAACTTTTGACTTATAATCAGGGTAGAAGTCTTCACTCAATAAGTCAATCTTTACTCTGTCATAAAGCAATAGACATTGTCACATACATGTTGTATACAAATATATTACAATTTTTGAACATAATACAGTATGCTGCAATTAAATACTGATTACATCCATTTCAAAGAACTCCTTTGTTGAATAAAAAATATGTTGGAGCAACCAATGCTTCAGTCTAGTTTTAAATATATTATTAGAAAGAATCTCTACCCTAGTTCTTAATCTTGAAGAGCTTCAGTCGGTAAATTAGGTGACCTGCTTAATTTTTTCGTAATATGCAATAGGGTATATCCACCTGGCTTTTACTCCTAGTGTTGTGTGTGTGGAAGTCATTTGGTATTTTTATCTGTGATATGTTTTACTTTACTTAGTAGATTAAAAATGTACAGTCATAATAAGAATTATCAATAAACAAGGGTTTATATTGTGGACCTGGTGGAGACTTGGATATGAGATGTAGAGCTTTCTTTTGGATTACAACAACTTCGGAGATTGTACTGCAATTTCCCTACAGTAAAATACCATATTGCAAGATGTTATTTTAAAAATGCAAAGTATGCATTTAACAGGGGTCCTTTAAAAACAGTACCTTTGACAGTTTGTGTGTGATAAAATCAGTAAGTGAATCGCAAGTCAGCTTAGCATCCAAATAAAATCCTAACAGCTTGACAGGCTCATCATCTTCCATAATTTGATGTGTACTTAAGCTAAATATCAATTTTTGAGTTTTGTTCAATTTAGTAAGAGCTTTTTTGTTGTAAACCATTCATTTACTGAATGTAGGGTATCATTTGTTAGCTGTCTAACTTTGTCTACCGTATTAGGCCTAGTGTTTGTTATGAAAGTTGTATTGTTTACACATAGTAAACTAGATCATTTATTGGCACCAAAAACATAGTCCTAAAACTTTAATGTAAAGATTAGATAATGTCAAACCTTCCATTTCTACTGCTTATGTACGATGACCTCAGGATATCAAGCTGATTAGCTTTAACTTCATAGTAATATAATTTTCGCAATCAAATTAGCATGGAATACACAATCAAAAGCTGTGCTAAGATCACATAACGTAATCTGAGCAAGCCTCTTGTTTTCTAATACAAAGAAAATGTGTTCCGCCAGGCTGAGTGGCTCAGACAGTTGAGGCGCTGGCCTTCTGACCCCAACTTGGCAGGTTTGATCCTGGCTCAGTCTGATGATATTTGAAAGTACACAAATACTTCAGCCTTGTTGGTAGGTTTACTGGTACATAAAAGAACTTCTGCGGAACTAAATTTCGGCACCTTAGCATCTCCGAAAACTGTAAAAGTAGTCAGTAAGATGTTAAAAACCAGTAACATTAATTAAAACGTGTTCAAGGAGGGAGTCGCTTGCTCCAATAGTTGATTTACCCAATCGTAATCCAAACTGTTTATTATATAGAAGATTAATTGTTTCAATAAAGTTTACCAATTGTTCTACAATAAGACATTCTAGAATTTTTCCAAATACTGGAACAACTGAAACGTGTCGGTAATTGCTTGCCTCATTATGTTAGCGGGCGAGTTGGCCATGTAGTTAGGGGCGCGCAGCTGTGAGCTCGCATCCGGGAGATAGTGGGTTCGAATCCCACTGTCGTCAGCCCTGAAGATGGTTCTCCGGGGTTTCCCATTTTCACACCAGGTAAATGCCGGGGCTATACCTTAATTAAGGCCACAGCCCCTTCCTTCCTATTCCCAGGCCTTTCCTGTCCCATCTTCCCCATAAGACCTATCTGTGTCGGTGCGACGTAAAGCAAATAGCTCATTATGTTCCTCCTTTTTTAAATACTGGGATTACTTACTTACGAATACGTTTTAGTTTCTGCAAACAGTCCTAAACGTGGAAAGTTACCCAGAAGACGACTAAGCAACTGCAAGTCTTCGTGAATTGCTGTCTAAGATATATCATCAACAGAAGATGGCCGGTCGTTATTTCAAATGAAGACCTGTGGGAAGAGACTAATCAGCAGCCAATTGAAATACAGATAAGGTAGAGAAAATGGCGTTGGATAGGGCATAATTACAGGAAGCCTGCTGGAGTCATTGAAAAGACAGCGTTCAACTGGAACCCCGAAGGTGCTAGTAAGCGCGGAAATCCGAAGAAGACCTGGCAAAAGACAATCTAAGAGGAATGTCTAGCAGTGGGAAAGACTTGGAACGAAGTGAAGAGGTTAGCCAACAATAGGAACAGATTAAAGTGTTTCATGGAAGCCATATGCTCCAGGAGGAGCAACAGGAAATAAGTCAAGCAAACACTCCTGTTTCCAAACAGTCATTATAGTGAGAGATTAAAGAACATGATTTGTTACCGATTTCAGAAAATTATTTGGTATGCCATAAATATGTCTTGGCTTCTTCACCACACTTATAACTGTGAATAGACACAGCCTTCCACCTGAAGTCAAATTTTAGACTGCACAGTGTTTCCTGCCAACATTCGTATTGCATTTCTAGAACATTCAGGTAGTAGAATGTTTTCACTTGTAGAGGTAAGTCATTGTTGCCAATACTACCAACAGATGCCTCATGAGTAGTAGATGGTATGTACCTCTTGTTAGTCATTTGTTTCTTTGTTTCCTTAACGGAAGTTTCTCCATACACAGACAAAGTTGTGCAATGTTTAGTTTTTATTACAAAATAACAACTTGAGAAAAACTGCAACGCCTGACTCAGTCATCATTGATGTACATTTAGGGCTGTAGCCCAGGAGACAAATTCCCTATCAGTTGTTTACCTAGCCTTTTTCAACGATTTCAAAGAACTTTGAAACTTTCAAACATTCCCCTCACCAAGGTCGATAGCTGCAGTCGCTCAAGTGCGGCCAGTATCCAGTAATCGGAAGATAGTGGGTTTGAACCCCACTGTCGACAGTCCTGAAGATGGTTTTCCGTGGTTTCCCATTTTCACACCAGGCAAATGCCGGGGCTGTACCTTAATTAAGGCCTCAGCCTCTTATCTTCCCAACCCTAGCCCTTTCTTTTTCCATCGTTGCCATAAGTCCTATCTGTGTCGGTGCGACTTAAAGCAACTTGTAAAACATTCCCCTTGATAAAGTATTCCAATCCCCAATTCTCCTTCCTGTAAACTAGTATTTGCTCCAATGTTTCCTCTTGAATCCCAGCTTTTTCTTCACTTTATGATCTTAACTAACTTTAAAAGCTCCAGTCAAGCTTATATGATTCCAAGTCATCCATCTCTCCACTGACAGCTCAGAATATACCTCTTAATCAAACAGCTAGTCTTTTTACTCACTTCCAAGATGGCATAAAGCTCTGCTGTATACACATTACCGGTTTCAGGTAGAGAAACCTGTTATTGTTAACAATGAATGAACAGCCCACTCTGCCTGCTACCCTCGAGCCATCCGTATACTGCACTATAAGGGGTCCCAGGGGCTCTCACCTTGGGAGCGCAGATTGGCAACCATGGGTCCCTTAACTGAGTCCTGGCATTGCTTCCACTTATGCTAAGCTGCTCTCTTTCATCTATCCTGTCCGACCTCCCTTGGTCAACTCTTGTTCTTTTCTGACACCAAGATTATTGTAGTTTTTGGGGCCTGGGGAGTCTTTCATTTTCACGCCATTCGTGGCCCTTGTCTTTCCTTGCCCAGTACTTCATTTGTGAAAGTGTCGGATCCCTCTTTTTTCTTTCTCTCTCTACCAAGTGTGGGTGGGGGATGCAAAGAATACACCAACGGTATCCCCTGCCTGTCGTAAGGGGCAGCCAAGGGATGATGACATTAGAACCACGAGACTACTTGTGATTAGTACCATTATGTGCAGAACACCCTGTGTTGATATTACTTGCAACTGGGACCACCTTGTGAGGAAAACCATGGGTCTATCTTAGGAACACTACGAGTGTAGGCGTTGCTTGTGATGAGTGTCATCATGTGCATGCCACCGATCGGTTCCACTGTGTTCAGAATGGATCTGCGTTACATATGAGTAGTAACACTTTATGAGAAACACCATGGATCTATGTTGCCTATGATTAGTACCATTATGTGAGGAAAACCATGGATCTGTGTTGCTTGTGAGTAGTACCCTTATGAGGAATTTTCAACACAATATATAAAATAAATAATATTACATCAGTCTTGGGACTAGTTTCAGTTTTACTAAGACTGATGTAATATTATTTACTTGATATTGTTGAAAAGGTGGACCTTCTTTGTCAATTCATTTCTTATAATTGCACTTCAATACGGAACAGACATGAAATTTATAGCTTATAATAGTACCTTTATGTGCGAAACACCATGGGTTTATGTTACCTGTGAGTGGTGCCATTGTCTGTACATATCATGAGTCTACATTAGCTGTGATTTGTAACACCATGCGAGAAGCACCATGAGTCTGTTACCTGTGATTAGTACCACTATAGGAGCAACACCATGGTTCTGCTTTACCAGTGATTACTATTATTTTGGACCCCTTTGGACAACAAGCATTATCTCTGAAAATAAGGAATTGTGAATTGGATTCATGGTCATTTTTTCATCATCGTTCATTTTAGATTCTAGTCTGTGGACACATTTGAAGTTTTAATTATTGTGTCATTCGTTGCACCTCGTACCATTAGGCCCATTTAAACAACAAATATAATCATTCCTGGGTAATATCAGGTTGACATACTGTCCATGGAGGCACCTTGCTAGGCGCTCTGACTAGACAAGGACCCGAAGGACTTCAGACATTCTGTAAATGCCATCCAGCTGTGTTACCTGTGGATATCATGGAATATGCAAGTATAGCTTGACAATTGTGTTAATATCATGGAGTTCAAATTCTATCTGGCAGTATGTAGGAAGCTCCTGGCACAGGAAAAATTACATGCACTTCCTTCACATGGCGCAGAGCCAGATTGCAAGCCATTACATGATCATACATATCTGCTGCAGATTTGCAGGATGTTATGGCAAGGAAGCCTTCTGCTGTGCCATTTTGTAATAAAGGTTGGGTGGAGCAAGTCAGCGTGGCTCCAGCTGTGGGTGACTTTTTGAGTTACGTTCCTCGCCCTTGCATCACTATGGACAGGCCATCGGAGAGAAGACGGGCTAGTCACTGCTGCCAACACGTATCCCCCCCCCCGGTGGTGCGGAAGCAACGAGAATTCTGAACCAAGAGACTTCCAGTGGCTTCTCTTCGTCCGAAGGACCAGTCTCTCTACAAAAAGGTGCTGGTTCAATGGTGGACTTTGCCAGACAGCAATGTTGAGTGAAGAGTGCAGTCAGCAAGGCAGTGCTGTGAGGTGTGTACCACTGAATACTGGATCAGCGTGCTACAGTGTCAACGAAGCGCTTTGTGTGGATGACGAGAGATAGCAGTGCAGAAGAGCGGTGAGGGATAACGGAAGAAGACTGCTGTTTGTGTGTGGGATCTCTATACCGTGTACAGACTTGTGTGACCAAGTAGTATGCGGACTTAAAATGTGAATAATGCGACTGCTTAAAGTTATTCTGTGAGCTGTATTGTGACGTCGGCGTCCTCCATCATAACTCCCTCCAACTCATCCTCTCGCACTTCATCAGTTGTATCTTCATTAATTGCCTCATTGTAAAACTGCAAATTAGGATTTTCCTCCCACTGATCAGTTAAATGAAGTTACAACAGTCTTTTTACATCTGGAATTTTTGATCCCCGCACTTGCATCACTACGGACGGGCCATCGGATGGAAGACGGGCTATTCACTGCTGCCAACTCGTATCTGGAATCAATGATGAAGGTAAGCGTGAAATATCCACACTTGATTTAAGAATGTTTTTCACATTCCTATATCAATTTGATATCAGGGCTCACCTCTAACTAGAATGGGAGTAGATGGGGTCACCCCTTGAGTAATGATGAATCTCTTTGCTGTTTCAAATTTGAAATGCCATTACCCAGGTTTCTACATGCTTTGTTGTGACACAAGCTTCCAATTGCACACAGGCCAATCGTCTACCATTGTTAAAACTTTCCTTGGTTACCAAAGACTTCCCAGTATTTTTCAGGCTTGACAGTTGCGTTAATATCATGCAGTTGAAGTTCTATCTGGCAGTATGTAGGAGGCTCCTGGCACAGGCAAAATTACATGCAGTTTCTTCACATGGCGCAGAGCCAGTTTGCAAGCCATTACATGATCATATATATTGTTGAAGAATTTTTGAACTGTACTAGGCAGCTTTATCAAGTACCCTGGAGAAAACTTTATTTTTTAAATCAATCAAACAAAATTGTTTTTGCTCTTGATCGTTCTTGGCTCGTGGTTTTTGAAAAACAAATGCATCACTTCTTCTCTTTTATACCTCAAACCCTGCAATGCAAGATTTATCTCCAGCTTGTATTTTGCATTGATACAGAATATATTTTGAGCCTTAATCAACAGGTGGTGAGCCAAAACTGAAGTTGTATTCATTTATGAAAGAACATGAGTTCTACAGTAGCATTATCATTGTAAACCGTATAGAGTTTGTCTCATTTTATTTGATGCACAACAATAGTGTTCCATTACAACATTGTTTATGCCCTATTTGGCTATGATGATGTTATTTTGCAGCATCAATGAACCCACAAATCACGTACTGTATATAAAGAACTGAGGCTAAACTAAGTGCCGTACCGTACCATACTTGGTATAAAACGCAAGCAAATCACTAATATTATTAACCTGGCCATCTACATGTCTTGTGCAATAGAGGAGTACTATGGTATATATTATAACATTTATTGTCTCAAAATCCGATTGTTGCTATACGTGTTTACGAGGCTAAAAATTACACAACTCAAGGAGGTACGTGAGCGAGATGATCGGTCTCTGATGAGCCTTACAATAAATAAACTTGATATTTCCACCTATTCAATACAATTTTAATGCTGTTATTCAATTACAACATATTAAATTTCACAGGACTAGTTTCGACGCGGACTTGCGTCATCTTCAGCTTTCAGCTGATTAGAGCCACAACACATTCAACACTGGATCGTCAACCGCGTTTTAATATATTTACAGGTTCCGCATTGAACCAGGAAACATTGGTTTCACAAACATCACAAGAAACTACTTTAATGTTTCCACCTCATAGGCCTAAGACATAGAAGATTTTATGCAGAAAATTCCATATGACCAACCTTCACGTTTTTCGAGATGGTTCAGCAGTATACAAGTTGTAGTAAAATGGAACACAATATTTTATCTATCGTTCAACAAATTTAAGGACTCCACAACTGCTTGATCATAAGAATATCATTTAACCAATGAACTTTTATCATACGACTGACTTGCAAGTTTTTACTTGTCATAATAGTTTTTAATGAGTTAAGGTTTCAATTATAGATTTAACTGGATTTCATGCCAAACATTTTAAGACATGTCATGAATTTTAAGGTTGCCTATTTTCCGAAAAAGCTGAAGATGACGCAAGTCCGCGTCGAAACTAGTCCTGTGAAATTTAATATGTTGTAATTGAATAACAGCATTAAAATTGTATTGAATAGGTGGAAATATCAAGTTTATTTATTGTAATTCTTGGTTCAATACGGAAAAATGAAATTTCTTACGTTAACCTATCTGATGAGCCTTCCGAAAATAGTATGAACTCATGCTCCACACATGTAATTTAATTTCGTGTGGCTATTTCTAGCCGAGTGCAGCCCTTGTAAGGCAGACCCTCCGATGAGGGTGGGCGGCATCTGCCATGTGTAGGTAACTGCGTGTTACTGTGGTGGAGGAAAGTGTTATGTGTGGTGTGTGAGTTGCAGGGATGTTGGGGACAGCACAAACACCCAGCCCCCGGGCCATTGGAATTAACCAATGAAGGTTAAAATCCCCGACCCGGCCGGGAATCGAACCTGGGACCCTCTGAACCGAAGGCCAGTACGCTGAACATTCAGCCAATGAGTCGGACTCCACACATGTGAATCAGTTATGCACTTGGATGCCATTACTTAGCAAAGGCATAGATTAATATATTACCTCAAGCGCCCGTACGATTATGTGAAATGCAGTGCTATTTTTATCAGGTAATAAATTAAAATTTGCCAGAATTGTCTTCAAATGGCCCCTAAAATCTCTAGAAAAGTCACTAGTCGCTGTCTTTGAAAGTCTGTCACTAAATTACTAGAAAATAGTGCTGCGAAGAGGTACCTGGTGCGAAAATGGGAAGCCTCGGAAAACCATTTTCAGGGCTACCGACAGTGGAGTTCGAACCTACTATCCTCCAAATGGAAGCTCACAGCTGTGCGCCCCTAACTGCACGGCCAACCAAGTCACCCTCCTGTTGATCGGATAATACAATTACAGTGCTCCTCCGGTAATCTTCGGTACTACCGATGGAGGGAAAGCCGTTATGGAGCTTCGGAAGTTAACTGGAGGGCCACCTCCTGTTCGCAGCACTAGTTCTGACTGTATGGATGTATTGCGCTGTTACTTCAAAAGGCACCCTATAAAAAGTGTTGCCTACATACACAGAAATTGATCTATATCACTGATATTCCATACAAAACCACTTAACAAAGAACGTGTAGTCATTCAGAAGAACTAATGCATCCTCGTACAAAAGACTATAAAAAAATATATATCATTGACATATAATTCATATCTCGTTTAGATACAAGCCCTGTGGATACTCACAACCAACATTATATCTACATAGGTTCAATTGTTTCTCAAAAAAGTGTAGGCCCTACCTGGGAAGAATTTATACAATACCTTGCATTCATTATTCTTTGTCGTGTCGGCGTACTAAGGACCACGTTATTTCAGCTGTCTTCTCTGGGCTTTGATCTTTGCCCAGTGCTCCTTCATTTGTTGCCGGTGTTGCTCTTTCCTTTCCTCCGTCCATGCCTTTCCCGTCTTCAACTTTGGGCTTTATTGAAAACCCTATGGTCTGTTAGTTTCCTCCTGAGTGAGTTGCGTTCTTGTATATCTTCGTAAGTGATCCCCATCTCCTGTAGGTCCCTTTCCACATCTTTGAACCAAGTTGGCTGGGTCTTCTTATCTTTAAAATAGGTAAAGATCTGGTTCGATAATCGTATGGGTTTTAATCTTAGTAAGTGGCCATAAAATACAATTCTCCTTCTCTGCATGACATCAGAGATCTTCTGGACATGGGTATACAATTCATAGTTGTGCCGACGTCTATATTCATCTTTGTCTTTAATTGGGCCAAGAATTTTCCTTAAGATCTTTTTTCAATTTCCAATTTTTTCTATCAGGCCTTTCTTGTTCATAGCAAGGCATTCTGCTGCATACAGAGCTTCTGGTCTTATGACAGTGCAGTAATGTCTGAGTTTTGTGTTCAAGGATATGGACTTTTTGTTGTAAACATCTTTGGTCAGTTGATAAGCCACTTCCATTTTATTCATGCGTGATGCGAAAGCTTCTTTTTCAGAGATGTTTGGTTCTATCCACTCGCCAAGATATTTAAAATCTGTCCGTTTGATTGCCGCCTGGTTTACTTTTAGCTCTCTTAGTGCTGGCTTGATGTTAGTTATGAATTGCATTTTCTCCAAAGTTATCTGGGGGCCTGCTTTTTCTGCCTGTGTCTTAAGACGGTTAATTTGCTCTGTAGCCATGTCTAAAGAATCAGAGGAAATTGCTAGATCATCTGCAAAAGCTAAGCAATTATTATTATTATTATTATTATTATTATTATTATTATTATTATGGAAATATTCCCATTATACTGGTACAAGAACACAGTAGGTTATTTACATTTGAATTCGCTTTTAATTTCTGGATACATGTCAAAAACGCAAAAGATGTGACTAGAAATATAGGATGATTAGTTATGAGCTGACGGAGGAGTCCAAGTCTGTTAGTGCTGTGCTGTAAAACATGGCACAATTGAATCGGAAACTCAGAGAGAAAGTGCAACTCCGCTCCATTATGAGCAGTAGAAACTTACAGCTGCTCGCAAGAATATGGGTTGAATGCAAGATCCAACTAAAGAGGCTATAACTAGTGCAGTAGCGTAGCCAGGATCGACCGATGGCGGCTGGTATAGGTACAAAATGATGATAGAACACAACGAAGGTGCTTGTACATGTGTGGTGTGCTCATGAAAGACTTGTCATTATACGGGCACTGTTACAAGTGAATTATGTTCATATTCAGATTGCAATACCGATACCCTACAAAATCTTACATTAAAATACAGAATAAGAACAATATGATCAAGGTCAATAGTTTTACAGTGAATGGTAAAATTTACAGTCTAAAATCTAACTTCGAGGCTTCTTAGAAAATAGATTCAACAGATCTGTTGGTTCTACAATTATGCCTCTGAATGTTTATTTAGTTTATTGTCAGATTCTGTTTATTTTCTTTTTATAAACATTCCATAGAGGGGGGTTCTAACCCCCTCCACCAGAAGGCTACGCCTCTGAACTAATGCGACTACCACCACCACCACCCAAGATTTCATTCCGTCCCTGATGGGGCGGTGGGCATCCTAAGTGGTGGTGGTGGTGGTGGTGGTGGTGGTGGTGGCGTTTATTATTTTAAGAGGAAGTACAACTAGGCAACCATCCTTTAGATAACAATAATCAAGGAGAAGAAAAATGGAAGGGATCCGACACTTCAAAAAATGAAGGTATCGGCCAAAGAAAGACAAGGGCCACGAAGGGTGTGAAAATGAAAGACTCCCTAGGCCTCGAATGTTTTAATACCGTCGGGGTCAGAAAAGAACAAATGTTGACCAAGGGAGGTCGCATAGGGTAGATGAAAGTGAGGAGTCTGGCACAAGTAAGTGGAAGCAATGCCAGGAATCAGCTAAGGGCCCCGTGTTCGCCAACCCACGCTCCCAAGTTGAGAGCACCTTGGGCGCGGGCCTCCTAAACAGTAACACTGTCTCTCAGACCAGGGAGATTTTATCCGATGAAGGATGTTCAGCGAAGGCGACGGGGATGGCGGCTGTTGCCTATACTAGGAACTGTTCCAGCATTCATCTTAGTGTAGGAGAATGGAAAACCATTCTCAAGACTGCCGACGGTGGGGTCTAGCCCAAGAGGATATAATTCTGTGCAATAGCGATGAGGACAGGAGCCAAACAGTTTATGGAATCGGTTCCACCAGACGTACACTCACCCAGCAAAGAGCCGCACGGTTTGAGTTAAGTAGCCATCAGCCTGGAATCTGTAATGCCGCCAAATAATTCATGTATTAACTTAACGACTGAGCTCGATAGCTGCAGTCACTTAAGAGTGGCTAGTATTCGGGAGATAATGGGTTCAAACCCCATTGTCAGCAGCCCTGAAGATGGTTTTCCGTGGTTTCCCATTTTCACACCAGGAAAATGCCAGGGCCGTACCTCAACTAAGACCATGGCTGCTTCCTTCCCACTCCTAGCCATTTCCTGTCTCATCATCACCATAAGATCTATCTGCATCGGTGCGATGTAAAGTAACTTGTAAAAAAAAAAAAAAACTTAACAGATGGGCTTAGTTTCACACAATAATAGCGAAAAGATATATATTTCCTGTAAAAAAAAGGTGCTTTCGTTTTTCCCATGCCAGGTTCAAACTACGCACTTGTCATTCAATCGGAGGTTCTCCGTAGTGATGGGCAACGCTCTCGCTCGAGACTCTCGAGACTGACGTCGCAGATCTCGAGACTCTCGCAAGAATCCCGAGACCGATCCTCCTGTAGCGCAAGCTGTGCGACGTACCAGTAAATACGACTGTAAACTTTACAGTATATCATTGGCAGTTATTGCGTGAAATAACGTTCTCTTATGAAAACGTGTAAGCCAATACATTTTGTCAAACGCCTGGTAAAGTACTGCATGTTCGACTATGAACCCCTTAATACCATTAACTAAAGTGGAAACAGAATGTCAGTATCTTAAACTGTTCACGACTTATTTGGGGTGGACATCTTAGGTGAATAACAATGCATACTTTGTGAATAACTGTAGATAGGATGTACACCTACTTGGATACTAGAGGCGTGCATTATTCGAACCTGAGACGGGGAAGATGTGCTTTGCTACATATGCAACCCCCATTACACAGGAGTGGAACGTGTAACAGGGGTGATGGGCAACGCTCTCGAGACCGATTCTCGAGTGCTGCGAGCTGTGCGACGTCCCAGTAACTACGAGTGTAAACTTGATAGCTATCATCAGCAGTTCTCACATGGAAACGTGTTTGACGATAAATTTTGTCAAAATCCTATGAAAGCACTGCATGTTGAACTGAGCTCCTTACCATTAACGAAAGTGAATACAGAATGCCAGTATCTTAAACTGTTCACGAGTTATGTCAGGTAGACATCTTAGCTGAATAACCCCTATAATTTGTTAATAATTGTTATTAGGATGTAATCCTACCTGGACGCCTCACAATCGTCGGCAGGGTAGTTTCTTGTGATTCAGACCGGGCCGGAGGTGTTCTGTGACGATTCCTTTTCATTGATTTGGTTTTTTTTTTTTTTGCTAGGGGCTTTACGTCGCACCGACACAGATATGTCTTATGGCGACGATGGGATAGGAAAGGCCTAGGAGTTGGAAGGAAGCGGCCGTGGCCTTAATTAAGGTACATCCCCAGCATTTTCCTGGTGTGAAAATGGGACACCACGGAAAACCATCTTCAGGGCTGCCGATAGTGGGATTCAACCTACTATCTCCCGGATGCAAGCTCACAGCCGCGCGCCTCTACGCGCACGGCCAACTCGCCCGGTCTTCATTGATATTATGCGTTTGTAAGTGCCAGATCATCCCAGAAGTATTTCTGCCGATGTATTTTACTTCTTTTGAATAAGCAGCACAGTGGACTGTGCTATCTGATATCTCTTAAAAATAACCGACATCCACGACTTACGTTGCGTTTCGGATATCGTCTTCAGGTTGTCGCGTACAGTTCGACACAGTTCACATTGCACCGTCATATATCGAAGTACCTACCTAATTATGACGCGAATACTCTATAGCAGTTTAGATTGCACATTCCACTCGTGCGTAATGGTGGTTGCATATGCAGCAAGGCGCGTCTTGCCTCGTCTCGAGTTCGAATAACGCACACCTCTAGTATCCAGTTACGTGTACCCACAGTAGCCGTCAGGTTCTGTACTTAAACCACTCATTCGTGTACCTACCAGTGCATACAATGCCCGAATGCGTATCCTTTGTAATTATGTTATACTTCGTCAAAATAGACCTCGGTATAAACGAACGCCCTAGTCGCTTGTTGACACGTATTTACGAAAATGAGAAGGCCCGTGGGCTATTCGCATATTCGGAACAAACAACATTCAGCTCCGACTACCTGCAGGCCTACGACACGCTGCTCGCCGCACATTATGGGGACAACGCTCTCGAGATTTCTCGAAACTTCTCGCGAGAAATAATGCCTGCGCTAGTCCCGAGAAATCTCGAGACCTCGTCTCAGACTGCCCATCACTAGTTCTCCGGAGGCACCGATTGAAAGCGCCCAGAGCATCCGCTCCATAAACAACCACTCTGTTAACAGTGCTACTAGAAAAGACTCCAAATCTAGAAACTAGTCTCTAGAATTGACTTGGCTGATGTGAACGAACATAGCATGCAAGAACGGGAGATTGACAATCGATAAATGCGTCGCGATATACAGGTTTCATTAAACGTCGCACATTCGCGTGCTTTTCTTGTATTAATAAATGCCAATTTTTTGTATTTTTTGTTGCTTTACGTCGCATCGACACAGATAGGTCTTATGGCGACGACGGGATAGGGAAAGACTAGGAGTGGGAAGGAAGCGGCCATGGCCTTAATTAAGGTACAGCCCCACCATTTTCCTGGTGGTGAAAATGGGAAACCACGGAAAACCATCTTCAGGGCTTCTGACAGTGGGGTTCAAAAACACTATCACCCAAATGCAAGCTCACAGCTGTGCGCCCCTAACTGCACGGCCAACTTGCCTGGTGATATTTCATTTGAAAGCGGCCAATAAGCGAAGGACTTCTAGCCACTGGCGTACAAAGCTGAAATGGCGGGATCTGAATACAAATGTTTGAAGTTCACCAAAAAATAAGCTAAAATCGGGAGAAATAATTGGGTGGCAGGAAAAACTGTCGAAAATCAGGAGTCATGCCTAAATCGGGAAAGATGGCAGGTATGCCACTGTAAACTCAATGCATTATACAGAATGTCAGAGAGAAATCCCCGTACCTCTAGTTTCATATTATATTGTTATATTATGACATGGACTATCGAGTTTATATGAGGAGTGGTTGGTGGTGTGTTCGTGTACGAATGACCACAGACAGGACAAACAATGACAGAGATAACAAGTGCTTTTAGAGATCGCTTAGGCAAGCCCCAACCTTATAAAGCTACTCTGCTTAATTGAGAGAAACATGCTTTTGCTTCAGGCAGTGTCAAAAACAGGCCGTGTAGTAGACGTAAGAAAATGTGGGAAGAAACGAGTGCCGCCGTCGCGCTATCGAGTAGTCTCAAATTAAATCCATTCACAAAAGAGCAGCTTAACTTCAAGTACCACAGTCAACAATGCATGACCATATTAAAAGAGGTTTGAAAATGCAAGGATTTAGACCGAAGCATGTAAATTAATTATCTGACAATAACATGCAGCAGCGACTTGCAGCCTGCCATGCTTTGTTGGCACAATTTCCAAATGCTGTGATCTCACTCAAAAATGTTATTTTCTGATGAATGTGTGATATATCACTTCACAGAAGAGGAATATGGTTTTCTTCTAAGTAAATCCCCATTATGTGCAAGAGTTGGAAAGGAACACGCCTCCTGTTTTGGTATGTGCTGGTATCTCATCTCGTCACCTGTTCCGACCATGTTATTTTGAAGGGTACATGAATGGAAATTTTTATTTACACATGTTACAAACTTGGGTAATACCTCAGCTCCAAGACAAGGTAATCGTGGATCACGTGTGGTTACAGCACGACAGCGCTCCAACAACATTTTGCTATTTAGGTGCGGGAGTTCCTCGATGAACAATTTTGAAGCTGCTGGATTGGGCGTGGCTCACCAACATCTCTAGCCCAATTGAAATGGCCACCACAAAGCCCAGACCTTACCATGCCAGACAACTCATCAGGGGGAGTAATCGAGTCCCATGTGGTTCAATGTCGGTACACGACTAACGAAGAATTGTGCCAAAGTGTAGAGGAAGCCTTTCAATACATAACTCTTGAGATGCTCTATAAAAATGTCAATGACGACTTCGAGATGGACAGAACTCTCTGTAAGGCAACGATGGTGCACACACAGATCTCCTGGATACATCGTTTTGACGTAGGGGTTTGGGGACTTCTCGGACACCCTATACACTAATATTATACAGTATTAAGCAATTGTTGAAATGAATGATTACAATACATCATTTTTGATAACATTTAATTTTTTTTTTGCCATTTGCTTTACGTCGCACTGACACAGATAGGTCTTATGGCGACGATGGGATAGGAAAGGCCTAGGAGTTGGAAGGAAGCGGCCGTGGCCTTAATTATGGTACAGCCCCAGCATTTGCCTGGTGTGAAAATGGGAAACCACGGAAAACCATCTTCAAGGCTGCCGACAGTGGGACTCGAACCCACTATCTCCCGATTACTGGATACTGGCCGCACTTAAGCGACTGCAGCTATCGAGCTCGGTCATTTTAAAAAAATTAACCTTTTACAGAGAGGAGTGGACGTTTAAATTGATCCGCTTGGGCTCAGGGTCTTAATAGGAATGTTTTTGGCCCCATACGCTGTGCGGACATAGATTCCTCTTAACATGTCCTGTTGGTCCTGAAATTTCCCTCAGTATAATCTGTTGCCCACGTTTACCAAGTAAATTCCCAGGTGCAATACATGTCCATTCTGTTCCGTCGGCAAGAGTTCTTTATCTCCTATTGCAGGCAAGGAGGAGGATCAATGAGAAGAATCCTTATGTCAAAATTACTGGTGTAGAATTAATTTATTAATCCTTTTTAAATACTATTGGCTGGCCCCGCTGTGTAGGGGTAGCAGAGGCCCCAGGTTCGAATCCTGGCCAGGTGAGGGATTTTTACCTGGATCTGAGGGCTGGTTAGAGGTCCACTCAGCCTACATGATTATAATTGAGGGGTTATCTGATGGTGAGATGCAGCCCTGGTTTAGAAAGCCAAGAGTAACGGCCGAGAGGATTCGTCGTGCTGACCACGTGGCACCTCAA
Organism: Anabrus simplex; assembly: GCF_040414725.1. Lineage (NCBI taxonomy): Eukaryota > Metazoa > Arthropoda > Insecta > Orthoptera > Tettigoniidae > Anabrus > Anabrus simplex. The sequence goes on from NC_090265.1 coordinate 220,882,892, forward strand.
TCTGCAGGCCTCCGGGCTAGCGGCAGTTGCTTGATACACCATGGTCCTTTGGGGCTGTTGTGCTATCGGGTTTAGTTTTGTTTTGTTAAATACTATTTCGTTGCCGTTCTTAAATAAAATGATATCCATTACAGCTGACTGTTGCGAAGAAAACATTTAGTCGTGCTCTGCTTAACAAATAACTTAATTCAATTATTCCTCGTGGCTGCATTATTGAGTTCAGTAAGTGGAAATACAATTATGCTATTTCATATAATATGACATGATGATGCTTTCCAAGAGGTGAAGAGTTACTGGAATACCTACAAGATATATTTGAATGTGAAACTGAAGGTGAAGGTACTGAAAATCTGTGCGAAAGGAATGAGTTCTTGGATGATGGAGAAAATGACAACAAGGATACACCTCAAATCAATGTTGGTGGTTCAGCAAAAACCTTTTTCAAGAAAATTGGATAGGACAGCAAGTTTGCACAGTTGCCTTGGTAAGTTAGCCTATGTAATTTTATTTTGAAGTAATCGGTTTCCATCAAATGCTGTATTATAACTGTAACTAAATAAGCAACATAGATCTTTTCAACTGGAATTGTTTCAACAAAGGATATAAATATGAATGTAGCATATACACCGTGTATCCGTGATGATGTTACAAACTTTCAGGGATGAAATGAAAGGGCGTATGGCTTTTAGTGCCGGGAGATCCCAGGAGATGGGTTCGGCTCGCCAGCCCCTGTGCCAGGGAAATTAACCAATGATGGTTAAAATTCCCGACCCTGCCGGGAATCGAACCCGGGACCCCTGTGACCAAAGGCCAGCACACTAACCATTTAGTCATGGAGCTGGACACTTTCAGGGATGATGGACGATGACCAGTGGATCAATCTGAGATAAGGAACCGCAGTCCAGAAATGTTTGAGTCGCTTAAGTGCGGCCAGTGTCCAGTATTCGGGAGATAGTGGGTTCGAACCCCACTGTTGGCAGCCCTGAAGATGGTTTTCTGTGGTTTCCCATTTTCACACAAGGCAAATGCTGGGGCTGTACCTTAATTAAGGCCACGGTCGCTTCCTTCCCACTCCTAGCCCTTTCCTGTCCCATCGTCGCCATAAGACCTATCTGTCTTGATGTAACGTAAAGCAAATAGCAAAAAAAAAAAAAAATATATATATATATATATTTGAGTCAGAAGTTCTTAATAATCCAAGTTGTTTAAAGTCTGTCCGTTCTTAATAGACGCCGGGGTGTCGGAATTTCATCCCGCAGTAGTTCTTTAACATGCCGGAAGCCAACTACATGGGGTATTCACCTTTAAACATCCTTAATTAAAAGCCACCGATCTCAGTGTAGACAGTGTACACAGTGGTGTTCAGAGATTCCTGGAACACTTTCCACTTGCCCTTAGTCAGCGGATGTGGTTCCAACATGATTGAGCCTCACCTCACTTTCGACTGAGGGTTCCTGAACACCTGGATCAGATATTCCCTGCAAAGTGGATAGGAAGAGGAGGTCCTGTTTCGTGGTCTGCTCATTCACCTGATCTCACCACTTGATTTTTTCTTGTGGGGCAATGTGAAAAGCCTTGTGTATGAGACACCTGTCAAGACTGAAGAGGATCTCTTGGCAATAATTCTCGCTGCCTGCGACACTGTTCAAAGGACACCGGGGATATTTGAACGGATACAACAGAAATTTGTGCGACGATGCCATGCCTGCATTGACACAGGGGGACGCCATTTCGGACATTTGTTGTAAATGGAGCAGCTTGTGAAACTTGTGCAGGTAAATGGACGTAAATGAGTATAATTTTGCTTAACTTTAGACTCAATTATTTCCTGAATACGGTTCCTTATCTCAAATTGATCCATTTGCTGTCCTCCATTATCTCTTAAAGTTTGTAACATCATCCCAGATACACCCTGTATTTTGTTCTTGTGAATAAGATCAACAATGGCCACTATATCTAGGCCTTTACCTCTCAAGAAAGAAGTTGAGATAGGGGTCGTGGTCGAGGAGAGAATCCACACTGTGCCGACGGAACAGAATGGACAAATGGACACGCATTGCACTTGAGAATTTACTTGGTAGACATGGGCAACAGATTATACTGAGGGGGATTTCAGGACTAATAGGACATGTTAAGAGGAATCTATGTCCATGGAGTGTATGGGGCCAAAAACTTTCCTATTAAGACTCTGTGGTCAAAAATCTCGGGCATCACTCAATTTTTGTCACGACAATTGCCAGGAACAATATAGCCTATATATATATAACCTCAACATCATCAGCGAGACCAAGACAGTGGTGATGGCAGCCAACAGGGACGTCCAGCAAGTGCAAAACTAGGAGACAACCAGCTGGATAATTTTCCGTACTTTGGAAGTGTAATTTCCAGTGATAATTTGGTCAGAAAGGAAATTAAAATCAGTGCAAAAGGGATCAGACTCGCCGAGCTCGATAGCTGCAGTCGCTTAAGTGCGGCCAGTATCCAGTATTCGGGAGATAGTAGGTTCGAACCCTACTGTCGGCAGCCCTGAAGATGGTTTTCCGTGGTTTCCCATTTTCACACCAGGCAAATCCTGGGGCTGTACCTTAATTAAGGCCATGGCCACTTCCTTCCCACTCCTTGCCCTTTCCTGTCCCATCATCACCATAAGACCTATCTGTGTCGGTGTGACGTAAAGCAACTAGCAAAAAAAAAAAAAAAAAAAAGGGGGGGGGGGGAGATCAGAATTCTACCAACAAGTAAGAACAGTTTTATGGGATGACGTGATTCCAAAACCGGCCAAACTGATTATGTTTAATAGCTATTTCATACCAATATTGACCTGTGGTGTTGAAGTGTGCACCTTCACAAAAAGAGATTCATCAAGACTGCATGCATCAGAGCTGAAATTTCTTAGATCCACCATCCAGAAGACCAAAATGGACAAGTTAAGAAATGAGGAGGTGAGGAAAGAAGCCAAAATAAAGACATCCCAATTAGACCGAATCGGCACATCCCAACTACGGTGGTACAGGCATGTTATGAGGATGCAGCCTACGAGAACAGCCAGAATAAATTTGGAAAGACAGGTGGAGGGGAAAAGAGCTGCAGGAAGACCTAAAACCCGATGGATGGACGTGATCAAGGTTGATGTAGTTACCAGAGGATGGACAGTGGATGATGTTCTCCATGACAAGTTTTATATGGACAAGAAGAAGTGGAAGAGGCTCATTAACAGTACTCAGGAAACTGGAACTGTAAAATGATAATGATGATGATAATAATGAATGGTCATGAACAAATTTATAGAAAACATGCCCTTCATTCAATTTTATGGGAAAGTGTCACGTTCGAAGCATCTCGAAACAGACTGCTTCATAGCAGCACCACCAGTCTAGAAACCTTTAGTAGAGAACTGCATTTCGTGCTCTAAACCAGAGAACATTACAGTAGATCAGAGCCATCCAGTCATTGCACTCGGGGATCACTGGGCAGTCGGACTAGTGCTCCTTCCCCTACCACCACTATTATCTGCGCACTTTTTATCGATAGATTTGTGTACGGGTTTGAGGAGTAAGGAGGGAGCAATTCCGATTCCAGTAGTACTGCCAACTGAATGGAAATGAAATCAGAATAGAATTGATAATATGATCAATCGATATGAATTTTGCTAAACCTTTGTTATCTTAAGCCAACAACTGTGTCACACACACATTATATAACATTTCTCGATGTGAATCTTATTCCTAGAGTGAATTCTATAGTTTGGCTTTGCTGCGTAAATAACAACAGTACTAGTACGTAAAGGGTACACCAGATGTCGCACAGCGATGCATAAGCGATTCATAGTTTGTGTTTTAAAGGTTGCCAGTACGAATCTCGAAGATTGCCGAGGTCGGCCAATTCAGCACTAGGGTGTAAATCTAGGGATGGGCTGCGAACGGAGTCGCGAAGAGTCGACACTGCTACCTCTGGAACCGACACTCTCGACTCCAGTGTCGACTCCACTGATGCAGTAACGCTATCTATCAACTATTGTCGGAACTGCTTGGAATTATAGTTCTACGTTCCTCCCTTGGAAACACGTGATACGATGAATACAAGATGATTATTAGCCAGCAAACATTAAATATTGTTTCGAGATTTTATCATCGTTAGTGTTAATGTTGTAGGTCTATTTTGGCGACGATGATGATAATGACGACGCTAATTGTAGTGGTAATAATAATCTGACAGTATACTTTTAGACAATCGCCAATATTGATTTCACCGAGTTCAGTTACGCAGTATAGGGTGCAACGCATGCGACTGCCACCCGGCGTTCCCGAGTTCGATTCTCGGCCGGGTTAGATTTTTAAATTGTAAACGATTAATACCCCTGGCCTGGGGCATAAAACAGAAAAAAAAAGAAGCGAGTGCTTAGAGTATGATTTTACAACAAATTTTTTACCAAACATTGTGCGACATAATAGCCGCCTCCGCAGTCTAGGGAGACCCCGGTATCGATTCCGGCCAGGTCAGGAATTTTTACCTGTATCTCAGGTTTCGTGATCACGTTGAGGTAGAGACCGGGTCTAGAAAGCCAAGAATAACGGTCGAGAGGATTCGTCGTGTTGAACACACGTCACCTCGTAATCTACTGGCCTTCGAGCTGGGCAGAGGTCACTTGGTAGGCCAAGGCCTACCAGGGCTGTCGCGAAAGGGGGCTTTTGTGTATACTACTACTACTACTACTACTACTACTACTACTACTACTACTAATAATAATAATAATAATAATAATAATGCAACAAGACTTAACGTGGTCCTCGAATTATAATGATAACCTACAACCTGTTTTCCAGTCAGTGACCGGGTCAGGAATGGTATGAATGAAGCCCTCATCCTGCGGCGAGGATAGGAATGTACCGGTTGCCGAGGCCTGTCGCACTCCTCTGGGGCAATGATGAATGACTGACAGATAAAGTGAAATGATGTTGGAGAGTGTTGCTAGAATGGAAGATGGCTGGGAAAATCGGAGTACCGGGAGAAAAACAAATCTCACGTGGAGTGACCGGGATTTGAACCACTGAACCAAGCGGTGAGAGACCAAGGCGCTGCCACCTGAGCCACGGAGGCTTTTAATGGTGTAGTGTATGTTCGAATTATGTTATAGGATTTACCCATATTAGATTTGTTTTCATCGTACATGTGCAATTCATAATTATTTACCATTGTTTATTAATTTCCTGATCACGACAAATAAAGACGTGGAATAAAATGTCCGTGGTCTGCTTTGCCGATACCTTCTGACATGACACGTTTAATTTTATTTCAACTACACCATTACGCTCGACGTCTTGGTTAACGATATCGTACTTCACTCTACAATACTCTTAAAACACCCAATGGGCAAATGAGCAGCAACATGCATGATATTTCATGTTATTTTCCGCGCCACGACACGCAAGCGGCCCCGGAATGAGAGTCAAGTTCGCTTGGAGTCGCGAGGCTTCATGCGAAGCGAGCGTGCGGCCCCGCAATGCGCATCAAGTTAAGATGGAGTCGAGAGGCTTCATGCGAACCGAGACCGGTGTTCGGAGTCGATGGAGTCGACGCTCTCGATTCCAGGCTTCAGTCGCGCCCATCCCTATGTAAATCTATCCAGAAAAGGTGCGGACGATGTTCGGACTGCGCTGGCTAGATACGTACTTAAAGTTGTGTAGCCAATGGCTTTTGTGGGATTGTTGACATCATATTGATAGGGCTGTTGCCATAACAGATATACCGTATATACAAATCGAATGATACTCCGATGTATGGAATGTGCAGGAAATGAACTCAACCGTTAAGTAAAGAATAATGTGATTTATTCAAAACTGAGATTTGAACATATTTGAGAGGAAAATTCAACAAAATTTAACGAATATGAACAGATAGTACAGACCTTGAATGACTTTTGCTCAGTCGTTTTTACGAGCTTTTAGTTTTGGAGCAAACGATCTTGTCCGAATTCGGTACAATATTTCTGGACACAGCTATTTTTCAACAATTGCGCAAGTTTCTATTGCACATCGCTGCACAATGTTTACTTTTGGTAAGCTTAGGAACAGAAAAGAAACGCTTACAAATATACATTGAACCGTACATTAATAGAACTTTACATGGATGTTTATACAAAAGAGGGTATTTTTCTTGCGGAAAGCCACTGTAAAATTATTCTAATCTTCGTGACATTAGAAAGCGGTCTTTGAGACTAACATTGCACTACAGTTCAATCAACTCTAATTGAAACAGCTATAGAACACTGTCTACACTAAGAGAAAATGGCTTGGAGTTCTGATAATTCCGAAAATCTCTTTTCAAATTCTTGTAATTGGCAAATTACCTGTAAGTACTTATCAAATTCGACACCACCTTTCATTGTTTCAAGCAATGGAAAATGTCCTGTGTTCCCTGCATGCAACTGGTTTTCCCACAAAATCAATTTTCTTTTGAATGAATTTTTTCCACGAATCGCAGATATTGTGCTTTTCGCCCTGGAGCCTCTACAAAGTATTCATATGGGCAGTAATGTCACTTAAAAATGCCAAGTCCGTCACCCACTTAGTGTCACGCAAAAGAACGCCCTTTCATGTCACAAAAGGTATCTATTGCGTTCTGCACGCAAAAAACATGATGAAGCACTTTCACCTTGCTCAGCCATCTTACTTCTGCATGGTACAAGATATCCGGGTACTCCGCTTCGATGTCATCCAAGAACTCTTTGAATTGACGGTGTGAGAGTCCATGGGAGAGAAGATAATTTACCATTCGTACAACTGTTCCCATTACACGTCTTTAAGCTTGGTGACTTTTGCACAGATTGCCTCCGGGTTTATCAAGCAATGGATCGCCACCATTAGGGTAGTACCGCTCTCAGCCATTTTTAATTTTACATAGCTGAGGAACCCCATCCGTAGACCACATAAATCAGGAGATCCATCTGTCGTTACACTCTGAATCCACTCCCATTTTAATCCCATTGGCTCAAAAACACCCTCCACAGCTTGAAAAATATCAAAACCAGCAGTGGTGTCTTTGAGAGCTACAAGTCTAGGAAATCCTCGGTGACCCGAAGATCGCCATCTACCCCTCGAATGAAAGAATGAGCTGAGCTGTGTCTGCAATGTCGGTTGATTCATCGAGGTCAATAGAAAGCGATACAAAATTTGCTGCCTTCTCCATTAATTGCTATTCCATATCAACGGCCACATCGTCTATTCTGCGAGCCACAGTTTGAGGAGAGAGATTTTGTCAAAATTCTCAACTAGCTCCATAGGACAAATACGTGCCATCGCGTCCATTAGGCACTCCTTGATTAAATTCCCTTGCACAAAGGGTTTCCCTCCTTTGGCAATTCGCATCGAAAATTTGTAACTTGCTCGTAAAATGGGTCCACCAACCTCACTCTCCTCTTATCTCCTGTCAGACAAAACCACATTACGGTAAGTCACAATTTTAGTATTCTTCAGATAATTAAATCATTTCTTCATTCCTGTTTGTAAACAAGCATTTTAAAATTTTTAAAATAATACAGAATAGTGTATGATGTTCAGTCATGACAAATGCAAAACTGATTTAGTTACACGCTATCAACAAAGCGCATTGGACTAGACTAGCAACATTGATCGGCTGCTCACTTTGGCACAGCAGGCAGACCGCACGCTCAGCCAGCCAAGCTCCTCCCACCACTACCGAAACTACCTTCCACCAAAGCATTCAGGGAGCACTGTGTGGATGCCTTGCAGTAGATAAACAATTATTGTCCTCTCACTCAGTACATAAGCATGAAGTCAGAAAAATTTGGACATAAATTTTGGCTTGCTGTTGATGAAAAAAAAAAATCCACAGCCTGTTTGGCATCATTCAACCGGGTCTGGAATGAATGAAGCCCCCTTCTAGCGGTGAGGAATTGAGTTGTGCCAGCTGCTGAAGCCTGTCGCACTCCTCTGGAGCAATGATTAATGACTGACAGATGAAATGATATTGGAGTGTGTTGCTGGAATGGAAGATGAAAGGGAAAACTGGAGTACCCAGAGAAAAACCTGTCCCTGCCTCCACTTTGTCTGGCACAAATCTCACATGGAGTGACCAGGATTTGAACAACGGAACCCAGCAGTGGGAGGCCGCCTGCGCCCCGGAGGCTCCTGGCTTGCTGTTTATGCAAAACCCAAATACAGGTACATTTGGGAAAGGACGAGTCATAGCCCCCGAATGTAACTCTTGGAGATAATGTTGTTTCTTGCCTCATGCAACAATTTATTTCAAAAGGCTGGAACGTGAGATGCAACTTTCTTTACTTCAAAAAGTCTTAGTGATTCTTAGAGTAAAATGAGCAGTAGTTTGGTTGCCATCATCTGCCAAAACTACCAGAGGGACTGGGCACAGCACCACTATTTAAAATCTGGTGACTCTGCACTGACATTCTATCAAGGTTAACAAGATTGTTCTCTTGCTTAGCATGGCTAGACATCTTCCCCTTGCTACTATATGACGTACTATGTTAATTACAACTTGGCGGCTCACAATGGGTACTGAGAATGTTTTGTTCCTGCACTCGGAAACCTTTGTGTTTCATGGTAAAAGTCAAGTACATTTGGACAATTTATGCAGTTTGAAGTAGAATAAGAACCAGGAAATGCTACCCTGGCCAAATGTATGAGAAAATAGTCTTCAATATTTGACCATATGATAAAACTTTATTCAGCGTAGCCCATTTTATAGACGTCCATGAAAAACCTTTCACTGATTTCCCAAAGCAAGTTACCCTTACAACTTAACTGGGTTTAAATATGGAGACAAAACAATTCATTCACTTCATTGCTAAGTAGTTACAACAGGATGTGGTAAAAAATATATGTGAAAAATGTTCAGTATCAGGATTTAGTTTCACAGACCAAAGTGCTGAAGAACATATGATTGTTTATGCTCATTAGGTGCCTGATGGGGAGGCAAGGGAGGCCATTTTAGGCCTTGTGCCTCTCGAGAACGGTAGGGCAGAGTTGTATTTTTCTGCTTAGGGCTTGTTTGTAAATGGTTTGTGTGAAAACTGACAAGGCAGCATTTACTGGTTCTAAATTGGGATCCATATTGGAAAACAGAAGCCCCACATTTAAATAGCATTCATTGTACCACACACTGCCAACAGTTGGCCATCCTTGACGCTGCATATCTGTTCCTTACCTGGAAATGCTTAATGAAACTCTGAAGAACCATATTCAAATTCTACAAAAGATCACCAAAACACCTCCATGAGCTTAAAAATACTGCAAAATTTTTAGAAAGTGAGATACTGTATTCATAAATGGTGGCTGTGTAGCAAACCTGACACTTTGAAAGCTTTGCATTATGAACTTGTACCTCTTGTTGTCCATCTTCAGGATAGGACGAATCAGCAAGCAAGGAATTGTCCTCACAAACACGTCTCAAGGTTGAAAAGAATACAAATCAATTTGTAACAAGTTGCTCAGAAGCACAGTTCACCACTTGAATTGCTGCCTTGATATAGTTGAGAATGAAGTAGGCACTAAATACCACGTTCTGGATTTCTTATGCCTGTCTAGGGCTCGGAAGGATATATATTTGCATGTTTTTTCTTAGGGGTTAAAAATGAATGCTTATACAATATGTAACGAACTATGGACTTTTCTGTCATTTGAACATGCTTTCATGGTGCTTATAACTGCATATTTTTGTGATTTTGATACATGTATCATATTTTTATATTTTAGCAATCAGTTTAATGGTTTTTACAGTACTTTTAATGTTTTTTCATCTGGTTGATGTTGGCAGTAATGTTGCGCATGATGACACAACTTGTCATGTTGTGACGAGTTGTCACAGTAAATCCCCTGTTTCATCATCTACCCTCACGTTTTGTGCTTAGCTGTCAACTGGCTGTCCATTGAGTCGTGTAACGGTGTTGTGAGCTGGTTGTGACCAAACTATGTTTCGTGTATAAAGTGTCCGTGAAATGTCGAAATGTCGTGTGGCTTTTAGTGCCGGGATATCCCAGGACGGGTTCGGCTTGCCAAGTGCAGGTCTTTCTATTTGACACCCGTAGGTGACCTGCGCGTCGTGATGAGGATGAAATGATGATGAAGAAAACACATACACCCAGCCCCCGTGTCATTGGAATTAACCAATTAAGGTTAAAATCCCCGACCCGGCCAGGAATCGAACCCGGGACCCTCTGAACCGAAAGCCAGTACGCTGACCGTTGAGCCAACGAGTCTGACAATTTTGCAGATAATTTATCCTTATGCAATTGGTGTTCTCTCAGACAAAATAGTAAGAGCCATTGCCGAGCAATCATCTATTGAAGACTTCCACGCCCACTTGCTAGCTAACTTCATCCCGGCTAGGGCAAGGTCCTCACTTATTCAGAAGTACTATTATCGTGTACAGCGGTTGGATGAAAACTTGGCATATTTCATCTAAGATATTAAGTTCTATACTAGGGCGTTCGCTCTTCACTTCCCTGAAGATCAGATTGTACAGGCTATTGTGGAAGGTATTTCACCATCTTATAGGTCATATTTGTGTTTCGCGGCGTGCCCGCAAACCTTCTCTGAACTTGAAGCATTGGCCGTCTCAGCGGAAGGAGTTAGATACGCCGATTCCTTGCATGTCGCGAAAGAACCCCCTCCTTCTTTTAGTAATCCTCGGCCTCCACCTCGCCGACCTGTCACACCCCGTAAATGTTATGCTTGCAGGTCGTCTGACCATCTTCGCAATAAGTGTCCATTGATCAAATCTAGTAGGGTAAATAACGGAGCTGGCTCATCACAAGGCTGTTTTAAATGTGGGGCTTTCTCACATATCGCCAAGAATTGCCCAAATTCAAATAGCACCCTCTCCTGCTCAACTTCTGGTGCAACTTCCACCAATGTCACTAATAAGTGACTAGCGGCTTCGGCTGAGTCGACTAATTCAGCTTCCCAAGGCTCAGCCCCCGGTAAACAGGTCGAAAATTCAGGGAAAATTCAGTCTTCAAAAAGTGTCCGTTAAAAAGTTCTTTAAATGCCGAAAATAAGAGCAACTTTGAGTTATAGATTAACTAATTTACAGTAGTAGTTTTCAGGTGACTTAATAGCTACAGATAATAGGGTACTGTTCTGTGGAACATGTGAGAAAACTATAGGGAGTGAGAAAAGATTTCAAATAGTTCAACACATAAACACAGCAAAAGATAAGAAGAATTTAACTAGCAAACTCACATATAAAGAGCCTGTTCAAAAACAACTATTAGAATGTTTAGAAAGCAGGATTAATGAATTTTCTTAAGACTTGTGCCAAGCATTTTTAGCTGCTGATATTCCCTTGTATAAAATTAATAACCCCACATTAAAACATTTTCTTGCTAAATACACTCGACAACATGTGCCTGAAGCAAGTGCATTGCGTAAGACTTACGTAGAACGTTGTTACAATAACGTATTGTCAAATTTACAAATTGAATTAGCGGATCAGTTTGTGTGGTTGTCTATTGATGAAACCACTGATTCTGAGGGCCGATTTATTGCTAATGTAATTGTGGGTGCCTTAAATAAAGAACAACAGACGATGCCATATCTTCTTAATGTGTGTGAATTGCCGGTCACCAACAATGTAACTGTAACGCAGTATGTGATGGACTCATTGAAATTATTATGACCAACTGGAATCAAATACGACCAGCTACTTCTATTTGTTACCGATGCAGGTACATATATGGTAAAATCAGGACAAACACTGAAAGGCATTTTTTCTTAGTTCATATACATAACTTGTTTGGCACATGCTGTTAATGGCATTGTTGAGTCAATACGCAATTCTTTCCCATTGGTAGATCGATTTGTGGCCTGTTCAAAGAAAATGTTTGTTAAATCTCCTTCAAGAGTCAAGTTGTTTAGATAAAATGCATTCAATATCTCACTTCCTCCTGCGCCAGTGTTAACACGATGGGAAATACGGTTGGATGCAGCTTTGTATTATGCTCAGCACATAGAAGTATTCAAAGACGTTAATTTATTGGACTCGAATGAAGCTGCATCAATACAAACAGTGCGAAATAATCTGTCAGGCTTGAGTTAGAAGAGAATCTTGTTTTTATAATTGCCCATTTTTCTTTTTTGCCAATCACCATAACGTCACTGGAAGCTGTAGGGTCTTCCTTAAAGGAAATACTTACCGTTTTCGAAAAAACGATACCCAATCTAAATTCTGTTCCTGGTAGTATAGGACAAAAAGTGAAAGAAAAAATCAATTATGTAACTTCAAAAAATCCTGGTTATAAACAGTTGTGCGATTTTCGAGACATTCTCGAAGGAAAACTGTCTGTCACTCCAAGAGACTTGCCTCTTTCTGTGGAGCAGTTATCATTTAAATATGCCCCAATAACATCGTGTGATGTGGAAAGAAGTTTTTCACGTTACGAAAGTGTTTTGCAAGACAACAGACGATGTTTCTCAGTTGAAAATTTGTGCAAAGTGATGGTTGTAAACTGCAGTTCATCACTCAGCATTGACAGCGAGACCATTTCTGCTTCAACCTCCAAGGAATAAATCTAAGTTTATTATTATCAATACTAACCTGACTTGTCTACTGCCATTTTTCATTTTAGTGCATATTTACTGGCATATTTTCAAGTTTTTAAGAGCATATTTGAATGCATATTTAGTTTTTTAGGACATGAACTTCCGAGCCTTATGCCTGTCTCCAGATAACACTCGAGCAGTATATGGCAATAAATTCTACATGTTCTGAGAATTGAGCAATGCAGTGAGAGTGAAAGGTTTTCGTTGTATAGGTTTGTAATAACATTACAGTTTTTAATTGACCTGTATGAGAAACTGAAGCCACTCTGTAAATTTTTACAGTCTAAGGAGCTACTGTTGTCAGAGGTACAAATGTCAATGATGGTAACTGTGGAAATGATAAGACTTATATCTTTCCTCTGAAGGATAAAATGTGAAAGAATTCCTTCCTGACACTGCAGACTAAAAAAAAAAAACCGGAACTGGTCAAAGTACTAGGGCAACCAATGATTTTTTACTTTTTAAAAATACAATTTCCTTTATGTCGCACCGATAGATCTTATGGTGACGGTGGTATAGGAAAGGCCTAGGAGTGAGAAGGAAGTGGCTGTGACCATAATTAAGGTACAGCCCCAGTATTTGCCTGGTGTGAAAATGGAAAACCACCAAGGAATTGTTCTTGCAAAACAAGTTTCAAGGGGAGGAAGAATACAAATCAATTTGTAACAAGTTGATCAGAAGTACAGTTCACCACCTGAAGTGTTGCCTCGATACAGTTGAGAATGAAGTAGTTACCAAGTACCACGTTTTGGATTTCTTGTGCCTGCCTCAAGATAACACTCAAACAGCACATTTTTGTTGTGCCTAGAAAATCTGCTATGTGATAATGTTTCAGGTTAGAACTCTTGACAAGAAAGGTTCTGTCATCTAAGGTTCAGTATTGCATGAACTATTTCAACAGATTTTCATTCTAAGTGCTGTGGGTCAGTATTTTTCCCCTCAACATTGTCATGTAACCATATTTTGAAGCACAACAACGATATGGCAATGAGGAGATTCTTCAGTTGACACTTTTTTGTTATTGCTGGTAGGATTTTTTGCCATCAGAATAGCTTTAACTAAAGAAGGCCAAATATCTTCAAGGGCAAACTACACGAGTTTCCCGAGTGCTTAGGTGAGCCGAAGAAAGTGTTTTAAGGAATCGTGTGCATTGCAGTAACAACAGTATCTTGTGAATGAGGATTCAGCTTTGCTAACAGGATAAAAAGGAAGTAGAGACTTTCTCTGGACATCATTATACTAGATATCAGTAAATGGACCACCCTTAGAAGACTTCACTCCTGTTGTAGCCATAGACAAGAGGTATTTCTCATCAGGACTGTGCCATATCAACAGCCACAAAAGCAAACGCTCCAAATCCACCTAAGCAAGACGCGAGTGTTAATCCTGCAAAGTAATTTTTAATTTATTTATTTTTAAATAGCATTATATGATCTTCAACTCGATAACGAGACTAAAATAATTCAAACTGGCCTAACAAATAATGGACCAATGCAATAATTCTGGTTTATGCTGAGCGTTAAAGAAAATATTTTTCTGCTATTCCCCCAGACTTCTGCCAAGTGAGAATTACCAACAATTTTTGAGGGTTGAGTTTATTTTCATGCTGGAATAACTGATGGACAAATACCTCAAGCAAAACATCAGTATTATATATTTTATCAGTCTCTGAAATGTATGCATTCACACATCATGCACATACAAACAATAGTGATTTTTCATACATTCAATAACAGACATGAGAACAAATTAAAAGACAGGGCAGTATTCATCATCGACTACTTGCACAATAACAGAAAACAGGTATTATGACGTTAATTTTACCAAAAGGTAGTTCAGTTGAACATAATATAAAAACATATTTTAATTTTTACAGAAAATTGTTTAACTGGTAGAGCATGGGAGGGAACTCTTAATACAAAACAGAGTTATCTGACAAAGAATTATTTCTTGAACTGGCTTCAAGCGTTTACAAGATAACATTCATGAGGAGCATATCCGATATATTTTGGCAGGATTTAAAAATGGAACAGCATAATTTCATTTGCATTCTGTAGAAAGATTGCACGACTAGATATTACATTATTTCTGATGCAATGGCTGTGCTTCTGAGACATGAATAAGCCAGCAAGAGTTCACTCCTTGATCTAAGAATGATCCATAACTGCCACGAGCTGTCCTCATTTCACACAAAAAGAATATCTTACAAATGACTTCATAACAAAAATAATATATAAAAGAATAAAAAAGACATTTTACTACTACAAGTGTATACACAATAATAATAAATTAACACTGTTTACCATTGTTCTAAATATTTAGCATATATGGAACATTACATGCATTTTAAGATAATATCTGTACACTCAACAGGTTTAAAAGGTACCAGAGTTTGTTATTAGCACGCTCTGTTTATGTGGCCTGATTTATGTTTCCTGTCGCAAGATAATAATCACAAGTCCAAGCAACAGCTAAGCTGATAAAATACAATTATACATGAAGAACTTAACTCTGGATGAGCTATGGAAAATTGTGTCTGGTTTTACAATGGCTGATTATTTAGGGATATAAAATAATTGTATTATATATACATATACACACACATACAAAATACTTTTACCTCTTCACGTTCACGTGTCTCCATTATCACCTCTTCCCAGACATTCTCTTTTAAAAAACTCCTAAAAATTCTCAAAAATTGCACATCACACATTTTAATTCCCTTGCATTATGAATTCCGTATTTAGTGTAGGAATGCCAAGTTTTAACTTAAAAACGTTCTTTATATTCCATGAAAAACTTCAGTCCTATCTTAGCTGGAAGTATCTAGCACAATTCTGCCATATTGGTAATAATAGGTTGTTCTGCATTTCGGCAGATCCAATCATGGCTGTGATCCAGTCATGATAGCCATAGTGATAAGGATACTGAAATAAAGGAGTTCATGAAGTATTCACTTCCTTCCTTCCTTCCTTCCTTCCTTATTCTGAGTATAATTGAGTAAATCAAGCAGTCTATTGCCTTGGCAAAGACAGAAGTAGATTTGCGGAGCTGGAGGGAATTTTCATCTAAAAGGAACTGAAAAAAAGTTAACTTAAAATGCTGAAACTTAGAGCTTCATAAATTCTACATGTTCTGGGAATTGAGCTGGTGCCGGAGATGCAGTATGCACCCAACTCATATTTGTTTGTTTTTTAATATTTCAGGTGCACAAAGCTTTGATCTAGAACTTTCGATTGCTAAAATTCAACACAGAAACATTCATACAGTTGTAACTTTCATTGATGCAGTACTGAATTCAGTTTCGCTTGCATCATTGCTTGGTCTGTCATCACTAACACTTGTTATGTAAGATTCACTCCTCTTTATAGGAGTAGGGATGTTTGAGCCCACCGTTGTTTCACTTCGGAGTGGAGGATTGTAGTTAAATGGTGGAACTATAGCAGATGCTGGAGCATTGCCTTCACTTGGGTCTATTCTAATAAAGGATCCTAAACGAGACAGTCTCTTTGGGTTATCAGAACAGTTTTCTTCCACTCCATTGCTTTTAGCATTATTTCTCTTTCTCCTAAGAACTACCTCAGTAGCAGATTTTTCTATGCTAGCCACATCTCCCCTGTCTTCACGTCGAATCCACACTTCATTTCCCTCCTGTGTTCGAGTAATAGGTTGGACGACTCCTACACCAACAATTTCAGCTGCAGTTAATCTTGACGTTGATTCTGATATGTCTATCCTCTGGAACCGAGTGTCATCATTTACATCTTTCATCTCTTGATTTGTTATTCCTTTTGAAGGTAGACCTTCAAACGTAGAACTGCGCACTAATCTTGGAGGGGATGGAATATCTGATGCAACTGTCACATTGTTTTCGTTCTGGAGTTCAGCTCTATTGCTAGAGGAGGTAATCCATACACGAGCATCTTTCTTTTGAAACTTTTGCTTTTGTTTGTTCTCTTCAACTTTCTTCCAAAGTCCAGCAATTTTACTTGTAACCTCCTTTTTGACGCCAGCCTTCTTAACATTAAGAGTGCCTCCGGACGTAACAGAAGTAAGGCTGCAGTTACTATTGGACCGCTGCTTTGCTGTAATTGTTGATTTTCCACCATTTAGACTCTGGTTACTAAGAGAGGTCTTCATTTCACCACCGGCAATACTCCTTCTGTTGGCCAATTTTGCTGCAGGTAAGCGTGTACTACTTGACTTTGCTGGTATTGTAGTTGCCTTTTGTAGAAATTTTTGGTCTGTTCTTATGACTGTGCTACTAACTCCCTTTGTAAGTTTAGTATTTGTTACAGATCGAGGCACAGAACCAGGCTGCATGGACTGCTTTGGCTTCAAAGCAACAGGTATTGCTTTGGGAATTCTCTTTTTCTTCACATCTGGCAGTTGCTGCATGCCTTCTGTCTTCTCCACAGGTGATAGAAGTGATGATGGTACTGGTATACGTGTCTTTGTTGGTGACGATGGTACAGATGTCTTGGGAGCAGTTGCTATGGTGGGTTCTTCTTTAGTGAATGTTCCTTGTCTCTCTGGAGGTCTAAATCTAGGATCTTTACCCTGTTGATCTTCCACAGTAATTATTTCCTCCGCATTCCTATCACTGTTATTTGGTGTGTAGCTTGTATTTGGTGTATTGTTGGGAGTCCTCAAGGAACCTCCACTTCCTGCACTTCGAGGAGTAGATGCTTTGGAAGATGGAGAAGGAGTTTTTAAACCAGAATAGCGTTGTGGACCTTTTATACCCTTGGATGTTTTTGGACTAATATTTAATGGACTAGCTCCTCCAGAGGATGATGTTCTTGACAGAGAACGAGGAGAAGGTGTTGTTGAACTTCCACGCACGGTCTGTCTCAGAGCTGAAGCCCGTGTTGGTCTAACAGAGCCAGTACTGGGTATGGCACTTTTCCCTACAATGGGAATACTACTTTGAGGCCGAGATGACTTGGGAAGATTGGATGGTTTGACTGTTGGTCTCCTAGAACTTGGTGCAGAGTATAAGGCCTTCCGCCTACCACGGACAGGCTTTGGACTGTTAACATTCCCTGTACCTTCCTCTGTATTGACCGACTCCAAACTCTGAGCATTTTCTAAGTTTGGTTTTGTTATACGTGGACCTTTCATATCTTGTGGGAGATCTTCATCACTACTTTCACTTTCCTCACTCCCTTGATCTTCTGGTTCTATTTCTTCTTGTTCTGCTTCTAATTTCACTTGTTCTATCTGCGGTTCAGCCTTTGCCATAACATCATCTTCAAATACCTCTGGCTCTTCAGGCATTTCTCCTTCAGCAGTTTCCATATTTGGAAAACATTTCTTTATGTCCAAACTTGGTCGCTGAGGAGTGGAACTAATGTAATGCTCAGACTCTGACTCTATAGAAACCAAGCTGAGTGTTTCACAATCCAAAAGCATATCATCACTACTCTGTATTTCAGAGGATTCACTTGTACCTCTGTTTTCATTAAGGGTTCTGATGACAACATTAGCATCATGCTCGAGTAGTGTTTCAAATTCTTCAGGAGTGATGTTTAGTACAGCCTCCACATAATCAAGCCCACTTTTATCAGAGTGCACTATTTCACATGGTTCATTTCCCTTCTCTGGACTCTGAGATAAACCTTTGTCTTCACTAAGAGTACGTGTCTGAAACCGTTCTTTAGCCTCAGCTCTCTTCTGTTTAATAGTCTTCATGCTGCTTGACTTTCGGGCAATTGGGAGTTCAGCTTTTTGAATGTCCACTGCTTTTTTGTCAGCTGAAGCATCATCTTGTTTTAGAATCAAATTAGCTCCATCATCATCCATCATTACTTCAGATTCTGGTGTATCCGACTGTTTATTTTGGATAGCAACAGGTTTGTCTAGTACTTGAGTTTGAAATCTACTTCGATCTTCTATGCGGCGCTGTTTTGGTGTGACTTTTGTAGAGTTTGGTGATTTTATAAATGTTTCATTTCCCTGTTCAGATTTCACTGTTATACCTGTTACTTCTTGAGATGGTTCTTCACCTGGCACCGACTCTTGGAGTCGTCCTGCAATTTGCGACTTCATTTCTGAGAGTTTTCGTTCCTCTTCACCAGCTATGGTGTACGTTCTGTAACGCTCCTTGACTAGTTGCCTCCTTTGCTTTGGAGTTAACTGTCTTGCTTTCAGTTTATTCTTTTTGGGAGTTGACTCTGCTGAACTTGTTGCATACTGATCAGACGGTACAGGTGTTGCCTTTCGACTACCATCAGGGGAGTCTACTGTGTATGTCTGAGCTGGGTCCTCTGTGCACATTTCTGTGTCACTGCAGATAGTCTCTGTGCCTGGCTCCATTGCAGACTCTTGATCAGTCATGTCACCAATTTCATTGAAAGCTGACGGAGGGTTTATATTGTCCAGACAATCACTAGCACTACTTGTTTTTACACTAGCGGACATGGCAGTGGATGCATAATGGGCGGCATACACTTCTGCCATCACACTTGCAGCAGGCCTCAGCAAATCAAAAATAGCATCGCTATTAGCTGGAGACTGATCTGAATTTGATTGCTCCTTTCCCGAGGAATCAGCTACTTCAGAAGTAATGCTAGCAACACTGATCATACTATTCTCCATATCCACAACATCAATAACCTCTTCCATAGCTGACGGAGGTTTGATATTGTCCAAGTGAGAATTACAGCTGCTGGAAGCACTAGTGTTGTCTAGTAGATTTTCAATACTCCCATTGTGAGTGTTGCCAAGAGCTCGTCTTACCATCATACCAACCGGAAGAGACTTCTTTCGGGAGTGTCTGCATTCCACTCTGCTTCCAGTAGCAGCAAGACGCTGCTGAAGGGAGTTACATCGCTCCTGGTTTTCGGCACCTTCTGCGTTGTCTAATTGCCCTGATAGGCTCGTAGTAAGGGACACAAGACTTCCCATCATGGAAGGTGGTTTAATAGCATCCAGATCCATGGAATTGAGGCTTGTTATGCTATGTTCCATATCCTCCATCCCGGCTGCCTCAGCCCGGACTGCCACAGCAACTTTCCCTGCCTCTAGTTCGATGATACACGAGTCGGTCATAGATGTTTCCTGTTGGTTGAAGGCTGCACTGTCTTCCTCAGCTAAATCTGGCAATGCACCATTATCCTCACGATTGTCACTTTTGAATGATGCAATCAGCGGTGCACTCATGCTTAAACTTGGGAATGATACATCATTAGGCGATGTGTCTTCATTCCACGTATCACTACCTACAAGGCTCTGCTTCATCACACCAGCTTCTCCATTCTTCTCCTTGTGATTTAAGTCTTCAGTGTAAAGTACTAATTCTTCAGTCATTCGATCCAAAGAAGCAACCATAGCATCTGCTTCTTGCATCTTCCTTGTAAGATTTCTATCATCATTAGCGAATTCTGATGATGGACTTTCTCCAGAAGATAGAGGAGACTTATCATCTGAACTACTACCCAGAGGGCTTATCACATCCTGCTTTGGTAAAAGTCTCTTAGGTGTGTAAGATTCATGGTCAATCTCATACAGGTCTCGTGTTACATTTCTAGTGGCTGACTCGTACAAAGTGGTTCGTATTGTTTGAGACTCCCTTATATCAATTCCTAATACTTTCGTTCCATCATCAGAAGTTATTGTCTCTACCACGAGAAGCTCATTCTCTTGACTTTCACACATTTCTATAGCCGGAGGTTCAATGGTGCATATGTCCGGGGTGACAGGAACAGCGTGGCAATCGTTCTCTGTCTTCACTGTAGTTCTCTCTTCCTCTGTGCTCTCTGTCTCTTTTCCGGTGACTGCGATGTCTTCGTCTACGTCTGCTGCTGCTGTCATGACTATTGCAGCAGACGAATCCACCCCGTTTTTTGGAACATGTTCACTACTCCCACTAGCTTCATCATCCAGTGTCATACGTGCCATACCGCTTTCAAGTCCTCCTATGGCAATTTCACGTCTCCCGTGAGGTTTCAGTTCAAGTTTCTGCATAGGCATAAATGAAGTGCCATGGACCTGCCTATCACCACCAAGGTGTGCTGGAACTGGAATCTTACATCCTCCTCCAACCTTTTTCTTAGACCCAACAGGTAGAGCAATGCGGCTTCCCTTGCAGCTGCTGATGTCAGATTTACTCTTGGGCATTCCTGAACTGATACACTGTTCCAAAAGTGCCTGCTCTGACGGTGTAGGCTCAGTAGAGCCAAACGAGTCAACACTTAGGGAGCTAAGAGAACCATTTCGAGACAACACTGTAACCATATCCTCCGATGTGGAGCTGTTCTTGTTGTGCAGACGCAAAGAATCTTCATGGCGTTCACTGCGGTCCCCCCAGCTGCCATCTGAAGCCATCATGAGATGTACAGGAGAACTCAAACTTTCAGCATCCAAGACCTTGTGAAGAGGAGAGACAGATGGTCGTTCTGATGAGTTCAGCACTGTTCCATGAGGGGGCAGAGGAGAGTGCACACTAGAAGCTCCAGAAGCTGGTCGAGCATCTTCCATCACTGGAACACAAGATTTCATAAAGAACATTTTTAAATATTTCTTATACCTAATACAAGTAACCAATCTTAAAATTAGAATAATCAATCATCCTGTAATGTGAGGTATCTTCAGATAATCTGGAGTGAATAACAAGTCAAATACTTTTGTGGGTAATTAAAGACTCACTTCTAAACATTCACTTCATTTTCATTAATGAAACCGAGGTATGCCATCAAATATGAGAATAACTCTTGTTTATGTTGGAAATCAAAGACCTTGATAATTAAAAATAGAATAAGATGCATTGGGCCTAGTACTTGGAATGATGATTATGATGATGATGATGATTATGACATAACCTCTCCTGCCCAAATACCATCCTTCCCGAGATGAAAAAACTTGTTCCCACAGATGAGGCCCTGTCGACCGAGTCACGGCGGAATAACCGTTACATCCATTACAGAGGAAATGCTGTAATTTCAGCTAGTCCATTAGCTGAGAGGTGGCAGCCCCACCAATGGTCTTACTTCCTTCAGGCTAGCAACCCGTTGGAAGGACATTTGAATGCTTTCAAGTCTTGCAAAAAAAAAAAAAATGCAAGACCGTAATGGAACACATGGCCCAATACCTGGAAGGAAGATGATGATGATGATGATGATGATGATGATGATAAGATGCATTGTTTACAATTTCTAGCTTAGAAATGAACTGCCAACTCCAAACACAATTCTGACATCTGTAAAATATAATGCCAAACTGCTAGATTTAAGGGACCAATATTCTTTTTATCAAATGAGGGAGAGGGATGGAGAAAGAGAGCAGATACACAGTCTTCCAGTTATCTTCCTTTAAAAATGTAACACAAATGAACTCTTGTAGGTGATACCATCAATTAAGAATGAAGACCTCCTAACTGCAATTCTTCCAAATATATTGTTTCATTATTTCATTGTGGCTATACGAAGCCTCTGGATTGTTCTGTGGAGGCCATGTAACAAGATATGCAATACAATATTGCTTAAAATGAACCAATACCACCATCTTTTATCTTTTATATTATGACACTTGACTGCATATACCTCAAAGTGCAAAATAAAAATCTCGAAAGAAAACATAACTAATTTTTTGTACTTATCAATCTGATTATCAACAAAGTTTATTTATCATGTGTATTGGTGCAATTGTGTTTTCCATTTTCGACCATAGGACAGTTTTTCATTCTCCAGTGAAATCAGGTTTTTGCTGCATATGAGGTCTCCATTCTTAAGTGACAACATGAAATATTATGTAAATATACACCCCAAGTTATCAGGTCTTCAAGATCCACAGAAAAAAATGGGACCCCTGGGTCTTCTTTTAATCAGCAGACCCAAGCGCCTAATCAGCAGTGCCTTACAACCAGTATTGAAGTTCCACTCATAAAATAAACACATGAAGCAATTAACGTCAGGATGAACACCATGTGACATTCAAATGGAAGTTTTTACTTTCATTGGAGATGGCCCATAAACACCATTTACATTTTATATTAACAAACAATTACGAGTTCAAGTACAGCAGACAAAGAGTTGCCTAAAAGATGAAATGGAGTGGGTAATGCCAAGCCATCACATCACAAAACCAAAACAAATTCCAGTTATACCAGTTGTATGGTATCATTTGAAGTAATTCCACATACTGTATATCAGTTGACTATATTTGTAAGTAGTACAGGAGATATTATAAGTAGAATTTTGTAAACAATATAAATTTATTAAGGATGAGCTGTGTGTTTAATAGCAAACATTGTTAGCGTAAATTGTATAATATTGTATTATAGGAAAATTTTCTTCTCTTGTTAATTTAATATTAGTGCTTGACAATAATGTATTTTAGTGTACCATTTGCCACCGAGGTAGACACCTCATTTGCAAATAAAGAGATTTTGATTTGATTTGATTTGATCTGAAGTATGCTTACACTGTAAGCCTCGATAAAACAACATTTCATTTTTCACCAAAAGGTATTGGATGTGATCAATGTATTCTGGTACATGCTAAAGAAAAGAGATCTAACTCCCCAGCTACTTCCTGCCAATATTCAGGCAGGCTGTTATACTAGGTATGCAGCAGTAATCCCATTGGCAGCAGAATATACACAGCACATCACAACAAACAATGGTCAATGTAATGTTATTATTGATCAATTTTATGAGCTGTCTATATTGCAGGCCTTCACATTTAGTTTTCTTCCAGCTCTATGATATTAGAGCATCTAATGTAAAGTGAGCCGTTCTTTCTTTTATGACTCCCTCTTTTGTTATTATTCAAGCGATTGTTCCTTCATGACTTTTTTCTCATTCTTCACAATATTATTATAGTCAATACGGTAAAACTGAATAAGACATAAATAATCAGAAATTGTACTCTGTAATTAAATTTTGGCACTTTCCCCTAAACTACCATTTCGAACAGGGTGAATAAAATTACTTATGGCATAGACTGTAGTTCCTTATTCCTCAATGGGTGAACAGAATTTAATGAAAATTACACACCGATTTTCATTAAATTCTGTTCACCCATTTTCTTGTACCTCAGCGCTGGTATGGACTTGGCAACAAAAATCCAAATTCATAAATATCTATTATCAGAGCTGGTACGGTAAAAATGTATAAGACATAAATGATAGGCAATTTAATAATATATAACTTTAATTATGTAGTATTTGATACAGATGTTGATTCCCATGAAATATTTGTTCCAAATGAGTAAATTTATAATACCAATATAAATGGTCCATTATTGGGCATTATAAATATTCCAGCTACTCATTCCTGGTTGCCAGCGTTTCGCCCCCATGTTCTAGGCTGCGCTCATCAGTTGACACCTAGCACACCTGCCAAGACGCATGGCCAGTGAATACCGTGGAGGCCACTATTGAAACGGGAATGCCCTGCGAGCATTCACGTTCATTCATTTCTTGAGAGGAACTCACTAACACCCGGCTGTATGCATTCAAAACGAGCGCCGAACGTGCAGGTATTGTGGGAGGCAACATGCAAGCTTGCACTGCTCCAGAGTACCAGCCAAGGCCAAGTGACGTCACACCGAAAGTTCTCTCCTGTTCCATGACATTTCATCACAAATGGAATGTAATATTATAATTTCGAGGACGTCACCTTGTAGGCCTGAACAATAAATGCTGCTAACCGAAATTTCACGTAAATCGGCGGAAGGATGGCCGAGATATAAATTTTTCTAGATGCCCACATGTGCAACCACGCCTTCCGACCATCAGCAATAAAAGGCAGTCGCTAGCCTTGAGTAAAGCAGAGTGTGCAGTACGCGGTGAGTGCGTGTGTCACTCAGTGTGTGTATGCAAGCAGGCACATCACTATACGGTTCGTCACTCTGTCCGGATGGGTACTTGCATTGGAAAGTGTTAGTGTTGAAAGCCTTCTCCGTGGACTTGGACTTTGCGCGTGAACGAAAACTTGATTTCGTTTCTATCAGTCTGTAGAGCTGTGCATTGGTATTTCGTTTGTGGACTGCGAATTTAAAGAGACTGTACGTTTGAAACTGTGCTGTAGTTGTTTCCTCTACCATGTTAAGTTACCTCGTAAAATTGTGTCCTAGGGACTGAGCAGTTCTTTTACGAATAGTGTTACGTTGTTTTATAAAGAACAGTGCCTACTTTTTTTTTTCTCCCTCAAAGACTGTGTCTATCGCTCCGCGTGAAAAGTGTTAATATTTCCTAGCATAAACTGTGCCAACCTTCGCTTCATTCGAAGACTGTCAAATCCCCTCATGAAACTGTCAAAAATTGCGCCTCAGTGATGACCTTGTCTCTCAAAAATTACGACGTAACAGGACTTGGACTGTCATAAACTATTTTTTTAAAATATATTTTCGTCGAAGCTCTAGTTTATTTCAACGTGAATGTGCGTGCTGTACTTATGTATACAGTGCAAAGACTGTATCCAAGGAATTTATTTTTTTGAGATTGAGCGAAGTGTTTAATCATTGCATCTCGGAAGGTTCCAGATCGCTTTCATTGTTTATTTCAAGTAGGATAGTGTCTACTGTGACTTTGATTTCATCTTCGAAAGTGCGTCCAACACTATTACTGGGGAAACTATTCAAAGGTGCTTCGCCTTAATTCGCGGTGCGGTAGAAAAATGTCGCACCAGATCCCCTTGGCATTCTGTGCGGGAGTTCTTCACTTCTCCGCTCCTTAACAACTGTTTCACGCTGCACGGTCTGCCTCAAGTTCGAGTCGTCGTCAACGTCCAGTGCTGAGACAACACCAACGACGAAGGACGACGCCGACACCGCAGAGTAACGTCTCCTCCGCACCTTCAGGGTAATCTCACAATACATCTGTAAAAGGTGATATAATTCCTTTGCTTATCTCTTGAATAAACAGCGAGTTCCCCATTAATCATAAATGTATTGCACTACTCTTCTCTCATACTCTCTAAGCATGGGCCGTACACGCCTTGACGTCATCCATGCTCTTCGAACAATTGAAGTACGGGCGTTCCTGTTTCAGAGAGAAGGTAGTGAATAGTAAAATGGCACCCGTGACGTTGGGGCCAGATTAAAGAGAGTACAAAGTGATAAAGATTAACTTTGATGAAATCAGTGTTATCTTAACTTTCAAGTTCAAATAGAAGTGAATAGTTCAAACTTTAATTTCAGTTCAGTGAATGCTTTAAATTTTACTGAGTTTAATTCAGTGACTTTGGTAAAATCTTGAACTTATGGCACAGAACTCTGACTAATTTTATGGCACAAGTGATTATTTGTTTTCCTTCTCTTACTATTTAAACATTTCAGGCACAATATTTAATTTTATGCACAGTCTCATATAAGTGTTTGATATTTGTGTTGGTGAACTATTGAACTTTACCATTGGACAATAATGGTGATCTTACATATGAATTGAATGATTGTATTTTCTGTATTTAGTGAAAATAACGATATGAATATGGAGAATATACTAGCTGCTATTGAGGCTTTAAAAATCAGTCTAAATGACAGGATTACGGAAAGTAACGTTAATCTCTGGCGTAGGATTGCTGAATCCAATGCTACTTTAGGATCACAAATTAAAGAGTCTAATGCTGCTTTAGTTAACCTAGAAAGCCGTATGGAGACCACTAATACTAGTATAGGTCAGCTTAGGGAGGCTAATGATGCCAACATTGTAAAATTAACAGAATCGGTTGATCAAAAATTTGCAGAAGTTAATAATAATTTGGAACGTAGGCTCAATAGTGCAGGTGCTGAAATTGAGAAACGATTTAAAGAATCTAATAACAAGAGAATGGATGCTAAGTTTACGGAAATAAATGAAAAACTAACACGTGACTTAGAAACCATTAAGCAAGACATTAAATCACAAGTAGCGGAGGACTTAAAAACTGCTTTCCCGTCTTCTTCTGAGGAAGTCCTTAAAGAAGTAGAAAGCCTAAAGGAAGAATTTCAAGAGTCCCATGCTCAATTATCACTTGTGCAAACCAAAATAGCTTCTATTCAAGATAAACTTCATGAATCTGTTAAAAATAATTTCATGAAGTTGGGAAACAAAATCACTCTTCTGAAAAGTCAGCAAGAGGAGGCCGATAAACGTGTCAAGACCCAATTAGATAGTGCTCACATGCAGATTACTCGTATCTGTAGCGATGTAGCAGGGGTTAAGACCGACTTAGAGAGGGAGGTCAAGGAAATTGAGAATTCCGTACAGGGGAAAATTAAAACCCTAAAACTCGAACTCCAAGGAGGTATGGAAGCTCTCAACAGCAAAGTATCCCAAATTGAACAGGATGTTTCATCATCTAGCCTTCACAACACTAGTAGAGAATCCATGAATGTTTCCACAGTTTTTAAAATGACTGAGGAAAAACCAGCCAAATTTTCAGGGAAGGAGGAGTATACTGCTAAGGAGTTTCTCCTTAACCTCGAAGAGTATTTTCAAGAAAATCACATTATGACAGACCGGCGATTATGTATAGCATCTTGATTGTTAGAAGCCAGGGTGTTAATGTGGTTCACTGCTTTCAAATTCAGTATTAGCAGTTACGAAGAGTTTAAGGAAGCCTTACTTAGATGGATTTGGAGTGCTGAGGCCCAGCACCTGATAAAACTCCAATTATACTCCAGAAAGTATAACACTTCCGTTAATTCCTCACGATACTCAGATTATCTCATATCTCAGCTTAAAAAGATGCAGTTTTTCGACTCTCCTTTGCCGGAGCAAGAACTTATTCAGGTCATAACACTGCAATTTCCTCCAAATGTCCAGGAAATATTGGTAGCAGCAAACGTCCAGGACTTAGAGCAGCTCGATGACATCCTGAGGAAACTCGATACTGTGCACACTCAGAACGTAACAAAAGCAAGTAGAACCAAAGAAACTATGGCTAACTCTGCGGAAGCGAAGACTCCGGTTCAAGTAAATCCAGAACCGCGAGAAGAAAGAGAAACTCGTCAAGATACTCCGTTTCAGTACAGAAGACATAGAAATCGTCCCTACAGAGGGAGGGCTACGTTTCAACCTGGACCTTCATGGAGGCAGGCAGCTAACCAACCCAATTACAATAGGAACTCCCAGCGGGAAGAATTAGAGAAACGTTGGAGAGAGACTAGGGAATATGTAAGGAACAAGAACAGGGAAGAAGGCTTACCTGGAGCAGCTTCTTTGGAATACCAGGCAGAGGTGCAGAGAAGAAATGAGAGAACTGAAATGGATCCCGAAGTTACGGGTACCAAAAAAAACTTTGACGAAGCAATAAAGAGATTGCCTGAAAACCCTGAGGGAGGAGAAGTAATATGTAGCACACTCATCAACCATTGATATTTAGAGGATGCAGATTTACTATATGAGGATTCAACACCTCGACAGCCTCGGATACAGCGCGGCTTACCAATCATTATTATTAAGTTAGGCAATGTGATTGTCAACTCTTTAGTAGACTCAGGATCACAAGGCTCACTAATTTCGCAGAAATTAATAGATGTGGCGCAAGAGACGACCTACATTTCCATCCTGCCTGTTGCTCAAGTTAAGGTTAAAGGCATAGTTCCTGACAAGGCTATTAAATGCAAATTACAGGCGTTTCTTGAGATAGAAATTGGTGGTGTTAAGTTCCAACATCTATTTTTGATTTTGACTCAAATGAAATTTGATTTAATCCTTGGATCGGACTTTCTCATTCAACATGGGGGAATCATTGATTATCCTGCTAATATGATTAAATTTTTTCACGTCGAATCTGTAGAGCTACAGTTAGTTGCATGTAATGAAGTGAAGCATCCGGAATTGGAGACCCCGATGGATACAGTAGAAGGCAAGATGAGCGAGGCTCCGCCTGTCGAAGAAAGCGAACACGAAGAGGGGAGACCCGAGGAAGTGGGACCCGTAGAGGACCAGATGGCGTCCATCATCGATGATGAGTTTAACGAGGACCACAACAACTTCACAATTTATGCCAGTGTAGCTGAAAGCCCAGATTATGATGATAATGACATTAAAGTAGCAGAGGCGATCCAAGAGCTTTTCAAGAAGTTTCCAGATGTATTTTCTGAGAAACCTGGAGTTATCAAGGGTTTTAAGCACCACTTAGGTGTTACTGACACTTCACCTTATAAGAAACGGCCTTATCCGATACCCATGAAGTACTTGGAAGAAGCTCGGGTCATCATTAAACAGAAGGAGAATGATGGAATCATATCGAAATGTGTCACACCTTACATTAATCCTCTAGCAATAGTGAGAAAACCAAATGGTAATCTGCGCATATGCCTCGATGCGAGGGATTTGAACGATAGGCTTGTGCTAGAATATGACCACCCTCCTCTACTCCGGGATGTAATTAGGAGATTTCATAACATGAAGGTATTTTCTGCTATGGACATGGCTTCTTCACATTTTCACATTTTATTGGACGAAGATAGTCCGAAATTTACCGGATTCATCTTTGATAATGTTACTTATGCCTTTAATTGACTCCCTTTTGGCATTAAGAACTCCGGTGCAGTTCTCATTAGGGCCTTAGAAGAACAACTTTCCGACGAAGTAAAGGCAATCGCCACCATTTATGTGGACGATATTATCGTCGCGTCTGAGTCCCTGGAACATGTACAGGATGTTCATAAGGTATTGGAGGAATTACAGACCAAGAACTTTAAAATTAACGCCAAGAAAAGCCAGTTTTTCAAAACTGAAGTTTTGTTTTTAGGCCATCTTATTGGAGGGAATGGGATCAAGCCCAATCCGGCTAAGATTCAATGTATTCTAGAATTTCCCAAACCTACCAGAATGAAGCACATCAGGCAATTCCTAGGCCTCTGCCAGTTCTTCGCGCAGCATTGCCCTAATTTTACGGAAACAGTGGCACCCCTGCAGCAGTTGTTGAAGAAGTACAACAGGTGGAAATGGTCTGACGTTTGCGACAAAGCATTTGTGGCAACAAAACAAATGTTGAAGGACAGTGTTCAATTGGCCTATCCTAACTATGAGCTACCTTTTTATATTGAATGTGACACCAGCTACATAGGGATCGGTGCAGCTCTTTTCCAAATTGATCCAAAGGAACCTGAAATTCGCATCTTTCTCTCATTCATGAGCCGCAAGTTAAGACCCCATGAAAAGGCTTATACGATAACAGAATTAGAAGCCCTTGCCATAGT
Organism: Anabrus simplex; assembly: GCF_040414725.1. Classification (NCBI taxonomy): domain Eukaryota; kingdom Metazoa; phylum Arthropoda; class Insecta; order Orthoptera; family Tettigoniidae; genus Anabrus; species Anabrus simplex. Next base: position 220,912,605 of record NC_090265.1, read on the forward strand.
GCATTCTCTCCTTTACTGGAAGAAGATAATCTTTGGATATCCAGTGATAATTTACACAGACCATTAAGCACTGACATTTATTCTCAAATCAGACATTACAAGTGAACGGATAACCCGATGGGCGCTGTTTATACAGCAATTTGACATCGCTGTCGTTCACAGGCCCGGAAGGAAAAATATCCTCGCTGACGCACTGAGTCGGAATCCGACAGATGAGGTTTCAATCCATGCGATTGAAGTTATCAATGATGAAGATGGAGAGTTCTTGCGATGACTAAAGTACCTATCGCAAGCTCAAGGAAGAGATCCTCTGAGCCATGAGCCGATTCGCTTTTTTAATGGATCTATCCCTCAAGATGACGATGAGCATCCTCGTATTTCTAGGATAGCTCAAAAATTTTGCTACCACGATGGTCTACTTCACAAGTACACTGATCATGCTAGAACCACAGGTCGTATTTATGCTCCCCCCCGAATAAGGAATGCCATTATATGATATTGCCATTCCATTTCTGGGCATGCCGGTATGGACAAGGTCCTAAACCTGATTAGAGAAAGGTTTACGTGGGAATACTTGCGCCGTGACGTCCGTAATACCATCAGGACTTGTGATATTTGTCAAAAGATTAAGTCCAATAACAGGCTCCTCAGGGAAAATCCACGACCTTTAATCCCTGAAAAACCTGGCCAGATCTTCGCAATGGACCTATATGGACCTTTGCCCAAGGCATTACGTGCCAACAGATACATTGTCGTCACCATAGATGTATTTTCTAAGTACACTATGTTGCTTCCAATTCAGAAGGCAAACACCGGGAACATTCTCCGCAGGATTCGTCGAAACATCATTCCCGAGATGGGCAAGCCGGAATTTCTCTTAACAGACCATGGAAGTCAGTTTACCTCCATGGAATTCCAAGTTGCACTGGAAGAGCTTGAAATAAAGCATATCATGAACTCCATCAAACACCCGGAAGCTAACCCAGCCGAACGCGTTATGCGAGAAATTGCAAGATTCTGTAGATTGTATTGTGGCCAGCAGCATTGGAAGTGGGTTGAGGTTCTCCCTGTTATGCAAAGGATCGTCAATACCACCATGCACGAGTCTATTCAGGACATCCCTTTGAGGGTACACAAAGGCCTCACTCCTAACAGGCCTTGGGATCGAACTTTGCCTGATACACCTGATGCAGCGGTGAGCCAACAAGCTCGCGTTACCAAAGCACTTCAGCAATTGCGGCATGCTGCTCAAATCCGGGAAAGGAAGTTACGACATCACAAGTTTTTTTTTTTTTTTTTTTTTTTTTTTGCTAGGGGCTTTACGTCGCACCGACACTGATAGGTCTTATGGCGACGATATCACAAGTTTCGACAACCCTTACAAGTGGGTGACCTGGTATTAATACGCAAGCCTGCAGTTTCGCACCCTGACCAGGGAATTTATGCCAAATTCTGTCCCTTATTCATAGGACCCTTCAGGATACTTACCGCACTAGATAATGGTGCCTACGAAGTAGGAAGGACAGATAGCGACGTTGAGGGAATTTTCAACTCGGCCAACCTCAAGAAATACTTTATTAGGAGATGAGCAAAAAGATAATCGTCCAGCAATTTTCTTTTTTTTTCTGAGCAGGGGGGAGATGAAACGGGAATGCCCTGCGAGCATTCACGTTCATTCATTTCTTGAAGGGAACTCACTAACACCTGGCTGTATGCATTCAAAACGAGCGCCGAACGCGCAGGTATTGTGGGAGACAACATGCAAGCTCGCGCTGCTCCAGAGTACCAGCCAAGGCCAAGTGACGTCACACCAAAAGTTCTCTCCTGTTCCATGACATTTCATCACGAATGGAATGTAATATTATAATTTCGAGGACGTCACCTGGTAGGCCTCAACAATAAATGCTGCTAACCGAAATTTCACGTAAATCGGCGGAAGGATGGCCGAGATATAAATTTTTCTAGATGCCCACATGTGCAACCACGCCTTCCGACAATCGGCAATAAAAGGCAGTCGCTAGCCTTGAGTAAAGCAGAGTGTGCAGTACGCGGTGAGTGCGTGTCACTCAGTGTGTGTATGCAAGCAAGCACGTCGCTATACGGTTCGTCACTCTGTCCGGATGGGTACTTGCGTTCGAAAGTGTTAGTGTTGAAAGCCTTCTCCGTGGACTTGGACTTTGCGCGTGAACGAAAGCTTAATTTCGTTTCTATCAGTCTGTAGAGCTGTGCATTGATATTTCGTTTGTGGACTGCGAATTTAAAGAGACTGTACGTTTGAAACTGTGCTGTAGTTGTTTCCTCTACCGTGTTAAGTTACCTCGTAAAATTGTGTCCTAGCGACTGAGCAGTTCTTTTACGAATAGTGTTACGTTGTTTTATAAAGAAGAGTGCCTACTTTTTTTTTTTTTTCTCTCCCTCAAAGACTGTGTCTATCGCTCCGCGTGAAAAGTTTTAATATTTCTAGCATAAACTGTGCCAACCTTCGCTTCATTCGAAGACTGTCAAATCCCCTCATGAAACTGTCAAAAATTGCGCCTCAGTGATGACCTTGTCTCTCAAAAATTACGACGTAACAGGACTTGGACTGTCATAAACTATTTTTTTAAATATATTTTCGTCGAAGCTCTAGTTTATTTCAACGAGAATGTGCGTGCTGTACTTATGTATACAGTGCAAAGACTGTATCCAAGGAATTTATTTTTTTGAGACTGAGCGAAGTGTTTAATCATTGCATCTCGGAATGTTCCAGATTGCTTTCATTGTTTATTTCAAGTAGGATAGTGTCTACTGTGACTTTGATTTCATCTTTGAAAGTGCGTCCAACACTATTACTGGGAAAACTATTCAAAGGTGCTTCGCCTTAATTCGTGGTGCGGTAGAAAAATGTCGCACCAGATCCCCTTGGCATTCTGTGCGGGAGTTCTTCACTTCTCCGCTCCTTAACAACTGTTTCACGCTGCACGGTCTGCCTCAAGTTCGAGTCGTCGTCAACGTCCAGTGCTGAGACAACACCAACGACGCCGACACCGGCGACAAAGGACGACGCAGACGCCGCAGAATAACGTCTCCTCCACACTTTCAGGGTAATCTCACAATACATCTGTAAAAGGTGATGTAATTCCTTTGCTTATCTCTTGAATAAACAGCGAGTTCCCCATTAATCATAAATGTATTGCACTACTCTTCTCTCATACTCTCTAAGCATGGGCCGTACACGCCTTGACATCATCCATGCTCTCCGAACAATTGAAGTACGGGCATTCCTGTTTCACTATGTAGGCAAATTGTAGCCACCGGCAGTGCCAATGCACTATGAAAGACTGTCTCATTATCAAAAATTGATGCCTGCTTGGCCATCAGATGATACAGATGTTGATTCCCAATTGTTTATGGCCTAGATTGTAGAGACTTATTCCCCGACTTTACATACCGATTTTCATTAAATTCTCTTCAGCCGTTTTCTCGTGATGCACGTACATACATACATACATACATACATACATACATACATACATACAGACAGACATTACGGAAAATTAAAACGTACATTTCTCCTTGTTACTATGGTCACGACCGGTACAGAAATATCATTCTTTTTAAATTCTGAGCAATGTACAGACACACTTATTTTATTTATATTGAGATAAATTAAAATTAGTCAGAACTGTCTCCAAATGGCTCCTAAAATCTCTAGAAAAGTCACTAGTCGTTATCATTGAAATTCTGTCATTAAATTACTAAAAAAAGACTGCATATCTAGCGACTAGTCTCTAGAATCAACTAGAATGATGTGAACGAACATGAACATGGCACGCGAGAACGAGAGATTGACAATCGATATAGGCGTCGTGATATACAGGTTTCAGTAAACATCGCATTCGCGCACATTTCTCGCATTAATAAACATAGATATTTTGTTTAAAAGCAGCCAATGAGCGAAGGACTTCCGGCCACTGGCGTAAAAAAGCTGAAATGGCGGGATTTGAAAACAAATGTTTGAAGTTTACTAAAAAATAAGCTAAAATTGGGAGAAATAATAGGATAATTGGGAGACGGAAAAAACTGTTGAAAATCCGGAGTCTCCTGCCTAAATCGGGAAAGTTGGCAGGTATGCTGTGTTGTGCCTCTTTCCTGAGGTTAAGATGAGCCATGGAAATATCAAGCTGGTCTCTGGCCTCCAGCACACAGTGGGCCTTGAATTTGTTCCACAGATGATCTGCAGTCAATTCGTTGGTGACCTCTATACAACAATCCAAATATTTCACCACTGTGTCCACAAACTGTGCACTTTCTGGCTTTCTAATTTTGCACCACTTGATCTTGTCCACTATGACTGACCTGTCCATTTGCTTTTCTTGGCGTTTCATGCAGATTTCAGTCAACAGGAATCTATGTTGAATTGTAGCTGGTTTCCCTAATATGATTTTGCAGTCCTTTATGCTGCCTTTGTATTGACAGTTTAGGATGATGTTTCACGAAACCCCATAGCCATTCCTCTTCAGCTATTTCTGGCTTATTCCATAACTGAGGATAATTCTTATTGCTGGCATGGGCAAACTTGTAAGCCAGTTCCCCAACACTCTTTTTGGTCACACCATAGTTCATTTTTGCTATTGTTTTCATGTACTTCAACAAACAATTTTCTCTGGTCTCAGAAAATACCCTACTCTCCTGCGGTCTAATCTTGAGTTATAGTAGAAAATCTATGAAGTCTTAAGTGTTCCAAGTTCAAATTCTGGCAACTTCAGCTGGGATTTTCACTAGGACCCACATATGGGGTCACGACATAAAACACCACCCAAGTCTCAAATTGAGCCTGGGTAATATCAATCAATCAATCAATCAATCAATCAATCAATCAATCAATCAATCAATCAATCAATCAATCAATCAATCAATCAATCAATCAATCAATCAATACTGATCTGCATTTCGGGCAGTCGCCCAGGTGGCAGATTCCCTATCTGTTGCTTTCCTAGCCTTTTCCGAAATGATTTCAAAGAAATTGGAAATTTATTGAACATCTCCCTTGGTAAGTTATTCCAATCCCTAACTCCCCTTCCTATAAATGAATATTTGCCCCAGTTTGTCCTCTTGAATTCCAACTTTATCTTCATACTGTGATCTTTCCTACATTTATAAACGCCATTCAAACTTATTCGTCTACTAATGTCATTCCACGCCATCTCTCCGCTGACAGCTCGGAACATACCACTTAGTCGAGCAGCTCTTCTTCTTTCTCTCAATTCTTCCCAACCCAAACATTGCAACATTTTTGTAACGCTACTCTTTTGTCGGAAATCACCCAGAAAAAATCAAGCTGCTTTTCTTTGGATTTTTTCCAGTTCTTGAATCAGGTAATCCTGGTGAGGGTCCCATACACTGGAACCATACTCTAGTTGGGGTCTTACCAGAGACTTATATGCCCTCTCCTTTACATCCTTACTACAACCCCTAAACACCCTCATAACCCTTTATTTACAATCCCATTTATGTGATTACCCCAATGAAGATCTTTCCTTATATTAACACCTAGATACTTACAATGATCCCCAAAAGGAACTTTCACCCCATCAATGCAGTAATTAAAACTGAGAGGACTTTTCCTATTTGTGAAACTCACAACCTGACTTTTAACGCCGTTTATCAACATACCATTGCCTGCTGTCCATCTCACAACATTTTCGAGGTCACGTTACAGTTGCTCACAATCTTGTAACTTATTTATCACTCGATAGAGAATAACATCATCCGCAAAAAGCCTTACCTCCGATTCCACTCCTTTACTCATATCATTTATATATATATAAGAAAACATAAAGGTCCGATAATACTGCCTTGAGGAATTCCCCTCTTAATTATTACAGGGTCAGATAAAGCTTCGCCTACTTTAATTCTCTGAGATCTATTTTCTAGAAATATAGCAACCCATTCAGTCACTCTTTTGTCTAGTCCAATTGCACTCATTTTTGCCAGTAGTTGCCCATGATCCACCCTATCAAATGCTTTAGACATGTCAATCGCGATACAGTCCATTTGACCTCCAGAATCCAAGATATCTGCTATATCTTGCTGGAATCCTACAAGTTGAGCTTCAGTGGAATAACCTTTCCTAAAACCGAATTGCCTTCTATCGAACCAGTTATTAATTTCACAAACATGTCTAATATAATCAGAAAGAATGCCTTCCCAAAGCTTACATACAATGCATGTCAAACTTACTGGCCTGTAATTTTCAGCTCTATGTCCATCACCCTTTCCTTTATACACAGGGGCTACTATAGCAACTCTCCATTCATCTGGTATAGCTCGTCCGACCAAACAATAATCAAATAAGTACTTCAGATATGGTACTATATCCCAACTCATTGTCTTTAGTATATCCCCAGAAATCTGATCAATTCCAGCTGCTTTTCTAGTTTTCAACTTTTGTACCTTATTGTAAATGTCATTGTTATCATAGGTAAATTTTAATACTTCATTAGTATTACTCACATCCCCTATCTGGACATTATCCTTGTAACCAACAATCTTTACATACTGCTGACTGAATACTTCTGCCTTTTGAAGATCCTCACATATACACTCCCCTTGTTCATTAATTATTCCTGGAATGTCCTTCTTGGAACCTGTTTCTGCCTTGAAATACCTATACATACCCTTCCATTTTTCACTAAAATTCGTATGACTGCCAATTATGCTTGCCATCATGTTATCCTTAGCTGCCTTCTTTGCTAATTTCAATTTTCTAGTAAGCTCCTTCAATTTCTCCTTACTTTTACAGCCATTTCTAACTCTATTTCTTTCCAGTCTTCACCTCCTTCTTAGTCTCTTTATTTCTCTATTATAATAAGGTGGGTCTTTACCATTCCTTACCACCATTAATGGTACAAACCTGTTTTCACATTCCTCAACAATTTCTTTAAACCCATCCCAGAGTCTGTTTACATTTTTATTTACCATTTTCCACCGATCATAGTTACTTTTTAGAAACTGCCTCATGCCTGCTTTATTAGCCATATGGTACTGCCTAACAGTCCTACTTTTAAGACCTTCCCTTCTATCACATTTATTTTTAACTACCACAAAAACAGCTTCATGATCACTAATACCATCTATTACTTCAGTTTCCCTATAGAGCTCATCTGGTTTTATCAGCACGACATCCCTCTGGTTGGTTCCATCACTTTCTGAATCAGCTGTCCTTCCCATATTAACTTATTTGCCATTTGTTGGTCATGCTTCCTGTCGTTCGCATTTCCTTCCCAATTGACATCTGGCAAATTCAGATCTCCCGCTACAATCACATTTCTTTCCATGTCGTTTCCCACATAGCTGACTATCCTATCAAATAATTCCGAATCCACGTCAGTGCTACCCTTTCCCGATCTGTACACTCCAAATATATCAAGTTGCCTATTATCTTTAGAAATGAGCCTTACACCTAGAATTTCATGTGTCTCATCTTTAACTTTTTCGTAGCTTACAAATTCTTCTTTCACCAGAATAAACATTCCCTCTCCCACCCTTCCTATCCTATCTGTACGATATACACTCCAGTGCCGTGAGAAAATTTCTGCATCCATTATATCATTTCTCAGCCATGATTCAACTCCTATTACAATATCTGGTAAATATATATCTATTAAATTACTTAATTCTATTCCTTTCCTTACAATACTTCTACAGTTCAACACTAACAATTTTATGTCATCCCTACTTGATTTCCAGTTCCCTGTTCCCTTCCCTTCCCTCACATGAATGTGGAAAGGTGGCATTGAAATAAGCATAAACATTAAGTAGATGATGGTGAATTTTTAAATGCGTTTTCACATTACAATTTATATATTTATATATTTTTCCAAACTTTATCAGAAGTTGGTAGATCATACAAATGCAAGAAAGCGTAATTTATATTATAAACACAATGGTTACCTGTATTGAATTCCTCCTCCTCTTCCTCTTCATCCTCACCAATACTGAGAGAACTGAGTGATGCTGCATGGGACACTTCTAGAGGAGTATCCTCTGTGGCAAACCTTAAAGGTGTGTCAGAGGGAGTACCTTCAGATGGAGGATGGCTCCGTGCTGACCTGAAAGAAAATATAATATAATAATTGGGAAAGATAATGACATTCAGACAAGTTCAAAAGGAGATACTGGTTAAGGACAGGATAGGAAATGTCATGGCATTCATGAAATTAATTTTCTATGGGGACCTGAATTAGACATAATGTGTAGAGACTATTATTATTTCTTCCTTTTTCTTCGTGTACAGGAAAAAAATCTGTATGTCATTAAAAGGAGTCCATCTAGTGAGTGAATATGAAAATCAATAGGAACTATTATAGAGGGAAGTAAAAGTTGGTAATTTTCGTCAGCATGTAAAATGATTTAAATTGTTAAGAATTACTGTATAATTTTCTAGATCAAATTTTATTAACTACCTATCACACATGAAGGTAGTTTGGGTAAATGGAGAAAAGCTTTTTTTTTTTTTTGCTATGAGCTTTACGTCGCACCGACACAGATAGGTCTTATGGCGACGATGGGATAGGAAAGGCCTAGGAGTTGGAAGGAAGCGGCCGTGGCCTTAATTAAGGTACAGCCCCAGCATTTGCCTGGTGTGAAAATGGGAAACCACGGAAAACCATCTTCAGGGCTGCCGATAGTGGGATTCGAACCTACTATCTCCCGGATGCAAGCTCACAGCCGCGCGCCTCTACGCGCACGGCCAACTCGCCCGGTATGGAGAAAAGCAGTCTGATTCTAGGCTGCTAACTCTTCATTCTTATCAGAGCCTCCAATGTACATATCAAGTAGCTTGAATATTATGATAGATCAGCAGTTATCAGAACCTGTATGATGCAGAGGAACCGCAAGATAAAAAAGATAGTTATCTAACTCCCCAGGTCCTCCCCACCAATGTTCGGATAGAATCTGTTCCTCTCGGCAAAGTAAGTCCCCTAGATTGCGTGCCATGCAGATATCTTCTTGCAGCCCACTTTGGAACAGACAATACATTCAAATATAAGAACGGTAACATTTTGACTATGATAAAAAAATACGATGCATGGAAGATAAGAATTGAACAATGGTAGGATGCAGGAAATAAGATTTTGTTTTTAAAGTAAATATTTCTGTTATTATTGTGTTGTAGGATCAATTTGTACTCTGCAAAGGATGAAATTCTATTTTCTGCCACTTTCTTTCGTAGCATTTGCAAATGGGACCAATATTAACAGAGATTTTTAAGTATCAATTTTTCAGACCTTACCCTAAAATAAAATTATTTATAGCCTAGAGTCTAGTACATTCTTCCCTGATGTCAAATGAAGCTAAGAACGATCCTAGTCACATTCTGTTCATTTTTCAGAAATAGAAATTTTGTCTTTCAAGTCAATTATCTAATATTATAATAGTGAGAGGAACATAATAATTGAACTCATTGCAAAGCATAACTTATTATATTAGGCATTATGTAAATGAAATAAAATGAAAGACAGTGAAACTCAGTTAAGAAGTTGCTGCATAAGAAATTTTCCTGCCTAAGAAGTGTGATATTCTTGGTCCCTTGATCAGTTGCATTAAGATATATGTATATTTTTTCCGTTTGAAGTGTTCTGTTGTAAATATATTTCCCGGTTAAACAGTTCAAATTTTAGAGCCCCTTGAGATAGAAAACTTCTGCTCAAAGCAGCCCATGGTTAGAAACCTCTAGTCTCCGCGCAAGCTGCACCCTGTGTTAGACCGTTTGCACACGTGCGGTGTCTCTCGGGTGTCACGGAACCTGTGCAGGCTTGCCAAGGCCATACGATGTCACGCTATGACAACATGGACACCAGATGCTCACTCTCTCCTTGTGAAATCGAATCAAACCCATCAGTCGAAATGTCCACTCCACCGTTCCATCTAGCGGAATAGCATCGAACGGGATTCTACATGGGAAACATAAAGCACGCAATGGATGGTTTGATAAAACTTTAATACAGTAATTTGCGGGCCGCGACAGGGTAAAATCATTAATCGAGGTGGCCTAAACATTAATTAAAAACCGTAAAGTGTATTTGTCCACAACATTACTGTTAATCTACCACAAAAGTGAATATTCTAACCTGTTTGATTTTTCATTTCCTTGCTGATTTCCTTCCAGGCATTTTCTCTTATGTTGTTGTTGCAAGAATACTTATGGGTATTGTCGTAGAGGAAATTAAGTTTTTGAACTCAACTGATAAGATTTTCCGTGTCCATTATTAGTGAGGTGAACAAGAACAACTTCCCGACTATGCAGGAAACAGCCAACTTGCCAGTAGCCAGCTGATACACATGCCGCCAAACAGCCGGCCGAAAGATCCCGATCGTCTACGTTGAACGAATGTTGATAGCCAACTGGGTGTTGGTGGAAGGCACACAGAGGCATTGCAATACCACGTGTTGGCATAAAATTGAAAGTTATGTTTAATTTTACCTTTATACGAGCTAAACATTGCATTATTGTGTAGAACATAGCACAAGGATGAGGAGACATGAAATAAAATTCTCGCGAGGAAAATAAACTGTTTACGTTTAGATGTGCTAGCGTTGCTAATGTGCCTTTAACACTCCCACGTAATACCCCAGATACTATTCCATGCACTCATTTCTGCAACTTCGAACCTGTGTTTCTTTTCTTCATTACCTATAGCATGAAGAGGACTGAAACGGAAAAATAAATCAATACCGGCTTGGCCATGCGATACTTCCGAAACAGCCACAAACTACGCCCGTTGCCGTGATAACCAGTAGGAATGCAGGGGGATTTAGGCCTAGGTTCTAAGAATCTCTAAGAATAAGTTGCCAGATTTCCCATTTGCTGCCGTTATCCTTGAAGCAGGTGTCGGGGGTGTGAGGAAGACAGAAAACACATGCTAACAAACTGTAGTACACGTCTTGTCTTTGTGTCTTGTAAGCCTAAGCTACAGATTGCCAAGCATAGTGTAGCGTTGTAATTAGTATGAATGAGTCGGTGAAGTTAGTTGTACTTGTAATATCAACATACAAAACATTTTAATTGAAAATGAGCGGAACTCAGAGGAAAGAGATCAAGGGAAAGGCACTAACAATAAAAGACAAAGTGGAGATTATAAGGAAAGTGGAGTCATCTACACTTTCCCATGTTACTTTGGCAAAGGAGCTGGGGATGCCGCCGTCTACTTTGAATGGCAGTATAGCGAAGAAAGAAGAGATCTTTGCTTTTGCAGGGAATACTTCAGCAAATTGCAAGGAAGTTAAATCTGAAAAGTATGATGAAATAGAACAAGCTCCGCTAATATGGTTTAAACAGCACCAAAGTTTAAACATACCTTTCAGTGGGACTATTGTGAAGGAGAAAGCCGAAAAATTGCATGCAAATTAAGGGTACCTTTTACCGCGTCGAATGGGTGGCTGGACCGCTTTAAAAATCAAGCTGGCATCGTTTACAAAACAATTTGTGGCGAAGCAGAGTGTGTAAGTGCAGAGGAAAGGGAAGCGTGGAAGGAAATGGTTCTGCCTGCTAAAATAAGCAAACCTTGCAACATTTTTAATCTCGATGAATTCACACTTTTTTTACCAGCTTATTCCAGATATGTCTCTAGTTATGAAGGGAGAATCTTGCCACAGGGTAAAATTTAGTAAAGTGCGAGTTACGGTATTGGTTGGTGCTAATATGGAAGGAACTGAAAAACTACCTCAACTGATGATAGGGAAGTCTAGGAAGCCACGTTGTTTAAAAAATGGCAGGAAGTACACCAGCAACAAGTCAGCTTGGATGACAAGTTCCCTGTTTGAAGAGTATATGCAGGCATTAGATGTGAAAATGGGGAGCCAGAACAGGAAGATTGTGGTGTTTACAGACCACTGCCCATGCTCATCCCAAGGACTGGCCCCGTTTAAGGAACATCAAGGTAGAACTTTTTCCACTGAATACTACATCGGTACTACAGCCCATGGACCAAAGAATCAATAAGGTATTTAAGCAGGGGTACCAAAAATCAGTTGTACGCATGGAAGCAGGCAAACCTATCTACAAACCATCTCTTTTGAACACAATGCATTTCATTGTTTCATCATGGGATTCAGTGGAGCCTGTAATAATAGCAAATTGCTTCAAGAAAGCAGGCTTCGGTGGTGGTACCAACAGCATTGTTATGGAAATTGGTGATGAACAGCCTGGGTGCTGGAAAACTATACAGGAGAAGATGGAGATTACCAGTAGTTTCAACTACTTCACTGCCATTGATGATATGGTAATCACTCAATTCAATCTATTGAAGTGCGATACGGACCATAAAGCTGATTTTATGTAATGGTAATCACTTGCGAGGAGCAGGCCATCAATCAGATCTGCATAGAAATTTAGGCAGGAGATGAGAAGATTGAAGAAGAGAAGAGGTTGAATGTATTAAGTCCTTCAACTTTTTAGACTTGACTGGTAATGGTCCATTGAACAAACTCTTCAGTTCACCAGGATCCGTACTTCTCTTCTTTTTCTTTGTCTCTCTCTAAGGAACCACAACAGCTTGATTGTAACATCCACAATAATTACTCTTGTGAAAAATGAACATTGGATGTTTTTGTCAATTTTCATTACTCTCATTGGTCTGGTATGCACAGGACATTTCGGAATGTACATCCCTGAAAGAAACTCTGTCCAGACTTGAAAGTTGACTTCAGTACCGCAGTCGATTACTTTGAAAGGTGAAGGTTTGATTCGATTGCTTTAAAGCACATCCCTCCAGTTATATGGTGTTTTTCAGTCTAGGATTTTTGATTAACAAGGCTCACATCCTTGTCACTCTCCATAAATGAATGCCCGCATATCGGGAACTCAACTTTCACACTGTCAAAACGGTTTTTCTTTTGGACAGTGTAATGCCGAAGCGCAAAACTGTGTAATTCTTGTTTTGACCGGAGCAAGAATCACAAAAAAATTACTAAATGTCTTATATCTGGGCTAAGCACATTGTTAACAAAGTGATCCAACATTGAGCATATACTATCGGCCCCCTTTCCAGCAATACTCTCATCATACGTGCAAAAAACTGATGTAGAATCTGACAAAACATGAATATTGAATGAAATGAAGTTAAGTTGGTGGCGATAATAAACATCACTTGTAATATTCTGTGTAAGTAAGTTCCTCTGAAAGTCCATTGTTATCGCCTCCAGTTCTACATGCTTCCTTGATGCCTTCCTGTACTTCCTTTTCACAAAGTAAAATTTTTCACTTTGCACCAAGTGTTTTTCCTGCTCTTTCTCTTTATTTTTCAGTTCGTTGCACAATGATGTCCTTCATTCTGACAAGTAGCCACATTTGCTCCCAACACTGAAATTGTTGCTTTATTCATATCACAAGTACTGCACTAGTCTTTTCGTGGGTAACAAAAAGTTATGTTAAAATTACCCACAAAAATTTCATGGAACATTGTATAACCTGCTTGGTTGTCCCTGTTGGACTCATTATACATCCTATGAAGTTTGACTACATTTAGTTCCTCAGACAGGTACAATCGAGAAGTATCTTGTAAGGAATAGTGGGATTTTCTACCTCGAAGTGATCTGATGAAACCTGTAACTTTAGATTACGTTTCATTGGATAATTTATTAGGTCTGTTGCTATGTTTTTCTCGGCCATCCGTTTTAGCTTCACCATATTGTGTCAAATGTTTCTTAATAGTTTGAGCGCGGCGATTAGAAATACCATGCAGAGATAAAAATGCCTTGTAGCAAACACTAATATCTTGTAGTGTGTCATCTACACATGCCCTAACACAATAAAGTAAGAGGAGCTATGGAAACTTGCCCACATTCATCCTTCAGGTTGCGCTGCCACTGAACAGGAACAACATTAACAAGTCCACTCAAACATTGACTCTGCGCATTACAGTCCCCAGTTCATTGAAATGGGAGATGATACGTTTCCATTCTTCAGAAGAAATTATTTCGAAGCACTTATACCGGGAACACTTATAGTTTTCTCCAGTCTCATGTGTTGTAACACGTAACTTCTTCATAACATCACTCATCTTGCCTGTCTTTTTTCTTTGCACTACATTGCTCACTATTTGCCTGTTCATTGTCTGTGTCACTAATATCACTCAACATAATTATTACGTACGACAGCAAAGTACAATAAACAAAGAAAACACTGAGCTTGAAGCTACTATTCCGGCCGTATTTTGTGAACTGACCAGCTAACGCTGTGCGTCATAATGGCGGAGTGGAGGGGAGCCATACGAACTCTGATCGGTATTGCTCGGCAGCGTATGGACCTTGATCGCTATTAGTTGTTACCCCTATCTTTTGATGTTAATTACTGTGAGACTGTGATCTTTCTTGGACTGGAGGGTCATACCTTGCACTCTGTCTGTATTCAGCTACACGATGCCACTGCTAGAACAATTTCATCAAAAAATGGACTTATGAACGTTCTTAGCCGTCACCCTTCAAATACCAATCTTTATTCAATTCTATGGCCGTTTTCTTGTGATGGGCGTATGTATGTAAATGATGGGAATTTTAAATTGCATTTCTTTCTTATTCTGGACATGACCAACACAAAAATACTAACTTTTAAAAATTCTGTCCAAAAAACAGATAAGCTCTCATTTTTATAGGTTATGACAACAGCACGAGTTTTCCTGTATAATGTACAGATTTAAATTACGACTAACTTACAAAACTGTAGCACACAAGTTTTAAAATTAGATATTACTACATATTACTACCGGTACATATTTTCTTAACACATTGAGGTCGAAGGCCACACGCTGTATGGGGTGTGTCATTTATTGCAGATAACAGAGCCCGCACAGCGTACATTCTCTCGTTTTCATTGCTGTTACTACAAAACAAATGTACTGTGTGTGTTGATTGGCACTGCAGTATCAGATTTGGTTCATGCAGTTCTCAAAAAAATATAGGTGGCAAACTACAGGTCTATACGTCGAATTCTTCCTTTCAAATCATTTCAGAGCTGTGTCGACTTGACAGCAGTGTGCACATAATGGCGGCCACATGTGAACACAGACTGAATAGTGCCTTATACCATCTGAACAGACCTAAGAGATCACTCATAATATTCACGTACTAATTATTACATAGATGTACCTCTTATAGAAATAATTCCGAATGCCCTAAAAACTAAATAAAGTCGATACCAGCCATATTTTAAAGCAGACCCGGCCAACAGCTGGAAACTGCAGATGATTATGATGATGATCAGCCATATTTTATTAGTTAAGGTTATACATTGAACTTTTTAACAAAATGAAAAACCTACTAATTTCAATTCACTATTTCCACGGTAAGGGATCTATAAATTGTATTACAGTTTTACAGATATGAAGTAGAAGGTATGAATTCAAATATATTGAAAAATGGCCAGTCCAGAGGATTAAAAATGTACGAAAGTTAGCAAGACCTGAATGTGTTAAAACACTGCTTTTACTCATTGACAACATCTGCACCACCAGCAGCAGCAGCAGCAGCAGCAGCAGCAGTAGTAGTAGTAGTAGTAGTAAAGTGAAGAAATACATCTTCCTTTCCCTTAAGTTAAACTGTTAGAAAGTCATAAAAATTTCCTTGGCATCTTCATCATCATGAGAAAAGAATGTGTGTCTAATTACGAGATTGGGTAAAGTGGTCCTTATTTAAATGTAAGCAATATGGTATCAAACTATAAAAGCAAGACGTGTGAAGGTATTTCTTAGTATAATCAAGTATTTATAAATAATGTTACCGATTGTATGACCCACTAATTACTTTTATGATTTTCAGGGACGCTGAGCTGCCGGAATTGTGTACCACAGGAAATCTACCGACATGAGGCCGACTTATTTGAGTAACTTCAAATACCACTGGACTGAGCAAGGACTGAACCTCCCAGGCTGGCCTTCAGAGCCCTACTGTCTGAGCTGCAGTCGCTTAAGTGCGGCCAGTACCCAGTATTCGGAAGATAGTGGGTTTGAACCCCACCGTCGGCAGCCCTGAAGATGGTTTTCCGTGGTTTCCCATTTTCACAGCAGGCAAATGCTGGGGCTGTTCCTTAATTAAGGCCACGGTCCCACTCATAGCCCTTTCCTATCCCATTGTCGCCATAAGACCTATCTGTGTCTGTGCGAGATAATGCAAGTTGTAAAAAAAAGATCTTGTAAAAATAAGGACCAATACTAATCTACACAGAGAAGGCTATATAAGCTTTTACCACTCCTGTTGTTTTTGTTGTAATAATAATAATAATAATAATAATAATAATAATAATAATAATAATAATAATTGGTTTCATGTCCCACCTTTATAGTTTTTGCAGAAGCACAGATGCCAGAATTTTTTCCCAGAAGGGTTATTCCATGTACCTTTAAATCTAACAACTCAAGGCTGGCGTACTTGAGCAGCTTCAAATAGCACCGGACTAAGCAAACTTGAGCTCAGAAGGCCAGTGCTGTACCGTCCAAGCTACTCAGCCTGGCATCCCTGTTCTTGATCAGAAAAAGAAAAAGAAAAAAAAAAAAAGCAGAGGAAGAGGAAGAGAAGAACTTCGCAAATTACAGACAGGGTCATTTAAGCAAATGATCAACATTATTGTTGTTCTTTTTTTCTTCACTGAGGAAAATACTCATAAATGAGTAAATATGTGATAGATTACATCTGCATTGAAACCCAATTCAATTTCCAAACTAAGTATCACTTTTCCATAATTAATTTACCAAACTTCTAGGTGGTTATATTTTACACATAACACTGAAATGGCATTTGAGAAGTATGGACTCGTATACAAAAAACAGAAAGAAACCCAAACCTATCAAATTAAAAGAGAATAATACTGCTGAAGAAATTCAGGAGTACCTGCGTAAACAGCTGGCAACAGTTCCAGGCTCAGCTGAATTAATTGTCAGGTCACTGAGAGAAGATCGAGTAGAGAAGGTGTTTGGACTGCCTTCAGTAGCATAGGTCTCCAACTCATCTCGAGCTGCTAAGCACTGTGGTAAGCCAAGCGGCTTTGGTTCATCCACTCGCTGCATTCTCGGCTGACAGGGGGTTTTACCATGAGGTTTCCTACTAACAGGTGTTGGTCGTGGCCCATGGTCAAGGCCACAGAGATGATGAGCCCTGGGTGGTGCAGGACGGCGAGGTGGTGGCCCTGTCTTTTTTGTTTGTGTTTCTTCTGAAGGTGCATTACCAGTCTGTGGAGGTATACGCCTCAGCGGCTGAGAACGAGCCTGTGGAAGAAATTTTAAATTTTCATAACAAACAAGTGTGTCGCCTCAAAAGAAACCTCATTACAAAAAAACACTTGAAAATTGAAATAAAGAAAGTACGAATTACTTCATAGAAGCCAATTGGAGTTTAGGTAATTTCAGTCTAAGTTTTCTTAAAACAATATTTTACCAATATACGACTACTAAAGAAAGTGAGTACTTATAATCTAAAACTAATGAATTTCATATAGCTGTATACAATATCCACTATCTTAAATTAGAACTGAAATGTTTCATCATTATAAATCTTTTTCTTCATGGCTTTTCCAACTACCTGGGGTCAGCACTTTGTATGGATTTAGCCACTTTTACAGCCTAATGTTTCTACTAATGCAAACCCTTTGTGGAGGGATGTATTCACTACCATGTGTTTCTGTGATGGTTTGCCGTGTGATGTGTTGTATGTAAATGAAGATGTGTATCGAGACAAATAAAAACACCCAGCCCCTGAGCTAGAAGAATTAACCAGATGAAGTTAAAATCCCCAACCCAGCTGGGAATCAAACCCAGGACCCTCAGAACTGAAGGCCACTATGCTGACCATTCAGCCAAAGAGCTGGTTTTTTCATCACTATAATTACAAAAAGTCATAGTTTCACATACAGGCCTTCCTCTTAAAACAATAATCACCATAACCACCACTATCACATACAGGAAGTATACTGTCAGCAGCAATAATAATTGTTGGACATGATGGAGGACAGTCGGATGATGAAAGTGTTCTTTGCCTTATCCTAGTGATAAAGTAGTTAATACCTATTACAAGGAAAGAGAGAGACATATCCATTTAGTGCATTAAATATTGATGTACCGGGCGAGTTGATCATGCGGTTAGGGGCTCGCAGCTGTGAACTTGCATCCAGGAGATAGTGGGTTTGAACCCCACTGTTGTCAGCCCTGAAGATGATTTTCCATGGTTTCCCATTTTCACACCAGGCAAATGCTAGGGCTGTACCTTAATTAAGGCCACGGCCGCTCCCTTCCCATTCCTAGGCCTTTCCTATCCCATAGTCACCGTAAGACCTATCTGTGATACAGATGTTGATTCCCATAGGGAATCTGAAATATTTGTTCCGAATGAGTAAATTTATAATACCAGTATAAATGGTTCGTTATTGGACATCATAAATCTTTCAGGTGTGAGAATAAACACAAAGAAAACCAAGGTAATTGTATGCACTAGGGAGGGTGACCAAACTGTCAATGTGCTAATGGATGGAAAGAAATTAGTCCAAGTAAAGGAATTTAAATATCTACAGAGCCTGATCACATCTAATGGAAAATGTACGAGGGAAGTAAATGCTTGAATTGCACAGGCAAAAGAAGCCTTCTCAAAAAAGAAGTCTCTACTAACATCCAAGAATGTTAACTTAGAGTTGCAGAAGCACTTTGTGAAAAGTTTTATATGGAGTATTGTAAGCTATGGCTATGAAATATGGACCCTGCGAAAAGCAGATGTTTTGAAACTCAGGACATTTGAGATGTGGTGTTGGAGACGAATACTACAGATACCTTGGACTGATAAAGTCACAAACGAGAATATTCTCAAAAGAGCAAGTGAGAAACGTACCTTGGTTGAATCCTTGAACAAAAGAAAGAATAGCTTTGTTGGCCATTTGATTTGTCATTTTGACTGGTGCACCACCCTTATTGAAGGAAAGTTGGAAGAAAGGAAGAGTAAAGGAAGACCAAGAACTCAATTTATAGACTGCATTAAAGGCAAATACACCTACTGCCACTTGAAGCTATTGGCTAAAGAAAGAAGATTCTTGGAAGACATGCATATCACCCACCAATCTAACGGTTACGGACGAGGAGGAGAAGAAGATGGATGGCCATGACCTAGAGAGATATTTGTGATCATTTGATTTTCGCAAAGGGAAAAGTGGTTCCCTTTGCATTTGTTAATTCATAAATTTATATAATTTTCCACGTAGGTACCAACTACGTAAGGCAAGTAGGAATAGATTATGGAGTGGGTATGTGTGAAATTAGGAGTGAGGTTTGTAGATCTCAGTGGGTGAGTAGAAGATAGGGATCTATGCTCAGATGGCCTTCACTTGAACCACAATGGTGTGTATAAGTTAGGGAGTTTGTTTAGGAGAGTTATGGGGAGATACAGTAGAAGTCCACTATAGCGAGAATTCATACCAGTGAAAAATTTACTCTCTATAGCGGATTGTCGTTATATCAGATTTTTTGTAAAAGTTGGGAAAACCCCCATACACATTAAAATCGATATGAAACGGCTGCTCAAAACTTGCCTTTTCGTGCATGATATCCACACTGCGGCTTACTTGTTTGTTATTTTTCGAAATCCGATACTACGTGAAAGTGTATGTTTAATTTCATCCAAGATGACTCTAAATGCAGTATGACCCCCACTTTTTCCTTCGAAAATTTAAATCAGGCTTAAACAGTACTTTTTAAAATCATATGAATGCCTTTCTTGTACATTATGCATTTTTCAACTACCTCTGTCTTCATGCCAACGCCGAACATTGGCTTTAGTTAAGCCGTACAATTTTGTGACTGCAAAATTATTCCTTATTTCTACAGGTTTAATGACCATTAACTTAAAATTGGCATCATAATATTGAAGAACCCATTGAAATTTTGCCAGCAGTATCTTTTCCATGTGTCTCTACAATACCCTGATCCATCAGAAAAATATTCTTGCTATAAAATTGTTACTTTTACTCAGCATCAGCTACAACCGGCCGCTACATACACGTCTCTCTTGCGCTTCGGCGAACTTCAGCGGCTAGCGATGTATAGGCCTAATTGCGGATGTTGAAAGTCAACGAACGAATTTAGTGTGCTGTGGTGTGGCCATTCTGCCCTTGTGGTTTTCATGCACATACCTCAAAATTTCATCTTTGACTTCTTTAAAGCATCCTTTCTTGAGGGCCACTGAATGCATTTTTTGTATAGTACACATATTTTAGCTATATTGGCTTTAATTAGGCATATGCTGTATTTTCTTGCAGCTGCACAATTATTCTACATTTCCGAGTGTTTAATAACCATCAACTGAAAATTGGCATCATAATATCAATGAGAATCCGTTGAAAATTTGCCTGCAATACCTCTTCCACGTATTTTTACAATACGACGATCCATCACAAAAATATTCCTGCTGTCTATCTATAAAACTTAATTTTACTAAGTGTCAGGTAGAGTAGACACATTATAAATCTGGCAATGAGCCGATGCCTTTCTAGGAATTTGAAGGCTTGCATGCTTTGATGCCATTCTGCAGATTTGAGGAACTTTTTCGCAGAGGCTAATAGAACGTTATTCTCTCTTCACTATTTCCAGAGATCCAGTGGCAGAGAGGCACCGTACAACCGGTTGCCATGGCTAGCGATGTATAATAAAGAGGCGGTCGTTTATTGTCAATGATTTTTGTGTGCGCGCGCACGTTGGTGAAAAGAAGCAGTGTGGTTACAGCGGTAGTTACCAGTGGTGTTCATTACTGTTAGGCTGCAAAAGCAAGATAACCCTTGATTTTTCACATGAGATTCTGAGAAAACAAAACTCCATCCTGGATTCGGAGAAATACGGTATCACTCCAGAGGCTTCTGTGGCAAACATTTCGGTTTTCTTCTTCAAACGGCGTCAGCTAACCTAACTGTATATGTATCATGAAAACATTTCGAATGCATGTAGAGAAATTATAACCACCTCGCTAAAAATTTACATAGGAATAGCCTTTCCAAAATTTAACTAAACGCAAGAAAATATAAACTATCCTCTGAAATCAGTGATGTACTCTGCCATAACTTGAGGTGTATCACATTCTTACTAAATTTTAGTATATAACATTAAAATGAAGAGATAGTTTACTTCAGACTTTATTTTTAACAACTTAACAACTGCTATCGGCCATGTTATTTATGCATCTATTAAGAAAACATGTTCTCTTTCATTTCAAATTTTCTTTAGAGCACAGCAGTCGATGGTTTTTACTAATTGACTCCAACATTGCCTTTGAATATCGATGAGAGAGCTCGCAAATGCACATAGTGAGAAAACTATACCGTACCAAAGATGATCGATCGCATTTTGCGGCAAACATTTCAGTTTTCTTATTGAAACAGCGTCATCTATCCTAACTTAACCGTACTATATGCATGATGAAAACATACTTCAAGCGCTAGTAGACAGATGATAACCTTCTCGCTATAAATTTACATGATAACAGCCTTTCCGTAATTTAACCAGACACGAGAAAATATAAACTAACCTCTGAAATCAATGATGCACTCTGCCATATCTTGAGGTGTATCCCATTCTTACTTAATTGCAGTTTTTAGCATTAAAATTAAGAGATCATTTATTCAGCCTTTATTTTAACAAGTTAACAACAGTTATCGGACATGTTATTTACACATTTATTGCGAAAACATGTTCTCTTTCATTTTGAATTTTCTTTACAGAACAGCAGTCGACGGGTGTTACTAATCAACTCCAACATCGCCTTCATTTGTCGACAAGAGAGTTCGCTCATGGATATAGCAAGGAAACGATACCAAAGGTGATCAATCACATGCAACATAATTGCTGGGGTGCATAAATATCGATAATGGAAAAAGTCATGCGCGCTCAATCGCTCATGATAACGGATGCGTCAGCGACAAGGCTCTTGCTGTAACCGAAGGATAATACACAGTTTAATATAACAATTTTGAAGGGGCAGAAAAAAATTGTCATTATAAAGGGGTTCTCTTTATATGCCATACAATCAATCAATCAATACTGATCTGCATTTAGGGCAGTCGCCAAGGTGGCAGATTCCCTATCTGTTGCTTTCCTAGCCTTTTCTGAAATGATTTCAAAGAAATTGGAAATTTATTGAACATCTCCCTTGGTAAGTTATTCCAATCCCTAACTCCCCTTCCTATAAATGAATATTTGCCCGAGTTTGTCCTCTTGAATTCCAACTTTATCTTCATATTGTGATCTTTCCTACTTTTATAGACGCCATTCAAACCTATTCGTCTACTAATGTCATTCCACGCCATCTCTCCGCTGACAGCTCGGAACATACCACTTAGTCGAGCAGCTCTTCTTCTTTCTCTCAATTCTTCCCAACCCAAACATTGCAACATTTTTGTAACGCTACTCTTTTGTCGGAAATCACCCAGAACAAATCGAGCTGCTTTTCTTTGGATTTTTTCCAGTTCTTGAATCAGGTAATCCTGGTGAGGGTCCCATACACTGGAACCATACTCTAGTTGGGGTCTTACCAGAGACTTATATGCACTCTCCTTTACATCCTTACTACAACCCCTAAACATCCTCATAACCATGTGCAGAGATCGGTACCCTTTATTTACAATCCCATTTATGTGATTACCCCAGTGAAGATCTTTCCTTATATTAACACCTAGATACTTACAATGATCCCCAAAAGGAACTTTCACCCCATCAACGCAGTATTAAAACTGAGAGGACTTTTCCTATTTGTGAAACCCACAACCTGACTTTTAGCTCCGTTTATCAACATACCATTGCCTGCTGTCCATCTCACAATATTTTCGAGGTCACGTTGCAGTTGCTCACAATCTTGTAACTTATTTATCACTCTATAGAGAATAACATCATCCGCAAAAAGCCTTACCTCCGATTCCACTCCTTTACTCATATCATTTATATATATGAAAACATAAAGGTCCGATAACACTGCCCTGAGGAACTCCCCTCTCAACTATTACAGGGTCAGACAAAGCTTCACCTACTCTAACTCTCTGAGATCTATTTTCTAGAAATATAGCAACCCATTCAGTCACTCTTTTGTCTAGTCCAATTGCACTCATTTTTGCCAGTAGTCTCCCATGATCCACCCTATCAAATGCTTTAGACATGTCAATCGCGATACAGTCCATTTGACCTCCAGAATCCAAGATATCTGCTATATCTTGCTGGAATCCTACAAGTTGAGCTTCAGTGGAATAACCTTTCCTAAAACCGAATTGCCTTCTATCCAACCAGTTATTAATTTCACAAACATGTCTAATATAATCAGAAAGAATGCCTTCCCAAAGCTTACATACAATGCATGTCAAACTTACTGGCCTGTAATTTTCAGCTTTATGTCTATCACCCTTTCCTTTATACACAGGGGCTACTATAGCAACTCTCCATTCATCTGGTATAGCTCCTTCGGCCAAACAATAATCAAATAAGTACTTCAGATATGGTACTATATCACAACTCATTGTCTTTAGTATATCCCCAGAAATCTGATCAATTCCAGCTGCTTTTCTAGTTTTCAACTTTTGTACCTTATTGTAAATGTCATTGTTATCATAGGTAAATTTTAATACTTCATTAGTATTACTCACATCCCCTATCTGGACATTATCCTTGTAACCAACAATCTTTACATACTGCTGACTGAATACTTCTGCCTTTTGAAGATCCTCACATACACACTCCCCTTGTTCATTAATTATTCCTGGAATGTCCTTCTTGGAACCTGTTTCTGCCTTAAAATACCTATACATACCCTTCCATTTTTCACTAAAATTTGTATGACTGCCAATTATGCTTGCCATCATGTTATCCTTAGCTGCCTTCTTTGCTAGATTCAATTTTCTAGTAAGTTCCTTCAATTTTTCCTTACTTCCACAGCCATTTCTAACTCTATTTCTTTCCAGTCTGCACCTCCTTCTTAGTCTCTTTATTTCTCTATTATAATAAGGTGGGTCTTTACCATTCCTTACCACCCTTAAAGGTACAAACCTGTTTTCGCATTCCTCAACAATTTCTTTAAACCCATCCCATACTCCCATACCCATACTCACTACAGTGGACTACTTCTGCACATTCAGGGCAACTGAATGGACTATGAAGTGGCGATTGAGAGTATAGAGTGTTGGAAGGCAAGTAAGAGTGACATGAAACTTAATGTTAAACTGTAGAAGTATTGTAAAGAAAGGGACAGAATTAATTTATTGGATATATATTTACCAGATATTGTAATAGGAGTTCAATCAAGGTTGGATGCAGAAATTTTCTCACAGAACTGAAGAAACAGGAGTGGACCGGTATGAGGGGGAGTATTTATACTGGTGAAAGAAGAATTTGTAAGCTACAAAAGATTAAGGATGAGAAACATGAAATTCTAGGTGTAAGGTTCATCTCTAAAGATAACAGGCAACGTGTTTTTAGGGAGTACAGACCTGGCAAGAGTAGCACCGACACTGTTGAGAAACATTTCAATAAGATAATCAGCTATGTGGGGAACGACAGAAAGAAATGTTATTGTAGCAGGTGACCTCAATTTGCCAAATGTCAATTGGGAAGGTAATGCAAATGACAAAAGGCATGATCAATAAGTAGTAAATACTGTAAGTTAATCTGGGAAGGACAGCTGAATCAGCAAGTGACAGAACCAACTAGAGAGAAAAATATTTTAGACAGGGTGCTGGTAAAACCAGATGGGCTCTTTAGAGAAACTGAAGTGACGGATGGTGTAAATGATCACAAAGCTGTTTTTGCTATAGTTAAAAATTAATGTGATAGAATGCTTGTGGAAGTAGGGCTATTAGGCAATACCATATCGTTGATAAGAGAGGCATGGGGGATTGTTTAAAAAGTAATTAAGATCAACGGAAAATTGTAAATAAAAACGTAAACTGCCTATGGGATGGGTTTAAGGCAATTATTGGAAGGTTTGAAAACAGGTATGTACCTTGAAAGATGATAAAGAATGGGAAAGACCCAGTATAGTATAATAAAGAAATAAAGGGATTAAGGAGATGCAGGTTAGAAGGAAACTGAATTAGGAGTTAGTTAAAAAATGGAAGGGTATAGATAGGTACTTTTTAAGGCAGAAATAGTTCCAGGAAAGACATTCCAGGGATCATAAATGAACAAGGAGAATGTATATGCGAGGACTTACAGAAGGCAGAAGTAGTCAGCAGTATGTGAAGATAGTTGGATATAAGGATAATGTCCAGGAAGAGAAGGTTACTAATACTGGCAAAGTACTGAAGTTTGCTTGCTTGTTGTTTTAAGGGGCCTAACATCGAAGGTCATCAGCCCGTACTGAAGTTTACCTATGACAATGAAGAGATTAAAAAAAAAAAAATATATATATATAAACACCAAGATACCAAGATACGTCACTATGAAACAGTTCTGAAGCCAGTAGTTCTATATGCAGCCGAAACCCTGTCTCTAAATGCCAACAAAGGACTCCTTGAAGAACTGGAGAAAAAAGAACGCAAAATTGTGAGAGGTATCTTGGGATCAAAGTACAGAAATGAAATCCATCAAAAGAGATCCAACGAGGAAGTCTACAGCAAAATAGAGAAAATTACCGACACAATCAGAAAAAGACGGGCACGGTTTTACGGTCATCTGAAAAGAATGGACGGAAGAAAGTTAACTAAAGAAATCTTTCACTTTTTTGATTCAAACCCCAAAACCACAATTCCCTGGTTTAGAAATACCAAAGAAGACCTGCAAATGCTACATATCTCAGCTGAAGACGCCCTTAACAGAGATCTCTTCCGCAAGAAAATATTGACGAACGGGCTAAACCGAGACGAGCAACCGAAGAGAAGACACGGTGCCCCTTGGACAGAGGAGCGCAAGCAGGCCCACTCACAAAGAATGAGGGAAATTTGGGCTCTAAAGAAGGCCAAGTTCAGTGTCAAATGCAACAAGACTTAACGTGGTCCTTGATGGCCCCAGCGAATTATATATATATATACTAAAGTTGAAAGCTAGAAAAACAGCTGGGATTGATAAGATTTCTGGGGATATATTAAAGGCTATGGGTTGAGATATAGTGCCATATCTGAAATATTTGCTTACTATTTGAAGGAAGGAGATAAACCATATGAACGGAGAGATGCTGAAGTATATTATACAAAGAAAAGAAAAAGGTGATAAACATAAAGCAGATAATTACAGGCCAATCAGCTTGACAAGGTGAATGTAAACTCTGGAAAAGCATTGTATGTGATTATATTAGACACATTTGTGAAATTTCTAACTGGTTTGACAGAAGACAGTTCAGGTTTCAGAAAATTTATTCCAGGGAGGCTCAACTTGTGGGATTCCAGCAAGATATAGTAAATATTTTAGATGCAGGAGGTCAAATGGACTGTATCACTATTGACCTATCCAAGGCTACTGCTAGGGTAGATCATGGGAGACTGCTGACAGAAGTGAGGGTTATTGCACTACAGAAAAAAGTGCTCGAATCTTCTTCATCCATTCCCTTTTCCAGATTCTCTCTTGGTAGGGTAGTGTACCAAAGCCCTCCACCTTACTTGATCTTTCCACCATTCCTCTTCTAGTACTTTATTGCTTTCGACTCCTATTTGCAATACAGTCCACAACAGAGCTCCATCTCATTCTAGGCCGTCCTCTACACCTCTCTGCAGTCTCTGTATCCATGAATGTTCTCTTTGGTATTCTCTCTCCTGGCATTCTCATCATGTGTCCAAACCATTTTAGCTTTGCTATATCAATCTCTTCTTGAAGTTTACACACTCCCACGCTTCTCCTTATTTCCTCATTTCGTATTCTATCTTGTCTTGTCTTTCCCTGTTAGGCTCCTCAAGAACCTCATTTCAGCTACTTGTATCTTACTTTGGTTCTGCTTAGTCAATGTCCAGGCTGCTGAAGCATAGGTCAGTATAGGTTTATAATAGGATGAGTATAAAACCTTCTTATACTTCACTGGAACATCTTTGTTCCATACAATGTCTCTCACACTCTGGTAGAAACTTTCAGACTGCTGTATTCTTAAATCAATTTCTCAATCCAAATATCCATCTTGTGACATCATGCTGCCCAAATATTTGAAGTTTTTCACTACTTCAAGAGGTTCATTTCCTATTTTTATCACTCCCCTGGATTTTCTGTTACCTTTTGTCATGATCAAAGTCTTGCTTGAGAGTACTTAGGGGTTGATAAAAGGAAAGGCAATATAAGGTAATCACATAAATGAGGTTGTAAATAAAGGTTACAGATCCCTTCATATGGTTATGAAAGTACTTGGGAGTTGTCATAAGGATGTAAAGGGGAGGCGTGTATAAGTTTCTGGTAAGACCTCAATTAGAGTATGATTCCAGTGTATGGGACCCAGATCAGGAATACTTGATATGAGAACTGGAAAAGATCCAAAGGAAGACAGCATGATTATTTCCGGATGATTTCCGACAAAAGAGTAATGTTATGGAAATATTGCAAACTTTGGGCTGAGAAAACCTGAGAGTAACAAGCTGCTCGATTAAGTGAGATGTTCCAAGCTGTCAGGGGTGAAACAACATGGAGCGATATTAGTAGATGAATAAGCTTCTGTGGAGCTTTCAAAAGTACGAAAAATCATAGTATGAAGATAAAGTTGGAATTCAAGGGGAAAAATTGGGGAAAATATATTCATTTATAGGAAGGGGAGTTATTGCACAAATTCCAATTCTTTTACAACCCACCCAGTACACAACTAAACCAAAACTGGAAGCCTGATTATTGTTTTACCACAAATGCCGAATGTTGACGTATAACTTTGTTGACCATTTTATTTATCATACGTGCATGCAAGATTTCCAAACAAACTGAAAATTATCTTTTCCATTATTGAAGAGGCACGAATATACAATGGAAAAGAAAGAACTACAGAAAGCATAGATGTTTCTTGGCACTCTTCCTTGTTGGAACACAAAAATTACATGGATAAGTATAGATTCCTGATATTGTTCTGTTGCAACTGTTTCCATATTTTATTTGATTGATAGTGAATTGACTGAAGCAAGTTTTCCTGGAGAAGGGAATGTTCCACTTTTCCTCATTATGTAGTAGTAGGAATTTGTGTAGCTAGAGTGCTTGTGTGCATGACTTAAATTATTATATATAAAAGTAATTAAAATTTTCATGTAAATTTTCACCATATCATAAAGTAAAACAAAATTTTCAGTGAAAATTGGGATTCATACTATGCTTTATAATTCACATGGTTGCATGCACATAAAGAGAGATAATATGCATACCTTAGGCATTCCTGATTGGATGCACTCAGCCAGTATGTTATCATTGTCACCCGAAAAATTGGAGCTGTCGTCTGAGAGTTCAGGTCTCTCACCATCTTTTTCACCAGTTTCTTCTTCACCCTCAACTTGTTTTCCAGCATCACCTGCTTCCTTCTGAACCTCATTCAAATCTCCATCGCATGGAAGCGACAGGACAGAGAGGTCGGAATGGGAACCCGCATGGGAGATATTGGCAGGTGTGCCCTCAGTGCAGTATGTGCGTACTGCATCCTCACATGCACCACCTGGGACCTTAACATACACAAATGCACACAGTAAGATATGAAATAGAACATAAGAACATAAGTAATAATACTCCTGTATTAGACCCCCTCGCTTATTAGACCCCCAACGTAATTTGTCAGGGAAGAACAATGATTCTGCTCCGAAGCAGGTACAAGTCTTATTGCAGCTCTGATGACATCGCACAAATTTGTGAACAGTTTCGTCCATACGACATACACAATGAAAACACACGTCAAAGTCATGCAGTACATCTGTGTTTCGTACTTAAGAAATGTCTGCCTCCGTAGTGTAGGCCTACTGCAGCTCTGATGATGTTGCACAAATAGGTGAATAGCTTTGTGTCTGGCCCGCGCATTACAAGCACGCATAAGTCATGTTATATTGCTGTGTTTTGTAGTTAATAATGTCCACCAGCATAATGGTTAGCACAATTAGCTGCCGTTCTTGGGAGTCTGAATTTGATTCCCAGTACCGTACTGCCAGAGATTTACGAATGGTAGGAAGGTTGATATGTGGTAAAAATGGTACATTTAACTCCCCTCCACTGGGGGAGTTTCTAGAAAGAGATGCACCACCTCAGATGAGGAAATGAGTTTACTTTAGTAGAGACATATTCACGGCTGTTTGTTTGTTTGTTTGTTCTTTCACGGCCATACTTATAGACATGATATAGGCTTTTGGGCTTATACCGTGTCAAGAAGTTAAGGTGAGAAATTCTTAACTGTGCTCTGTGTCATCAGAAGAAAATCTCCACTGTCCACGAGAAAGGCTCCTTAAACAATGAGCTTTTGAATTTATAAGTTACAATTGAAGTACACGGTACAGCACTAGCGTTTGAAGCGGAAGCTGATGGAACCATCAGAATCAGTCTAAGAGGGTCACATAACATGTGTACATAACATCTGACACTGACAGGTCTATGACATTGACACGGCATAAGCCCAAAAGCCTATATCTTATTCATTCATTCATTCATTCATTCATTCATTCATTCATTTATTTATTTATTTATTTATTTATTTATTTATTAAACATGTCTGTAACAGAGTTGCACCCCAATTACAACAGACATTACAAAATATGGTAAATGAAATGGCGTATGGCTTTTTTGTCGGGAGGTGTCCGAGGACTTCGGCTCACCAGGTGCAGGTCTTTTGATTTGACCCCGTAGGCAACCTGTGCGTCGTGATGAGGATGAAATGATGATGAAGACGACACATGCACCCAGCCCCCATGCCAGCGAAATTAACCAATTGTGGTTAAAATTCCCGACCCTGCCGGGAATCGAACCCGGGACCCCTGCGACCAAAGGCCAGCATGCTAACCATTTAGCCATGCTATTATGATATATAACGCAAAACAGAAAAAAGATCACAGGCTAGATCATTAAGAAAGTGATCGTTTAATCTCTCGTAACTATCGCCGATATAGGTGTTTTTTGGAAAGAAGTAAGTTTAAAACATGATAAAAGCTATCCAATTATAACGATTGTTTTACTCACCAACGTACCTAACAAGTATTAATAATAATAATAATAATAATAATAATAATAATAATAATAATAATAATAATAATAATAATAATAATAATAACAACAACAATAATTTGATGTCCCCACATACTTTAAATGATTTTCGGAGATGCCAAACAAAACATATTACGGTATGCATTAATATAAAGAAATGGAGACAACGAACGAACAAAATTAAAGATTATGATAATAAAACACATTACAGCCACACCTGTAGATATCCATAAATGCAGCAATCAATCCTGTTATTTATTTTTATTCTTTCCGTTGTGGAACTTTTGGCACTATCCGGGCGATAGCATACCTAACCTAAACAATGCGGTCTCTCGTATCTCATGTACAGCTGTTTACATAAATCCTGATGTGATAAATGTAGACAACAAGCATGAAATATACTTAAAAATAAGGGTCTGGCTTTCAACAGCTGCAGTTATCAAAAGAAAGCTTCCAGTCACTATGTATTATATTCGGAAGTACAACTCATATCATACGCTAGTTCTCAGCCGGTGGTTTGGCACGCCTTCTACAGCACGGCTTTATTCCGAAGGAGTGGCTTCTGCTACACATACACCTACTAGGAATATCAGAGACCATCTCGAGAAACCATTTGGGAATAGATTCACATGGTTTAGACTCTATAGTTGGGAATGAAATTATTTTTAAATGGTTCAAAAAGATGGGATCCCGCATGCTCTCAATTGCAGTGTTGCAGTGCATGGCTGACGTGGCTGACGAGATGGCAGTGAAGATGACGTCACTTAGAATGAAGACACGCCAGTAGCAGGGAAGTTCGCGGCGCAAGACAATAATTCAAATGACAGCGGTGATCAGATTTACTGTGTGGTAGGCCTACTACTCAACTGACAGAGACAAATGACTGGCCATTAAGTTCTTTTGTATCAATATTGCATAATATAAGCAGGCTTCCAAAGAAAACTCAAGATCTCAGTGGTATTCATAGACTTGACAGCAGCCTATGACACAGTCTGGAAAGATGGATTACTCTACAAGTTCCTGAAAGTGGTCCTATGTAGGATAACTGCACGACTCCTGAACAAAATGTTCAGTCAAAGACAATTTCGTGTGTACAATGGGACAGCTGTAAGCAGCCAAAGATCGCTGAACAACGGTCTGCCACAGGGGTCAGTTCTCACTCCTTTGCTGTTTAGTTTATATATTGCAGACATGCCAAAGACACTTTCACGGAAATTCGGATATGCCAACGACTGGGCACTTGCTATCAGGGACAAAACAGTTGAGAAAACAGAAGAGATCCTGACTGAAGACCTCAAGACACTGGCACACTACTTTAAAATATGGGGACTCCAACCAAACATCAGCAAAACTGAAGTTTGTTGCTTCCACCTAAACAATAAAATGGCTAACAGGGAGTTAAATGTGTACATGGACAATCAGACATTGAGACAACAGGTACCCTAAATATCTAGGAGTCACACTGGATAGAACACTGTCTTATAAACAACATTTCCTGAACGTCTATATCAAAGTAAGAACTCGCAACAATATAATTCATAAGCTGTGTGGATCAACTTGGGGATCTACAACTGCAACTCTGAGATGTTCAGCTTTAGGGTTGGTGTACTCGACTGCTGAATACTGCACTGCTGTTTGGCTGAATAGTGCCCACACAAACATCATAGATACCCAGCTGAACACTACAATGCATCTCATCACTGGCACAATCAAATCTACTCCCACCCAGTGTTAAGTCATATCCCTCCTTCAGATCTCAGACGTAAAGATGCTCTCCTAAGAGAATTCAGTAAAATAGTGAATAACCCGGAACTCCCGATACATAATGACATCGGCGATGCGAATATTAATCGTCTGCATTCGAGAAAACCACCAACTAGAGATGCCATGAACTTGTGGAACAGCAACTACCAAACTTCAGCTGAATGGCAGAAGAGACTCAACGACAAATACTGCCCGACAATGCCTTCTGTGAAGAAGACGCCGCCACCTGGTTTCAACCTCCCTCGTAGACTATGGTCCACACTGAACAGGATCCGAACAAACCACGGGAACTGTGCAGCCTTCCACTACAAGTGGAACAGAATCCCAACGCCTGAGTGTGACTGTGGCGCTACACAACAGACAGTGAAGCACATAATCGAAGAATGCAGGACTAGAAAATACAATGGCAGTGCTAGTGACTTTGCTTTTGCGACTCCAGAGGCTATAGACTATATAAACAATTTGGACATACGTATATAGTGTAGATCTTATAACAATAGATGCTGTATCTCTAGCCATATGCTAAATAAATAAATGCATAATATTGTTACGTGCCAGCCCCATGGTAGCTCCTATCAGTACTTCCAGGAAGGGCCTGGTGACTCAGACAACCTGGAATCTCCCAGCCGGCCTTTCCGTGTATTGTTCTCGTCGGCCGGCTTACCTGCGAGTTCCTTGGAGATTCAACGGGAATGTTCTGCCTGTAGTGACATCGTGAAATTTCTGGATCAAATCACGCGAGCTATAAAAAGGGAGCCTAGCTATGGATGGTCAGTCAGAGTTGGACTCTGTGGGGGAGTCAGTGTGAGACTCAGTGAGTTGGGGTTCGGTGGCTGGGCTGAGGGCGAAAGAGGTGTTGGCTGTCGTCAGTGTCCCACCGAGGTCTGAACGAGGAGCTGTTGTTGAGATGTCGGAGAGACCAGTGAGTGGGTGAACTGGATCGATGGAACGAAAGACTATAGTATGTGTTCATGTATTTCTGAGTGAGTCAGGGAGGGAAGCCACTGTCGCAAGTGTGAAGGTAAATATACCTGGGTTAATGTTCACGTGGGGCCAATGACCTGCAATGTTAGGCCCCTTAAAATAACAAGCAAGCAAGTTAATGTTCACTGTTGTGAATATTGTCCTGCTGGAGAATCCTCTTGAGCTGTTTGGTTGTTCACTGCATGCGACTGTGTGAAGTATAAGTGGAGTCGAACCAACGAAGAGTCGCCGTGTGTTGTATAGCCAGTGGCACTGTGTTCAAATCCAGCTGTCTACGCACAGTGGCTGCAGGAGGTGACTGGACTTTGGGAAAGTGAAAGTAAGGATTAGTATCTCAGGTAAAGGAATGGGCTGGACCCTTGCTGCGCCATAAGGTAGAGAGATTTGTAAATAGACTGGTAATTAGTGTGGCGATTCATAACTGCTTAGAATTGTTTGTGTTTAATTATGTGTGTGTGCATTTATTAGGCCATCCTGAAATAAATCAGAGTAATTAAACAGATGGAGTTTTATTTGTAACAATATGATAATATGATACCCTTATCCTTTTCCTCTATGGGGTCAAGTATGAAGTAAGACAAATCTTCGTAGCGAGTTTTTACGAGCGCATGCCCTTCCTGACGTCAACCTCATCAAAGGAATAAATGAGATGTAACAAAAAGAAATCAATCACCATCTGGATACAAGAAGTCAAGAAAGACCTGGAAAGGAACAACATATGAGAAGAAGAATTATTGGAAAGAAAGATTTTTACGAAGAAAGTCTTACAAATGGAAGGATTCCAAGGGAGGAAGGAAAAGAAAACAGGCACAAAATGGACTGAAGACTGGAAAAAGAAGCACAGTGAAGAAAAGGGAAGAACAACTAAGGAGGAAGAACTGAAATTGTAACGTGGTCCTTAGAAGGCCGGAGCGCAAGTAGAAGAAGAGATGTAACGAATAACGTGATATAAGTACTGGTAACAAAACAGACTATATTTACTTTATATGTAGGCCTAAAAAAAGTCATGTTCACCATTTGTTGTCTTCTTACACTTAGAAATACTGCCTTCCGACGAAAATAACCAGTATAATTCAAATGCATTCACAAGTTTGTTAAATAATAGTGTAGAATGTTTACATGTACAATTTATAGCTCTTTATAGTCTAGAAGTCATGTGTTCGCTGCACAAAACTTGAGGTTATCGCATACTGGACCCCCCTTTAGTTTTTTTGACTGTAAAAGTGTGGGGGGGGGGGGGGGTGGAAGGGGGTCTAATAAGCGAGTAAATACGGTAATTCCTATAGGAAAACAATGAACACAATAATTAATTAGAGTTGTTTGTTTGTCAGACTTCCCCAAGCACTGAGGCTGCCCTTGATAGAGTATACTAAAATATCAGTACATAAAAGTTTTAAAGTTAAACCTGAACCTTATTACAAAAAAATATAAATATATCAAAATAGTTACATAAGTGAATTATTTATGGAATTTTTGTTCTATTTTTTTTTTTTTTTTGTAGACAAAGAGAAAATTACCTTTTCCCTACCTTGAAAACTGATATTTTAATGAGATGGAATATGACAGTCAACTGCCAAAGGTTGGAACTACAACATGAGGTGGTTATTATAGGTGAGCATGTAATCACACAGTACTACCTTTTTTTTTTTTTTTTTTTTACAAAATATGCAGAATAATGTAGCTATTTTTATTTACAAAACTGCCTCCCTATGAAGGTAGTCCCAAAGGGCTCAGTAATACTCATAAACAGAAATTTCATATAAAAGGCTATGGTAAATCATACTCAAATATTTGGACTGAGATGGTGATTAAAGATTTGGCAGGATTTCTTCACAGCACCATCACAATCTCATCTCTTCTAAAATCTTCAAAAAACCTCATGCTCCCAGTAAAAGACCTTAGACCTCAACTGACTACATCATCATCATCAATGTCCCATTCCAGATAACTCCAAATGACATTTATCTTTGAAGAAACTTACTGTGGGTTCAAGAATGCTCTTCACTGTTTCCTGTTCACTTGCAAACTCAAATCTTATTGTTAGATCCACAATTACACCTCACTTTGTGTTTGGAAATTCTAAGTTCCCATGGAGGGAACTAGATATTTTTCCACCAATAGAGCATATCAAAAATCAGATAAAAAGTTAGATGTAGGGTATTTCCGGCATTTGCTCTATTAACCAGCGTTTCGTCTTAGGTCTGACACTAGACTCGTCAGAGTGGGATGTATCAGACCCTACCCACTGACGCTGGGGTGTATGCAGGTGAACTTATCAGAAGCCTTATCAGAAGTTATCAGACTGTGCCTCTTAAATAGGCTTCTGATAAGTTCACCTGCATACACCCCAGCGTCAGTGGGTAGGGTCCGACACATCCCACTCTGACGAGTCTAGTGTCAGACCTAAGACGAAACGCTGGTTAATAGAGCAAATGCCGGAAAAACCCTACATCTCACTTTGTGTTATCATGCTACGATGTCAATCCTCAGAGTTGATCCATTCATACATACAGGAAACTTCCTCATCTATTGTCCAGCCTTTCTTCCTCAGGATGTCAGCATCTTTGACCTTACAATGTGGTGATGCGAGTTCCAAATGAGCGTTCCATGGTCGCACCGTCCCAAGATGCGCGCCAGGGTTTCAGTCTCCGGGTAGCTATGTCTGCAACGAGTACCATCTATACTCCGTACGGCTCTACTTCTAAATTGACGTTTTAGCAGATTTTGGCTCTGTCTGGTGGTTATGCGCTGAAGCATAGACATCCAACCAATCCCAAGCTGCCATTCATATCGATTTATATCGGCAGAGCACGATCTCGAAACCTAGTTGCCAACTCTAATATTTACATTCGCCACGTGGTTAACCTATCTCGCTCAGCGTGTATGGTATTCGGTACCGTTCGCGATCTTTTGCATTTTCTTTCAGTATTTAGTGTGTTTTCCATATTGTTGGAGGGTTCCAGTGACTCTGAGATCAGTAGTGTGTTCCCCTTGTAGGCCATAACCTCCTTTCTGTGCCAGCCATTAGCCGTTAGTGATGTGTTATTTCCTCATTCTCTTTTATTGTTAATAATATATTCTCTTTTAGTGCCAGATATTGTTAGAAAGTGTAGGTCTTGTGAGTTTGTTTTCAATCCATATTCATTCGTTTTTCTGAGTACTGTATTACAGTTTAAAAGGGCTGTTTACCGCGGTCATATTCCATCAGCTGTTCTCGCAGGCGTAGCGCGCTGGCAACAGAGAGAAGGTGATGCTCATTTGTTTTGCGAAACTTCAATTTAGAAGTAAGGCCGTGCGGAGTATAAGGACTGATCAGGAAAGGTTTGAAGTGCAGCAACATTTGCATTTATATTTAAACACATCACCCACTCCAAATAAAGATAACCCGCTTTTGTTAGATGTCAACTTTTAGCCTCGGGCCCTGCGCTGTACATTGCTACCCTCTTACCACTTCAAAGTTTCAAATTGCAGTTACGCAGTTTTCCTGGAAATTGATCATTGATGACTTTGTCATTTTTTTATGGTGGAGGAAAGTTAATGCTATCATATGAAGTTTTTAACTCATCTTCCATTTACATGTTCATGATCAGCTCTCATTACCACTATACTGACATTCCAGTGCAGGAGGATGGCTTGCCATGCAGCTCAAATTAAATTTAGCCCTCTGACTTTTCTCTTTGAATACAAGATTCTGTTGGGGATGTCAACAGGTAAGAAAAGCATCTCTCTCACAGAACTTCAAATAACGTTGTCCATGTCCTCTAAAGAAGCTGGCGGCACCTGATGCAGTGGTGCCATCTGTAAAGGATATATTAGTTTTGGCCATATATACTATAACTTTTACAATGAAGAAATCAAGAAGATGGCTGATGGTCTAGACTTTTATTGTAACGAAAAGATTTAGATTGTTGCAAAGAACATGAGTAAATTAGTATTTATACTTTCGTCGACATTATTGGACTCAGTTTGGTAAAAACCAGGTTTTAACTGAGAAGCTTCTACATTTTTATTTGTCAACAGGGGAAAAATATTTTATTTCTGAATACTGGAATTTTCATATGGACTTGAAGTAAATCTAAGTCAAAGACATGAATAATGATATGATGAGGAGACATGAGATGTCCGAATAAGATTTTGATTAACTTTGCTCTATTGCTCCATTTATTTATTGCAAATGTGATCCTTCAGGTGGGGAAAACAAAACTAAAATGAGTATGCTAGGGAAAAAGTGTCCCACATCTGTTGGGTTTTCCTCCAATTTCTGTAGCTCAATCTGTACTAAATCTGTTCTTCAGATTTGGAGGTCCCCTTTGTAAGCATTTATTTTGCTGCTTCTGAGTCAGGGATTGTCCTTTTTGTTGACATAAGTAAGAGTTTTACAAAATGCAACTATACTAAGAAAAGTTCAAAATGATGAATTATTTCAACTCTTCCACTGCCCATAATAACCCATACGGCACTAACTTAGGGATTCCCGCGGCCTGTAAGCAGAGGTGGGAAGTCTTAAATTATACTCCCTGTATTAAAATTAAACTTTTATTCTTGGATTTAAGTCATGACTTATTAAAATATCTTAGTTACAGAACAGCTAAAAATGTTGTAATTAATTCATTATATACATTTTCTTTTTAATATCTTCCAAAAAATTCAGGGTCATCATATATGTGAGACTGTCTTACATTTGGGTCAAAACTGCATTGTCTTTGTATAATAGCAAAGAGATTTACTTCTTGACAAAAGAAGTATCAAGCAGAACCTTAATTAGAGGTTTTCTTTCTAATTAGAAAAATTAAAAGCATATTAAAAGACAAGGAAAAGAAAGAGAAACTGTATGTAAACTTAACTACTACATACCATATTTACTCTTATATTAGACCCCTTTTGCTTTTCAAACTACCAGGTGAGTTGGCAGCTATGAGCTTGCATCTGGGAGATAGTGGGTTCGAACCCCACTGTCGACAGCTCTGAAGATGGTTTTCCGTGGTTTCTCATTTTCACACCAGGCAAATGCTGGGGCTGTACCTTAATTAAGGCCATGGCTGCTTCCTTCCAATTCCTAGGCCTTCCCTATCCCATTGTCGCTATAAAACCTATCTGTATTGGTGCGATGTAAAGCAAATACCATTGATTGACCATTTGATTGCTTTTCAATTTTACAGCCACAAAATGTAAGGAGGAGGGTCCAATCTGCGAGAACCTCCCATTATGTAGGCCTATGGTGAACACACAACTTTTAGGTCTATATAACAGCAAATGTTGAACACGATTTTTAGGCCTACACACCGTATTTATTCATGTAACGGCATAATAGGCGGACCCCAGATTTCCCCTTTAAATTTTGGAAAAACCTCCATGCTTAATGGACTCATTTCATTTGCAACAAAAATTGTCTTGGCAGGTAATATTTAAATTTCTTAAAAATTGAATCAACAGCTGCACACTCAGTTGTGCTGAACACACACTATCATACATTTGCCACAAAGCATAGCAATTATTTCCTTAGCATATGTGTAACAGGTATGACAGTGTGCAGTATTTTTAATATCTTCAGTGAGTATTAATTATTGGTGAGAGAAATGAAGGACAGAGAAGTCACATTTAAATTCAAGGTTTTGAACAACAGTTAAGTGAAAAACTAATCACAACTGATTAATTTCAAAAGCACACAGCATAACCCTGTATTGTTAGAGCACTGCAGAAGTCGGTTGTGTTGATAAACTTTCCTTTTTCACTGCAATGGATTGGAATAAGTCCAAATATTCGCCTTAACACAGGGAGTTAGTAATGTTTAGTTTTACTAGTAATTACTGCTGTACTTTATTTTAAATTTTAAGTTAAGGTACACCATATACCGTCTGTGTTTCATTACATATTAGCTACACAGCTGATGCTAGTTGTTGACTCATATGCAGTGAGATTGTGATGAGCAAAACTCTCGTTCGAGATACTCGAGACTGACGTCACCACTCTCGATGCATCTTCGAGGTCTACGTAGGGATGGGCATAACTCTCGTTTGAGATACTCGAGCCTGACGTCATTATCTCGATGCATCTCGAGGCATGCTCCAATTGGACCTCAGCCAGGACGAATGTGGTAGAAACAGAAATGATTAGTAAACAGTGAACTCGAGCTGTTAGCATGGCTCAGTTGGCCAAACAGCATCGTTGGGTATTATTCTCTGCTACTTTTTGTGTTGATTCGAATCTTCTCTTCAAATATTTTTGTTTGTATTTGTTTTGCAATCGGAGTTTCAGCTACCAAACACAGGCTTAGTTGTGCAGAAACAACCAAATCACTAACAGAATTAATTGTAACGTTACTGAATATACAAAATAACCAATTGATAATAAAATCTCTTCCAGATGAACACATGCAATATAAACCAATCATAATGTAAACAAACCTGATTACCTCGTGTCATCTGATCAGTTAGCTTTGTATCTGTATTGCACTGAAAATAGTACCGGTACTCATTATAATGTTAATTGTTTTACGTCCGTCCTAAATGCTAGTTCTTGACAGACGCCGGGGTGTGGGAATTATATCTCGCAGGAGTTCTTTAACGTGTTGGAAGCCAACGACATGGAATTTTTACCTTTAAAACAATAGGTACACTAACAGAACATATTGAACACACTGTGATAAAAAAATACGAGTTTGGACAGAGGGTCATCACATTACGCCTACTCTCTGTTTTGTGTTGTACGTTTTGGTTATTGAATATTGCAGGCTTTTTCTCTGTTGTGAAGATATTTTCACAGAAATAAGGTTGTTTGCGGTAATAAAACCGAATAAATCATAATTTAATTACTGGCTCTACTCTATAACGAGCCACCAGAGACCACGGGTACCTTCTACCAATATACACAGGTTTCCTTGAACAATTTCCGAAAGTTTGTTGATGGAGTTCGGCTTCATCCTGTGTATGTGCCTTCAGGTCTGATAATATTGTAACTGGTCTTGAATGATCCTTTTCATGGAAACCATCCATTTGTTACCATACTTCTAGAAAAGTAACTATAGTCCAGAAGGAGACTTAACCCGAGAACGAGTCCTTTTTCAGATACATACACACATATACCAGGATATTTATGCCATTACCGGTATATTTTCCTTTCTGTTCAAATTATTACACAACTCGATGCGTCGTAAAAGAAATGGATTCAATAAAATTTTTAAAATATTCATTACTATTCATTCATTACTATTTATTTCACATACCCACTCCCTGAACCATAGGAACTAATCAATGAAGGATAAAATACCCCACCTAGCCGAGAATCAAACCCGGAGGCCCTTAGACCAAACGCCAGCACGCTAACCATTTCGCCGCCGAAGCGGATAGTGCATAAGTACAATGCAGAAAGTACAGGTAGGCAAGTTGACTGCGAGTAGATTATAAAGAAATGGGCGTATCGTCATTAGTTGTTATAATGATGTTATTTGCTTTACGTCCCATTAACTACAAATTAAGGTTTTTGGAGACGTCATTAGTCGATCAGCAGGCGAAGTGCAGTCGAGAGGTAAGATACTGCATGCGCATTATGTCCCGATTCAAACTTCGAGATAGGATTACGAGTCATGGAATGCATCAGTTGTTCGAAATGCATCGAGAGCTCTCGATACGTTTCCCAGCACTGCCTCGAGACAAAGAGCTCATGCGCCTGACGTCACTAAACGATATTGAGATAGCATTATGAGGCACGTACTGCATCGCTTGCTCAGAATGCATCAAGAGCTTTGCATCACGCGATCCATCAATGCAGTGAGACCATCAATACATCATTTGAAGTTTCTACTGGCTTGCTATATTGCCATTCCAAGACCAACTCCAACATACAGTATATTTCAGTTTGTCTTCCCTACTCATGTTAAAGATTATTTTACACTCAAAATGGTGCCTGTTTTAGTATGTCTAATTTTTCCAATATAAATTCTTCCTCATGCACTAGATTTTTGTTCACAAAATTGGAAAAGAAAAGGGCGTCTAGTTTTGCCAACTGAGATTCAATATATTATGCCCCTTCCAATGCTCTTTGTTGAATCATATCATGTGTTACAGCAAATCCATAATTTATCAACTTAGTGTTGATCTCAGGATATTTACGTTTCTAGTACCACAAGAAAACCTCACACTTTTATTTGCTGCTTGCAGTTTCCCTTTATGGTTGCACCAATATCTGATCATGTTACATTGAAATTAAATTCTTTGGCTACTGGTTTCACACATTGTATTTCTGA
Organism: Anabrus simplex; assembly: GCF_040414725.1. Lineage (NCBI taxonomy): Eukaryota > Metazoa > Arthropoda > Insecta > Orthoptera > Tettigoniidae > Anabrus > Anabrus simplex. Next base: position 220,953,699 of record NC_090265.1, read on the forward strand.
TATTTTGTCACAGTTTTTAATTTGAAAGTTGTGATGAAATTACACTTCTTGTTTATCATGTTATTTAATTCCATAATTTTCAACAACAACAACAACAACACAAAAAGGGGGGGGGGGGAAAGAAAACAAAGCATTTTAGCAACAGGCTATTTTGCACAAAAGCTTTTTTGTCCTGAAAAGCTAGGGAGGTCTAATACATGAGTAAATATGGTAATATCTGTAGCATGTGGTCCTGAAAAGTCAGGGAGGTCTAATACATGAGTAAATATGGTAATATCTGTTGTATATGGATGTGACATATCCTTGTCAAAGTCTCTTCTCTTCTCTTTTCTACTCTTATTCTCCATTTCTTCCTATGTTAATAAACCACTTTTCAAATATTCCTTGGTGAGAAAAGCTGTATGCCCTTCTTAAAGCTAAGTGAATTTTTAGTGAATGTTCCACCTTGTAATCAAAGGCACTTAGAGCTCAAGTGTCAGGAATGTTTACTGAACAAATAAACTAATAGGCCTACAATTTAATGTTTCAATTTACAAACACAAACTCATTAAATATTACTAACCTCCATGTAGTTCATGGATTTAGATGTGGTCCCAGTTGCGTCTTGTTGTTGTTGTTGCTGCTGCTGCTGCTGTTGTTGTTGTTGTTGTTGACGTGGGCGGGGGATAGCCTTCACTGGGATGCCACTGGGGCGCCCACTGCGTGTTTGTGGGCCATAAAGTCTGGCCGGGCTGCTGTTTTGTTGGCTCTGTCGTTGCCTGATAAGATAACAACCTCTATTACTGATTGTATTTCTAGTCAAGATAAAATTATCATATAAATATCTGCAAGATAAATATACAATATTTCCTTAATCACAAGTTGAAAACCAAGGTGCCATTTCTCTCTACCTGAATACTACTATTTACTAACTGATCCTGTCTTGTGTTACTTGCTGATTTGGTCAATAAAAGTAACAGTAAATGCGAACGTGGAAGTATAGTCTAGTTAAACACCATTACCCCTCTCATCTATATCCATAGCAATGTAGTGCAATTTTGTTCTTTCTAGATTCACATTTAATAATAATATTTCATGGTTCTTTTTCTGATGAATGGATCTGCATGTGTCAGACTCGTGCTACATTTGACCAAATAAACACTGTACAAATTATACATTCATCCTTTAATTAATTACATTTAAAGTAATTTGCAATAATCAATTTATGAAAATATTTTCTTATTCTCTTGCACAGAATTCTCTGGGCCAAAGCCACATACACTACCTCAATTTCTATTGGTTACAAAATTAAATTCTGAAATTTGTGATTGGCTAAAATTTTAAGCAGGCAGGAAGAGAAAGAAGTGCTAGTAACCTTCGCACACCAAAAACAAAATTTTAACAATTCAGTTTTGAAAACCTTGACACAAAAAAATTCTCTTGAAATTTAACTGTCCATCCTCTCACTAGAGGGAGCACATCAATCGACAGTAGAATCATCTGGAGATAAAGTTCGAAACTTCTTCAGAAACGAGTTTCACTGTTCATATTACAGATGGCCTTCTAAAAGGCACTTAGTTTAATAATAATAATAATAATAATAATAATAATAATAATAATAATAACCATCATTATACCGTGAGGCGACGATGGGACAGGAAAGGGCTAGGAGTGGGAAGGAAGCAGCCATGGCCTTAATTAAGGTACAGCCGCAGCATTTGCCTAGTGTGAAAATAGGAAACCACAGAAAACCATCTTCAGGGCTGCCGATAGTGGGGTTTGTCGAACTTATCTATCTTCTTATCTATACTTTGAATCTGTCAATACGGAAAACGAAATTTATAAATAATAGAACCCACTATTTCCCGGATATAAGCTCACAGCTGCGTGGCCCTAACCGCACGGCCAACTCGCCCAGTAAAAAAAAGAGAAAAGGGTTATCAATGCTACTGTAACTCCACTTTTGTTCAATCAATTAATTATCATCATAATCATAATCATCATCATCATCATCATCATCATCATCATCATCATCATCATCAATCAATACATTCGTTGTGAGACCACACTGAAAACTGATGGTAAAGTAAGTTCTTGGTGAAAAGTAGTTACAACTGGGTTAGACAAGGCTGCAATATCTTACCCTTATTATTCATAGTTTGTAAGGATCATTTACTGAAATACACTGAGTGACCAAAGTCACGGGAAGGGGTGTCCCATTAGAAAATGTGCCATGTATGACCCCTGAGGGGTGCGGCTAGCTGCGGCATAGCTGAGCTGTCTGCCACAGACACCAGTGTAGTGAAGATGGCAACATGCCCCGAGTTAACCAACTTTGAACGTGGGATTATCATCAGCGCACAGAGCATGGGTCATAGCACTGCGGAGCTTACATGCGAATTTGGGTTCCCAATGTCAACAATGTCAAAAGTGAATCTTCAATATCGCAGAGAGAATGTTACCACCCGCGTGAACCGCTGCAAGGGAAGACCACAGGGTTTTGAATGAACCTCTGTAGAACCATAACGTGCGCTTGATGGGTTACTGTGAATCAGATCACCGTCCAGGTGAATGTTGGGAGTCAGGAACCCATTTCTACCAGGACTGTAAGGAGGCAACTGAACTGCACAGGCTTCACCAGCCGACGACCAACTTGTGTCTCTTTGCTTACACCTAGACACAGAGCTCAACGATGTGCATGGGCCCGCGAACATCGGCAACGGACCATGAAACAGTGGCGGTGTGTGGTATGGTCTAATGAATCCCAGTTCCAGTTGTAACGAGCTGATGGGTGTGTGAGAGTGTGGCATATGCCCTATGAAGCTATGGATCGTGCATGTCAACACGGTTGTGTCCAGGAGGGAGGTTGCTCACTTTTGGTCTGGGCAGCTTTCCCATGGGTGCAATTAGGCCCCATTTTCGAGCTGAAGGCAGCGCTGACAGGTGCATGTTATGTGGGCATTGTTTTAGACCATCTGCATCCCTTTCTGGCCCTAGAGTACCCTGATGGAGATGCCATGTTTCAACAGCACAATGCGCCATGTCACCGTTCTGTGGTGGTTGGAGGAACACTCCAATGAAATTACAACCATGAATTGGCCCTCCAGATCCCCTGATTTAATCCAATCGAGCATTTATGGCATGCAGCCACTCAGTATATTTACCATATATTGTAACAGGAATTTAATAATGACTGAGAAGTGATATTATGGATGCAGAAATTTTCATATGGAACTGAAGTGTCTATTGTAAGGAGAGGTTAAGAACAATAGGAGGGGGAGTATTCATACTGGTGAAAGAATGTGTTAGTTACAAAAAAGCTAAGGATGAAGAACAGGAAACTCTATGTATAAGACTTATCTCTAAAGATAATAGGCAACTTGATGTTTTTGGTGGAGGACAGACCTGGCAATGCTGTCGCTGACACTGATGCAGAATTATTTGAGAAGATAATCAACTATGTAGGGAATGATACAGAGAGCATAGCTGCCAACTTTCAGAAATAAAAAATAGGAAGATTTTTAATTCTTGGATTTCATCACATATATTGCACCATGGTCTAAGTGAAAAAAGGACAGGATAAAAAGCATACATATCTACAGTTACAATGTGAATTGACCATTAAATTTAAAATCTTAAACTAAAAAACATTTAAATGGTTACAAGAAAATGTACCTAATCACTCTCATTTATGACACATACATACGAATAATAATACAGTCAAACCTCGACATCTCTAACCTCCATTACTCGAATTTTCAGTATCTCGAACTAACTTAGATTTTCCGGCCGTTTGTCCTACTTTTGACGTGTATTTATTTCTTTATTCTCAAAATTCAGTTATACAAATTTCTCGATTTCTCGAAGCAAACATTTCTTCCCTTGAAGCAAAAAATACTCTAACTCGAAGCAACATTAACTGTGCAATACGGTATTCGCAGTTTGTGAGGAACAGTTAACAAGTACTGTAAAGAAAGGGTTCCAGTGAAGCTGGAAACTAATATGATGGCAACCGTAAATCTCGAACTTCTAGTGATCGGCAAATCGGCAAAGCCTCGCCGTTTCTCAGGTGTCAATTCATTACCAGTCGCATGCGAAAGCCAGCCCAGAAGTCGCGGATGACAAGCTCCATTTACTAAACTCAGCTGCGTGTATTGACAAGAAGTTTCAACGTGAAGGGAGGAAAGGTTAACTGCTACAAACAGAAGAGACTAACGGATTTTTTCCAAATGTGTTAACGGAGCTATGCTTCTTGTTTCACTACTGTATGTACTGTGTCCTGTCTGCTAAAAAGTTACTATAATAGGTTTTATAATTAAAGTGATGCCGTAAAATAGAGTTCTTTGTATATTTTTAAGTACCGTTAAACATAATGCATTCAGTAAAAGCCCGCAGATACATATGATTCAATCATGTGCTATACATGCTCAAAAACGGTATTCTTTATATCTCGAAATTTCAATAACTCTGAATAAAATTTATCTCCCGAGGTATTTCGCATAATAGTTTCCTTTATTAGACTGTAAAATGAATGGAAATTTAATTTTATAGGTATCTCTGAACACTTGGAGATAATGTTTGTTATGTGTTTGGCCATAACATTAAGAGAAAATACCAGAAAATGTCACCGACACAATTCCCTGAAATACATTCAACACATTAAAATTATGAATAAGAATAAATGAAAATGCACTGAAATACATACCACATAGAAAACAGATCGGTATAACTCATACATTATTAACATATGACTTTGGCACGGGGAAAAGCACAGAACCACTAGAAAAAACACGTGGCATACAATTCCAACAAAATTACGCACAGAAACGATGTTAATAGTGCACGAACCACACAATATGTAACTCATTCGTCCCGATTAACTGAGTCGCTAGCCTCTCTTGGTTGTAGGAAACACAATACACGAAGGCGACGGATGATACACTCGCGAAATAAAGCATCAAATAAAAATGCTTGAAAAAGAAGCTGGGTAAATTACACAAGCACATAAGAATTTATCCTTTATCCTAGGGGAAGAGTATTGACTGTACTGGATGTTATATTGGTCAAAAATAGGAAGAATTAAAAATAAATAGGAAATCGGAAGACGAGTTATAAAACGGAAAGTTTTCAGGTAAATCGGAAGGGTTAGCAGGTATGAGAGAGGAACAATGTCTATATTTTTCAGGCTTCCAGGCCGTAGTCTGGGAGCATTTTATGGTCCCAACGTTTCACCGAAGACTTCAAGGGTTCCGAATAGTGATGCAAATTCCAGTGTCTCCGCCGACACTGGTGTGCACAGTGCCAGTGCCAAATGCGTCACCATGCCAACACACCGGTGCCGCGGCACTGTCAGTGCCACAATGACTTGTATAAAAACGTTTATGCTCCATGTATTGACAAACAGTGGAACTATACATAGATATACCATAATTTATATGAATATTTACATGCAAAATACTACAAAATAACTCTCAAATAAGTTTTCCATTTACATTCAAGAACAGTATTTTTTTCATTTTATTAGCTGAAAATTTGACCAGGTTTCGAAAACACAACTTCAGCAGGCACGGATGTTGCTACAACAAACAACAACTGGACAGCTCAATAGTAAATGTTGTAAATGTTGGGATACTGAAGCTTTCTTCCCAACCACCATTTTAACTGATCTGCCTGCCTACCTATTAAGGAGTCTTCCAGGTACGACGAAACATATGGCGTTTTAAATACGTCATTGTCGATACAAGATTTACAAATATCTCACACTGCTATGTACTGGTTTTTATCATCTGGAGTGAAATAGCTCCACACAGGGCTAGATTTTCATCTATCCGCTACTGACACAGAATTCAAGACAATTGATAATATAACGAAAGAGAATAAAGCATAGCATGGCACAGTCCGGCAGCACTTGGTAGGACGGGGTGACCAGTAGGTACTGTAGAAGTGATCTGTCCTGGCGCACTGCCACTGACACCGGCACGGATCTGAGAAGCAGTGGCCTGTATGTGCCGTGCTGTTGGCACGAGGCAGTCACGTCGCCACACACAATATTGCTTCTTTCAGCAACAGTGCCAGCCACCAGTGCCCGCCATACTGTTCGATGTACTCATGGAAAAGCAGACTTGATTGATGTGTGTTCTTATCCTTACTAACGGTATAAATAAGGTCAATATTCATGTCACAAACCTGTTTATTCTTGTAAATATTTCACAGATTTATTTTTATGGCAGTGCCACTGGCACTGGTTTATTTTAAATCGTGTGCCGTGCCTACCCTGCTGTCTCTGGCACCGGTGTCAAAGCACGGTGCCAGTGCCTTCCCTACACCACTAGTTCCGAATGACTTCAATGGCTTCAAAGCTTTCAGTGGAATGGAGTGGTGTTTGAACTTTACCTCAATCTATAATGCATGGTGTGGTCCACGATGTTGGTGGGGGGTGCTGATTGGCTGTTCTTTGGCCAGTGATAGTTCAGGCTATGCTGCGCTGCTCGCCTACTGGTCTGCCATGATGGAGGGGCGGTTGTTGATTGACTGTTCGTTGTCCAATGACTGAAGCAGTGTGGAGCCCAACATTGGTCAATCTGCCTTGACAGAGACAGGCAATTGATCACCAATTGCTTTTTCTGGTCTGCCTCGGCTACGGTGTCCTCCAGGCTTTAAGGTTTTCAGGACTGGAAACCAGACTTTGTTGACCTGTTTAGATTCCTCCTTATGGTTGAAGCTGTCGGTGTGCTTCAGGAATTCAATGGCTTCCCTCTGTAACCTGGCATAAGACAAAGTAGTTGTCAGTACTTCGGTGTTGCTGTACTGTATGTCGTGGCCTGCTAGCAGTGTGTTCAGCAACTGATGACCTTTCTGCTTGTCCCAGCTGGCTGTGCCGGCTGTGCTCCTTCGGTCAGGTAGCAATGCTGCGTTTTGTAGTTCTATGTACACTTGGCCACAGTTGCATGGGATCTTTTACACACATGCTGTGGAGAGAGGATGCCTCTTATCTTTAGCAGAACTATTCCTGAATTTTCTTCCTGGCCTACATATGGTTTTTACTCCATAGAACACCAGTAGCCTCCCTATTCTATCGGCTATCTTCCCAATGTACGGCAGGAAGGCTTTAGCTGCCAGCCACTCCTCTTCTTTCGCCCTGGTTTTTGGATGTCTGGGATGGAGTGATCGCTGTGTACTGTGTCTTTATGGCTGTACCCATTAGCACACAGTGCCACACTGAGGTGGCTGAGATCAAACGAAAGCTCTCCAGTCTGCCAAACACACAGGTTAAATATTACACTATACCATGCCCTTTAAAAAAAAATACATTTTTTAAATATTTATAATTAACCTTTGTCTTCAGAAGACTGGAAAGCTTTTAAGTTACATTTAACTGAGTCGACACTGGAAAGTATGGCTTTGTTCTTGACATATGGCTGAGCTCCTCATTTACGTGCTGTGATCGACAACCTTGAACGGTCAGCTAGCACTTTCATCACGCCATATTTTCGCTGTGGGTGGTGATTGGATGTCTTCTGCAGGTAGCGGTCTGTATGGGTCAACTGTGTGTCCCAAGATTAAATCGGCAGTCTTCATTACCAGAACATTGAGGAAAGAGTGTTTTCCTTTGCTTTCTGTCTCCATAGTGAACTGAATATTGGTGTTAATATTATCCAATGTTTTAGAAACCGTAGTCATTCACTAGTTGAATGTAACAGAGTGGAATAATTAATAATAATAATAATAATAATAATAATAATAATAAAGCACGGTGCCAGTGCCTTCCTTACATTACTAGTTCCGAATGACTTCAATGGCTTCAAAGATCTCAGTGGAATGGAGTGGTGTTTGAGCTCTACCTCAATTTATAATGCATGGTGTAGTCCACCATGTTGGTGGGGGGGGTGCTGATTATTATTATGATTATTATTATTATTATTATTATTATTATTATTATTATTATTACTCTGAGTTTTCTTGCTGTGGCAGGGCCTCCTTTCTAGATAGCTACCACACCTGTCTAGAAATCTGGAAAAGTTTAATATTTGTCACATTATCCCTCAAAAAATCAACCAGCAATTGAAGGATTCAAATTCAAATCTTCCAACATGTTGAGGTATGGTTTCCTGGCAATTTGTAAGTCTTGAAGTATATCCATACAACAAAAATATGCAACAACTCTGATAATAATTATTATTATTACTGTTATCCTGGCCAGGCTGGGGATATTAACTTTCGTAATTCCTATGGCTTGAGGGCAGGGTGCTTGTGCCATCTTCAGCATTAGAATTCATCTCGGGTTATGTAAGAGATCACTATTTTACTCCTTTTGTTACTAATATAGTTTAACCAAGGATCATCATTATAAACTAACAAATACCATCCCACTCACTTTAAATTAACAAGACCAGTGTTTTTCATGCCCAGCATTTGTTAACTACATTAAGAAACAAATTATTCACATTTAGTACATGGGGCCACTACATCCATACAGACACACACTGTATGATGATTCTCCTCTGAATAGAGCAATGAAATCTTGCAGATAAAATGAGACTTTACAGGCACTTCAACTGTTGTTTAATTTATGTATAATTAAAAAACACTCATTCCTGGCGAGATTTGAAACAATAATTCATACTGCTATTCTGAACATACAAAAATAAATCAGAGCAATTCACCCTGTAACCATAATTCCATGTTTCAAAGTTCAATTTCAAAGGCATCGAACTTTAGCAGCTTATTCAGAAATACACTATACTTGCCTGGTGTTCTGCATGCCAATGCTTATACAAGCAGCTAACATATCGTCCTCATTCTCCTCTTCACCCTCGCTGACTGGGGCGAGATCACAACAGTCTGCCAGTTCACGCTTCTCCTTTTCAACATCCTGCTTCTCCATGCCCTCTTCATGTTCACGTTCCGTCCTGCCAGGGACCCGGTGAACAACTGGCCTCACAGGCTTTGGCACAACTTCCTACGCAGCCATCAAAGATTATTAATATATAGGGATGACAAGAGATCTAACAAGAAAGAAAACAGATTCTAAAGGAAGGAATAGATATATAGTATTCAGCCCCATTAAAGATACATTATAAACAGACCTGGCCAGCAGCTGGATACTGCATATGATGATGATGATGATGATGATGATGAAAAATACATTATGGTTTTGATGGTATTGAAAAAGAATATCACCAATAACATGTCATCAAGGTCATGTTTGCTATTCTAGTCATTTTTCTTACAAAATACAGTACCTATGATACATACAAGTATACAATGTGCATCTCGTGCAGGCTTTCTTATTTTCCTCTTGTCGTTGATGGCATCATTCAATTGAATTGCTACTATGATTGGCAGCTCAGAATTTTGACATGATGACAAAGTTCCATCTGCGATAACCAACCGAGATCTATGGCACATATACCTCATTAAGAACCCTGGCCTGCCAAGATGACAACTGCCCAGTCAGATGGCCACAGATACTGAAGAGCCATATGGTCAGTGTGATGACATCCTCAGCCATTTTGCTCAACTTTCTCTAATTTCGAACACCTCCTAAGCTGATATCACAAGGCTGAATGAATCATGTTCCAGCCCTCAGTCTACAATTAAAATCTTTGGCTGATCTAGGAATCAAAGTGGGGACCGCTGGCTATGAGGAGAACAGGTTACCCCTATCCTACTGGGCTGGCAATGTGATTGTAACTGTCCAGTATGAGACTAAATACTTGTTTTATAAGGACAAGGGTATTACCAAATAAAACAATATCTTTAAATTTTGTGTAAATCACATTTGAACAACAGTAGAACACATTACCATAAGCAGGATTCTGAAATTATTGTATTTCCCATAATGACGAGAAATGTGAAAATCCACAAACGGTTTATGAAGTTATTAGAGCCAATATGAGCAAAACAATTAACTTTTTCTTTTTTGTTATCGTCTCAATTTTATTTTATGCATCTCATCGAAATTCTCTGAATACGCTGAATGCCAAAACAACAGGGAAGTGTTACAGAATGGATGTTTATATTAATTTGTATTTTGTAAATGTAAAATTCTTTAAATGCTACGCTGCACACCTATTAAAATGTTTCTGGCTTTCAGAAAGGCATTTGAAAAAAAAAAAAAATCACTGTCTCAGAATTGGGTCAGTATGTACGACATTTGATGATGATGATGATGCTTGTGTAACATCCCTTCAGTTAATATACACTTCAGAACCCCCTCCCCCCACGGTGCAACAAATCCAAAGAGCATGACCTACCAAGCAACCGCTGCTCACCATGAAGGCCTGCAGATCATGAGGTGTTGTGTGGTCAGCATGACAAATCCTCTCAGCTGTTATTCCTGGCTTTCTAAACCGGGGTCACTATCTCAACATCAGATAGCTCCTGAATAGGCTGAGTAGACCTCGAACCAGCCCTCAGATCCAGGTAAAAATCCCTGAACTGACCAGGAATCAAACCCAGGGCCTTCAAGTAAGAGGCATGCACGCTATTCATATACCACAAAGCTGGCATAGATTTCAGAAGGTTAAGAACTTTTGTCCCTTAGAAGTTCTCTCACATGTCAGAAGTTAATGATACAGAACTGTCACATTTACACATGCTCAAAAGCCATTGACCAATCCTGGAATCAGGCCAGCTAAAGGGAGAACAGAAGGACAATGACAAATCTTTCTGATGTTGGATATCTGAATATTAGCATCTTAAATTGAAATAGAAAGAGTGACAAAAAAGACATGCATGAATCGCAACACTAGATGAGGGAGTCAGAAAATATAAAAATTATAGAATTTAGTCTCAAATTCAAAACACATGGTGGTATCAGACATAAATGGAAATTTTACAAAGGACTGAGATGAGTCTGATGGACCACTACAACTTCTATTTATTAAAATAATATTCATTTTTGCTAGCAGACTTGTTAAATGAAACAGAAATAATATCACCATTTAAAACATTATGATATACCCCTTGCCTTTTTGAGACGAAGAAAATGAAAAAAATAAATCTTGCATACAAGACCCCCCAACGTAATTCGTCAGAGAAGAACAACGATTCCACTTCAAAGCTGCTACAAGCCTTATGCAGCTCCGATGACATCACACAAATTTGTAAACAGTTTCGTCCATACGACCCCACGCAATGAAAACACACGTCGAAGTCATGTGGTACATCTGGGTTTCATAGTTAAGAAATGTCCGTCTTCGTAGCGTAGGCCTACTGCAGCACTGATGCTGTCGCACAAATAGGTGAATAGTTTCATGTCCGACCTGCGATTGCAAGCACACATCAGTCATGTATATACGGTATGTCTATGTTTTGTAATTAAGAATGTCCGCCAGCGTAATGGTTAGCACAATTATCTGCCATTCTCGGGAGCCTGAGTTCGATTCCGGGTACCATACTGCCAGAGATATACGAATCGCAGGAAGGTTGATTTGTGGTAAAAATGGTACATGCAACTCCCTTCATCTGGGAACCTGTCTAAAAAAGAGTTGCACCACCTCGGGATGAGGAAACGAGTTTATTTTAGTTAAATAAACACGGTTGTTGCTAGGCCTATTAATATAGGCAGGTGAGATCATTAACAAAGTGTTCATTTACTATCTCTTAACTCTGACCAATATAGGGTTTTTCTGGGAGAGAAGTGGGTTTAAAACATGATAAAAACAATCCAATAACAACGTTTTTACTCACCAACATACCTAACAAATAATAATAATATTGATTTTTCTATGCCCCCACTTACTTTTAATGATTTTCGGAGACTGCAAACAAAACATACTAGGATATGCGTTAATAAAAAACGGGAGACAACAAACATACGAAATTAAACATTATGATAATAAAACACATTACTGCCACACCTGTAGATATCCATAAATGCAACAAATTTTCCTGTTATTTATTTTTATTCTTTCCATCGTGGAACTTTTGGCGCTATCCGGGTGATACCATACCTAACCTAAACAATGCGGTCCCTCTTATCTTATTTACAGCTGTTTAGATAAATCCTGATGTGATAAATGTAAAGAACAAGAATGAAATAAACTTAAAAATAGGGGTTTGGCTTTCAATAGCCAAAGTTATCAAAAGTATGCTTCCAGTCACTATGTATTACATTTGGAAATACAACTCTTAACATACGCTAGTTATCAGCTGGTGGTTTGGCACGCTTTCAACAAGAAGAAAGAGTGGCTTCTGTTTCACATACACCAGCTGGGAATACCAGAGACCATCTCTAGAAACCATTTGGGAATAGTTTCACACAGTTTGGACTCTATAGTCGGGAACAAAACTATTTTTAAAAGGTTCATAAAGACGGGACCTTGAATGCTCTCAGTCTCGATTGCAGTGCATGGCTGACGAGATGGCAGTGAAGATGACATCACTTGGAATGACGACACACTGGTAGCAGGGAAGTTAGCGGCGCAAGACAATTAAAATGAAAGCAGTGATGTTTTGACCCAGAGATGCCTAGATATGAATGTAGATGTGCACGCTTGTTCCAACGACTACCGAAAAGCATTTGATTGCGTATCTCATGCACAACTTGTTGAGATTTTAAAATCTACTGGTGTAGATGTTTGTGATCTTCGTATCATTTCCCATCTGTACTGGAATCAAACGGCAGAGGTCAAAATAGAAGGAACTACTATTGAGGACATAGCTATACGAAGAGGTGTCCGCCAGGGATGCGTCCTGTCCCCACTCCTTTTCAACATCTACTCTGAAGCTGTGTTCAGAGAGGCTATGGAAGATGTTAATCTAGGTATCAAGATCAATGGCTTTGTCATTAATAACATCTGATTTGCTGATGACACAACTGTGTTAGCCAGCAACCCTAGTGATCTTCAAATCATTATAAACAACACTGTAACCGTCCCGGCTTCTCCAGCCCTACTAATTTAATATAATATCAGTTTACGCGATATCATTTGATATTAAGTTTATCCGCCATCGGCAATTATTCATAATAACATATTTATTCTAGTCAAGCATTTGTAAATAAGGTTTTTGCAATCATATTATATATATTATAACATCATTTATTATTATATTATAAAAGATAGGAATTTATTATGTATTGGAGTTGGTTAATATGTTGAAATATAGTTGTTGTCATTTCATCTCATATTTGTGTATACGGAAAAGGTTATTTTTGAGCGTGGAAAATTACATGACTCACTGGGTTTAACTCATGAGCCAAGGCTAGTAAACAGCGACCCGCGCGCGAGGCTTGCAAGCTGGTCAGCTACATCATCGCCACGCCTACTGGACTTGTCAAGAAAGAAGGGGAGTTGATAATTCGATCTATGAATCAGATAGTTCGTTGTATATGAGTTTTTGAGATTGAACTGTTACCAAGAGTGGGGGTGAGCCCAGATATATAGAGATTCTCACCACGAGAACGGGATCCTAACTACCACTTCTGCTGTGATCCTAACTACTATTAGAACTTCTACTGTGAACATCTACTGTGAACGATGTTATTGATTTTGAGACGGTATGTGCTCGCTTCGATACAGTACTTAGCTGCGGTTATATTATCCGATCTACGTGAGACGAAACAAGCTTACGGCTTGTGTTATATTCAGTAAATTTTCTGGACGAAGAACTATGTTTAGTTCAAGTCTACGGAATTTGGTATAAGTCTGTACCATATAAATAGTATAGCTCAGTTGGACTGAGATTTCTATTAATATGGAAAAATTCATATCTCTGAAATTTCTCCTCTTACGATCAACGCTGATCAGTTTTTACAAGTATAGGGCCAATGTCTAATTTAAAGACTAGGCAATTAGGGAGTGCTAGTCCAGATAGCCCGTACCAGATCAGAGAAGGAAGGAAGGATGCCCATGGAGCAAATTCTACATCGAGAAGAAGAGAACGAGTAACCACGGAAACCCGATGATTTCAACGAAAGTTGCAATTGGTGAGCTTCAATTAGATAAAGCAAGCAATTAGTAAATTCAGTAAAATAAATTCTAAATCCCTCCACGCTTTAAGGAACTTTTCCGATTCATCTCATTTTTTTTGTATAATAAATTCATTTGTAGTTTATATTGCGTTAATTTTCTTTCTTAAGCGATACTTAATGGTTAATTATTTAAAATCCTACCCCTGTGATTTAAGTATAAGTCTCTATGCTAGTAAATATAAATTTTGGTTTACAGTTTTGTTTAAAACTGTAACCCTGGCGCCCAAACATCACATAGAGAAATGGGAATCCATGGAATGTTAATTGTTTCTATTTGCGTGGCAATTTACGGGCAAGCCACAAATAGTTTATTTGATATTCATGTGTCCCAAGGTATTAACTTTCATCTCCCCAAGTGTCTTGATGAGGAAAGCGAACAGTTGCAACATCGTGAGGATCAGTGAAACCTATGGTTTATCCTTGAATATTAACAAGACCAAGCTGATTGTATTCTCAAAAACACCAAAACAGGCCTCCCTTTACATCAACAACAACATCGTCCAACAAGTATCTTCTATCAAATATCTTGGAACTCTAGTTAACCAGCATTGTGACTCAAAATGCGAAATCTTATCCGGGATTGGACAAGCAAAAAATATGTTCAATACCATGAGGACCTTATTCACCAGCCGAGAACTCAACCTCCAGCTCAGAGTTCGAATGCTACGGTGTTATGTCTTTCCTGTCCTTCTGTATGGTTTCGAAGGGTGGACGCTTAGCCCTTTATTGGAGAAGCGTATTGAATCTTTTGAAATGTACTTACAGAAGAATACTCCGAATATCTTGGGTAGAAAAGGAGACAAATGAGAAGTCCTCAACATCTTGAACAAGAAGAAAGAGCCTCTCATAACCATCAAGGAGCGTAAGCTCAGCTACCTCGGGCACATCATGAGAGGTGAACGATACGAACTTCTCCGACTGATCATTCAAGGGAAGATTGATGGGAAAAGATCTGTGGGAAGACGGAGAAATTCCTGGCTGAAAGACTTGCGGCGGTGGTATGGACATAGGTCGATAGAAATCTTCCGTGCTGCTGTTTCGCGTGTAATCATAATCAATTGGATCGCCAACCTTCGAAGGGAGACGGCATCATAAGAAGGAGAAGTGATCAGGTTTACTGTGTGGTAGGACTACTGTTCAACTGAGAGACAAATGACTGGCCATTCAGTTATTTTGTAGCAATAATGCATAATATGATAATACAATACCCTTATTCCTTTTCTCTACGGGGTCGAGTATGAAGTGAGATGAATCTTCGTAGCGAGTTTTTATGATCATATGCCCTTCCTGACGTCAACCCTCACCAGAGGAATTAATGAGATGAAACGAATGACGTGATATGAGTAACTAAAATGGATTATATTTACTTTATATGTAGGCCTGAAAGTCATGTTCACCATTTATTGACTTTTTACATTTATAAATACTGCCTTCCAACAAAAATAGCCAATATAACTCAAATATATTCACAGGTTTGTTAAAGAACAGTGTAGAATGTTTACATGTACAATTCATAGCATTTTATAACCTAGAAGTCATGTGTTCACTGCACAAAATGTTAGGTTATCACATATTTGACTCCCTTTTACATTTTTTGGATGTAAATCTGGGGAAAAAGGGGTCTAATACACGAGTAAATACGGTAATAGCTACAAGCCTCCATTCAGAATGGTATACCGCCACTCTCTCACTCTGCGGTCTCTCTCATCCTGCATGCCTCCCTAGCACTGTAAAAGCTGAAGAAATATTGATACACATTGACAGAGAGTGTAACAACCTGTTGGTTTGTTACCAGAATGACCTCCTACTCCACGGCATTGTGATGTGTGAGGAAAAGTGGATCCCACACAATAACCCCAAGAGAAATGGGAAAAGGTTAGGTGCTGGAGAAATTCCCATTTACAAAGATTTTTTGTTAGTGTAGTAGACAGCAAAAGGTTTTATTATGTTATTTCTTCCAAGTTAATTCACTATCACTGTCATTTACTATGCAGACAATGATGAAATGCATAAGCATGTTTGTAAAAATCAGCCATCTTTGACCAATAGGAACCCCTGTGGGTGGGCGTAGTAGAATAACACTCACGGTATCCCCTTCCTGTCGATTAAAATGGGCCCCAGGGGCTCTTAACTTGGGAGCATGGGTTGGCGACTATGGAGCCCATAGCTGAGTCCTGGGATTTCTTCCACTTACTCGTGCCAGATTCCTCACATTCATCTATCCTATCCGGCCTTCCTTGGTCAACTCTTGTTTTTCTTCCAACCCTGATAGTATTAGAGCACTCAAAGCCTAGGGAGTCTTTAATTTTCACGCCTTTCATGGCCCTTGCATATCTTTGGCCGTTACCTTCATTTTTTGAAGTGTCAGGATCCCTTCCATCTTTTCTGGCTGATTAGTGTTATATAGAGGATGGTTGCCTAGTTGTAGTTCTTCTTAAAACAATAACCACCACTTGATCAATAAGAGGTGTCCCTTCATGGAGGTGTCCCTTGATCTTACCAGACAATGCTAAGCCCTATATGGCAAAAATGATGAAGCAGAAGCTAAATGACGAAGTATGAAGTATTCAATACCCTCCATATTACACCAACTTAGCAACAACAGATGCTTATGAATCCAAGTCACTTTCTGAAAGATAATAATGGTATTGGGGTTACGTCCCACTAGCTACTTTTTTGTTTTCTTAGACACCGAGATGCTGAATTTTTGCCCCACAAGGGTTCTGTTACATGCTGGCAAATTTACTGACAAGAATGGCATATCTGAGCACCTTCAAATACCTTCAGGCAAGCCAGGATCAAACCCACGAATTTTCTAAAAGACTAAGTGCTCTAAAGCAAGGATGATGCAGAGAGTTCTTTCTAGGATTTTGCTGCATCAAGGGAGTCATGTTCTTTCAGGGGCATGAGTGAGAGCTTGTGAATCATTGGCAGAGACTATTTTAAATATTAAATATTGTAAATATAGCAGGAACATTTTCTCCATCCAAAAAAGCAGTGTGATGTACAAAACTGACCATTTATTTTCGAAGAATCTGGTATTATTAATTATACTGTCTTGGCATAGTCCTATTCAGGTTTAGAGCAACAGAATAATCCAAGACCTTTTTACTCCTGTGCAGAACATATCTTAGCATGTCATTACTTTTATCTACATTTTTAAAAAATTAACATCTTCAATAGATATTTGTGTGGTATTAGACTATTTGTGTGAAATAATAACAGAATTTAATTTTATTTAGTCATGACCACCAATTAATATTGCTATATACAAATATTTTCTACTAAAATGTTAACTCTGAGCCAGTCTTTGAATGATAACAAATGATAACTAATCATGACTTATGAATATATCTAATGTTGCACATTTACAAGTACAACAGAACTTAACTCTAACACTCTTATAAAATTAACATATTTACCTTCAGCATGGCATCATTGGAGATCTTGGGCTCATCATCAATAGTCAGAGAGCTAAGGCTGGTAGCACGAGAGAACTCTACAGGAGTATCTTCCTCTTTGAAGGCTGCTACATCATCTTCAAAAACACTTGTTTTAGGGAGGTTCGCTCGATCAGCTGCTACAACCAAAAATAAGTAATAATAATAATAACTTAAATGTTTCCACCTTTTCAATACAATATATTCACAAATTTACAAATCCTTAGGATTTTGCCACAAATGATCTTTGCTCCAATACGGCTGATGATGACCCCTAGATGGGTCGAAACTAGTACCGTATAATTTTGTAAATTTGTGAATATATTGTATTGAAAAGGTGGAAACATTTAAGTTATTATTATTATTACTTATATATTGTTCAATACGGACCAAAAACATTAAATTCATAACCATCAACCAAAAATAATACCTAATTATTGTTATCCTGCACAACTATTGATAATCAAATAGTTCACATTTACACAAAATTTCACTTTGATATTTTAATTTTGAATGAAATTATCATGAAGTTGCACCAGGCAATCTTAGTGAATACTTAATGAAGTCATAACACTTGCACATGGGCTTAGTTTTGGTCTGCAGAATATATTCATCTGTCATAATGGCAGTTCAGGTCTTAACAAGCTGCCCGGTAGGTAACTTCACTGTAGAATGCAGAGTTTGCTCTCAATACACTGATGTACCTCTACTCTTCTTCTTCTTCCCCGCTAATATAGCTTGCTTCGAGTGCATTTGGTGCCATGATAATGGCTGAGCTATACATTCCTAATATCATTAACAGCAACTTTCTAATAAATTAAACACAAATTGGTACAATAGTATCTAAAAACTAAGCAATATAAGGAACAGAACGGAATAACACAGCAGATTACATAAGCAGGATAGCATGGAAACACTAAATTCTTGCAGTAACTTAGGTGCTGGGAAGTGCAACAATGTAGTTAGAAAATGTGTTGTTGTTGTTGTTTTGTTTCAAAAGCTTCTACAGTAGTGTTTCAGCAGGAGTAAATGTCCACACTTCATTTCCATATCACAATACCATGTAATGTCTCTCATAAAAATCTTCAAAAATATCTGTATAATATGTAGGTGACAGGAGCTAACTTCTTTCCCTAAGAAAAGCCTCTGTTGCTTGAGCTGCTCTACATTTTATGCAGAAGCTGCTGGCTCTAACGGGCAGAGGCGCATGTGGCACTCCAGTTAAGTAACTATTACTGCCTGGTTTTACAAGTACTGAGATTAGACAGACCATTTATCAAATGGCAAACTTGTATTGAACAAATGGACTTAAAATTAAATTCTTTTAGAATTTTACCTTGGATAGGTACTGGCATTGGGAAAATGGTGCATTTTTACATTTTTCTTTACTTTTGTAATATCTGAAGCCATCTCATTTCAGTCTTGACTCAGTTAATTTATAATGGTTAATTTCTTCAGTCTGTCAAAACTAATTTTGAGTACTAAATTTATAAACTACCTGAAAAAGAAAATACATGGTAACAGCATTAGACTGGAAAAAGAAACAACTTAATCCAAATAGAATGATATGCTTCATTCTTGAAAGAACCTCCTCTGATTCTATCAAATCGCACTCAAATATTTAGAATTGTTTATTTCTGTTTAAATACGTAGGAACTTGAAATCTGAAACTTATCTTAACTAAGTCGTCCTTTGTCTTCACAGATGTTAACACACATCTACAAATTTTACACATCAATAATAAAAGCAAATCACTGAATGTTAAAGAACGTATTGAAATTTATATCGCAAGAAAACTAACCAAGCGAACTGCAATAACCACATACATTTAAAAATTTCACCCCCTAATTGCACTACTTAATTTCTGACGAAAACATTCCACACTTCTTGCATTTAGCGCATAATGAATCCCACTGGAGGTTACTCTGACTTAAAAGTCTGGAATGTGGCTTAGGATATTCTTATTGTTAATAAATTTTCTAAATATATGCAGCATCTTGGTCACTCCAAATGTTTTAGTAGGTAATCATTTATCAATAAAAATAATGTCTTATAAGACACAATTTAATTCATTTCATACAATGCTCAATCAAATAATTAACATAATGTAATCCCAAATAAACAACAACAACAACAACAACAACAACAACAATAATAATAATAATAATAATAAAGCAAGCACTGAAAGGAAAACACCTAAAAGTAAAATACAGCATGTCACTGATCTAGACAGGGCAAGGAGCATGGTGTGGCAGAAGGTCAACAGACTGGCTAACTAGTTGGACTCGCGCTATTTACAGAGCAACGGTTTTTCAAACACCTCACATTGAATACTACAGTGGAGACAAAGGAGGACTTCATTTAGATAAGTTCCAGATTTCAAGTTCCTAAGTATTTAAACACAAATAAACAGATATATTTATACATTTCTAAATATTTGATTGTGATCTGAAACATGTCATTCTATTTTAATTAAGTTGTTCCTTTTTCAAGTGTAATGCTGTTACCATGTGTTTTCTTTTTCAGGTATTTTATAAATAGTACTCAAAATTAGTTTTGGCAGACTGAAGAACCTAACAATTATAGATTTGTTTTATGTCGCACCAACACAGATATACCTTATGGCGATAATGGGACAGAAAAGTGGTACGAGTGGGAAGAAAGCGACCATGGCCTTAATTAAAATACAGCCCCAGCATTTGCCTGGTCTGAAAATGGGAAACCATGGAGAATCAACTTCAGGGCTGCCAACAGTGGGGTTCATACCCACTATCTACTGAATGCAAGCTGACAGCAACGTGACCCAAACTACACCGCCACTCGCGTGGTTGATGAATTCAGTTTTGGTACTAGGCACAGCAGGCAAGCTAATAAGGCACAATTTGCTACCTGCACCTTTCTCTGTTGACTCTTTCTTGTGTAATTTTGATTGGCAAGTGCACAGAACCTATTACTTCTTAACACACACAGAATGGGAGATTTGGTAATTGGTAAAGCCAGCCTGCTATGAATAGAAATACACAAAGGCTTACTGTGCTGAGTCAGATATCCATTTCAAATTCAAGTGTTGCTAAGTCTGTTGTCTGCAGTCTGAGAAGAATGATGTGCTGGATAATGAAATTAGTCAATATCCTATTACATAAGAATTAGTGTGGTGTAGTTAAAATTAAACCTGTTGTGTGCAGTGTGCATATGTATAGTATCCAGAGCAAAGTGTAGCTTCTACCGAAGTCCCAGTCACATCCATGGCTGTGACAATATGGAAGCTGCTGGGGTATGGGTGGTGCTGAGTAATGACATTTGGAGCACAACTACTGTCCGAGTGTTATGAAAGGTGTTGCTCATAGGATCAGTCGTGCTACAGTAGCACCTTCTGGTCCATTGAGGAAAGCAATGGCAAACTACCTCACTCCTCATCTTGCCTAGTACGCATCATTTGGGCTCATTGATTTTTGCGGTTTCCCTATAATTGCATAGCCTTTGTTGGTGCTATTTGAGGATCCAAACAGCCTTTGGGCTGATAACCTAACAGACATAAAGAGTCAAAAAAGGGATATCACAAACGTAACCCCCTGCGGGTTGGGGCAGTAGAATAACATTCACGGTATTCTCTGTCTGTTGTATGAGGCAACTAAAAGGGGCCCCAGGGCTCTTAATTTGGGAGCGCGGTAAGGTGACCGCGGGGCCCTTAGCTGATTCTTGGCACTGCTTCCATTTACTTGTGACAGACTCCTAACTTCTGTCTATCCTATCCAACCTCCCTTGGTCAACTCTCATTCTTTTCCAACCCCGACTGTATTAGGTTTGCAAGGCCTAGGGAGTCTTTCAATTTCACACCTTTCATGACCCTTGTCTTTCTTTGGCCGATACCTTCATTTGTCGAAGCATTGGACCCCTGCAATTTTTTTCTCACTGGTTAGTGTTAACAAAGGATGGTTACCTAGTTACACTTCCTCTCAAAACAATAATCACCACCACTACCACAAAAGTACCTTGTACATATGATTAACCTGTAAGCTACATATATAAAATATGCAGTTCTTCTGAAACATGAATTCTGTGAGTGATATTTTCAACACACCTTTTTTGCAACTGTCCCTAACTGAAAAAAACACCATTAACAATACTACTACTTTTTTCTTTTTTGCTAGTTGCTTTATGTCGCACCGATACAGATAGGTCTTATGGTGATGATGGGATAGGAAAGGCCTAGGTGTTGGAAGTAAGCAGCCGTGGCACCACCACTACCACCACTACAAGGACCTGTGCTGCTCACAGCGTTCATTATAAATAGGTCAGATAACATGCCTTGATGTAAAATTGCTCCATGTGCTGCCTGAGTTCTTTTTTGAACATTTACTTTTAGGATTTGTATTACCTATTAATTATGTGGCTTTTTTTTTTTTTTGCTATAGGCTTTACGTCTCACCAACACAGATAGTTCTTATGGCGCCGATCGGATAGGAAAGGCCTAGGAGTTAGAAGGAAATGGCTGTGGCCTTAATTAAGGTACAGTCCAAGCATTTGCCCAGTGTGAAAATGGGAAACCATGGAAAACCATCTTCAGGACTGCTGACAGTGGGATTCGAACCCATTATCTCCCAGATACAAGCTCACAGCAGCGCGCCCCTAACCGCACGGCTAATTCTCCCGGTGTTAATTATGTGTGGTTTTTTTTATGTCTTTATTGTTATGATGAATTATGTATATTTTAGTAACTTTACCTTTGTTTTGCATTTGTTTCATGTCGCACTGACATTGATAGGTCTATGGGGCAATGATGGGATAGGAAACAGCTAGCAGTGGGAAGGAAGCGACAGTGGCTGTAATTAAGATACAGCCCCCAACATTTGCCTGGTGTGGAAACAGGACCATGGAAAACCACCGTCAAAGCTGCCGACAGTGGAACTCTAACCCTTTTCTTCCGCATGCCAGCTGACAATTACGTAACCCAAACTGTGCAGCCACCTGTTCAGTTTTTAGAGTCATTGCTGTGTGTGTGTTTAATTTAAAGTTTTAGTTTTGGATTATGTTGTTTCGTGAGGAACTTTGTTCTTTTGGCAGCCCAGATTGTCTGGGAAGTAGTAGATTCGTTTCAGATAATAAAAGTTAATGATAACTGTATGTATTTACACACTGCGCTATAGATATGATGTATACAATTCCAGCTGTCACCAATCAGCTATTTTTTTTTTTTTTTTGCTAGTTGCTTTACGTCGCACCGACATAGATAGGTCTTGTGGCGACGATGGGACAGGGAAGGGCTAAGAGTGGGAAGGAAGCAGCCGTGGCCTTAATTAAGGTACAGCCTGGTGTGAAAATGGGAAACCACGGAAAACCATTTTCAGGGCTGCCGACAGTGGGGTTCAAACCTACTATCTCCCGAATATTGGATACTGGCCGCACTTAAGCGACTGCAGCTATCGAGCTCGGTACCAATCAGCTAAGTGAAACCGAAAACTGTATATGAAATACTCTTGACAAACCATGAGTCCACGACTGACTGTTCAGTTATATGGACTACAGCAAGAAGACGTCATAAGACGGTGCATGCGCCCTTTCAAATTCCCATCATGCACATAGCCAGCTGTGGACCAGCAGTTGGCCTTGAAGTACTGGCGAGTGCTTTGTCCAATCAGAATGCTAACATTTCTTTAATAATTTAAAAAATATGTGGCCAGAAATGTTTATTCTTTTAAAGACGTTCCCCAAATCTACAGGGCAAGAGCTTTTGTTAGAATGCTTCATGGTGTCAATTAGTTCGGCCATTCTCTCAAACCCGCGGCAACAAAAATCAGCCTAGAGTTTTAAAAATAAAGATGTTATTGGTTTTATCTCTCACTAACTATTTTTACAAATTTTGTAGATGCTGAGGTACCAAAATTTTATCCCACAGGACTTCTTTAATGTGTTAATAAATCTACCGACATGAGGCTGACATATCTGAGCACCTTCAAATACCACCAGACTGAACTGGGATCGAACCTACCAACTACTTAAGCTCAGAAGGCCAGCGCTCTACCTCCTGAGCTACCTAGCCA
Organism: Anabrus simplex; assembly: GCF_040414725.1. Taxonomy (NCBI): domain Eukaryota; kingdom Metazoa; phylum Arthropoda; class Insecta; order Orthoptera; family Tettigoniidae; genus Anabrus; species Anabrus simplex. The sequence continues at coordinate 220,977,137 of NC_090265.1, forward strand.
GGCAAACTGAAAAGAGAGGGATAAAGATACTCAGTCGACCAACACCTCATTTACAACTAGAACAAGCGGGGCATAAACGGTGCGAATATCAGCATAGATTACAGCCAAGGTCGTATACAGAACATGAATGTAGTGTGGCTGTGACTCAAGGAATGTGTTTTTCTGTTTTCGGGATATGTTATTTGGACATGACATTTTGGACAAAATCCAGAGTAACAGATCTAGAACACCTGAGAGAAAAAATATAAACACCACCAAAGTTTCTCCCAATATATTAATTCATGCATGGAATTAGTTGTGCTAGGGAAAGTGAATTCTGCTTATCACCAATCCATTAACAAACATAACAATCAGTTTAGTAAAAATAGGCAATACTATGCAGAATTATTCAGCGCATACAATTCTGTGGTGTATTTGAAGTGGCACTGCATGGCCATGACAAGACAGAAAAATCTCTAAACCCTGGAATTTTCAAAGGTCTCATTAATTTTATAGCCAAAATAGACATTGCTATGAAAGAGTACCTGTCCAGAGCTTCTGTATTTAACAGTATGTTGAAAACCATTCTGAATGAGCTTTTTGACTGTATGATGAATGTGTGCAGGGAACAAATTTTTGTCAGAAATTTGGGAATCCTAATCCGTTTGAATGGAAGCAGATGAAACAACGAAAGTTTCAAACAAATGCCAACTGATACTTATTGTCCAATATGAATTACATACAGGGTCATGTTCATGAAAGTTTTTGGGGGTTCGTGAATCCAACTGACAGGACAGTGGATGGGTTTGAGTCAATGTCTGTTAGAGCAAATTAATCCCATGTTCATGCACACACCACATTAACTTCTTTATCAGGCTTATGACGGAGCCAGTGTGACTAGTAGCTGGACAGAGGCTGCATAGGCAAAATGTACGTGCACTATCCTAATGCACATTTTATTCATTGCTATGGACATGAACCAAATTTGACAATCCAGAAGGCTTGTTCATACAATCCTGAAGTCAAACTATTTTTCTGTAACCTGTCCATACTCTCAACCTTTTTTTTTTCAACTCATCTTACAGAAGTGACCTCTTGAACGAAATAATGAAGGCTAGACACCTTCAGACAATCAATCAATCACTACTGATCTGCATTTAGGGCAGTTGCCCAGGTGACAGATTCCCTATCTGTTGGTTTCCTAGCCTTTTCTTAAATAATTGCAAAGAAATTGGAAATTTATTGAACATCTCCTTTGGTAAGTTATTCCAATCCCTAACTGCCCTTCCTATAAACAAATATTTGCCCCAGTTCATCCTCTTGAATTCCAACTTCATCTTCATATTGTGATCTTTCCTACTTTTAAAGACACCATTCAAACTTCTTTGTCTACTGATGTCCTCCCACACCATCTCTCCACTGACAGCTCGGAACATACTACGTGTAACATACCACTTAGTCGAGCAGCTCGTCTCCTTTCTCCCAAGTCTTCCTAGCCCAAACTTTGCAATATTTTTGTAACACTACTCTTTTATTGCAAATCGCCCAGAACAAATCGAGCTGCTTTTCTTTGGATTTTTTTCCAGTTCTTGAATCAAGTAATACTGGTGAGGGCCCCACACACTGAAACCATACTCTAGATGGGGTCTTACCAGAGACTTACATGCCCTCTCCTTAACATATTTACAATTAAGACTCACTGGAATTACAACATTTGTATGGTGAATTTAGTTTATAAGAATAGATAGAAACTGAAAAGAGGGTTATTGTAGATTAGAAGAACAAGAAGAAGTTAAAATGTCTATTAGCGTAAATGAAGCTAGTGGACTGCGCCTTGCTCGAGGTTATACTGCGTTTCTCCGAATCCAAGACGACTTTTTTTCTCAGAATCTCATGTGAAAAATCAAGGGCCGTCTTGCTTTCGCGACATAACAGTAATGAACACCACTAGCAGCTACCACGGTAACCACACTGCTTCCCTTCATACCTCCCGCGCATGCATAAAACTTGACCTTCAATGTCCGCGTCTTTATTAGACCTATAGGCTACATCACTACCCACGGCAACCAGTTGTACAGTGCCTCGGCGTAACATCACTGGTTCTCAGGAAATAGTGAAGAGAGAATGACGTACTCCACGGGAGACAGGTCCGCAGCACGGGCGACTGGGTAAGGGACAATCCCCTGGATAGATTTTAAAAAAATGTTCCTGTATTAGCTTCCACAAACTAGTTTCTCAAATCTGCAGAATGGCATCAAAACATGCAAGCCTTTGAATTCTTAGAAAGGCCAGGATTACTAAGTGGCAGAGTTATAACATGTCCACTGTACCTGACACTTAGTAAAATTTACAGTTTTACCGACAGCAGGAATATTTTCTGATGGATTGTCGTATTGTAAAGACATGGAACAGGTATTGCAGGCAAATTTTCAATGGATTTTCTTTGATACTATGATGCCAATTTTAATTTAATGGTTATGAAACTCATAGAAATGTAGAATAATTGTGTAGCCACAAGAAAATACAGCATAACTAAAGCCCTTGTTCGGGTTGGCGTGCAGACAAAGATAGTCTAAAAATGCGTACTGTACAAGAAAGGCATTTATATGATTTCACAAAGCACTTTTTAAGCCGTAATTTTCTTGAAGGAAAAAGTGGGGGTCATCTTGCATTCAGGGTTGTCTTGAATTCAGAGAAATACGGTAATATTTATGTTCTAGTGGTGTGGTTTCATAAATTAATGCAGCATATTGACATACTGTACAATCAGTTACAAAAATGAGAAACAGATTCAATACAAATAAAAAATGCTATTTCTGACTTCGCAAAGTACGTGACACAAAAACATGAAGAAATAGACATTACTGCATGTGATCTCACAGACTACAATAATTCTGATAAAAGTAGTAGAGTAAATGACACAAAGACCACTGCCAACGATGTAATGAACCAGGTGCATGAAAGGTCTGGATTTACTGGGCATTCTGAAGCTGCAACACTATTATATTCCGATTCATTTCAGAAATTCTCTACCAGCTTTCCAGAAAGTATATTCAATTCTACTGTATTACACCATCCAATGTTACAGAAAGGAAAGTTGAAGACTGAATTAGAAGTAACTTATAAATGGACAGATTTCAGGAAAATCGAAGGGGCTTTACTGCTTTTCACTTTTATTTTATAAAATAATCTAAAATAACGTTCAAAGAAACTCTGAAGCTTCTCAGGATAACTGTCACAACGCCCATATACAGAGCCAAAGCAGAATGCTGTTTGTTGTCAAGAATGGCTCGTATAAACACATTTCCACGAAGTATAACTGAAGAACGACTCGCTGCTCTGACAATGATTTCTATTGTGAAAGACCCCATTTAGGATATGGCTGACTTTGACGATAAAATCATTTCTAAGTTTGTGGACTTATGACATAGAAGAATGGAATTTGTATTTAAGTAAAGGAATAACACCGCCATCGCCAATCAATGCATATGCCACTCATTCCAGTGTCTCGAGCAAGGCTATGAAACACACTCCCTGTCAGTATACGTAATAGCACCTCAATAGCCCCATTAAAATGATCTTGTTGAGATTTCCTCTTAAATACATGAGCAACTCATATGAATGTTAGTATGAAAGAGAGCAAATATGATTTAGAGCTATTGTTAAGTGATGTAGATAGGTAATATTAATCAATAACAATTATAATAATATTTTACTTCATTCATTTAGGTAGTTTCTAAAGACTGTAATCAGTGTTATTTTTCCAAATTATATGACTATGTACTGTATGTTGTGGTTAAGTGTAAGAGAGGGCCGTGAGCCCTAACTTCGAAATAAATAAATAAATAAATAAATAAATAAATAAATAAATAAATGAATGAATGAATGCTGTTTGAGTCATCAGTCCATAGACTGGTTTGATGCAGCTCTCCATGCCACTCTATCCTGTGCTAACCTTTTCATTTCTACGTAACTATTGCATCCTACATCTGCTCTAATCTGGTTGTCATATTCATACCTTGGTCTACCCCTACCGTTCTTACCACCTACACTTCCTTCAAAAACCAACTGAACAAGTCCTGGGTGTCTTAAGATGTATCCTATCATTCTATCCCTTCTTTTCGTCAAATTTAGCCAAATCGATCTCCTCTCACCAATCTGATTCAGTATCTCTTCATTCGTGATTCGATCTATCCATCTCACCTTCAGCATTCTTCTGTAAGACCACATTTCAAAAGCTTCTATTCTCTTTCTTTCTGAGCTAGTCATCGTCCATGTTTCACTTCCATACAATGCCACGCTCCACACGAAAGTCTTCAAAAACATCTAATTCCGATATCAATGTTTGAAGTGAACAAATTTCTTTTCTTAAGAAAGCTTTTCCTTGCTTGTGCTAGTCTGCATTTTATGTCCTCCTTACTTCTGCCATCGTTAGTTATTTTACTACCCAAGTAACAATATTCATCTACTTCCTTTAAGACTTCATTTCCTAATCTAATATTTCCTACATCACCTGCCTTCGTTCGACTGCACTCCATTACTTTTGTTTTGGACTTATTTATTTTCATCTTGTACTCCTTACCCAAGACTTCATCCATACCATTCAGCAACTTCTCGAGATCTTCTGCAGTCTCAGATAAAATAACAATATCATCGGCAAATCTCAAGGTTTTGATTTCCTCTCCTTGGACTGTGATTCCCTTTCCAAATTTCTCTTTGATTTCCTTTACTGCCTGTTCTATGTAAACATTGAAAAGGAGAGCGGACAAACTGCAGCCTTGCCTCACTCCTATCTGGATTGCTGCTTTTTTTTTTTTTTTTTTTTCAAAGCCCTCGATTCTTATCGCTGCAGACTGATTTTTATACAGATTGTAGATAATTCTTCGGTCTCGGTATCTGATCCCTATCATCTTCAGAATCATAAATAGCTTGGTCCAATCAACATTATCGAATGCCTTTTCTAGATCTATGAATGCCATGTACGTGGGCTTGTCCTTCTTGATTCGATCCTCTAAGAGCAGACGTAAAGTCAGTATTGCTTCATGTGTGCCTACATTTCTTCTGAAGCCAAATTGATCTTCTCCCAATTCAGCTTCAACTTGTTTTTCCATTCTTCTGTAAATAATACGTGTTAAAATTTTGCAGGCATGAGATACTAAACTAATGGAGCGGTAGTTTTCACACCTGTCAGCCCCGGCTTTCTTGGGAATAGGTATAACAACATTCTTCCGAAAATCGGATGGGACTTCTCCTGTCTCATACATCTTGCACACAAAATGAAATAACTTTGCCATGCTGGTTTCTCCTAAGGCAGTCAGTAATTCAGAGGGAATGTCATCAATTCCAGGTGTCTTGTTCCTGTTGAGGTCACTCACAACTCTGTCAAACTCTGACCTCAAAATTGGGTCTCCCATTTCATCAGCATCAACAGTCTCTTCATGTTCCAGAACCGAATTATTTACATCTTTACCTTGATACAACTGTTGGATATGCTCCTGCCATCTTTCTGCTTTGTCTTCTTTCCCTAGAAGTGGCTTTCCACCTGAGCTCTTAATATTCATACACCTAGATTTCCTTTCTCCAAAGGTTTCCTTGATTTTTCCTGTATGCAGCATCTACCTTACCCAGGACCATACAGCCTTCGACATCCTTGCACTTCTCCTTCAGCCATTCTTCCTTAGCTACCTTGCACTTTCTATCCACTTGATTTTTTAATCGTCTGTATTCTTTTCTGCCCTCTTCATTTCTAGCATTCTTGTATTTTCGTCGTTCATCAATCAGGTTTAGTATCTCCTGAGTTATCCACTGATTCTTAGTTGATCTTTTCTTCCTTCCTAACATTTATTCAGCAGCCCTACCGACTTCATTTTTCATGACTCTCCACTCTTCCTCTATAGTGTTTCCTTCAGCCTTTTCATTTAGTCCTTGTGCAACATGTTCCTTGAAACAATTCCTTACACTCTTTTCTTTCAACTTGTCTAGATCCCATCTTTTTGCATTCTTTCCTTTCTTCAATTTCTTCAACTTCAGATGGCATTTCATGACCAACAAGTTATGGTCAGAGTCCACGTCTGCTCCTGGGAAAGTTTTGCAATCCAACACCTGGTTTCTGAATCTCTGCCTAATCATAATAAAGTCTATTTGATACCTTCCAGTGTCTCCAGGTCTCATCCACGTATACAGTCGTCGTTTGTGGTGTTTGAACCAAGTATTGGCAAGGACTAAATTATGATCAGTGCAGAATTCAACCAGCCGACCTCCTCTTTCGTTCCTTTGTCCCAATCCAAATTCTCCTACTGTATTACCTTCTCTTCCTTGGCCTACCACTGCATTCCAGTCTCCCATCACAATTAGATTCTCGTCACCTTTTACATATTGTATTAAATCTTCTATCTCTTCATATGTTATTTCGATTTCTTCATCATCCGCTGAACTAGTAGGCATATAGACCTGCACTATTGTGGTGGGCATTGGTTTGGTGTCTATCTTGACAACAATAATTCTTTCACTATGCTGGTCGTAGTAGCTTACCCGCTGCCCTATTTTCTTATTCATTATTAAACCAACTCCTGCATTTCCCCTGTTTGATTTTGTGTTGATAATTCGGTAGTCGCCTGACCAAAAATCTTGTTCTTGCTGCCAACGTACTTCACTTATACCAACTACATCTAACTTTAGCCCATCCATCTCCCTTTTCAGGTTCTCTAACCTACCACAACGATTCAAACTTCTAACATTCCACGCTCCGACTCGCAGAATGTCAGTATCCATCTTCCTGATGATCGCCCCCTCTCTTCAAGTCCCCACCCGGAGATCCGAATGGGGGACTAGTTTACCTCCGGAATATTTTACCCGGGAGGAAGCCATCATCAGTACATCATTCATACAGAGAGAGCTGCATGTCCTCGGGAGTTAGTTACGGCTGTAGTTTCCCGTTGCTTTCAGCCGTGTAGCAGTATCAACACAGCTAAGCCATGTTGAGTATTATTACAAGGCCTTATCAGTCAATCATCTAGACTGCCGCCCGTGCAACTATCGAAAGGCTGCTACCCCCCTTTCGATGAACCATTCGTTAGTCTGGTCTCTCAACAGGTACCCATCCGATATGGTTGCACCTGCGGCTCGACTATCTGCATCATTGGGACACGCAAGCCTCCCCACCGCGGCAAGGTCACATAAATGAATGAATGAATGAATGAATGAATGAATGAATGAATGAATGAATGAATAAATAAATGAATGAATAAATGAAAAATAGATGAATAAATAAATATATAAATAAATAAATAAATAAATAAATAAATAAATAAATAAATAAATAAATAAACAAATAAAGCCCTAGTGCATTCTTCATTTGTATATGCAGAATGAGTAAATTATACTTCATTCGCCCAGGTACAGTAAAACCTCGTTAATTCGAAGTCATTGGGGCTCAAAAATCGGACTTCGAATTACGTGATTTCGAATTACCCGCCAATTCGCAATTCAGAAGTACGAACCCTTGCCACGTTACAAAATATTCTGAGGCCAGTTACTGCATGCATTTAACCTTGATTCACAGTTTATACCTTTCAAATGCCATGATAAAAGAACTATTTCCAAAATGTATCCAAGAAGGTGCATTTACAGTATTCAAATAATGCACTCGGATATCTCACTGGTAAATATAACCTCACGCAACGAAGGAAAAAAAGCACGATTCAAAGACGAGGAGAAATCTATGCTCGCTCCCATGTGCGAGTGCTTTATTAATTGGATTACTATACTTATGCATTTTAGATGCCTTGTATTTACACAGAACGTACCCGATGCCCTTAAAATCGAACTTTCCTATGACTCTATCTTTGTACGATTTCCCGCCATGGCACTTCTCTCGTAGGCCTACTTCAGAAATGTAAACACTTGCCGCGTCACGAAGTATTCTAAGACCCATAATACATGCAATCACCTCGATTCACAGTTTAAACCTTTAAAATGCCATGGACAAAACTATTTCCGAAATGTATCCAACAAGGTGCATTTACAATGTTCAAATAATGCACTTGGATAAATCACTGACAAACATAACCTCACGCAACGAAAGAAAAAAAATCGCACAATTCAAAGACAAGGATAAATTATGCCGGTTCCCCTGCGCAAATGCATTTTTTTTTTTTTAATTTCTTTACTGTTTGCATTTTTATTATAGATGCTTTGTACTGACATGTAAAGTGCCCGACGCTCTTAAAACATTGTGGCTTATTGAAGGGGATAAAGTATCTCGCTTCCATGTGCATTGCAATGCACTACTATGACCCCCATCCCTCACACTGTACGATTTCCCGACTGACAATTTCTCCTTTAAAACCATAAGACCGTTTGGGTTCGCATTAAAATAAAGCAATGCAGTTTCACCGGCAATGTCAATATTGTTCGGTGCCTACGAATTTATTATATTTGCCACGCTTTTTGGTCAACTGTCGGCATCGCCAGTGTTCGCGGATTCTGTTTTCCCGCACACTGCATGTTGCGTGATATTACGGCGTTCCTTAAAAGGTTGAACACAAAAGAGTTCCGATTTCATTCAACTTAGCAATCATGAAGCGCACTGTAGACCCACCGAAGTGAGTAAGTGCGGAAAGCTAACCTTCCACGTTCCTCAACGCGCGTTCTATTATGACGCGGAGCGGGTAAATTTCGAGTTGAAATTACTCTGTAACATACTATTGTTTTAAAATGTAAAGGCAGTTTCGAATTAAAAGTCTGAATTTCGGTAATGGGGCCGACATAGTACTTCGAATTACGAATTATCCGTATTTCGAATTAAACAATTAAAATAACATGCAAAACTGTATCTTATGTTTCCGGGAACGAAAGCTTCTTCGAATTAGGCGGGATTTTGAATTAACCGATTTCGAATTATCGAGGTTCTACTGTATAGGCAATAGATTCGGTAGTAGGCCTATCAGTAGGTACAGTCGTTTGAATGGACTTAGATGTTACCACGGCAGTTTATTCGATAATGTATATAGTGCTGTGAATGCATTTCAGGTAGTACATGTAAACAGTTCACGATACCTGAGTAAATAAGAATCTGGATCACTGCCTTCTTCAAACGGACACCCAGATTTTACTCCACATTTTCTCTTGAAATGAAGAACAAGTCAGTAAAGTAGGTGAGTAATAAGCAAGTTTTTAACACTGTATAATGTGTATCCAGGTATGCAATTTGTTTACTTGAGTGTGCTTAGTAAGAATGTACATTTGTGAAAAAGAAGTGCCTCTCTGCCACAAATCTCCTCAGCAGCAATTTATTGGTTATCCTCCCGCAGATACATTTTTTTTTTTTTTGCTAGGGGCTTTACGTCGCACCGACACAGATAGGTCTTATGGCGACGATGGGATAGGAAAGGCCTAGGAGTTGGAAGGAAGCGGCCGTGGCCTTATTTAAGGTACAGCCCCAGCATTTGCCTGGTGTGAAAATGGGAAACCACGGAAAACCATCTTCAGGGCTGCCGATAGTGGGATTCGAACCTACTATCTCCCGGATGCAAGCTCACAGCCGCGCGCAGATACATTAGGACATACATTACATCTTGGGAATAAATTGACAACATTGTGTACTATGGACATCCACATCTACAGGAGGCATTTTCTGGTTACACGAAATTGTCGTCCAGCCTACCTCCTTTTATTTGACATTTTAGCAACGTTTTACGGCAAATTCTTCGATGTTTTTTAGCACTTCACGACAAACCACGATTTTTATCCAACTTTCCAAGACATCTTAAACTATACCGCCTTAAATTCAACTACTTATTTCCATCCTTATTTTAAATATTGGCCTCAAACATGAGCATATACTGTCTCTTTTAACCGTCTTGTTCTTATCCTGTTGATGCCTTATTTTTGATATTCTGTTTTCCTAATGTATTATATATTGTTCAAGCTTTTCATCAAAAAGATTAATTTCAGTGTCAGACGTGGATTACTTTTTAAAAACGATGTGTGACTATTACTTTTAGATGAACATTTCAATTTTTCAAAGTGATTTTAGTATAGTTCTGTTTTATTCAATATTTTTGTACTGTAAACATTTTGCATCCACAGTATTAACACTTGTAAATATTCATCAATACATTTTACGAAAGTTATTATGACTCCTTAGACCATGTGTGTTTTAAGATTGATTGAGGCTGATGATGCCCAATAAATAGTGGACGAAACATGTACCCTTCAAATTTCTGATAATTTCCATGTGTATTTAACCACACTATAGTGGAATAAATTTGTATTGAATAGGTGGTATTAAAATTACTCCTTGTATAAACTTTGTGATTAGCTATTTTTCAATACAGAATAATGACAAGAATAATGGTTTGTAATGATCACAATTTCCCAAAAATATTCATTTACAGGATAAATAGGTGTTATGGTGTAAAAGAGCTGATAAAAAGCATGCAATAATTTGTTCTGCACATTTCCACCCCCATGACTATGAATGGGAATTGGAAAATGAACTTCTGGGCTTGCCAAAAAAATTGAAGGTAGATCCTGTACCCTCCCAAAGTAATCCTAACTGGCAGAGATACGTGCATGTTCCTTAAACCACAAACATGAATGTGTCATTTCAGTCTGGAATTCTGGACATAAGATCCAGAAAAGCATTCGTTACAGATTCCAGAGAATTAAAAGAATGGAATTCCTCACCTTGATGCCTTGCTGCAGGCAGTGGTGTAGTTCTCACAGCTCCAGCATCCTCGGGAAGTTGGCTAGTAAACTCTACGGGTGGCTTTGAGTGATGAGGGCTAGGGGGAACAGTCTGCGTTGGAGAATCAGGCAGTTCACTTGGAGAAACAATTCCACTCGTACGGCGGCTGAAAGCAAGCTTGAATCTTAGAACACATACAATTCTACGTACTCTCAAATTCTTTCATGCCAAGTACTCATTCTTAAACAAACCTAAAATCACTGACAACGGAACTTCGATCATCATGAATAGAATGTTGTTCAAAGCTGCTGAGGGACCCCAAAGAACTGCACCGTGAGAACATGAGTGGAGTTTCTTCAGCATAGTGGTCTGCTCTCCCAAAAGTCACAACCTTTCCTGGAAAAATTAAAAATATTTGAATTCAGCATTCAAGCACCAATAACGACATAAGAGTTGTCAGAGGTGGTAATAATTCCTTTGCGATTTGTATTTACAGGTGGAATATTAAAAACGTAACATTGTTATAATAACTCATAAATTTGCTCAGCATAATACGCAAACGCATATTTCAAGGTTTACTGATGTTACTGCACATTATAAATATAACTGCATCTTTCATCTTAATAGCTTGAAATTAAGGATGATTTGAAACATCTCAAAATCTGTTTTGCTTTTGTTTTGGACCTCTCTTGCCAGCATGCTATTTTCAACTCTGAGTAATGGCACTTTCTTTAACACATTAATGACGGGCTATGTTAATTAACGTAGTTTCATATTGGTGCGCGGGTGACCGGCTATGTAAATTAACGTTTTCTCACATTGCTTAATTCTTGTGTGTTTTTATCCTCACCGCCATTTATTAATCGAAATATTTCATGTTGTTTACAAACCAAAGTCTTTGTTGATCGGAATTTAGATAGATATATTCTTTCCTTGATAATGCTTTTGGGACAGGAAGTGTGGTTTCATAACACTCAGTACCGCATGACCGAGTGTAATGCCAGGTGTCAGCATGGCGCGCTGGACCAAAGACAGCTTGAACGATGAAGAAATATTTGGAGAATTGCATGCTGATAGTTTATCTGATGCTCCTAGTGATTGCGAAAGTGTAAGTATTGGTGATTGTGAAGATTTGTGTCCGTCAACATCAAAATATACACGCGGAAGTGAAAATGCGACATTAAGTTCAGACGAGTCTGTTGATGGTGACAATAATGCGAGTGAAGATGCCAGTGGTAGTAGTGACAGTGAGGTTGATGGATGGACAAATAAGGATGAAAACAGAGTCTCAGAACCATTTACAGGTTTTACAGGTATTTATATTTCATCCTTCTTCTCATGCTGTGTGTGCTTCTGTTGCTGGTCCAGATGAAAGAATGGAGTAGCACACGCCCGGACAACAATGTGTTAAGTAACTGACAATACAAGTAGCTTGGATGAAAGGGAGGAGTACTCCTTTCACCATGTCAGAGGGTTAGTCTTGTGAGTAGTCTCGCTTGCTAATATGTCATTGTTTAAATGTTCATTTGCTGAAAATGCCTAAAGAGAAGAGCAACGGGAGAAATTTGTTAAATTAATGGGTGTTACGTAATAGTGGCTAGAGGTCTTCATGAGCTCGGGCTAAAGGTGACAAATGCTTGTTGTGCTTGGACTTTATAAAAAGATAAAGAAATTAATTTATAGCATTTTTCAAAAATTAATAATAATAATAATAATAATAATAATAATAATAATAATAATAATAATAATAATAATAATAATAATAATAATAATAATAATAATAATACCAGGCGAGTTGGCCATGCGGTTAGGGCCGCATAGCTGTGAGGCTGTAGCCTACCTTAATTAAGGCCATGGCCGCTTCCTTCCCACTCCTATACCTTTCCTATCCCATCGTCGCCATAAGACCTGTCTGTGTCGATGCGACATAAAGCCAATTGTAAAAAAAAAAATACCCTTTCAATTACTAATAATTATGAATAATTTTGTTCAAAACATGTTCTATATAAAATTTTGGACAAACAGTCTGAGCCGGGCAGGGTGGTAAATAATAGCTCAAGTCAACCTTGGGTTTGGTTCAGATAGGGCCAGGTCCAAGAAACTCGACCTGTGTAGACCTCTAATAGTGGCTATTCAACAGATGTCATCATGTACCGCTACATTTGTTCAAAGGAAGTGAAATGTGAAAAGAAATTTCAACTTGAACAATGTTCAAGAATGCCTGTACATATTACTGTAAAGGAGGGGAAAAAAGGACAACACACACCAACTACTACTTCTTACACAGGTCAGACCTAAGACATCTTTAATACATTGCCAGCCAACTTTAGTACGTAGCATATTCTAGGGAATAAACTAAATAATCCAGTTCTACAATTACTGGAGAAATATTGCTTAAATCGAAAGATTTCATGTGAATCAACAGAGAAAAAAATTATCTACTTCCAGTTTATGAATCTACTTGGGAGAAAATCCAAACTGACATTGGAGGGAATGTGTCTGGATATCAGTGGATGAAACAACCCATTACATGTTTTTCTTCTTAGCATCGTAGTGCAGGGTGTGTTCTTTTAGTCTTGAAACCCCATTTTGCACGGTCATGGACATTCTTTGACCTCAGGCCAACGGCTGTATCTAACCAGAGCCTTTTTTTTTTACTCGTCCAGGTGGATGGTCACCACTGATGACAGAAGGGGAGGAGAGGTTGATGACTGTGCCAAGTACTGCATGTAGAACACTGTCACACCATCGGAGGTGCATTTTCCACACTTCCTTCATAACTGGCACGATGCCCATCTGCTGCCGAATTTTGTCATTGCCGATGTGGTAGATTAAGAAGATGCTCATCAACCAGCAGAGCATTCGCACCTCCATGGCATGAAATTGGTATTCAGTACTGTAGCAGTTGACTATGTTTGTAAGTACAGGAGATATTATAAGTAGAATTTTGTAAACTATATCAATTTATTAAGGATGAGCTGTGTGTTTAATAGAAAAAATGTTAGCGTAAATTGTATAATATTGTATTCTACGAAAATTTTCTTCTCTTGTTAATTTAAAATTTAGTGCTTAACAATAATGTATTTTAGTGTACCATTTGCCACTGAGGTAGACACCTCATTTGCAAATAAAGAGATTTTGATTTGATTTAATTTTTCAATGGTCGGAATTCAGCTCAATATAGCACAACTGGATGTACTATTGTTTGGTATATCCCTGATTTTAGGCAAAGAGGGATTTTTTTGTTACAAAGTATGCAAGTGACTTCCTTCCATCACATCCAAGTTGCATGTATACTAGTACGCACTTCATTGCTAATTGTCACACTGCAAGCGAAACCCATGGTTCCTGCATGAATGAATGAATGAATGAATGAATGAATGAATGAAGCTTATTCATTTACTAATGTCATTCCATGCCATCGTTCCACTAACAAATCAGAACATACCACTTAGTCGAGCATCTTGTTTCCTCTGTCGGATATCGTCCAGGACAAATCATGTTGCTTTCCTCTGAATTTTTTCCAGTTCTCATAAAAAGTAGTCCTGGTGAGGGTCCCATACACCAGAACCATACTCTAACTGCGGTCTTATCAGAGACTTATACGCCTTCTCCTTTACATACTAAAACCTCTCAATACTCTCATAACCATGTGAAGAGATCTGTAACCTTTCTTAATAACCTTGTTATTATGACTACGCCAATGAAGATCATTCCTTCTATTAACACCTAGGTACTTACAGTGATCTCCATGAGGTACTATCACTCCACCAACACAGTAATTGAGACAGAGAGGACTTTTCCTCTTGGTGAAGCTTAGAAGCTGACTTCTCATCTCGTTTATCATCACACCATTGTCTGCCATCCATCTATCTCACAACATTGTCTAGCACATCCTACAGTCATTCACAATCCTGCAACTCATTTACTACTCTATACAGTAACATCATCCTCAAACAGCCTTATCTGTGATTCCAGCTCTTTACTCATATCATCTATATATGTGTCCACCTCCTTAGCGTAATGGTTAGCACTATTAGCTGCCGTCCTTAGGGGCCCAGGTTCGATTCCTGGTACTGCCAGAAATTTAAGAATGGCAGGAGGATTGGTATGTGGTTAAAACGGTACGTGCAGCTCACCTCCATTGGGGGTATGCCTAAAAAGAGCTGCACCACCTCAGCCAAATACCATTCACTGATCACGAGATCTCTAGATCCAAAAGACCTAGAAAGCTGAAATTAGAAACACAGGTTCATCTTCTACCCTGGATGCACTAAGAAAGGATTTTTCAAATTTCAGCTTCTGTCCTAGACTTAGGCCCTTTGACCAATAGCATGGGCTAATATAGGCGAAAATCGAATTTGTTGTACAGAACGAGACAAAGCTCATTCTTTGTCTTACAATGCAAGGAACAAATTTCGGTAAGTCCCATCAGGACTAAAAATCATGTTTTAAGTCCGTCTCCATGGCTAAGTGGTTAGCGTGCTGACCTTTGGTAACAGGGGACCCGGGTTTGATTCCCGACAGGGTCAGGAATTTTAACCATAATTGGTTAATTCCCCTGGCACAGGGACTGGGTGCATGTGTTGTCTTCATCATCATTTCATCCCCATCACGATGTGCAGGTCGCCTACAGGTGTTAAATGAAAAACGACCTGCGTCTGGCGAGCCGAACTTGTCCTCGGACACTTCCGACACTACAAGTCATACACCATTATTATTATTATCATTATTATTATTATCATTATTATTATTATTATGTTTTAAGGTCCTAAAAACAAACATTTTCAAGATATTGACAACAAACTGCCACCGCTTTTCAGTCTAAGTGCTGGAGAGCACATGTTGACAGACTCACGAACGAGACGAGCATTACAACTTCCGCTTGGGCAGATTGCATAACACATGCAGGAAGATTGTGATATTCTGTGAGAGAATTTTATGGAGCTCAGTGTCATTTGTCTCATATACAGACATAGGATCAAACTTGCTTCTGCATGCTATTTATTGTCTCATTAATAGCTATACAATCAGACTTGTATCTGCATTCTATCAAACAGCTTTATACTGTTCATTGAACTGCCTTTAATTTATCATACAAATCTTTTCCTTTATATCTATCTTCTATCTTTTATTCTTAATACTTCCACCTCTCCAGATTCATTTTGGTCAGAATGCTATTTTAAATTATTTTTTACAATATACTTTATGCCGATTGACACAGATAGGTCTTAAGGTAACAATGCGACAGGAAAGGGCCTAGGAGTGCGAAGGAAGGAACCATGGCCTTAATTAACATACAGCCCAAGCATTTGCCTGGTGTGAAAATGGGAAACCACGGAAAACCTTCCTCAGGGCTGACAAGAGGGAGGTTCGAACCCACTATCTCCCGAATGCAAGCTGACAGCTACGTGGCCCAAACTGCACAAGCAGTTGCTCAGTTACAATGCTTTAGTTACTCTACCAGGCTAGCCTAGTGCTCCTGTATACTATAGTTCCTGTTACTCATAGCTGATTCTACAGTGTACAGCTGTCTCATTTATAGTAGTACGACCATGATGATGATGATGATGATGATGATGCTTGTTGTTTAAAGGGGCCTAACGGAGGTCATCGGCCCTTAATGGTATGAAATGAAATAACAAAAAATCAAATTCATCCACTGACCAAAATAAAATAAAAGTCATGAAGAATTAATGGATGGACATGAACCCTACAAAAAAACAAACAAAAACAGTGGATCAGACTCAAAAAGAAGGTAGTTAATTAGAGTATTGCTGACCAAGGGACCATTTATAAAGCACAATGATGCTTGATGTCTGAACGGGTGCTAAATTCACGTCTAAGGCCCCACAGAATGGTACATGACGCGAGTAAAGTAGAACCATGGTATTTGTCATTTTGGGGTACTGATCAAAAGTAGCGAAGACTCACAGTGGTCCACACAAGATGGTACTACTCACAAGTATTGCAATTCGTACAGGGAACGCAGACCTATGGTGTTTCTCACACAATGGCGCCACTCATAGCCAACGCAAACCGGTAAGGTTCCTCATCTAGGTGTACTAGTCACGGGCGCCGGTATTCCCGTGATGTTCCTCACATAGTGGGTACCAATCACAGGCAACGCTGACCCACAGTGCCGCTCATATAGCGGTACAACTCACAGGCTACGCCCAGACCCGCGGTGTTGCCCACATGGGTACAACGCACGGGTACTGGAATCCACCAGGCCAGGCTTTTTACTGCAACTAATCACAAACCTATTTCGTACCAATTTAGTGATACTACTCGCAAGTACAGGCAACCCATGGTGTTCCCTGCATGATGGTACGAATCAAGAGTAGTTTCATGGTTCTAATTCAATCATCCCTTGGTCGCCCCTTGTAGTCGCCTCTTACGACAGGCAGGGGATACCGTGGGTGTATTCAACATGTGTGTCCCCCACCCGCAGGGGATAGTAGTACGATCAGACATGCTTCTGTGTTCTATAGTACAGCTCCATACAACTCAATGAAATAACTTCTATTCATCATACATGTCTCCTTTTCTTTTATTCTTAATACTTTCCACCTTTTTAGACTCATTTTGGTCATACCACTATAGTTGTTCTACCAGGTTTTCTTTTCTGTTTACCTACAGCTCCTGTACACCATAATTCCTGCTTCTCATAGCTGACTATTTTCCTTAGCAAGCATCAATGATTCCTTATTAGAAAAACTTCCTACTAAGATGGTGAGGTATCAGTCTGGACTCAGAGGTAGAGTTACAGAGGATGTGCACAGTCTGAAAGTTGGGAGGATTTATAATGCTCTACGGAATCTGATATCTCCTAAGCTTTGTAATGGCACCAGGCTGCAAATGAAGTCTTTACACAATAATGTAATGCGAAGCAACCACATTCAAGGGATGTGGTGAGGGAGAAACAGTTTCCATCCACCACATTCCTTTGATTCCGCCAGGCTACCACTTCCTATTCATGCAACTGCAATTTCCTGTTAAGCCGGCAATTCCATGCGGTATCATATAGTACCAGTACATCTTACTTCAGATTTTTGTCATACTGATACTTACTTGCACCATAAATCTGGCAACTCCGCTTTACATTGTCAGGGAGATACTCCCTATGATGCTTGAAATCAACAGAGGGTTTAATTTGAGTGTTTCTTTGCAGCAACAACTACTTGAAACTTGAGAATGTGTCGAGAGTAATAAAAATGACTGCCTGTCTAAGGTAAGTTGCTTTAGTTTGTTT
The DNA here is from genome assembly GCF_040414725.1 of Anabrus simplex. Lineage (NCBI taxonomy): Eukaryota > Metazoa > Arthropoda > Insecta > Orthoptera > Tettigoniidae > Anabrus > Anabrus simplex. Next base: position 220,995,061 of record NC_090265.1, read on the forward strand.
ATAAATTTTGACAATATAATTTTGTATCATGTGGTTTTTTATCTTGAAATACAAGTCCATGATTTGAAATAACAAGCAATTGGTCAGTATTTCAGTGTTAGCAGTTATGACGCTAATTATTCCCTTGGTACAGTATGGTACCTCACAGCACTTACCGTACCTCTCTCTTCATTTTCTCCTCCTTACTTCTAAGTGTGATTCTAAAAAAAGAATTCATACTGTAGTTATGTGTGTCATTCAATTGTATAATTGTAGATTTTATTTTAAAAATCCACGTCTGTGGAGCGCGCAAAGTATCATGTCTAATGTGAACTTCACTTGAGAGGCTTGACGCTCGAGGAGGTTCTACATGTTTTTGAAGAAGAGGATACTCATGCTGAAGCCATATACATTGAACCACTGGAATGTAATGTATTATCTGATGAAGATTCGGCAGAGGAAGATAAGGGGGGGGGGTCTAGCAGATAACCTTACGGGAGGTCAACTCCGAGCGCCAGCTGATATAGTGCTGAAGCAGCAAATTCCGCACAGGAGTAGAGAATCATAACCTTGTCCACCAGCTACCTGGATGGTGGATGACGTAGTTCCCACAACAGTCCACTTCCCTAGTACAAAATTTTCCTCTTTTCGAAATAGGATGCCGACCGAAATATTAGAATTTTTTAACGATGAAGTTGTGAATTTCTTGTGCTCTGAACCCACCAAATATGTGCTTTTTAAAAATGAAAATCGTCCTAATGTAACCCCGAAGAAATGAAAATGTTTGTCTCCATTTTACTTAAAGTGGTTATGTGCAAGTGCCACCATCAGAAAAGGGTAGGCTCAAAATATTTATTACAATATATACATTTGGGTGGTATTTAGAAGAGAAATAAATACAGTTGCTCGTACTTCTTTTCTATTTAGAGTATCTGGCACCTTGAGACACAATGGCCTACATCACTATATTGCTCCAACAAATGAATGCTGGCGCTGTGTGGCCACCAGATGCAAATCCCGTGGCTGCACAGAATGCATCAAGTGTAGTGTGGACGTTTGTGTAGTAAACTACCTTTTGACATTCTAAACTAGTGGAAAGTGGAAATAGGTGAATAAATCTTAGTAATATTATTCCTATTTCCTAAAGATATGTCACATCTGAGCTAATGTTATTTTTTGGAATTACCAAAGGGATGTCACAAATGAACCTATAAACACTGTTTGATCTTTTGTTTATTGCTAAGCAATTTGTAAGCGATATGCTGAAACAATATTAAGTATTAAATTTCATGGTATTCTAGAGAGGCAATAATTTTTATGTTTCACCCAAAAGCTATGTCAAGCGCCGTGCAGTAACATACAGTACGAGGCCCTCATTTAGAAACTAACCATCCAATTTTAAGAAAAATGACAAATGTTCTCTAATATGTGAATGCTGGGAATATTAAATAAGCATAACAAAATCAAAAACTGAAAACTCTGGCATTCCTGGGTTAGGAATGCATTTGTAAGGTGTGCATGGAAAACACAAAAGACTGAAGAGAGTAGAGCCAGATACATGGAATTGAAAAGAGTTTGCAAAAAGCTAGTACCGAAAGAAAAGAAGAAAAGTTGGGAAACATTCATCCAGGAAGTAAAGGAAGAATTGAACTGTGGGGGAAAAAAATATTATTTGGAATTATAAGAAACTGTAGGAATGAAACCGTGAATACAAGATTTGTGAAGAATAAAGAAGGAGTAATACAACAAAACCAGAAGAGATAATGCTTTGCTAGAGGCTTTACGTCGCACCGACACAGATAGGTCTTATGGCGACGATGGGATAGGAAAGGCCTAGGAATTGGAAGGAAGCGGCCGTGGCCTTCATTAAGGTACAGCCCCAGCATTTGCCTGGTGTGAAAATGGGAAACCACGGAAAACCATTTTCAGGGCTGCCGATAGTGGGATTCGAACCTACTATCTCCCGGATGCAAGCTCACAGCCACGCGCCTCTACGCGCACGGCCAACTCGCCCGGTAAGAGATAATGAACAGATGGAAAGAATATTTCAATGAACTACTGAACGTGAGAAACCAGACGTGGAGAAAGTATCCGGACAGCAGGAATAGCAGAAGTAACAGAGAAGGAATTTGACATTACAATGAAAAAATACGGAGATGGGCAAAGCTGTGGGAATAGATGATGTATCCACAGAAATGATCAATGATGCAGAACCAGCGGGACTCCAGTGGACATATAGAATACTCAAGTGTGTATGGAGAATGAAAGTGCCTGAGGATTGGGAAAAGGGGATTATAATAGCAATATTCAAGAAAGGAGATAAGAAGATATGCTGTAACTACTGAGGAATCACCATCCTCTCCCATGTTGCCAAGATATTGGAAAGAAGAATTACAGTAAAGTTGAAAAGTCAGTTACAAGAGGAACAATTTGGATTCAGAAGTGGACAGTCAACAGTAGAACCCATTTTCATTCTGAGACAGATAATGGAAAAGAGTTGGGAATATGGGAAGGATATAGCAATAACTTTTATAGACTTACAAAAGTCATACGACAGCATCCCCAGATCAAAAGTTTGGGAAAGCTTGACACACAGCGGCATTGGTAAGGAATTAATAACAATGACAAAAGGAATATATGTTAACTGTTACAGCTGTGTAAAGACAACGATGGATAGAACAGAATGATTTGGAACTGACAATGGGCTACAACAAGGGGGCGTGTTGTCACCTTTACTGTTCAAATTGTGATGGATGGCATCGTAAAGGTTATGGAGGGTAAAGAATGAATGTAATGATGTTTGTGGATGATGATGTGATCTGGGAAGATGAGGAGGAGGTACAACAACAGCTGAATGTACTCAATAGAAGGATTGAACAATGGTGATTTAAGGATCGATGTGGAAAAGAGCAAGACAATGATGATGAGTATAAGAAGGAAAAAAGGAAAAGAAGCTATCAAAATTGGAGATAAGGAACTGGAAATAGTAGAACAGTTCAAATAATTGGGAACTGAACTGACAGAAAATGGAAGACTGGACATGGAAATTAGCAGGAGGATACATCTGGGGAGTGTCTTTTACCACCAGGAACAGAGATTAATCAGATTGCGAATTTTGGCGGATTATATATCTAAAACAATAAGCATTCAATATAAATTTCAGTATAATACCGTAGCGAAGCACGGGTATCTTGCTAGTATGGAATAAAGATGTACCAGTGAAGGCTAAAGAAGTAATGTACTATGGATATTACTTACCTATAATGACTCATACCAATATAGTTGGTCTGTTATTGGACATGGTACTAAAAATTTACTCATTCCGGACAAATATATCAGGTTCCCTGTGGGAATCAACATCTAGTGTGTATCATATAATGACTTATGCAGCAGAAACCTGAACACTGACTCAGAGAAATGAGCACAGAGTACAGGCAACTGAAATGAAATTACTGCGGAGTATGGTACAGAAAACAAGGGAGGGATAGAGTGAGAAATGAAGACATATGAAAAGAGCTAAATGTGCAAGAACGAAATGACGAACTGGAACAGAACAGATTGAGATGGTTTGGACATGTCGAGTTGATGAAAGAAGAAAGACTGCCAAGACAAGCACTAGAAAGACAGATGACAGGAAAGAGAGGATGAGGGAGACCAAGATTACGATGGATGGACTCTGTGAAGAACACTGTAGGACAATGAAACCTGGACTGGAGCCCAGTGCTGGATGAGGAATGGTGGAGAGACAGGACTGAGTGGAGAGGAACCATATTTGCCCACACATGGTGTCCGGCAGAAAAGGGGAATTGATGAAGATTTTCAGATCAAAATTTCTACAGAAATGTGCGAACTATACAGAAGTAAACATAGTATTTCAAATAAGCTAGACATCCACTTTGTTTCAGATACTCCTGTCAACACTGAATAACTTCAGTGACATCTAAATTGATTTTCAGACTAGTACACTAGATAAAGAAACCACTCATTTTCCCAAGCTCTTACCTTCTCGATCTGCTCTGGGCTCTTCCTTTGTATCACCTGCTTCTGGTACTTCTTCATCCTTGTTACTTCCTATCTTCTCAGGTGGGTCATGTTCTGTTGGTGAAGTCCCTGCCTGTCCAGTAACCTGCTCCACTTCTGGAATGACCTGATTTTCACCAGAAGATCCACCATCTGCATGCACAACAGGAAGGCTGTGAAGAGAACTCAAAGAACTGACACGAGAGAAGTATCCAGGTGTGCCTTCTTCACAGTACTGTACTGGTTTCTCTGGGGACATCAAACCTGAACTCAGTCCTGACTGAAGTCCTTTGACAGGAGAGCGTGGTGCAGGAGGCAAGGACTTCATCTGTGGCTCTTTTTCCAGACAGCCATTATCAAAGTTGGACTCGTCTTCTTCCTTGACAACTTTGTTTTCTTCCACCACTTTACCTGAAGACTCCACGTGGTCTTCTTTCACCAGGCACTGCTCTCCTTCCTTTGCCTCCTCAGAATGAGGAGTGGGAGGTTCACAATGGAGATCTGACATGGAAGTGGCTGTGGAGAAGTTGTAGGGAGTCTCGTAAGGAGTACCTTCGGTACAATAGGTCTTCAAGGTGTCTTCATGTACTGCACCTCCACTCTCGTAATATCCTCTTTCCTGCCTCTCCATTTCCCCATTATCTTCTTCTTCTTCCTCTGGGTACTTCAAACTGTAGTCGGTGGGTTGATCAAGATCTGTCTCAGCATAATCTCCATATACTACATTCATCTTCATATTTTTATTGGTAGTACTTGGTGTGCTGCTCACTTGATTCTTGTAGCCATAACCACGACCAAGATCATTCTGATTCTGTTTACTTCTTGTTGCACAATCCACTCTGCCAGACCCCTCAAAAGATTCTGACTTCACAGTTTCTACTTCCGAAACACCTTTACTCCCTTCTTCACTTGTATTAAGAGTATTACCAGGATCTTCTACATATTTTAAACTATAGTCAATGGGCTGATCTTGAGACTCTGCATCCTCATAACCTAAATCTGAATACTTATTTCTCACACTGGTATATGCTGAAGAGGCACGGCTCTGTTGGTAAGATCCACGGCTGCCAGTACTATATGGGGATCCAACAAGTGGACTGAATGCAGAACGCTGATTTGAAGAACGAACAGAATCGTACAATAAAGTCTTAGGGGGTTTGACTGGACTGGCAGGTCTCAAAGACATTACATCTAGCTGAACACTGGAACCAAGATGTATATCATCTCCATCTTCCTTGTCCTGACAGGTCCTGTCTTGTTGCTGGTTATCCACTGTTCTGTTTTGTGATTTCTCCTGCTCCTGATCACTTGCTAAACGATACACTCCTTCATCAATTTGACCTAACCGATTGTGTTCTGCAACATTAGCTTGGGGAAGTGGATGTTTCTCATTGTCTTCACAACTCAAGTCCAACGACACTACCTTCCGTCTCTCTTCCCGTTCCCGCATGGAATTGCAATAGCGGCGCAAAAACCTCTTCTCGGAAGACATGTATTCATTTGTCGAAATGTGAGAATGAACTCTACTAGAATTATTCAAGCTACTATGAAGAGCAACGCCATCTTCAGAATTTGACAAAGTCTGGGACACTTCATTCGTTGGAGAAACTTGTCCATACCCATACACATTCACAACAGTTCGGCTCACACGTTCATAAACAGAGTCTGACAAAGTACTAGTCACTGAATCCCTACTATCTGACCGAGCAACTGGACCACGACGATACTTTCCATGCAAAAGTCTACTGTGACGACGTTCAGCAGAATGACAGTGGCGTTCTGAGAATGATCCTGTAGCAGAGGCAGATGGCGATGTGCTAGGTTCAATGTTATCACATGTCTCCGCAAGCGTTTGGTCTAGCTCTTGCTCCAGGGCACGTTGTTTACGAACATATAAACTAGGCAAAGCAGGCAGTCCCATGCCCTTTAGAGTTGAATCTAATGGGGGAAACGTGTTATCAGGTCGTGCACTCAGTAGGTTCTTCAGAGCTGCGCTTGAACCCATCGAGATCATCTTGTGTTTGGAATGCACAAGACTGCGCAACATGCTGACTGCACCCATTTCCCAGAGAGCTCGTTGATCCTCAGCACAGCGTGCAGACAGGTTCCACAGTGTGCCACAAGCGTTACTCACAACTGTCAGACTAGGAGACTTCAACTGCTGAAGGAGCACTTGGAGACAGTTGTGTTCCCGCAAAATGGCTCTAAAACAAAAGAAGTTATTGAAAAGAAGTAGAAAACTATTTCAATAATATTAGTGATTAAATTATTCCAACTTCGGATGAATATCTTAGCAAATATCAAGTAAGCAATCGGTCATCTTACCTATAGTCCTCCCTGACAGCAATATGACTAGATATATTGCGTAAAATGCCTCCAGCATTTTCAATTATGGCTAGGGTCTTTGAAGGAGCCTTGTAACTGAGCATCTCAACTAAGAAACCCAGGGCACCGTCCACAGCACAAATATCCACCTGGAAGTATGAGACGAAAACATTACAAAGGCTAAATATTCAAAAGAGAATGCTTTTAGAGGATGCATTAATACCAAAAAAACACAGGAACATTTACAATATTATACTTCTGAAGATGTTCATTAAATGAAATATCCAAAAGAGAACATTAATTTGTCCTGCATCATATCAATACTTTTCAGCAAAGAACAATATGGTTGGTGGAAGTCCTGGTTTGTCTTCACCATCAAGTTATTTTTTCAGTAAATTCCATAGAGTGCAAATATTGCAATATTTACCAATACTATTCAAATGAAATAATTATTCTGATCATTAAACAAAGGTAGAACACAGACAATAAATTTCTATTGGAAAAGGGAATGAGATAGAAGAAGAGCGAGTGATTGAGGCAAAACACAATATAGACAAATATAACATGCTCAAAATACGATTGTACTTGGCCATGCCAAGAACTACTGCTTGTTTATGTCCAGTACTCTGTCATTTGGCTCTGTCAACATGAACAGGAGCGCACTAAAATCTATGACTGCTTAGTTCATCAGTCAGTCCTTAGTGATACGCTAATGCTGTCAACGTCTGAACAGTCGACACACATTTTGAATTCTCCTTATTGTTTTCGCATTTGAAGCACTCGCAAATTCTTCTCTAAAACTTGTATTGTCCTATCAGTAATGTGAGATTAATGTGAAGACTGTACTCATGCCATGGACATGCCCTCTGCTTGCTCCCCTCTGGTCGATCAACTGTGATAAACAACCACTAGCACCAGCTTTCAAGTGGAATCATATTTTGAATGGTTAATAATGGATTATATGGACACAAAAGAGAGTTATGTCTTCATCAGTCAGAGCGAGTCCTGAGCAAGGAGACACTATGGACTGGTATATGCTTACATATGCCCAATAATTTATGAATGGACTGGGCTGGAATCTCAAGAGTTTCTTGGAATAAGAAAAAAGTTAGAGACAAGAAATCTATTGATGAGAAAAACAGAGAAGCATCACAAAAGTGACTATGCAGGACAATGGGATCAATTATTGTGTTGTCTGTATATACTTGGTTCTTTACCCAAATGGACAGTAATATGGAAGTAAATCTTGAAGAGAAAGCAGAGCAGCTCTTGACTGCATTAGTAGATGGCATTGCTGATAGAGTTGCTGTGCTTTATCTTGCGGTCTTAAGCTTTCTCCCGCTTTTGTCGTTAAGCTCATGCCTGAGCATAGTGATCACATAAGTTTGCTCGCATATTGTGAGAATAAATATTAGATGCCTCCATTCTTTTGATCTTCTGCCTTCCGTAGAGAGTTTTGAAGTGGCAAGTGATCACTTGCACCTGGGCCATTCACTGTTTGGCCAGCCTTCCTGTTGACCTGCCATTCTCTTTTCCTAGAACATTGCTGTTTCCAAGTGTTCTTCCTTCCAGATAATTATGTGGCCAAAGAACTGTAAAATCTTTTGATCGACCATAGTGGAGTTTTTTCTGCATTCCCAGTTCTTTGATTATGGAATCATCCATCCTTTTCTCCATACAAAGAATGAAAAACAATCATCTCCAGCACCACATTTTAAACGTATCAATATGATGTTTTCTCCTGTCTGGATCTTCGCAGCCATCGAAGAATATGAAAAACATGAAGATTTTAACAAGGCACTGCTTTACGTTTCATGTTATCACTCTGTCACACCATATCTCTTTTCCTAGAACATTGCTGTTTCCAAGTGTTCTTCCTTCCAGATAATTATGTGGCCAAAGAACTGTAAAATCTTTTGATCGACCATAGTGGAGTTTTTTCTGCATTCCCAGTTCTTTGATTATGGAATCATCCATCCTTTTCTCCATACAAAGAATCAAAAACAATCATCTCCAGCACCACATTTTAAATGTATCAATATGATTTTTTCTCCTGTCTTGATCTTCGCAGCCATCGAAGAATATGAAAACATGAAGATTTTAACAAGGCACTGCTTTACGTTTCATGTTATCACTCTGTCACACCATATCTTATAAAGTTTGTCCAATACAGTACTCCTAAGGGCAATTCTCCTTTTGATCTCTTTTTCTGTACCTCCAGCATCACTCAGCAATGAGCCTAAATATGCAAGCTCATGCACAATCTCTGCATTTTTTAACCAGCCAGTATGTTGTAACTTATTGCTTTTAACAATAACCATTACCTTTGTCTTACTGCTCCAGGCCAAGATCTCGACTCTGCTTCTCAACATGTTCTAATAGTGTGATAAGTTCATCTTCACTACTTATAAGCAGGATGGCATAGTCTACAAAATGCAAATTAGTAATTAGTTTGCAACCAAATCTTGCCAATCATCCAGTACTCTTCTAATGATGTCTCCATATATGTTAAAAAAAGTTGAGGAGATAGAATACATTCTTGCTTCACACGTTTTCAAAACTACTAAGTCTTTGGATAAATTACCATCCACTTTGACTTCGGCTGAGTTGTTCTTGTACAGGCCACCAATCATTCTAAAGAGATGAGGTGGGACACCCACTTCTCACTTAAAACATGCCACAACTTCTTCCAGATAGCACAGTAAGCCAAGAAACGCACTAACATTGGGACACTGAACTCTAAGGTAAGTTATCACACATCTCATCTAAAATCTGTTCCCTTGTTCTCCCTTGCACAAATCCAGTCTGTTCAATGGGAATGCGATACTGGACATATGGTTTTGATCATTTATACAGAATGTGTAGCACTACTTTGGTTGCATGTGATATTTAGAGCCCTGATTTTTATATAATATTGAAGTGCAAAATATGTACATAAAAAGGTAAATATCAGTGAAATATGTAACATTCACCAGTTGACTGGTACCTTAGTGCTGAGGTTTTTCATTTGTATGTAAACAAAATTGTAGAAGCCCAATTTTTAACTTTTTTTTTTTTTTTTTTTTTTCTAGGGGCTTTTCGTTGCACCAACACAGATAGGTCTTATGGCGACGATGGGATAGGAAAGGCCTGAGAGTTGGAAGGAAGCAGCCGTGGCCTTAATTAAGGTACAGCCCCAGCATTTGCCTGGTGTGAAAATGGGAAACCACGGAAAACCATTTTCAGGGCTGCCGATAGTGGGATTCGAACCTACTATCTCCCAGATGCAAGCTCACAGCCGCGCGCCTCTACGCGCACGGCCAACTCGCCTGGTTTTTAACTTATTAGCTTAGCTTAAAATGTTTATAGATGTTGGTTCTTTATAAAGCAAAATGTAAATGGAAAAATCCTACATTCATGTTCAATATCATTTTGAGAGAAATCAAAATTACACTTTTTTGTGCCCATGCATACACCATCTTTAAACAAGGTAAAGGGCTCAAAGTAAAATTATTTCCTAAAATCTGTGGACAGCTAATACATGTTACTCCTTACAAGTCGGCGGCGGCGGCTGTAACTCGATCCGAGTATATATAACTTCTTCCTGCATACATTGACCAGCTCAACTCAGTTTATGGAGGTGTTTACGATGACTAAACAGACCAATCCTGGCATAAAATATACGCCCACACAAATCACACTGAATGGATGGAGGAGGGCGGGGTTGTAATTGACAGAGTTTTCTTGCTTGTTGTTTGGCCTCTTGATGTCCGCGGCATTCTCTTTCAAACAAATTGACAGCAGTGGATGTAGTGTTCCACCACAGTGAGCAGTGAGCAAATTCTTCCCATGTCTATATATCTATACCAGTTGTCTTCATGATGTGTTTCAGCTGGTCTTTAAAACGTTAAAGATGGGCTCCATGTGGTCAACTGCCGGAGCAAAGTTCACCATAAAGAATTTGGCGGGGAAGCCTGGTATCACCCATGCAGTGAACATGGCCTAACCATCTCAGTTGATGAGCGATGATTGTTGCCTCGATGCTACTTAGCTGCGCTTTGTCAAGAACTGCTGTGTTAGTCACATAGTCCTCCCACTTAATATTCAAGACGAATCTCATTTTCTGTTGGTGGAAGCGCTCAAGATTTTTGATATCACGGCGATAGAGTGTCCAAGTTTCACAGCCATACAACAGCTTTGTACACCATGAGTTTGGTATGCAGTTTTAGGTCGTTATTCATGAAGACCCTGTGCATTAACCGTCTGAATGCTGCATGAGCAGCCCCAATTCTTTTATCAACGTCTTGTTCACAGGTACACCATTTAGACATGATGCTGCCAAGATATGAAAAGTGATCAACCTGTTCCAGTGTTGTGTCTAAGATGGAAATACTGAACTCAGGACGTGTTAATCCTGGGGCAGATTATGCAAGTACGTTAGTTTTTTTCACATTAATGGCAAGACCAAAGCGATCACATGCAGTTTTAAAGCAGTTGACTGACTGTAGTAGTTCTGCAGGTGTTAGAGCAAGATATGCGGTGTCATCAGCATACTGCAGTTCTGTCACCCGGGTAACCAGAGCATGTCTTTGTGAGCGAAGTCTTGCCAGATTGAAAAGGCTTCCATCAAAACGAAATTTAATCTCCATGCCGAAGTACTCCTTACAAGTACAACAGCTGATATTTTAACCAATTCAATGTAAACTGTGGTACTCATGCACATGACAACTCCTGAACAGTTGCACCAACTCCATTGGCACAAAAGTTTTTAAAAAAATCAACTATTTTGGGGTTATCATCAGACACTATTTGGTTTTCCGAGTCTATCAAAGTCACTTGAAGGTCTGGTGGAGAAAAGTTAAAACATGAGATGTTAGGTGCGGTTAGGTTAGGTTAGGTGACGCTGTTTGAAGAAGAAAATGGAAATGTTTGCCACAGAAGCCTCTGGAGTGATACCGTATTTCTCCGAATCCAAGACAACATGAGATTAGTCACTTGGAGAAAAGTTATCCGTCCACCACGAAAATAGTGATGAAATACTTTTCAACTCACTGTGTTTTTCTTCTTTTGTTTATAAGGAGGCTTTGTTTCTTTCTCATTTACAATATTTTCAGCACACACTGTATCACTTTCACTTTCAAAATAACTTACAGATGGCAGAACATGCTAGAGATCGATCTGGCTCTCAAGAGTGAGCTGGTAAACGGAAGAGAATAAAAGTTCTCGTGCACCGTCTATAGATGGGGGTAGCACTGGTGGACTGGCCACATCAGCCTATCTATAGAGAGCATAGCACTCATCAGGTTAATGCATTAAATTTACAGAAATGTTCATATATTCCTTTTATTATGGCTTATGGTTATGATACGAGAATAAGATTGTTTTAAATGCTTCCATCTTTTACGACAAAGTTATCATTGTTGCTTCAATCATTTACATAGTCTGTTTTCTAATTTTGACGGTAGGTATAGATACAGTAGAAGTCCGCTGTAGCGAGTATGGCATATAATGAGACCCCCATTATAACAATTTTTGCCGGTCCCTTCAAAATTCCTATATTAAACTGTGTTTTATCCTTCGGTTACAGTGAGAGCACTATTACTGATGCATCCGTTATTACGAGTGATTTTTCCGTTACCGATATTTATGCACCCCAGCAATTATGTTGCATGCGATCGATTTCCTTCGGTATCGTTTCCTCACTATGTTCACTAGCGAGTTCTCTCATCGACATTCGAAGGCGATTTTTAATGCTGAATACTGCAATTAATTAAGGATGAAATACACCTCAGGATTATGGCAGCGTGCATAATTGATTTCAGAGGTTACGGTGGTTTCCATTTTCTCGCACCTGTTTAATTTCAGAAAGGCTATTATCATGTAAATTTATAGCGAGAAGAGCATTTTCCACTGGCGCTAGAAATACTGTACGTAAGTATTCACGATAAATATAGTACGGTTAATTTAAGTTAGGTCACGCTGTTTGAATGAGAAAAATGAAATAATGCGATCGATCATCTTCGGTACGGTATAGTTTTCTCGCTATGTGCATTTGCGAGCTCTCTCGTCGACATTCGAAGGCGATGTTGGTGTTGATTAGCCCAGTAATACCTGTCGACTGCTGTTTTTTAAAGGAAATTCGAAATGAAAGACGAAAACACGTTTCCGTAATAAATGCGTAAATAACGTGGCCGATAGCAGTTGTTAACTCGTTAAAAATAAAGGCTGAAGTAAGCGGTTTCTACAGAAATTAAGTAAAAATGTGATACACCTCTAGATGTGGCAGAGTACATCACTGATTTCAGAGGATAGTTTATATTTTCTCGCGTCTAGTTAAATTTCGGAATGGCTATTCCCATGTAAATTTTTGCGAGGAGGTTATAATTTCTCTGCATGCATTTGAAATGTGTTTTCACGATACACATAGGTGCGGTTAGGTTAGGTTAGGTTGGGTGACGCTGTTTGAAGAAGAAAATGGAAATGTTTGCCCAGAAGCCTCTGGAGTGATACCGTATTTCTCCGAATCCAAGACGACAATTTTTTTCCTCAGAACATCATGTGAAATATCGAGGGTTGTATTGCATTCGCGGCCTTGGCAACTACCGTAGTAATCACGGTGCTATCCCCCCCCCCCCAATTATACATCGCTAGCCCGCGGCAACCGGTTGTTTAGAGCCTATGTGTAACATCGCTGGATCTCGGGAAATAGTGAAGAGAGAATGACACAATCGTTTCTCAAATCTGCAGAATGGCATTAAAAAATGCCAGCCTTCAAATTCTTAGAAAGGCCATGGCTACTCAGTAGCAGAGTTATAACGCGTTCACTGTACCTAACGCTTAGTAAAATTAAGTTTTATAGATAGCAGGAATATTTTTGTGATGGATCGTCGTACTGTAAAGATACGTGGAACACATATTGCTGACAATTTTCAACGGGTGCTCGTCGATATTACGATGACAATTTTAAGTTAATGGTTATTAAACATTCATAAATGTAGAATAATCGTCCAGACGAAAGAAAATACGGCATAGGCCTAACTAAAGCCAATTTCGGCATTAGCATGAAGAAAAGGATAGCTTAAAAATGCCTATTGCACCAAAAAAAATGCATTTGTGGTCCACAACATGGACACTTTAAAGAAATCACAGATGAAATTGTGAAGTATGTGCACAAAAAACGCAAGGGCGGAATTGCCATACCGTGGCGTGATAAACTCATTCGTTGGCCTTCAAAGTCCGCGATTAGGCCTATACATCGCTAGCCACTGAAGTTGGCCGAAGCCGGTAAGTGAGACGTGCGTGTAGCAGCAGCCAATTATATTTGACGCTGAGTGAAAGTAACAGTTTTATAGTAAGTAACAATATTTTCCTGATGAATCGCCGTATTGTAGAGACGCGTGAAATAGGTATTGCCGGCAAATTTTCAAAAGGTTCTCTTCGATATTATGATGCCAATTATAAGTTAATGGTTATTAAACCCGTTGAAATAGAGAATAATTTTGCAGCCGAAAAGTAATACCCCATAACTAAAGCCAATGTTCGGCGTCTAAAAATAGTCTAAAATGTGTACTGTATAAGAAAGGCATTCATATGATTTTACAAAGCACTTTTTAAGACTGATACCGGTATAAATTTTAAGTAAAAGGTGGGGGCGTCTTGGATTTGGAGAAATACGGTACTATAATTTTTCAGAATGAAATTAAACATAGTTTCACGTAATATCCAATTTCGAAAAATAACAAACAAGTAAGCCGTAGTGTGGATATTATCCGCAAAAATGAAAGTTTTGTGCAAGCTGTCGTTTCATACCGATTTTAATGTGTATGAGGGTATCGCCGACTTCTGTTTTTACAAAAAATCAGATGTAACGACAATCCGTTATAGCGAGTAAAATTTTTGCTGTTATGAATTCTCACTATAATGGACTTCTACTATATTTATTAAATAATCAAATTAAAGGCATACTGGTAATCAAAATACTTGAAATATTTAAAAAGAATGTTATGCACTGTAAATTGCGAAGTATATTACACAAGTTTTTGTTGTAGCTAATTTCCCGTTTCCTGCCTGCCCTGCAAATGAAAAAGAAAGGTTATTACTAAATAAAATTAACATAGAACCAATCTTTAAACTCCCTACAAAGTAACACAATTAATATGGCACCTTTTTTATTGCGATACGCAGAGTTTCACAAAGTACTTCTCCACATTTTCCACTGAGATGTTTTGGCGCTGATCCAATAAAATTCTCTTGTGGCCTGAGAAGGACCATTTATCATCGCAGGAAGTCACCAGTGCATATTTTAAGAGATAAAACTTGCTGGTCAAAATATCTTCCAGAGGTTCTCCTTGTTCTTGAACGATCTTGGAAACAGATAGAAAACTTTAATAACCTGGATTCTGATTCAAGACTGCATGGATTTTATTATAACTTTTGATGCTGATTTGTCCTGCCATGGTACTGCTGAGTTTCAATTTAGCATTCTCTACAACTGTCATGGATTCTTGAAGTGGAAGGCCAATGGCCTTTAGTTTTACAATGGTCTCTGCAATACAAGTAAAACTGCTCTGAATGTTCACAATATTGCTGACTACACAGTATTCACTGAATGCACTCTGAGAATCACGTACTGATGATACTGACTAGGGAGGAAATGAATCTACAAGTGACTTAACAGCTTCAAAATGTTAACTGAAGAAACTAACAGCTTGAAGCCAAGTGCTCCATCTTGATAAGACAAGCTCAGGTGGGAAGTCAACGTGCGGTGATGTCCTTTATATTACTGAATTATTGGGCCTTTCACAAATACTTTCTTTGTTGACACTTAAATTATTTGTTGGTAAAATTACTTCACACTTCTTCAGCGACACATTGTAATGCATGCGCTAAACATGTGAAATGAACACTCTTGCATTGTTTTAGCGGCTTTGAACATATAGGTCACAGCATCTGAATGCAAGACAAGTGCTTTTTCTATTTGTATGACTTCAGGTCAGGTACTTCCCCATGCTTTCCATAGAGCATCTTCAAATTTTTCTTTCCATGTACCCATCGTCAAGGAACGTAAGTCTGCATTAATTTGCAAGATCATTAGTGGTGAACAAGAAGAATCCATGGCCCACCCAGCACTGATCCAATAAAATTCTCTTGTAGGCTGAGAAGGACAGTTCAACATCGCAGGAAGTCACCGCTGCATATTTTAAAAGATAAAACTAGCTGGGTGGGCCATGGATTCTTCTTGTTCACCACTAATGATCTTGCAAATTAATGCAGACTTACGTTCCTTGACGATGGGTACATGGAAAGAAAAATTTGAAGATGCTCTATTGGCGGATAAAAGAGGAGACTACCTGGTGCAAGAAAAGAAATCTGAAACGTAGTTTTCATGAAATAGCGCTTCAAAGGAAGGCAAACTTTGTGCTAAATATGCGACGTCACATGCATACTCTGTTATAAGATGGTGCTGTGTTGAATCATGCGCTCAATTGAAGGTTAGCTGTCGTCGTGAGTACATCAGGGTCAGTTGTATAGAATAACATATTCAATAATGGAAAAGGAAGATCTGATTAGGATTTGGCAAAAATGTGCAAAAAAAAATAAGTAAGTGTACGAAACCTTCAAAACCATGCAGCCATTACAATAGTGACAGGCTACCACCAATTTTTTAAAAATAATTACTTACTTATGTACAAAAAGTTACATTCTTCACATAATATGTAAAAATATGTAACATTACTAAGAATATGTACAAATATGTAAAATGAAACACATGTATAACCATAATCAGAACCATAAATCACTGACATTCTTCATTTTCTGTTGTCTACAAGTAAAGGAATGGAATATGCAATTACATAAGAATCCGGGCTCTATCGATATCTAAAGGTGGGGAAGTAATGTGTTTTATTATCTCAATATTTAATTTTGCACATTTGTTGCATCCATGATTTCATTAATGCATAATAAGTGGGGCATTGCCAACGGCCGTAGCCAGGCTGAAACACCAGATCCCGTGAGATCTCCGAAGTTAAGCAACATTGGGCGTGGTCAAGATTTGGATGGGTTGTCATACGCTGTTGGTGGGGGATATGGGAATGGAAGAGCAGAAAGGAACTGGCCACCCTACCGTACATAAACTCCGGCTCAGGCACACCTCTGCGGAGGTTCGGACCTGCCTTTGGGCAGAATACACACTTACCTTAGTGGGACACTCGTGATCGACTGATGATTTGCTAGGTACGTTGACGAGTAAACCAATTGTTAACACAGGATTGCTTTTATCACATTTTTAACCTACTTTTCCAAAAATTACCTAGTTGGTCTGACTTACAAAATATTAAACGATCACATGTTAATGATTTTGCCTGCTATATTAATAGCAACATCAGTGAATATTTCTTATTTAAGGAAAATTCGTGGTGCAGCTCATTTCAGGCATGCCCTCAATGGAACTGAGCTGCATGAACGATATTACCGCAAACCAACCACCCTGCCATTCTTAAATCCCTGATGGTACTGGAAATAAAACTCGGGCCGCTGACAACGGCAGCTAATTGTGCTAACCGTTACAATGCGTAGACAGACATTTTCAACTACAAACATATAGCATGACTAATGTGTACCTGCAATGCGCAGTTCGGACTTACGAAACTTTTCACCTATTTGTGTGACATCCTCGGAGCTGCAGTAAGCTATGAAGGTGAACATTCCTTAACTACAAAAAAACACACATACCGCATGACTTTAATGCGCTCTTGCATTGCACAGGTTGGACGGACAAAACCTCACCTCTTTATGTGTTATCATCAGAGCTGCAGTACGGCCTGTACCTGCTATGAAGCGGAATCATCAATGTTCTCTGTCGAATTAGGTTGGAGGGGATCTTATGCAAGCTTTAATTTTTTTAATTTTCTTTCTTTCAACAAACTGGGGGGAGGGGGAGGGGCAGGTGTTGTAGTAAATGAGGGGGTCTAACACACAAGGAAATATGGTAATTATGCCAAAAAATGCCGAATGATTTCAACCAAAATGTAATTGATTTTCATTGCTTTGTGATTGGGGAGCAGAAAGTGAAGACATATTTCCTTTCCAAAATAGGAAACGCAAATCAGATGTCAATGAGTTCTGATAGGCCACAAAGTAGAACAATCGAGAAGGAAGGGAAACCAGGTGTTATTGTACACACTATTGATAGCAATGTACTTCAATGCTTGCTGTAACAGCTGATGGCAGAAAACTTGTGTCCTACATTGTACAGAAACTAAAAACAATGCTGAAAGTAAAATTTCCGCAAGGGATCCACATTCGTATCCAAGGAAAAGGTGGAATAACACATCACTTGTACAAGATTGGATAAGAACAGTTTGGGGAAATTGAGTGGGGTCTCCCCTTCGATGCACAGACCACCTCGTCTTGGACAGTTTACATAGACACTTAATGGAAAACACCAAGAAATTATTGGAAACCACTTTGGTGGCGATTCCTGGTGGATTGACATCGGTACTTCAACCCTTGGATGTTTCGATAAACAAATCATTCAAGGACAATGTGCAAAAACTATCAGTGCTGGATGGCAGAAAGTATACATTAAATTACCTGAATAGGTAAAATTAGGAAACCACCGGTGGAACAATTTCATGAGTGGATATTGTGTGCTTGGGACAGGATTTCTTTGCAGGTGATTGAAAACAGCTTCAAGAAAATGGGAATCTCAAATACGTTAGACGGGAGTGAAGACAATTTCTTATGGAGAGGTGTATGCAGTGATAGCAGTTAATTCATATTCATTAAGCTTCAGGTTGTATTATCAGCTCTTAAGAGGATGAATATTTCCCAGCATCCGTACTTCAAACCTGCATGTCCACCTTGCCTGATGTAGTTTATTTGAATGTTCACAAGGAAAATTATGCTGTAAGTCGACACCATATGACTATAACTGCAAATGAATGTTTCTACAACAGATGGAAGTGAAGTTCTGATTTATTGTTTATCTTTTAGTCTTCCTTCTCCTACCAGTGTGTTATACTCTATTTACTTTTTTTTTTTAAGTCGCACCAACACAGATAGGTCTTATGGCAATGATGGAATAGAGAAGGCCTAGGAGTGGGAAGGAAGTGGCCGGCCTTAATTAAGGTACAGTCCCAGCATTTGCCTGGTATGAAAATGGGAAACTAAGGAAAACCGCCCTCAGGGCTGCCAACATTTACCTTATTGATGCTGCAGTGAGCAGACAGGTTCCAGAGAGCTGACAGAATAGATTTAAGAGTCGATTCCTTTTTGCCTTCCATAGCTGCCCGCATCAAACCAGACACCGCACCTACTTCTCTCAGAGTCTGCTTACTTGCACTATCAGCACGCCATGACAGATTCCGCAACACACTTGCCGTCACCTGAAATAAAATATCACTTCATTAGCAATTCGATGCACAAATATACAAACAACATTGTGGAAACAATAAGCAACTAGAAATAAGTGAAAGTCATGAACACACATTTCCACCCAGTTTTACAATAAGTAAATCAGTGTCATGAATAAAAATATTTTGGCATAAATATTTATAAAAGATATATGTAATGGAAAAGAAGAAACAAGTGACACATAAAGTCATATTATAGAAAGACAGCAACATGAATAGGAACACACAGTCGGACAAATACAAAAACAGGTGAGCGTGAGATGAGAATGCGTAGGAGACAGGAGACAAGGACAAACATGAAAGCATAAAAGACAGACAATCTCAATCTCTGCATATTCAAACAATATTGTCTTAAAATAGATAGGCTTCCTCAACAAAGCTAATTCTTCTACAAACATTTCTTCTCGGGTTCCAACAAGCTCATTTAGTTTCCCAGTGGTACCAGGCGGACGGGCTTCAAACTCGTTAAAAGGGGCCATCTTGAATCTTCAGTCTTGGTGTGATAAGTGCAAGATAGGAAAAACAAACAAAAAGAGAAGAGATAAAGACAAAAAATACAATTGGTTGAAGATTAGGAATATAAAACAAACACAGGAAGAGAAAAGGCTTCCTCCTTATAAAAATGATGATGAAAATTAAGAATACAGGTTGTTATTTCATTAACAGAATTTTTTTTTTTTTTTGCTAGGGGCTTTACGTCGCACCGACACAGATAGGTCTTATGACAACGATGGGATAGGAAAGGCCTAGGAGTTGGAAGGAAGCAGCAGTGGCCTTAATTAAGTTACAGCCCCAGCATTTGCCTGGTGTGAAAATGGGAAACCACCCGAAAACCATCTTCAGGGCTGCTGATAGTGGGATTCGAACCTACTATCTCCTGGATGCAAGCTCACAGCCGCGCGCCTCTACGCGCACGGCCAACTCGCCCGGTAACAGAAAATTTTGCACATACGTATTATTTTGTTATGCTTTAAACAGAGCTTGAGTGTAAAGGTCTGTCATTAAATCTTGCTGGCCATTCATGCCACCACAGACCTATTCAAAGATTATCCTGTATGATTACTTGGAATTTTAATATTACACTACTTGCAAGTAATTTTTACATACATTCACATACATCTTCATCTTATTCCATTCAGCATTCAGTCTGAAAGCCTCTGAGAATTTACTAAATGACACCACACTCTTCTGTTTGTTACTAGTTCTGTGGCCTCGTTTAGTTCTATACCTCTTATCTTTAAATCATTAGAAACTGAGACTACTCATCTTCTTGGCCTCCTTTTACTTCTCTTACCCTCCTTGACCGAGCCCATTTATCTCCTAGGTATCCTATCCTCCCCACATTTGCCTAACATGACCTCATCAGCAAAACCAGTTTATGCATACAGCTTCAGCAATCAAGTTCATTCCTGACTTAATCTCCTCATTCAGAGTACCCTATCACTATCACTACTGATCTGCATTTAGGGCAGTCGCCCAGGTGGCAGATTCCCTATCTGTTGTTTTCCTAGCCTTTTCCTAAATGATTGCAAAGAAATTGGAAATTTATTGAACATCTCCCTTGGTAAGTTATTTGAATCCCTAACTCCCCTTCCTATAAACAAATATTTGCCCCAATTTGTCCTCTTGAATTCCAACTTTATCTTCATATTGTGATCTTTCCTACTTTTAAAGACACCATCCAAACTTATTTGTCTACTGTTGTCCTCCCACGCCATCTCTCCGCCTTTGTTCCTACCTGCTTGTACCAGCCATCATTCTCACTACTTTAATGTCTGTTACTTCTAACTTATGAATAAGATATCCTGACTCCACCCAGCTTTCACTCCAGTAAAACAAACAGAGCGGTGTAAATATAGTTTCATCTGGGAGCTGACTTATTTCTTACAGAATACTGTAGATCGCAAATGTAAACTCACTGCATTAGCTTTGTTGGACCTTGATTCAATTCCACTTACTATACTACGATCCTGGAAGAATACACATCCTAAATACTTGAAATTATCCAAGTGTTCCAGCTTTGTATTCCCAATTTGACATTCAATTCTCTTAGGTTTCTTACCTACTGACATCACTGTTTAGTCTTGGAAAGGCTTTTTCATATCATATTCATTGCACCTATTTTAAATTTCCAAGATATTACAGGATTTCAGCACAATCTGCCATTAAGACCAAGTTGTTGGCTCCCCAAACTGCTTACAACATTTCCACCTAACTTAATCCCTCCCTGCCATTTTATACCTTTCAGTAGATGATCCATGTAAACTATGAACAACAAAGGTGAAAGATTAAAGTTTTGTCTAACCCGTGTACGTACCTTGAACCAAGCTCTCATTCGATCATCAATTCTCACCACAGCCCAACTGTAAACATAATTAATTGCCTTTGATTGCTTTTGATAATCTGCCCTTAATCCCTTAGTCCCCCAGTGTGACAAACATCTTGTCCCTCGGTGCTCTGTCATATGCCTTCCTTAGATCTACAAAACAAACATATCCATCTATTCAGTTTGTAGCATTTTTCAATTACCTGACACATACTGAAAATATTATCCTGATAGCACCTCTGTGCTGTGAAACCACATTGGTTTTCATCCAATTTACTCTCAACCTCCCTTCCAAAATGCCAGTGAATACCTTGCCTAGTATACTGATCAATGAAATACAGTAGAAGTCTGTTGTAGCGAGAACTCATAACGGCAAAAAAATGTACTCACAATAGCGGACTGTCATTAAGTCTGATTTTTCGTATAAAAGTCTGGTAAACTCTCACACACAGAGATGCCAACCTTCATAGGTGGTTGTCTGTAGTGCCATGGTCTACTGCAGATAAGAGAAGGTTGTGTTCAACCAAAAAAAAAAAAGGGGTGAAATAACATTCAGCCAGTATAACACTATCACTGTCATTTTTGTCGTACAAGGAGACGAGAGCATCTTCGCTGCATCCATGCTCTTTATGTCTGCTTTTAGATTTTTTAGATTTCCAATAGCGTCCCATAGTCATCATGTTCATGTTTAACAGAAAAATCACACATACATGTTCGAAAGAATAAGTGGTTCAGTGAAATTTTTGATAGTCCTAAGTATGAAAATTCTTCTGTGTAGTGCTTTCGGTAATATTGATTCGCATTACAAGTAACGAGCTTTAACAGCTCCATTATAACATCCGCACTGACTTGAAATCAAGTTGAAAATATTTTACGCTCTTCAAGGATCTGTTCAATATATGTTGTTACCTTAAACTAGCACAGGTTTTGTCACCTACGGGACATCATCAGCTAGAGTAATATACATATATACACCAGATACAAAAAAATACTTATAAGAATGGTGAGACACAAGCTTATAATCATGAGATAAAACATAACATTTAAAACTGGATGATATATTGTGAACGTTAAAAGACCTCTTGTAGCTGAACTATGTTTTTCATTAAAAATAATCAATATTAGCGGATCCATAAAATTCTTGATTTACTTGAAGTGTGTTGATTACATTAAGGCACTAAGTGTGATGTAATGTTTACATTAGTGGTGAGAATAATAATATTGTTGATTAAATTTATTCTGTGTTTAACATGTTGAATGCCTGCACAAATAGCTTCTTAAAATTATTGTTGGGAAAACACTTCATAGGAATTTTTTGTTCCTTTTGTTTTTATGTACTTATTTTATTATGTCTTTCTACTTCATGCATTTCATATAACTTCTTGTACAATTATTTTCAGGAGAGGAAGTGGTGGTGGTGGTGGTGATTCTTTGCATTTCCTGGCACATGCCCTCTTTAAGTTAAACATACCTGTCTAAGATCCTCACTGGGCGAGTTTAGTTGTGCTACCAGAGCTCGCATGAACTGGCGAAAGGAACAGAGAAGAGCTTTGTTGGTACCATCACCAAACGTGAGGTTTGTGAGGGCCATGCCAGCATAACGTCGAAGTGTCACACAATACTGGTCTGCTGTTGTGCTCCCATGAGCCTCGTGGTCAACCTGCAAAACAACATTCATTGCAATTACATTGCATTATAAATACCTGATTCAGTGTTATATAACATTTATTCTGTTTTGGTATGGAGTGGACTGTACAACCAGCGGCTCAAAGCCGAGTATTGGGTGGCAGGAAATAACCTGACAACCTGAGGGAGCTTATGGCTTCAGGCAGAGGAGCTCCTTTAGGAGGGAGGTCCCTCAGTGGAGGAAATACCACTGGAATGCATTAGGTAGCATCTGTATTTTATGTCACAAGTAGCTACCAACAGCATTTGTTTCCCCATGTTATGGATGGCCGAGTCTACAACAGTAAAGGCAACGGAAAACCATACTGGTATAAATTCTTAGGAAATCACTATGGCAAGAGTTTTTTAAGAATCTCCCGACTCACATTTGTGAATTTTACAATAAGAATGGGGATTTGGAATGTCAGAAGCCTTTATGCAACTGGCAAATTTGATGATCTTATCAAGGAAATGGTTAGATTAAGAATACCACTAATGGGAATTAGTGAAGTTTGGTGGTGATGTAGGTAAATGCCATCATGAAATAATATGTACGT
This sequence comes from Anabrus simplex, assembly GCF_040414725.1. Lineage (NCBI taxonomy): Eukaryota > Metazoa > Arthropoda > Insecta > Orthoptera > Tettigoniidae > Anabrus > Anabrus simplex. The sequence goes on from NC_090265.1 coordinate 221,018,328, forward strand.
TCTACTACTCTGGTAGTGAAGACCATAGAAATGGAATTGGAATCTTTGTAAATTCTGAACTTACAAAGTTTGTTAGCAATTTGTAACAGTTTCGTATCAAATCATGTTATTACAACTTTTGTGCTCATCTTTTTTTAACATAAACATCTTGCAGATATATGCACTAACAGCAAACAAAAAGTTTCATGGTGATGTATAAATATTCTAAAACAACTTGGCACTGTTCTTAATGTCTTAAAGAAGGATGAAAATACTGTCAACATGGGAAATTTCATTGCAAAAATCAGTCAAGGTTAATTTGGGCTTGGAAAATGCAATGAAAAACTGTATGCATTTTGTGCAAAACATAAAATAGTTCTCACTAACACCTAGTACAAACTTTCAAAGCAACGTTTATACATATGGAAAGCTCCTAAAGATAATCCTCAGAGTCTTGACTCAACAAGAAACGAGATTAATTACATTCTGATAAATAAGTGCTTCAGAAATTCCATGAAAAGCATCACCACATATCCAGGTGCAAACATTTCCTCAGATTATAATCTATTGGTAACTAAAGATCACAGAGTAACCCTGAAAGAGAGGTGATGAATACTGCCAATCTGTAAAACTGTGAAACTCAGCAGAAAATTGCTCAAGATTTGAATAGGCATTTAAAGGAAATCAAAACCAGTAACTGTGAAACAGTATACGAACTGTGGAATCAGTTTATCTGGCACAAGTATTTCAAAATAATGAAAGAAATACCCAATAAAGAAAATAAATGGATCAAAGATGATATTCTTGAACTAATGGAACAACAAAGATGCAGAGGAATGATGCAGAGGAACAGAAAAAATTACAGTACCACATAAAGAACAGCATACATGCTGCTAAAGAGAACTGGATGAAATGTCTGGAAATGTTACAGTACCGGCATGTACAGAAAACCAAACCATTCTGTACTGGTTGATACTTGTTATTAAGGAACGAGAAGTTTTAAACACTTGAAAAAATGATTTGATGGAACTTACCTGTAATGAAACAGGTAAGGAAACTAACTAACAAACAAACTGTGAAGGTCCTGATATTCTTGAATCAGAAGTGCTATATGATGTGAAAGTTAACAAAAAGCGAGATATCACTAGGTCCATATAACATCCCCATAGAGCTTCTCAAAATGACTGACAACATCCTATTCTTGGTGAAGTTGTACAGTGTTATATATACAACACCAGATACATCCCGTCTAACTGGCTGGTACTACATACATCATGCTGCCAAAAAAGCTAAAGGCACATAAGTGTACTGTTTATGGGCTACTACACACTTCAGGTACACTCCGTACAATCTATAAAAGAATCAAGACTAAGTGTGAAAAGCAACTCAATGAAACACAGTTTGGATTCAGAAATTCTTTTGTTACAAGAGAAGCATTGATTGCACTGAATATTTTAATTCAGAAGTATCTAGATACCCAACAAGAAGCATTTGCTTGTTTCATTGATTTTGAAAAGGCATTTGACAAGGTACAATGTCCAAAACTTCTAGAAGCCCTAAAGGATACAGGAGTTGACACCAAAGATATCTGCATTACTGAAAATCTTTATTCGAGACAAAGGTCATTGCCTGTATCAAAAACAAAACTACACAAGATAGCTAACCACAGAGCAGTCAGACAGGGCTGTATTCTATTTTTTTTAGTGATTTTTTTAGTGATTTTTTACAAGTTATTCAACCTTTACTTGGACAAAATCGTTTTGAAAAATTTGTTTCTTTGCCCCACTAACTACTTTTACGGTTTTAAGAGATGCCAATGTGCTGTCCTGCATGAATTCTTTTACGTGTCAGTAAATCTACCAACATAAGGCTGACTTATTTGAGCACCTTCAAATACCACCAGACTGAGCCAGGATCGAATCTGCCAAATTGGGCTCAGAAGGCCAGCGCTCTACCGTCTGAGCTACTCAGCCCGGCATTTTCGTAACAGTTTTAGAAAATCCTCAGGATGGCATAAAAGTAAATGGTGCCATAAATAACAACATATTGTACGATATGCAGATGATACAGTTATCTTGTGTGACAACCATGATGGTCTACCACTCTTGCTCTGTATATTAGAACAGTAAGAATGTGAGACTAAAAATGTAAACAAGACCAAGCTCATGATCTTTGGTAGATATGCCAATGTTGAGGAAATCTTACAATTTGAGAGACTAACCATCTTCCAATAGCTGGGTGCCACGGTCACTGAACAACTTGATCCTGAGACAGAAGTGAGACAGAGGATAGCAATAGCATGAAACATATACAAAGAAGAAGCCTTTCTTTTGTAATGGGCACTTAAATTTAAAACTTAGTCAAAGAATGGTCCAGTGCTACCCACCAAAGGATGCTCAGGATTTCAGGGGTTGGCAACTAACAAACCAAGAAGTACTCACAAGGGCAAGGGCAAGTCAGGAACTCATTCCAACAATAAGTCTTCTAATATACCTCCCAACTGGCACATAGCATGCCGCAGAATTTCTTACCTTAGTTAGTTATGCCCTCAGAAATGACCACGAACCATACACGGCAAAATGGAAGGCTGAAAAGGAATCTGAAGGAGAGCAACATCATGGCTTGGGAATGGACAGGAATTCCTACTGGTAAAAGATTTTTCCGTAAGACAAAAAAATCGCACAACATTCGTCACAGCGATCACCAGCATTGGGGGGATCTGATATGGTAGTTTGAAGAAGAATCAATTAGTCTTGAATACAAGATTATGAGGAATTCTGTTTGCCGCTCTCCTCATTATTCCTGCAAAGGCCTTCTTAACATTTTTAACTACTCTACATTTGTAGCAAGCAAGAGTAATGGGTAAAAAAATGAAATGAGATCTTACCTGGATAAGTTCTGCTACAGCATGAAGACCTCCCAACTGGCACATAGCATGCCGGTGTTCCTCATCAAATGACAGTTTCATGAGAGCAGCTATGGCTGGACCTGGATGCCTTGTCATATCCTCTGTTAACAACAGTGAACATAATTATTTACAATTTACAACTGGTTTTACATTGCACCAACACAGGTAGTCTTATGGCAATGCCTGGACAAGAAAGGGCTAGGAGTGGGAAGGAAGCAGCCATGGCTTTAATTAAGGTAGAGCTTAAACATTTGTCTGGTGTGAAAATGGGAAACCACGGAAAACCATCTTCAGGGCTGCCGACAGTGGGGTTCGAACCCACTACCTCCCGAAAGCAAGCTCACAGCTGCGCACCCATAACCGCACAGCCAACTCGCTCAGTAACATAAATTTAAGGAAATATTTAGATGTAAGTGAAGGCTGAGTAAACTCAGGATTTTTTGTTCATAAACTGGAAGTAAAAGATATGAAAGTAGCAAAAATTATTGCTGATAAAAACCGGTAGGAACAACAGGGAGGAAGGTACTCACAATAATAAATGTATAGTTGGAGCACTGAGAAAGTATCTTCAAACACCCCTTAATGTATAAGCAATGAATTTCATTGTTAAGAGTCCGTAATGATGGATATGACTTCTTTCTTAATGAAGCAGGGTTTTTATTAACCACCTAATCAATATTAGGGTGTTAATAAAAAAATCTTTCATTAAGAAAGAAGCACCTCGTAATGCTTTCTTGTAGAACTCACATTCTTGAAGTGTCAAGATGTTGGAGCTAATCTCGACAAATGAGAAAGTGAAAGGCAAGAGGGTAGGTCTTAGCCATAAATCAGGTGTAGAGTATGTATTTATTAACTAGCATTTCATGTAAGGGCAGATATACCTAAACATGTGTTTCTGAGAGGGGGAGGGAGAGGGCAGGGGGAAGTGTGTGTGCGTGAGTCCAGAGTCTCTCTCTCTCTTTATTCTTATTTTGTTGCATCCAACGTGTCTAAAGTAAACCCATCTAAAGCTGAACAAGAACATGCTGGCAGAAAACCGATGGTCTATTACCTTCTAAAACCTGCACATACTGTAGTGATAAGTCATCTTTTGCATCATAGAATAAGGTAAGTGCTGAACACTACAGTTGCACAGTATGGAGTGGTGTTATTTGATACTGCATTAGGTTAACCAGTAATGATCTTTACTTTCAGACATTTTCTCTGATGGAATTTATTGTATGACAGGATGCAGATGTTCAGCGATTCTTACTGGAAGAAATACATGCAAAACCTAAAGGACTAGAAATTATTTCAGGCATGTATTTTATTTTACTGCACAAGCACAGACAGGAGCCAACAAGAGGCCGTGTGTGTGTGTGTGTGTGTGTGTGTGTGTGTGTGTGTGTGTGTGTGTGTGTGTGTGTGTGTGTGTGTGTGTGTGTGTGTGTGTGTGTGTGTGTGTGTGTGTGTGTGTGTGTGTGTGTGTGTGTGTGTGTGTGTGTGTGTGTGTGTGTGTGTGTGTGTGTGTGTGTGTGTGTGTGTGTGTGTGTGTGTGTGTGTGTGTGTGTGTGTGTGTGTGTGTGTGTCGAAAAGTTTCCTGAGAATGTAAGCTCTGTCATGGGAAGCGGTGCATAGTAAGTTAAAAGAATATGGACTTACATATATGATATTTCCTCTATTTAACCTTTTCCGTGCCAAGGTAAAATGCTGTAGTACTGCTAAAACTGCCAACTTAAATTAAGGCAAAATGTAAGGTCTTATTTAAAATGTTGCACTGGCCTCAGTTTTGAAGCTACATAGATGTAATTTTTTTGATGATTCATGATACATCATGTATATGTCCTGCGATTTTAATGAAATATTAATTTCTACTTTCTGTAATTAATTGTGCAAATTTGAATTAGTATTTGGCATAGGAATAATTATTTCACATATAAGTTAATGTCACTGTTAGAACGTTGAAAGTTTAAAATCTCAATGTTTAAAAATGCCCAAATGATTTTAGTTTTTGAAATTTAAAATTGAGGTTAGGTTCATCGTCATTGTGACTTGCATTTACAGTAGAGTCTCGATTATCCGACTTAACCGGGACCTGGAGTACGTCGGATCACCGAAAATGTAGGATAATACGGAATAACTTTGAAAACGAACTAAAACAAACAGGAAGGCTACACTGTATTATGTACTATGTTTTACGGGACTCTATTTATTGACTTATGAATTCAATTGTACAGTAGATACAGTACTCTTTTCTTACTACGCCTGTAACTAGATGCAGACGTCTTGGCTTGGGCTGCAAGAGTTTTGATGTCAGCATCTTGAAATTCAGCCCAGTCTCAACACAATTAAAAATCTGATCACCGGTTAATCCTTCAGCAAGAATTATTTCTTGAAATTGTCTTTTAAATTTCACAACTTCATCGGATTTAGCTGACAGTTTTTCTCCACAGATATTAAGCTGCCCAATATCGTACCGTTTTTTCCACCGATCAAGCCACCCAGCACTAGCAGTAAAATTAGGGTCCCTTTAGTAAACTCCTTCTGGCTATACACCGCCATTTCTTGCAGAATGGGGCCAGATATTGACAAGCCCTTTTCCTGGTTTTTAGTGAACCAAAGAAAGAGTGCTTCACTTACTCTTTCGTACTCACATTTTTCATTGTTTTTTTTTTTTCTAATTTTCAGTGCATCACTTGTTGCTCTCGTAGAGCACCACTTTTCAATTTATTCCCTCGTATGTTTCCAGTCTCCCACTGTAACACGTCGAACACCATAATCTGAAGCCATTTTTTGGAGAGTTTCCCCTTTGTCCAGTCTCTTTAACCCACTCTACTTGTCTTCCACAGAAACAATCACTTTCTTACGTTTACTCGCCATACTCACAGAGGATATGAAAACTACTGTATAACATCCGCACCCAACCAATACTACATTGAACAATCCTACCGCATGACTGCCAGTGCTTGTCCCACAGTCGCACCCTCCACACCCCGTGTCCCAGAATTGCATCCACCTAAAGTTCAAATTAAGACTACCAGTGCCGGATAACACGGAGTGTCGGATAAGCGAAGGTCGGTTGAGCGAGACTCTACTGTAGTTAGTTAACATTAAGTTCATTGTCATCTTCACTTAGTAGTAGTAGTAGTAGTAGTAGTAGTAGTAGTAGTAGTAGTAGTAGTCTTAGTAGCAGCAGAAGCAGAAGACAATATTTGAAAACCGGCCTTTACAGCAAGGGATCTCATCGGATCACGGCAGTTTTACGTTTCAGAGAGCATCGGCTTACATTGGATCTTGGCAGCCATTGGGTTAAATTGCATACACATTACAATAAAGTATACAAGGAAGTAGTAAAACAGATGGATAAAAACAAACATAACAGATTATGATATTCCTATGTTACAGGAGACAGCATGAGCAATAAATAATATAAGGTGCAATGAAATAAGCGAACAGCAATCCTAAAGAGTCCGCTAAGAGAGATGTAGAGGAAGAAAACTTTAATTCCTCAATTTTTACTTGTTCCATATTATGTGTATGCATTAGAAAATGTACCCTGTTGGTAACAACTATCACCTAGCAACATCTTTTTTGGCTCATTGTGTAATGTAATATCCTACATTCTATTCTCATGCCTCATACTGCATCATTCTTTGTAATCATTTTAATAGAAAATGCAATTTATTTTTGCTAACTACAGCATGGTTCCAATCAAGCCGATCCCTCTTTGTTTTAACAAGAGATAACCCTCCCTTAAAAGAACATAAGCTTATGTCATTAATGTTATACATACACACTGATTACAAAGCAAAACATGACACCAGTATTAGAAACTATACCACTGAAGATAGATTGATAGTAGCCTAGCAGATACTTAACACACCATGTATTAGAGGACGAGGAGCTTCAGGACTGTTATGAGCAGCCACGGCCATGCCAGCACGCAGAGAATCACAGTAATCTCGTACTTGCTCCAAGAGACGTAATACTCTAGCTTCTCGCCGGCCACGCTTGTCATCTGGGTGAGAATACACAATATTGTGCAGAGCTTGAGATGCACGTTGTCGAGTTTCGGGTGTCTGATCAGGTGCATGTAGCAACTGCACCAACAGAGGTAGGCAACCTGAAACATATTAATACAACAAATTATGAAGGAAATCCCATAAATTATGTAAAATATATACCAATCTTATTGTTATCTTTATTTAGAGCCAGAATGCTGATGGAGAAGTATTGGGAGAAAGGCAGGAACTTGATCACGGTATTCCTGGATACTGAAAAGGCATACAACAGTGTTGCAGTAGTGCTTGCAAAAGAAGAAGGTGCCTTTAGGACTTGTAAGGAAAGTCTCCAGATATTCTACAAGGAATGTACCAGCTGCATGCGAGTTGGAGAAGGGCATACATCATGGTTTATGACCAAACGTAGTGTTCTGCAGGACAGTACACTGTCCCCATTGCTGTTTGTCATAGTTATGGATGATATAATGAAGAGCATTAAGGAAATGTCATGATTTGGGGAGAAACAGAAGATGAGTGAAATGAAGACTGTGGTGACAGCAGTGAACAGAGATGGCTGATCAGCAAGCATCAAACCAACAGACCACCAGCTGAGAGTGCTGACAGTTACACCTACAGTAACTCAGCAGTATAGTCTCCAGAAGCAACTTAGCCACAACAGAGGTCACCAACAGGGCGCAAAAGAGTTCCCTCTTCTGCCAACAAGTTAGGACCTTTCTTTTGGATATAAACACTCCAAAGAGAGCAAAATTAACATTTAACAGCTACATCATACCGATTTTGACATATGGTATTGAAACTTGCACCTTCACGAAGATAGGCTCATCAAGACTGCAGACATCAGGGATGAAGTTCCTTAGGTCCACTAGCCAGAAGATCAGGATGGACAAGTTAAGAAAATGAGGTGGTGATGTAGGAACCTGGTATTAAACCATATCTACTGGGCAGAGTCGGTACATTCAGACTGTGGTGGTTGGGACATGTGATAAGAATGGAACCTGTGAGAACAGCCCAAGTGGAGTTGGAAAGAGAGGTAGAAGGAAAATGTCAGACTGGAAGACCTAGAACCTGCTGGACAGATATAGTCAAGACTGACACTGCAACTGGGGAAAAGACAATGAATGATGTCATGAACAGGACATTTATGACAGAAGAGAGTGGAAGAGGCTTATCAACAGTATCCAGGAAACTGGAACTGTAAACAGATGATGACGGCGATGACAACTGCTGTAAACTGAGCTTCACGTACCTCTTTACTAGGGTTACCATTATTTATTTTTATTATTTTTATCTTTACATAAATATGGACACTTTTGATTATCATGTAAGGTCTATTTTTATGACTCATTGCCTTAATCATTACCATCTACTTTCATGTTTTTTAGTGGTTGCTTCTTTCTCCTTACAGAATCAGATATATTTCTCATTGGAATGAACGTAAGTGCACTTACATTGGCTGGTCGTATTTTTCTCATAAATTTCCTTACATGTCAAGTTGAATTTTGCTTCACAGAAGGGCAAGGCTCAAACTGTGTTTCTATCCATTCTACTGTATTTCTATCAGGTGACCACATGTTATAGTGGAGAACAAATGTTCTCCAGGAGCTGATGTTTTGGCAGAGAATAAACAAACTGAACTACATTGAGAAAATTATGAAGTGGAATATCCTGCTCACTGTAGTGTTTAAATATTTTGATCCATTTTTCTTCAAGTAGCCCCATTTCTAGCTTTTAGTTTACTGGCTAATAAACCTCCAAACTCAATAAACATTGACAAGTTGTGTGTTTATTCTCCACTGCAACTGACCAACTTTTATACACTAGTTCTACTGATCTTTCAACTTCGGGACATTTAGTTTCTTTTTCATATACCCAGCTGAAGGATTCCACTTCTCCAAAGCTTTCTTCTCACAATTCAATGTACTCAATGCATCTTGAATAAAATGCAACCATGCATAGCAGCAACCGGAACGAAATTAGAATTGGGCAGGATACCAGGGCAAAGTTCGCAAACAGGACTGTCCTGGTCAAACCAGGATGTACTCTTTACCAACGGAATATTTATTATTATTTATTTATTTATTTATTCATTTATTTATTTATTCATTCATTTATTTATTTATTTATTTATTTATTTATTTATTTAGTATCATTTCAACCTCCTATGGGTTATGATTACATCACTTCCTTGACTGTTGATGTTCTTTCTTTTTACGCCAATACTCCTTCATTCTCTGGGTTGTTTTTGATTGTTCCTCATCCGAGAACACCCTTCTTGTTCTCCTGGGTTTCTCTACAAACAGATCCATCAGCTCCGCAATTTTCCTTCTGAACACTGTTCTGTTTGTAATATCTCCCTCCTCAATGCCACATTTTTTAAGATCCTGATTAACTTCTTTCAGCCATGGTACTCGAGTCTTTCTTCTTTCCTGGAAGATGAGGATCTTATTTGCTAAGCGTTCTGGTCCATTCTTCTCAGGTGCCCATAGAAAGTCAGTCGCCCTTTTCTTATCAAGGTTGAAATGTTCTTGCATTTTTCGTACAGCTCTTGATTTGATCTCAAACAGAAGGTAAACTAATTTCCTGTTGCTTTCTTGGGACCCAGAATTTTCCTCAGAAATTACGTTCTCTCTTTTCTATTTTGGTACTCCCCTTTCTGGTAATTGTCTCTGATGCATAGAGGCATTTAGTTTCACCACAGTATTATAATGTCCGCGTTTGGCTTGATAGGAGAAGGATTTGGACTTAGAAGTTTCCTGGCATAGTCTGAATGCAGTCTCCATTTTCTTTGCTCTTTCTTTGATAGCTTTGTTGTTGTTGTTGTTGTTGTTGTTGTTGTTGTTGTTGTTATTAGGAGTCACAATCTCCCCTAAGTATCTGAATTTGTGGACTCTCTTTATGTCACCATATTTGGTCTTCATTGTCCATGTTAGTTCTTTGGGATTTATATTCATGTACTTAGTTTTCTCAAAGGATATTTGCAGTCCTACCTTTTCTGCTGTTTCTTGCAAAATCTCTATCTGTGTAGTGACAATCTCTAGTGAAGAACACTATGTCGTCTACAAATGCAAGACATTCAAATTTAAGTCCAGCCTTTTTTTGTCCTATCTTGATTCCATTCGGGATATTTTGCTGACTCATTTCTTTTTGCCATTCCCTTATCACCTTCTCAAGGATGCAGTTGGAAAGGACTGAGGGAGGTCATCTCCTTGTCAGGAATTTTACTTGTGACCGGGTGTTTGTTAATGTCTGTTGTATTATATTAGTTGTTCTGTCATCAATTCCAAATTCTTTCAGCACTTTTATTAATGTGTCCCTGTCAACAGAACCTTTTTTTTTTTTTTTTTTTTGCTATTTGCTTCACGTCGCACCGACACAGATAGGTCTTATGGCGACAATGGGACAGGGAAGGACTAAGAGTGGGAAGGAAGCAGCCATGGCCTTAATTAAGGTACAGCCCCAGCATTTGCCTGGTGTGAAAATGGGAAACCACGGAAAACCATTTTCAGGGCTGCCGACAGTGGGGTTCGAACCTACTATCTCCCGTATACTGGATACTGGCCGCACTTAAGTGACTGCAGCTATCGAGCTCGGTCAACAGAATCAAATGGCTTTTTGAAATCTACAAATGTCAATTACCTTCTTGTCTGCTGCTAAAGTTTTAGTTTTGATTAAAGTCTATGTGCTAAATATCTGCTCTGCACAGGACCGCCCTTTCCTGAATCTTCCTTGATATTCCCCCAACTCTTGATCTATGTGATTCAAAACTTAGTAAAGGAGTGATATACCTCTATAGTTATTAACATTAGTTTTGTATCTCTTTTCATGCAAAGGATGAATGATAGCATCTTTCCATTCATCTGGTATCTTTTCTGTTTCCCAAATCTTATGGAAGAGTCTCATTAACTGTTCTAATACTTTGTCCCATGAGTATTTTAGAAGTTCTTCCACAATTGAATCTTTACCAGATGTTTTGTTGTTTTTGAGGTTCTTAATAATTTCTTTTATTTCCTCTGTCTGGTGGTGCCAAGTTGAAAAGGTTGGATTGGGGTTCTTGGAAGACATCTCTTTCTTTGGAGGTTCACAGTTCATTAATACTTTAAAGTATTTGGCCAAATGTTCACAATTTTGTTTGTTGTTCAGAATCAATTTACCGGAATCGTTCCTGAAGCAGACAGTGCATGGAGAATATTTTTTAAGTTTTGATTTGAAGATATTATAGAAGTTTCTTGTAGTGTTGTTCTTGAAGTTTTCTTCACTATCCCTTAGTTGGTCTCTTTCAAATTTTCATCTGGCATTTCTGAAAACTTTGGCCATCAGTTTCCTTTTAGTTCTGAACCCATCAAAATCCTCGTCATTGGAGTTCCATATATTCCATGCCTCAGAATGTTTCTTTAGAGCAGCTTCGCAATCATCATTCCACCATGGATGCTTTCTCCTTTTAGCAATAAATATTATTATTATTATTATTATTATTATTATTATTATTATTATTATTATTATTATTATTATTATTATTATTATTATTATTATTATTATTAAAAGATATTTCCTTGGGACTGAAATGAAATTTTATGTAATGTAACAGAACAAACAATGGGTCAAATCAACATCCAAGACAAGAAGTTTGGAAGGAGTACAGAAGCAACAGCAAGGAAAAACACAAATATTTTCTTCTATATTAATTGAGATGCTGGCCATGAAAGCCTAAGCTTTTATGAGAGTTAGTATTATGCATGAACTGGAAAGCACGAATGAGTTCATCAGAAACCAAGAAACCTACATCTGGAAGAACAGAGTGTGATGATGAGGAAGCTCAACTGTAATGATGGTAGTGAGTATAGATGTGCAGTTTCTCCTGGTTCTTTTGTATTCCTTCATTGTCCTTGTTAAACAAGAACACACCTTCTTATTGAATACAACCACAATGTTTAAAACTTTACTGACATTGGAAGATTTCTAAGCTGTTTCCACACACAAAATTCTAAACATAAAGAAACCAAAATCTTCATTTTCCTTTGTAAACTTACAGTCAGTATGACAAAAAGTTTTTTTTCAGCTTATCCGAGTTATTTTTGGGGTCACTGGAGCCACTCTGGATAATTTTTTGGTTTTGGCTGGGCGTTTAAGGCCAGATGCCCTTCCTGATGCCACTTATAAAACTCTCAACCCTGACTGACCAGGATTCAAACCTCAGCCTTACACGTGTGAAGCTAGTAGCTAAGCCACTGAACTAATCATGACAACTACCCTTCAAATTTCCATTCACCATCGTCGTCGGCTGTAACTCGATCCGAGTATATGTAAGTTCTTCCTGCATACATTGACCAGCTCAACTCAGTTTATGGATGTGTTTGAGATGACTGAACAGACCAATCCTGGCATCAAACATACGCCCACACAAATCACACTGAATGATTGGAGGAGGGCGGAGTTGTAATTGATGGAGTTTTCTTGCTTGTTGCTTGGCCTCTTGATGTCTGTGCCGTTCTCTTTCAAACAAGTTGATAGCGGTGGATGTAGTGTTCCGGCTCAGTGAACGGTCCAGAGCACATTTTTCGCATGTCTGTATATCTATACCAGTTGTCTTCACGATGTGTTTCAGCTGGTCCTTAAAACGCTTAAGAGGCGCTCCATGATGTCTACTGCCAGAGCAAAGTTCACCATAAAGAATTTGGCAGGGAAGCCTGCTATCACCCATGCGGTGAACATGGCCTAACCATCTCAGGTGATGAGTGATGATTGTTGCCTCAATGCTATTTAGCTGAGCTTTGTTGAGAACTGCCGTGTTGGTCACATAGTCCTCCCACTTAATATTCAAGATGAATCTCATTTTCTGTTGGTGGAAGTGCTCAAGTTTTTTATATCACAGCGATAGTGTGTCCAAGTTTCACAGACATACAGCAGCATGGAAATGGCAACAGATTTGTACATCATGAGTTTGGTATGCAGTTTTAGTTCGTTATTCATGAATACTCTGTGCATTAACCGCCCAAATGCTGCATGAGCAGCCCCAATTCTTTTATCAACTTGTTGTTCGCAAGTACACAGTTTAGATAAGATCCTTCCAAGATATGAAAAGAGATCAACCTGTTCCAGTGTTGTGTCTAAGATGGAGATACTGAACTCAGGAAGAGTTAATCCTGGGGCAGGTTGTGCATGTACCTTCGTTTTGTTTTTTTTTGTTTTTTTTTTGCATTAATGGCAAGACCAAAGCGATCACATGCAGTTGTAAAGCAGCTGACTGACTGACTTGTAGTTCTGCAGGTGTTAGAGCAGGAGATGTGGAGTCAACTGCAGTTCTGTCACCCGGGTAAACAGATTATGTCTTTGTGAGCGAAGTCTTGCCAGATTGAAAAGGCCTCCATCAAAATGAAATTTAATATCCATGCCTAAGTTGTTCGCAGATGATTCATGCAGCATGGCAGCCATGTACAGTGCAAGGAGTATAGGAACATGCACACAGCCTTGTTTCAATCCATGTGTGATTGGGAACAAATCTGATACCGAGTTACCATGAAGAACCTGTCCAGACATGCCATCATGAAGAGCTTGAACCAATTCAATACAACATTCAGGACATCCAAAAAGTCTCAATACTTTCCACATAGCTGATCTTGGAACTGAATCAAAGGCTTTTTCCAGATAATAGAAAACTAAATACAGAGGCTGCTGTTGCTCTCTGCATTTTTCCTGGAGTTGTCTAGCACACCACTAAAATGAATACAGCTTAATTTTGTATGGCACCACATATCTTTAAAGTCATGAACTAATAATAATGTTATTTATTTTACGTACCACTAACTACTTTTACAGTTTTCGGAGACGCCGAGGTGCTGGAATTTTGTCCCGCAGGAGTTCTTTTACATGCCAATAAGTCTGCCAACATGAGGCTCTCATACTTGAGCACCTTCAAATACCACCGGACTGAGCCAGGATCAAAACTGCCAAGTAGGGGTCAGAAGGCCAGCGCCTCATCCGTCTGAGCCACTCAGCCCGGAAAATTCATGAACTACTTACAGTTTATGAATAATACTAACTCTCATAACAGCTTAGGCTTTCATGGCCAGCATCCAGCCATAAAATTGAGCATTTACGATTCTAGTTCTTCAAGAAAACAAATGTAACAATACTTAAATTCCAGAAGTATAACTTATGTCCAAACCTTTATCAAACTCTTAACACAAGTTAATATAGATTTTACTTTAATATAGATTATACACGAATGAGCCTTAGTGTTACAAAATTTATCAGTGAATACAATATTCAATTCAATTCTCGAGAGACAAAATGCCAGTATGTGACTCACCTGACTGCCTCATAGCAATGCAGCTGTCTGGGGAGCTGCTCATGGCCAGCAGAGTCTTACTCATGCTGTCACGGTCATGAGTGCCCAACATTGAGAGAAGATTGTATACCATCTCTACCTTGGCACCAAGTTGCTGTTGACTGTACGTGCGGCGTGTAGCCATGTCAGCACCAGTGGGCCCCACACTGGATGCAAAGCTCATCACGCTGGCAACATCCTGTTGGTTGAGACTTCTGCTACCCAGACTGCTTGGCCCACTGTGCCATAGAGTGCGTTCCACAGGCCAAGTGCCATGGTAGAGAGAAGAGAGTCCAGGTTTGTTGTCCATTGTCTGGGTCCCACTGCTTGTCATCTTTTCCTCAAGACCACTTTCTGGGGTCCCCACACCATCCTCCCCATCCTCCTCTTCCTCTTTGGTTTCACAAGGCTGCAACAAAATCAATCAATCAATCAATCAATCAATCAATCAATCAATCAATCAATCAATCAATCAATAATAATAAACTTGCATCAGAGATTTCTTTTCTCAATTTGCTTTATGTCTTATGACTACAGGAGAAGAAAGGACTTGGAGTGGTAAGGAATCAATTGAGGCCTTAGGAGCAGTAGCTCATGGCAACAAAAAATTTACAAACTCTGGGATATACAAATTAAAATGCCAATCGTGTTTTTCAACGTACGTAGGACAAACAGGCCATAGCTTCAATATAAGATGCTCCGAACACCTTAATGCCCTGAAGTACAACTGCTACTCGGCCATGAGCGAACATTGTAGGGAGAAATCATAAATACTCAACAATTGCCAAGATTTAAAGATCTTACACTATGAGCAGAAAGGTCCCTTACTCAATACACTGGAGAATATTTATATAGATATTGGCCAATATAATAATCCCGTGCACAACCTAAATGAAATCAACGACACGAAAAATGTATTATTGGAAACCTTTGTCCCGCTCATCTGTGAACAATTTATTAAGAAAAACGAGTTTCACTACCGACATTCTAGAACAAGACCCGCCCTTCCCTCAACATCCCCCTCCCGTGACTCACCATATCCCTCCCACTTTGCCCCTCCCTCTCCTCTTCCCCACCCAACTGCATCAGTACAGACACACGGTAAGCCACACACAAGCTTAGTTGTCAATGTGACTTGAGACTGACAAGGTCGTTCCACTCGAGACAACTTTTATTACAAGCAAGTCGATTGAGTTTTCCTTTCGCACAATATTTTGACTTGTTTTTCATCCACTCAGAGTTCTTTTTTTCATTACAGATGTTACACACTTTTTAATCCACGTTATTGACGGTCTCACTCACTGCCCAGCACAGTGTTTCATTTTAACAGTCAGCAAGTTTTTATTTTGGCAATCAAGAACGACCTATCAGACGAGAGGACTTTGTACCTCAATATGTTTCATTCATCAATCATGATCATTGTCATTTCACTTCATCAAGATTTTTAATTTGTTTTTGTGCTATGTAATAATTGTTCTGCTACTGAAGATGGCCTTGAGAATAGGCTGAAACGTGTATAAGACTTTGTTCCATCTAACAGATGATTTGATTTGTATTGATAAGGAGGATTTTATAAATACTTTTATTTGTACAGTGTATACTGCTCACCTGGAAATTTGGTGGTAGTGGCATGACAGTATAGGGGTGTTTTTCATTCCATGATATGGGACCAGAGGGGACTGTTCATTGCAGCATGAACCTAATGTCATAATGAAAATTTCTAAACAGAAATTAGCCCCATTACTACCAGTTGCCCTGTTGTAGTGTGGCTACTATCCAGAGGTATGCAGAGACCGAGATTTACCTACTGGACTGGCCTACAGTAGGAGTAGAGTTGCCAACTTTTTTGTCTCAAAATCAGGGAGACATTGATGGGACATTGATGCAACATTATGACTAATATAATAATTTTTTTAACTGTTAAATTAGGTTTATTACTTCAAACTAACAAACTACCATCAGATTATATACTACAGATATTCTTATATAAAATTATATTTATTCACATTTTTGACAGCAGCTTGAAGCTTAGGATTAGTCTTTACATATTCTACAAATTCCTGGCATGTGTACACAAAATTAACATTGACTCAGCTTTCATTAGATCTACATTGCAACTGTTTTTATCATCAAACCATTTAATATTCATCGAAGAAAAAAACTGTTCTGTGTGAGCATTGGAAGCCAAAACCTGCATTAATCTACTAAGTTTTAACAACAGTCATCACGGATACCCATTTTTCCATAGTATTACCACAGATTGAAATGTGTGCACTCAACGTGTCTTTCAAGGAACAAATTTTATGATAAAGATTATCTTCATTTAAGTCCAGCTGGTCAGGTGGAACTGAGATGGCCATACAGATAAAGCGGCGGAAATGGAAATAGATAGGGCATACACTGAGGAAAGAGAATGAAGCCATTGCGAGAGAGGCACTGGATTGGAACCCGCAGGGTAAAAGGAGGAGAGGAAGGCCCAAACAAACGTGGCAAAGATCTGTACACATGGAGGCAATGGAAGAAGGCAAGACCTGGAGAGAGATGAAGAGGTTGGCTGGCAACAGGATCAGATGGAGATGCTTTGTTGATGTCCTATGTTCCACAAGGAACAACAGAAATTAAGTCAAGTAAGTCAAATCCAGCTGGAGATAGACAAGATTGTTCTGAAAATCTTTAAAAATAATAAAAATGTTCAATGATAATGGAAGAGACTCATTGGTTGAATGGCCAGCGTTGAGGCCTTCGGTTCAGAGAGTCCCGGTTTCAATTCCCGGCCGAGTCAGGGATATTAATCGCCTCTGATTAATTCTTCTGGCCCGGGGGCTGGGTGTTGGTGTTTGTCCCAACACTTTCCTCTTCATATTCAGACAACACACTACACTACCAACCACCACAGTAGCACATAAAAGTGATTACATCCCTCCATATAGGGTTGGCGTCAGGAAGGGCATCCCGTCTAAAACAGGGCCAAATCCACATGTGAGAGACAGTTCGCACCCGTAACCCCACAGATGCGGGAAAAGCAGTAGAAAAAGAATAATAAGAAAAGAAGAATGATAATGGGAGGAAGGAATGGAGTGTAGCATTATCAAAAATGTTTTGCAGCATAAGAATGAAGGGATTCATAGAACTCAACAAAATTATTTTGAACATATTTCTAAATGTTAGAATCTAACTTACTCAAGATTTTGTGTGTAGGTACCTAGACCTACTGCTTTAAAAAGAAACAAAGAAAAATCTTTGCAAAATTTTACACATCAGTATTTCAATTCCATTAAATGATTCCTCAATGTCCAACTCGTTGCCTGAATGGTCAGCATATTGGCCTTCGGTTCAGAGGGTCCCGGGTTCGACTCCCGGCCGGGTTGGGGATTTTAACCTTCACTGGGTGTGTGTGCTGTCCCCAACATCCCTGCAATTCACGCACCACACATAACACTATCCTCCACCACAATAACACGCAGTTACCTACACATGGCAGATACCGCCCACCCTCATCGAAGGGTCTGCCTTACAAGGGCTGCACTCGGCTAGAAATAGCCACACGAAATTATTATTATTATTATTATTATTATTATTATTATTATTATTATTATTATTATTATTATTATTATTCCTCAATAGTTAAATCTGAAATTTCATGTTTCCATTACATTATTACCAATGTAAGAGAAAAATACAAAATATGCTTCAAGCATTAGCAATTTACTTAGGTCCTCATCATTGAAATATCTTTGCAAAACTTTTGGTGCTTTATTTATGCCTTGTAAATAGGTTGTTATTGGCTCCCAGTTCTCCAACAACCTATCAATAGCTGGTGTGAGACACACCCACATAGCAGCCACATGCCTTAAAATTTCACACCAATCAGTGTTACAAAGTTGAAATGTAACTTCAACTCCTCCCTCCTTCCTGCATATATTGAAAACTATCCATAAACTTTCATAATTTTTGACAGTAAATCAAATAAGGTCCAGTAAAATACTAAATGTGAGGAAGATGCAATACCACGTTCTCATTCTATTTCTGAGAGACTAAATACAGTATTTTGCATGAGCAAACAGAGTGTATGGCAAATGTGACTTCCTCCTCCTCCTCCACCATTTACTTAAAGATTCAAAAACCCTGTAATTTTTACAGGTGAAATGAGCATATACGGTACAAGGTAATATGAGTCTAAGAATAGTAAGAAAGTGAAAATTCTAGGAAAAAGGGGAAGGAAAATCTTTTGTCATTCATACAGGAAAATTTCAATACTTTCAATACTTTTTGATGTTTACATATCTAATAATAATAATAATAATAATAATAATAATAATAATAATAATAATAATAATAATAATAATAAATCATCTAAATCTTAATGTTGTCCTACTGGGGCAGAATCCAGTACTAAAATCTATGCTTGCTCCTCTGCATCAATTGCATGAATTCTACAGAGACAATGATGTCCTCACTGATAGTGAAATGAAATGAAATGGTGTATGGCTTTTAGCGTCGGGAGTATCCGAGGACAAGTTCGGCTCGCCAGATGGAGGTCTTTTGATTTGACTCCCGTAGGCGACCTGCGCATCGTGATGAGGATGAAATGATGAAGACGATACATACACCCATCCCCGTGCCAGCGAAATTATGGTTAAAATTCCCGAAAATCGAACTCGGGATCCCTGTGACCAAAGGCCAGCACACTGACCATTTAGCCATGGAGCCGGACCTCACTGATAAGTGTCTTGCCATTAATGTTTTGATGCTTGGGTCCACCATGTACTCATTGTCTGTCGATGTCAAGGTGACAGGATGTACTGGTGACTGTTTCAGGTGTTACCTACACAATGTGGCTAAACCGTTGTACCGATAGTCATCCTTCTCGCATTTTGTCTTCAATGGGAGTGACAGCAAACTGCTGCCCGAGAGTGTTATTGCGATGCGATCCTACAGCGAGACATCCACTGTCCAGCGAACCACCAAATAGTCCTCTATTGATATATATCAGGACGAATTGTACGCTTAAATCGGTAAAATTAATTAAAATCCGTCCTGATATTTTTTGCCACCGTAAATTTCAGAGTACGGTACGGTACGTATTTTACGCATTGTGTCAGTGAACACTGCATTCTATCAACTCATCATTAATTGCGAGTCCGATATAATGATGTTCTTGGTTTTACATCGCATTAACTACTTTTGCGGTTTTTGGAGACGTCTTCGGTTCATAATGTCTTCAACATTCGAAAGACCTGTGTCAAGCCTCTGTGGAGGCCATACGCCATTATTACACTGTATTCTACGAAAGGAAGAGAAGATGTTTACGATAAAACCTGCGCACACGGCTGTAAGAGTAACAAAAAGGAAATCTTCATTTCGACGGCGCTCCCAACCAATGAAAAAAATGAACATGTACGTTTGAGGACTTGGTTGGTATATAGGCTACGTAGCAATTCTCTGCTAAAACCAACCTTTGGACGAAAGTGAATATCAAATAACCAACTGTGGATGGGGGCGGTAGAATACTTGGGAGCGTAGGTTGGCAGACACGGGCCCTCTAGTTGAGTCTGGCATTCCTTCCACTTCTGCTAGGTTGCTCACTTTTCCTATTCGTCCTCCCTTGGTCAATCCTTGCTCTCTTCCAACCGCGGTGGCGTTAGTTTTGCAAGACAATAATACACACCAATGGTGTCCTACAGGTAGACCCACTAAGCCCATCGTGTCCTCCCATGAGTTCCGATTCCCGCCAGTTCCGAATCCTTTCGCGAATTAGCTATTTGCCAATTACACTACCTGAGCGAGTCCCGTCAGTTCCGAACACTACCTGTGGCATATAAGTCTCTGGTAAGACCCCAACTAGAGTATAGTTCCAGTGTATGAGACCCTCACCAGGATTACCTGATTCAAGAACTGGAAAAAATCCAAAGAAAAGCAGCTCGATTTGTTCTGGGCGATTTCCGACAAAAGAGTAGCGTTACAAAAATGTTGCAATGTTTGGGTTGGGAAGAACTGAGAGAAAAAAGAAGAGCTGCTCGACTAAGTGGTATGTTCCGGGCTGTCAGCGGAGAGATGGCGTGGAATGACATTAGTAGACGAATAAGTTTGAATGGCGTTTATAAAAGTAGGAAAGATCACAATATGAAGATAAAGTTGGAATTCAAGAGGACAAACTGGGGCAAATGTTCATTTCTAGGAAGGGGAGTTAGGGATTGGAATAACTTACCAAGAGAGATGTTCAATAAATTTCCAATTTCTTTGAAATTATTTAGGAAAAGGCTAGGAAAACATCAAATAGGGAATCTGCCACCTGGGCGACTGCCCTAAATGCAGATCAGTATTGATTGATTGATTGATTGATATATTGATTGATTGAGGCGTGGGGAGTCTTTCATTTTCACGCCCTTTGCCGATACTCTCGCTTTTCGAAGAGTCGGGCCTCTTACATTTTCCTCCTCATTAATGTTAAGAGATCGTGGTTGCCCACTTGTATTTCCTCTTAACAAAATAATCCCCACCAACCCCACTGTCAAATAACGTAAAGTGTGTCAAGTCGTGTAAATCAGCGTGCTTTTTCAGGTCATCTTGTCCACCTCCAACGGGAGAAAACCCTATTATAGACTAACGGCTTCTAAATAGGCTGGTAAATGTAAATGTTTGGAGTAGAAATTCCAAATCTCTGTGGATCCTGAGATGGAATTTTCACCTTAAAACTCATGTGGTGTCAGAAAGGGCATCTAGTCTTAATCCTACATCACAAATTTGAGATGGGTGGCTCCAGCAACCCAAGAAATACATAACTGGGATAAGGTGAACATACTACTACTACTACACCATCGTGGACTAAATTTTCTAATTTTATGTTTGCCTTATTGTGTAGGTCGAACCACCGCCTTCGTCCACGTTTCCCTTCTATGACCAGTTGTACCAGGCTGCATTAGTCATTTCGGAAGATGTGACCGAAATAGCTGGTTTATTTCTGGATTTTGTGAGAGTAAAGACTTCGCATAATTTCCTGGCACGGCGAATTACCTCCTAGATGGTAACATGGTCTACACATCGGAACTTTAACATTCTGCGATACATCCACATTTCAAAAGCCTGCAGTCCGTTTCATTGTCTCTATACTAGACTTAACTAAAGTTGGCGTCTGACAGGTAAGGTTGGAGGGAGGAGCACTGCACGTGCCATTTCACGATGTTGCCACATTCCAGCATTCCTTTCTACATGCTCTTACCCCTCGCTTCCAGCTCACTTGTTCCCTCCTTCATTCTGACCGCTGTGATCTGTTCTAGGCTACCTGGCCAGGCGGTGTCGTCCCATTTGCGATCACTCTTATACAAACAATCAGGTTCTTATCAGTGACAGTGACAGGTTTGGCAACTCCCAGCAAGACGAGCTGCCCTGAAGTTTTATCTCCATGGCAACCGCAGTCGCCCCACCCTCGTTTCCATCGCAACCACACAGCCACTCCCTTTATCCCGCCTCGGCAGGCAGTAAACGGACCTCCCTCTAAGAAATGTCAGACACCAACTCTTATTATTAGCAGTATAAGTGTCCATCCTTCTACACAGTTAAGTAGCACCGACAGCATTAAAGTTTCACTTGATTTAAAAATTATCTGTGGTTTCAAATAATTGGCCAATTATTTTTTTAAAAACTACGTACTTCCACATCTTTTGGTTCGTCATCATCCTCCTCTTTGGGCTCATCCACATCACTCTCTTTGTTGTTAATGTGCTTCACCATGCCGGCGCCTTGACCCTCCAGCGCCATACCGATGCGAGCGAGGAAGGTTGCCACCGAGTACTCCTCATTGCTAGCCACGCCTCCATTTTGCTGGGGAAACTGCAACAGACGGTTTTAAGGTATTAGAAGAGATTTTTAAGAGGCACAGAAAAATATATAACAAAATCCTAAGCTATTATGTTGAACACTGGGTCTTATTGCTTCAGGCTATTTACATTGACGCTCCACGTCACATTTCTCACCAATAATTACACAAAACCCTCCTGCAACAAATGATTTGCGGATTTCATCCCTGACATTTACCTGGGCAGAGTAGGTTACCGAGTTACAAATAGCTTCAATAGGCACCCAAGTTAAACAGCGACGTTTTCACATGTGTACACGAAACTTCGGAGACTGCATGTGAAATGTGTGCTGGATAGTGCAAAGGCTAGATCGAAGTTACTCCGTTTCCTCCGGTCAATTAGTAATTAGTTTTACATTATCGGAGGCGTGCAACGGAGTTCACCAGTTGGTAGGCCTACATCTCTGTATTCAGTACTACAGTAGATAGGACATCATTCCTCCAACCTGGCATTTAACAGCATTGAGGTTAAGGTGGTTAACTTAGATTAGATAAACAGTACGCTATCGCCAGGTACGGTACTCGTGTGGAGAGGTAATCTGTTTCCGATTGAAAGGAGAGGTTGCCCCTGACAATGAGTTCATATAGGACAGCTGCTACTATGAGGCAAACTACATTGGAATATTAAAAAAATGTAAAAACGCCTGAATTTCATGGACAACGATTTGATAGGAAGATGAGTAATTATGCATCCATACTGGAATAAATGTGTCCAGGAACAAAGATTCCTAGAATGAGAATCCTGCTATCCCGAAATGACACGTGCTCTGCGATATAGGCCTACCTCAAACAGGCAGAGACAGATGAGAAGGTACTGTAATGCAGACATCATACTCGACGGCTAGAAAACAAGAGGGCTGCGCGAGTGAGAAATGAGGTTTTGCTGCGTGCGCGAAAAAGTTACGGTGAACCAAAATGCAAAGCAGTGTGATCCTCGGTTATCCGATAACATCGTTGAGTCCTCATCCCTAAGGCTGGTTGGAATCCCAACAATTCCATCAGAATATTTTGAAAAATACAGTTAAGATGCACGTGTCACAAATCGATGGTCGTATGATATTACTTAATTATTAAAGAACTTGGGACGTCGTACTCAACAGCCCTCTTTACTTCAGCCACATCAGTCTGATAACCTGTGAATGTGTAGGGCCTAGTGTCCGTATTGATGTGCATATGAGTCGATACTGTGAGCATGTTAGATACACCATCACGGTTTTCGTTAGATGAAATGTAAAACCTCCGAAAACTATATGTGCCCTGGAGATAAAGGGCTCTATGGCACAAATATGCAATTTTACAGGAGAGAGAAAAAAGTTTTTTCAGTGCCTGTTTCACTTGCCCGTGAAAAACTTCTTTAACATTATAACACAAATAATTTTTCGATCATTTAACACCCACTTCTGAAATTTTGATAAATTATTTCACTTTTGGAAGTATACTAAATCTGGTGCATTTTACCTCAAACCAGCTATAATTGTGCGTAAGAGATAGTTCTTTGCTCCCCGCAAGAGTGCAGAAAAAACTGTAAACTTATGTCAAGACCTCAATTTCGTAAATAACAAAAAAATGGACTCTCATTTACCTCCGGCATACAGATATCTATGTAGCATTTGCGAGAGTAATTTTACAGCATGCGTATGTTTAGTGGCTATGAATAATAATTTGACAATTTGACAACCGAACGGCCTCTAACACCCGTGTTGACCCGGATTCAGGCAACGGCGCCACAGATCTCATGTAGGCCTACAGTATTGCACAAGCGGTAATGAGCTCCGCTTAGTAATAATTAGTCACATAACCTTGTTTTACTGCACAGCTCCCGTTGTACAGTGGAATAAATAAACTATGAGCGACCCAAATTCCCATGAGAATATGCGTGCGGTTATCACAGACCAGGAGCACATTTCCAGTGTACTTGAAACTATGATTATTTAATTCTGGTGAAAGTACTCTGTCAAGAAGAAAAATCAAAGCGCGGACTTTGACCCCTTATAATTATAATTATTTGTCGTCAACTTTCAGGATTTATGCTCGAACTACCAGGCACTCCGCCTCTTAGAATAAATTCGGCAGTTATTAGTATACAGTATTTTTAAAACGTATGCAGAATAATAATAATTTAAGGAGGATTTACCTGTCATTCGTAAATAAACTAAATACGTGCAAGAAAGGCTACCCCACATTCTTACTATTGTTACTCTTCAACTAGTGCCTAAATTATTATTGGAGGACTTCTACAATGCCACCCAAAAGCGATCTGTAGGATACAAGATCCGAGTAACTTTCCCACTGCACGCAGGTCTCCAAAAGAATAGGAGTTTATCTCCCAATACGATTCTCTTCCGTCTCCTGCCACTTTTGTCAGCTACCCTCGCACCCCAGACACGCATCTTTGATGGAAAGATAAACAGCCATGTTAGCCTATATTAGTATGTGGCATATCATTTCAAATATTAGGTCATCTTGCAGCAACACGGGCAATACAATAGCACCAGATCTAATAAACGGACTACTGCGATTCGTGGTTTAATCCCTCCACGCAGACAGCAAAACGTAGCAAAACATTCTTCATGGCAGATTAGAACACCCACAACAACTCACAATCCACGAAAATACTAAAACACAACATCATTTTGTGGCCTGGGGCACATTCTAGCAATCTCAAGAGACTAACAGCTGCCTCGGTGGATCAGTAGTAGTGTGGCCGACTCATGATCCCACGTTCGAGGGTTCGATGTCTGCACGTAGATAATTATTTTTGAAGGGTGGTAAAATCTTGGCACTCAATGTCATTTGTTGTTGCCACCATGTAGAAGATCTGTAGTGGCGGACTCAGTGTAACCCAACAGAATTAAAACTCAGTCATAGTGTACGTCCAGGGCTGTTACCTTAAAAATGAATAGACAGCCACTATTAGAGTGAGTATGTTATAACTTTTATAACAAGTTCTTGAAAGTTGTCCCTTGAACATTAGTTATGTTGCCATTGTGCCACCTTCGGGGGTGGTGGAAGTGACCGTTTTAACGAGAAATACAACAAGTCCGCAATGACGTGCTTTGCTCACCCGGAAGGACGTGGGTTTGGTTCCACTCAGGAAGTCGAAAACTTTAGGAAACGAGATTTCCATTTTCGGAGGCGCACATGGCCCTGAGGTTCACTCAGCCTAGACCAAAATATGAGCAATAAGTTAATTCGTAGAGGCAAAGGCGGCCGGACGTAGAGCTAACCACTCCATTCTACCAAATATCGAGATTACGGATAGTGGAAGCCTTTACCTTCCACCCTTCCAAGAGCCCTTATGGCCTGTAGGGAGATGACTTTGCCGGTTTATAGTATACTAAGGCCATTCGAATTTTACTGCCGTGGCTAGATAACATCAAATAGTCGAAATTGTAGACAGATCCCCTAGATGTCACTACTTCAGAAGGTTTGTAACTCGGAAGCTGAGGCCATACTATTTAAAATTTAAATAGGGCTAACCAACTACCCACCCACGGCACACACGGTCAGTTTTGGCCTGCAAAAACTACTACAGATACTGGAATATCACAGGTGAGCGTGAGGACTCGCTCACCGTATTGGTTGCTTTTTCTAGACAGGGTCCGCTGCTTCGCGCATAAGCCATCTCCTCAGTCGGTATCACGTGGCTTATGAACCCCTTAGTTCAGGATCAAAATCCTCGAACGAGTCGGGATAAGAGACTGTGACGCTACCCCTACACAACGAGACTTGTTACAAGGCTTCTAGCATACACAATGAATGTACAACCTCTAGATGGCGAGTATTTAATTTAACAAGTTCTTGCACGTTGTTCCTTGAACATTATATTTGTCATTGTACTGACTTTGGTGGTGGTGGTGATGATTGTTTTAACGAGAAATACAAGAGAGAAACATCCCTAACTCTAATCAGAAGAGAAAATGGGAGAGATCTAAACGTTCGAATAATGAAAGAACCCGAATGGTGTGGAAATAAAGACTCTTCAGGCTTCGCAAAACTAATTCCGTTAGGGTTGGAAGAGAGGCAGAGTTTATATTGGGAGCCGGAGAGAAAAGATGAAAAATGAAGAGCCAGGCGCATATGAGGAGAGGAAATCTCAGGCTATGCTAGATTTTCCTAGTAGTATTTTCATTAAATGCCGCAGTTAACCAACTAAATTTATTTAAACAAGTATACTGAATTCTAATAGTCCAAGTTTTCCGTGCCTAAAGCTGTGTGTTCAGTCTCAGCAGGAAGTTAATTCCGCACGCCAAGAACTACTGCATATTAACGTCCGATGTTCTGACACCAAGTAAAGTAGCGCGCTAAATCTACAACTGCTCAGTTAGTCAGTCCTTGGTGACACAGTGGTTCCTTTCGTTCTAACGTTCAATGGATTTATATTCACTGCATTGCTCATATGAATTCGCCTCATTGCATTTGTAGCCCTCACAAATTCTTCTCGAAAATGAATCTTGTCATGAAGGTAAGGTGATGCGAGATTTATGAGACGACTGTACTCGGTCCACTAGCGCATTCTCGCCCAAGCGTGATGATATTTTGAATAAGTAAATATAAGAGAGGAAAGTTATCTTATCTTACGGTCGGGACCAACAATACAAGCATAGTAAGTTTAAAGTATTTTAAAGTTACAATTCTTATTGAAATGTAACTTTTGGGAGACTAGTTATTATCAAACGCCCCACCGAGGACAGCAGTTGTTAAATCATGAAGAGAGATCTGAAAAAATTAACACGGTATCACGAGTTTTCCGAGATCACTTCACCAATACCATGCACACGATTATTCTAGAGTAGCTGAGGAAAGTGGACTATGCAGTTTTTCAGGGAACATCTTTCGATATACTGTAAATGATGCATGGGAGTAAACACTTACCTTAAAGTTCTCTCATGGCGACAGACAAGATTTCTTTTATTTCATCATTAAAGTATAACATTCTTTCCATGATGCGTTAAGCTCAAGATAGTAACACAGAATGCTTTAAAAAGAAAAGAGTCGCGGCGCCTGTTTCAGCTGAGACGACAAAAAGCCAGATGAATCAGGCGCGACAAGGAGGCCAGCTCGTCACATAAGGAATGCTACTATAAAAAGCATAAAACATCTGCAGAGGAAGAGGTACAGTCTCTCTGGCTTTAACACGCACTTGTTTATCAAGCGAGACGACATAGCGCACCAAACCTCGCTATTAACACGGTATGAGGAGTTCACTGTGTATCTTCATGCACCCCGACTAATGGAAAAACGGCTCAAAAGATTCCTTGTCTTACAACTCTGAAATAATATATTTTATGAAAAGCAAATAGTAAGGGAAGTCGAGACAACTCCTGGACAATATATTCTGCGTGCATTTCAACGCAAGCAACAAATGCATATAAAATTTCTGAGGTTCCAGGAGGCACTCTGGCTCGTTTTGGGTTTCGACCGGGGGTTTAATATCGAAAACCCTAACTTCACGACATTTGAAAGTTCCATCCTAGGATCCACCGGTACTCGAGGCTCGGCCGCCGGCAGCTAAACCACTGCAGTAATCACGCCCCCCACCCCCATCCCTCCCACGTTTCCAATTCATATATAGTACTTCAGTATAACCACTGGCCAGAGAGCAGCTTCTACTGAAGTCCCCATCCATGTATGACTGACAATATGGAAGCTGCTGAGGTAATGGTGAGCTGAGTAATGATAAGTGTTTCATAGTCAATCGTGTTGCAATAATATATTCTGGACTAGTGAGGAAAGCAATGAAAAACTACTTCACCATCTCGTCTAGTACGCCTCATTTGGCGCCACCATCGGTTTTTGCGGATTCCCTACAACCAGATAACCTTTGGAGTGGTTATTTGAGCAGCTCCGTTCACGTCCAAGTTTCTTGTCATGATTAGTTGTATCTCACTGTATTTGCCATTTCGGAAAATGTGACCGAAATACGCTGCTTTCCTGTGTTTCTTGAGGGTGAAGATTTCGCATGAATCCCTGGCACGATGTTGAATCTCCTCGTTGGTGATGTGGTCTACGCATGGAATCCTGGATATTCTGCGATACATCCACATTTAAAGAGCCTGCATTCAGTTCATTGACGATGCCTTATCTTCGCCATAGAAAAGCAGCAAAACACTTCACGACACGCCGTCGAGTTTCGAATAGGTCACGGTTGCACACAAGATGTTTTAATTACTTGCAATGTCGATTCTGGTTTTGATTTCTACATTCAGGTATAATTCTTGTGTTAGCAACATCCTAGGTACTTGAAATGTGAACCCACTCAATGGTGATTCAGTCTAGGGTGATAACAGTGTTAGTAATTTTTGAGTGCTGATTAATGTTTACTTAAGTTCAAACTATCCGCTAATTTCGTTTATGCTGTTCAAAAGGAATGAAAGTCTTTTAATCACTAAGTACTACGGTGCCAACTACATAGCTGACCAGATTCTATATTCACGTAGATCTCTATGTTAGTTGCATTTCATCTCATATAGGCAAATCTCGCAATGAGAATGTGTTCTAAGGTCACTATTATAGCCTATATATCGTATATAACAACATTTAATAACGTAGGATTCGAATGAGTATGTTTAGCTTGGCATTTATATTTCAGAAAATAAACAACAACGAAAATATAGAAATGCATTCTCGACTTAAAGAATATGTTAACAGGATTTCAGGAAACGGAAAGGTGTAAACAGAGACGCTTAGTTAATTCACAGGGATTTTCAAACTTAATACTAAAACGATTATTGTAAAAACTACTACTACTACGGCTTTCCGATCCCAACTTGACAGGTTCGATCCTGGCTAAATCCGGTGGTATTTGAAGGTGCTTAAATACGTCAGCGGGCCGATGACCTTCGATGTTAGGCTCCTTAAAACAACAAGCAGCATCAAATACGTCAGCCTCGTGTCGGTAGATTTACTGGCACGTAAAAGAACTCCTGTGGGACGAAATTCCGGAACCTCGGCGTCTCCGAAAACCGTACAAACGTAGAGGGACGTAAAGCAAATAATATTAAATTATTAATAATATTTAATGCTCGATATGCCATCAATTTCAACGAGAATCGAGCCCTCCATCATGTAATTGAACGACAACTGCTGAACCTACTGTGCCATGAAGATCGGTAAGGCTTATTTCCCATATTTTGACCAGGATGCGAACAGAGACTACGAGAGATGCTAGCAACAATGTTACTGTACCAATTCCCTACATGTAAAAATGTGCTGCTGTTCCATGTAAGGTGTTAGCGGCATTCTTACTTATATGTGAAGTCTGATCTAATGACTGTTCATAACTGTAACTATTTGGGTCATGGGCACCGCGAGGGAGGTGCAAGGGAGTGCACTTGCAATCCTTGACTTATGAAAGTGGAAAGAAGGAAAATAATTATGGAAATTATAGAATTTAAATTCAATGCATAATGATTATAAATTAATACAGTAGGATTGTGTGTCCATTTTATTCAATATAACAGAAATTCAAAGCATAAAAAAATAAAAATGAAATAAAACCTCGGAATTTGTGGTCCATTTGAAAACAAGCAAACGTTGGAACTAAAACTTGACCCTTCTTGGTCAATGAGAAAATTTGTTTTCAACAATGCCAATCCAGTATTTTCTTGCATTTGTTCCCGTGAGCACAGCCTTCTGTATCCCATCGTAAAACGAATAGAAGTCTTGACGCGCCACAATGTCATTGAATATGCGTTCTTTGGTAGGCCTACAGTATGTTGTCACTGGGAGAGTCAGGCCGATCTTGATGGCCTCAGCTACAGCTGGGTAGAATGTTGTCGTCTGACAAATTAAATCTGTATACTCAAGAGATCATGAGATTCCTTCATATTTTCTAACGTTGTTGAATTTGCTTCTTTAAGCGTAATCTAAGTAAAATATCCTTGATTCTTCGCAAAACCTTTCTACGGGCCTGTTTTTACTTCAGTAAATAAATTTAAAAAACTACAGACATTAATTGAAGTAAAAAGGAACGCAGGTACTTTTTTTTTTTTGCTAGTAGTTTTACGTCGCACCGACACAGATAGGTCTTACGGCGACGATGGGACAGGAAAGGGCTAGGAGTGGGAAGGAAGCGGCCGTGGCCTTAATTAAGGTACAGCTCCAGCATTTGCCTGGTGTGAAAATGGGAAACCACGGAAAACCATTTTCAGGGCTGCCGGCAGTGGGGTTCGAACCTACTATCTCCCGAATACTGGATACTGGCCGCACTTAAGCGACTGCAGCTATCGAGCTCGGTCGCTGGTATTTTAGACGATAAAATGGCTATAAACAAGACATTCTATCTTCATTTTGTAAATTCCCCTCTCCGCTCCCCCATCCCTCTCCCACGACGGCTCGGAACTGCACCTGGGGCTGGTTCGAAGAAGGAAGCGATCGTAGCCCTATCCTGTACGTCAGGTACCAGGTATGTAAGGGAAAAACTCTTCTATGGTCGAGCTGGGGTTTTAACACCCTTTAAGTTGTGCTATTACGCAGTGTGTACATCGTGCCAGCACCTCCAAAATGTCTTAAATTCTGAGGAGAAACTACTACGTAATGAATCAAGAACGGAATGCTGGCCTTTGGTCCAAGGCCGGCCGGACCGAGGATTTTAATCTTCGTTGGTTCATCTCTGGCTCAGGAACTAACACACTCTCTCTCTCTCTCTCTCTCTCTCTCTCTCTCTCTCTCTCTCTCTCTGTGTGTGTCATGTTGAACATTAGCATTGATACTAGATAGGGTCCCATTCTCACAGACGCGCAGGTCGCTTGAAAGCGTCAACACGAAAAACCTTCACCAGGCCTCCTCGAAAGTCAGACGTCATTATTATTATTATTATTATTATTATTATTATTATTATTATTAATGTAAAAATATGTATATTTTAAATCTATTTAGTGCGGTTAATAAGCACCGTCCTCTCAATACGACACTAGTCCCTAAGGTGAGCAATGACCTCTGTCATACGTGGTGGTGGTGGCGGTGATTCTTTTTTTAAGAGGAAGTACAACTGAGCAACCAGTTTCTGTCAATACTAATCAGAAGGAAAACTGGAGGAATGAAGGTATCGGCAAAGGGAAGGGATGGGCCATGAAGGGCGTGAAAAATGAAAGACACCCTATCCCTCCCAAACTGAATACCATCGGGGTCATAAAAGAACAAGAGTTGACCAATGGACGTCAGATACGAAAGACGAAGGTGAGTAGCCTGACAGAAGTGGAAGAAATGCCAGAATCAACTACAGAAACCAACCCATGCCCCCAAGCTAAGAGGCCCTGGTCCCATTTTAGTCGCCTCTTACGGCAGGCAGGGGGGTACCGTGCATATTACATTCTATCGCTTCCATCCAAATCACTTCTAACAATAATGTCTGTTTTGAGGACATTATCGCAGACAGCATATACAGTATTTTTTTTAACTTAACTATTCATATAAAGACTATACGTGAACACAACTGAATATGTGCTGCTGAAAACATACAAGATGTAGCAGGATATGGAAAAGGCACCGATCAGTTGGTGAGTTGACAGTGAATAAATAATAAATTCAGCGCGTGTTACTGATAATCGAACATACTGTATTTCTTCCCTAAAAACATCAAACCATTTTGCTTTACACGATTCATGAATAAATGTATTCACTGAAACCTAGACATTAACAAAAAATTAACAAATCGATAATCACGTACACCATTCGATTCCCGGTACAAATAGAGCACAGGAGACAATACCATAATACCATATGATAATGAATATATATATATTTTTGCTATCTGTTTTACGTCGCACCGACACAGATAGGTCTTATGGCGACGATGGGAGAGGGAAGGCCTAGGACTGAAAAGGAAGCGGCCGTGGCCTTCATTAAGGTACAGCCCCAGCATTTACCTGGTGTGAAAATGGGAAACTACGGTAAACTATCTTCAGGGCTGCCGACAGTGAGGTTCGAGCCCACTATTTCCCGGATGCAAGCTCACAGCTGCGCGCCCCTAACCGCTCGGCCAAGTCGCCCGGTATAATGAATATCAGAGAACAAAATCTATACAGGAGTTTTAAAACATCATACATCGACTTTCATCATATTAATTCCAGTCATAATTACGCTATGCAGGGGCGGCGGGTCATGAAAAATTCAGTAACAATATATCGTTCAAGGAAATTGAATAAAATATGGCAACACCACAAGTGGAATTTACTTTTGTTCACAATCACTAAAAGTCTTCAATAGCACTAAACTTTTAAAAGGAAGTCCAAAGTTTAACACGGTTGATATTTTGAAGAAATCCAAGCGTTGCCACATACTGCAATTAAATTTCATATGAAATGTCTTAATCTCTACAGCAGTTCTAGGTATTCAGGAGTAATATGTTGAATACTTTCTATGCATTATTTATAGCAGAATCTAGTACGTACCATACATCTCGTCGACCATGAACTTTCTAGGTTTCGTGATCATACGTTCCCTTTAATCACTCAACATGTGCTGCTCCTTGAGGTAATTTGATAACGTACTTTCACAAGTCATATGGCTAGAGATTCAAGGACAAGAGTCTTATTGTGCAATTAACTGCAGTTGCTAGCATTCCACAAACAGGGGAGGATGAAATATATGAGACACGTCCCCTCCGTTCAATGACTGGATAATTCAGCAACCTTCTACGGCAATATTTTGACTGACTGAATTTTCCAGTTTAAGAGTAACTTACACGTCACTAATTCTACCATAAGAGAAATAGATCTCATCAAAGGAAGATTCAAAACGTCGAGAATAAATGAACATAAATAATAAGAAAACGAAATGCCCTATCAGTTATAACACACATTGTGCTGGAGTTGGAAAGGAATACGTCGACTTAACTGATGAGATCTGACAAAGATAGAAAAGACTAGCCCGGTAAAGTAAATAAAAGTAACAAGGGACTCGGTTTAGAGCCTCGTATTCGTCGTCTTGATCTCAAGGAACTACCACTCAAGTATCTTCCGTTTTTGTGCCTTGCGTTGAAATCCTTAAAACCAGGTCTGATTCATCAACTCTGAACAGGGGTCGTTCTCTGCTTCTCAACTTCTATGATGAACTACCTGATTCTCCTAAATACCCTATTTTCTCCATTCTGCTCTCACGGCCCCATTATCGAAGACAGAACGTCACGACGAGTCAGTTCCAATCCAGGTACCAATCTCTTCATTAAGACTGCCTTCCAGCCCTTTCTACACTTATATGTACCAACAAACCCGGCCCTTTCCTCAGATATATTGAGGAGAGGCATCCATGCTGATTTATCGAATTGCTTCGTTTTATGTCTACAGTCAAATTTTGCTTTCTTGTACGGTTTCCTGAACTCGTCTTATAAGGTCATGCTCTCCACTGACTCACCATCAAATTCAAACACCCATTTCATTTCTTAAGTACTACTACTCGACTACTACAACCACTTCGTCACTTATCAGTAACACATCCCTGTACTACTGTATAACGGCGTCACAATGAAACCTTATAAGCATCACAATGAAAGTTGATCCACTAGGAAAGGTTTTGTCTTACGAATTCATATTTACAGCCACACCCTATTAACAGCTCAGGTAGTATGCAGGGTGGGTATCACTTAGTACAATATAAAAGAATCCAATTGGCATGGTATACCGGAGAGGCAAACATCAGTACAAGAAAAAAGTTCTTTTTAATTATACAATTGCTGTTGCATATGATTGACTTCATTAAACATGCACATAACTGAGCTACAAATGATTATATTTATTGAAAAACGTCATTAAGGGACCAGAAATTTCCTCTGCGTTAAAAAATTGAAACGGAAGTCAACACAGGAACTTGGATATCTGCTGTATAAAATAATGAACGAGTAAGAATAGCGAAAAGTCACTATGCACGTAAACATGCACTATAAGAAAGTCACAAATAAAAACGCATAACTGGAAGGAGATATCGACACCAGCATTTTGTTACAGTAGCCAGGGTCTACGATAGTCCTAGCGTGTCCTGAGATCTAATATTACGAAAATTGTTACATCCACTATTCAACATAATTATTCTCAATGCGCAGTATGTTAATGTATTCTTTAACTAACCATCCTTTCTAAAGAAAAGTTACGTTGGACTGAAATAAAACCTTGAGAATGGATTTTTGCATTTAATTCACATTTTTATTAATAAAGGGGAGTTTTATAATAAAACACATATCGGACAATAATAGCGAGATATTAATCATTGTATCCTTAAAAATATATACATAACGTTAACGCCGTGTGGCATATTAAACTAATTACCGAGCTCGATAGCTGCAGTCGCTTAAGTGCGGCCAGTGTCCAGTATTCGGGAGATAGTAGGTTCGAACCCCACTGTCGGCAGCCCTGAAAATGGTTTTCCGTGGTTTCCCATTTTCACACCAGGCAAATGCTGGGGCTGTACCTTAAGGCCACGGCCGCTTCCTTCCCTTTCCTAGCCCTTCCCCGTCCCATCGTCGCCATAAGACCTATCTGTGTCGGTGCGACGTAAAGCAACTAGCAAAAAAACTAATTGAACTGCAAGTTCAAATGGGTATAATCTATACTCAGTCACATTTAACAAGAGTTTAAAATTATTTTCACATAGGCTACTAATCATATTCAGAAATTATCTGTAAGGGTCTCAACTGTAAATAATTTTCTGCCTTGCCACTGAGTCACAAAACGCGCACAAACTCTAGCGCACGCTATTATATTCAGCTCTAAATGCACACAAATGCCAGGCTAAATTCATACCCTAGTCTCCTTCTACGACTCATCACATTAAATAATAAATACATACTTGCATTACGCTTCACGAACTAAACGAAGATACAGCTCCTAACTGTGGTATTCAACCGACATAATACCGGCACTAGATGCATACAGTTAAGTACACACTAGAGCCGCTCCAACAAAGTATTCCCTGATACGCTCCCTCTTCTTGTAGCGACTTCATGCCATTGAATCATATGAATGACCGTTAGCATCAATGCAGACACTGATTAACAACAGCTAGTGGTAATATTACTGCTGACAGCGTTAGCAGCTGCTGGCAAATTCCTCCCACACAATTAGTCATTCAAAGTTGCACATCCTGCCATATATCATGCTAATCAGCGTACTTAAGAAGTCGGTTAACTAGACAGCTCAGGCTCCAGAATTCGGAACGAATGATCTGATGAGGGATACAGAATCATCAGTATTATTCTTCAGTGCTCACTGATTTAGGCTTTCAATGACAGCGGAAAAGGGATTCAAATCTTGCCCGAAGTTCGGGCTCATCTGGGTTTCCAGGTATGTTCCGCGAGTTAAAGAGAGACTCCTACACCACTATAAGTACATCATAAGGGTGGCGTTCCAGATGCGACCGTGCCGCATGCGACCCGTGCCACTAGCGACCGCATAATCTGTAACCGTGCCGGATGCGACCGGCGTTGACAAGCAAATTGTCATTTGATAAGTTGTGTCATCAATCAAGATAAGGTAAGCTAAACGAAGTGCAATGCAATTTCAAAAAGTCCTATAAGCAGCTACTGCCCCTACTTTACATAACACTTCTGGGGGAAACTCGTTTTACAACACGAAATATGGTGATGCGTTTACGTCTTTTCCCACCGGGCGAGTTGACCATGCGGTTAGAGGCGCGCGGCTGTGAGCTTGCATCTGGGAGATAGTGGGTTCGAATCCCACTGTCGGCAGCCCTGAAGATAGTTTATCGTGGTTTCCCATTTTCACACCAGGCAAATGCTGGGGCTGTACCTTAAGGCCACGGCCGCTTCCTTCCAACTCCAAGGCCTTTCCTATCCCATCGTCGC
The DNA here is from genome assembly GCF_040414725.1 of Anabrus simplex. Lineage (NCBI taxonomy): Eukaryota > Metazoa > Arthropoda > Insecta > Orthoptera > Tettigoniidae > Anabrus > Anabrus simplex. The sequence continues at coordinate 221,054,193 of NC_090265.1, forward strand.
CATAAGACGAATCTGTGTCGGTGAGACTTAAAGCCATTAGCAAATAAATAGTATTTTCCTAAAATATGTCCATGTATGGAGCTGCGTCTCCATGTCTGGGAGAAGGTACCAAGCAAGTTAGGTCAGTGTATTGCCGGACGACTAGTTACAGCTACTTCGGTAGGCTGCTGGGTTCGAATACCCCGTCGGCCATCCTCGAAAATGATTTCTCGTGGTTTTCCATTTTTCTTCTCCAAGAAAATTGGCGTGGTATTTCATTTCGTAAATCCCACACGTATTGGCCGGGAATCAAACCCGGACTGTCTTGGTGAGAAGCGAGCAGTGATGCCACTGGGCTCGTTTCTGTTACTCCCCATTCTATCCGGTTCCTACTGCGGGTCAGGGTGTGTAGCAGATTTGGCATTCTTTTACGAGATATTTGGCATTCTTTTACGACTGGATGCTTTTCTTGACGCCAACCGTTAGGGTACGAACATGCCGAGTGGATTACTCTTCACTCAGTGCTCATAGCAGTGCTCTTCACTCATCACTCATCATTCAAAGGCGCACATACCGGGTTAGGAGACCCTCGCTCTTTCTTCATTAATGAGGAAACGTTTTCCATCCAGTTATGATTGTGCAGCATTCACGAGAAGATAGCGTTGTGTTCTTTAAATGTAATTTTGTTTCGTGAAAATGTTCATATTCCTTTGTATACATAATAGTACTGGGCGAGTTGACCGTGCGGTTAGGAACGTGCAGCTGTGAGTTTGCATCCGGGAGATAGTGGGTTCGAATCCCACTGTCGGCAGCCCTGAAGATGGTTTTACGGTAGTTTCCCTTTTTCACACCAGGCAAATGCTGGGGCTGTACCTTAATTAAGGCCACGGTCGCTTTCTTCCCATTCCTAGGCCTCTCCTATCCCATCGTCGCCATAAGACCTATCCATGTCGGTGCGACGTAAAGCAAAATAGCATACATAATAGTTCAGTATAGTAGCAGAAGTGATGATGAACTTATGATAGCAAGCAAACTGTACTTGATTTCAAGCTCTGACAGAAGATACAGCGCACATCCAATTAATAAGAGTGGGTGAATTCCATCATTTATACCAAAAAGTGAAGAAAGACCCACAGAAATGTCACGATTACTGAAGAATGTCATTTCAGTATACGACTCCTTGGCTGAATGGCCAACGTTGATCCCTTCGGTTCAGTGAATCCCAGGTTCGATTCCCGGCCGGGTCGGAGATTTTAATGGCGACATAAATTTTTCTGGCTCGGGGACTGGTTATTTGCGTTTGTTCCATCACTCTCCTCTTCATACTCAGACAACACACCATACTACAAACTACCACCGAAACACGCAATAGTAATTACATCCCTCCACATAGGGTTGACGTCAGGAAAGGCATCCATCCGTAAAACAGGGTCAGTCAACATGTGTGATACGGTTCGCATCCGCGGCCCCACAAGGTGTGGCATAAGGCGGTAGAAAAGAAGAAGAAGAATAATGCAGACATTTCAATATTTGCTGAAAGGAACTGAAGGCAATATGAAATCACGGAAGTACAGCAACTATCATGTCAGTCATATTTGCATTGAAGAACTGGTCATTACAATAATGTAAGCAGTAGTAATATAATATTATTCTCCACTTCACTAAAGAAATCTGTACTTCATCGAAAGATTAAATTTACCGAGTATAAAGATAATATTCAACATGGATATTTTACCTTCAGTGAACGCAGGCCGATAATATTATGAGTAGGCGGCCGTGGCCTTGAGCCAACCAATCACAGAACAGCGCTCAAGAAGCACATCGCTCCAAAATCAAACCGATTTGATTCTTGAGGGAGGAGCGGAGAGAAGAGGAATGAGTGAAGTGCCGGCATGAACGCTACTATTGAAATGCATGGGTTTGTTTTGCATCTCTCAGCTTCCAGGAGTGATGAGCGCTGAACGAGGAGTAATCCACTCGGCATGTTCGTACCCTTAGAGGAGAAATGCTACGAGTTAATGTGGTGGTGGTGGTGGTGGTGGTGGTGGTGGTGGTGGTGAGTCCTATTGTGTGCTGCGTACAAGTGTTGAAGACGACAGATATACACAGTCTCTGAACCATAGGAATGCACTTGTTAATGTAATAATCCTTGGCCCGGACATGAATCGAACCTGGGTGCTCAGGGCCAGAAGTTTTGTACGCTAGCCATTCAGCTGTGCAGCCATAGCGTTGTCGCGACGTCGTGGTGGTCTCTCCCTGCCGGGAGGGTGTGTAGCATCCCTCCGAGGGTAGATGCGACCTGGTAGACCTTGTGGTCGTGGTGGTCTGCGCGTCTGGATATGAGATTATGATAATGAGGTAGGGAAAGATGAAACCCGGTGTCGGCACGTAGCCTACTCCTCTCGAATAATACGAAGGGGTCTTCTCAATGCTTTACGTCCCCATCCGACGGCCGAATCACCATCAACAGCATCATATTCCCTCACTTCATTTGAACACTGCGAAGCGGTTTGGATTTGAATCCAGGCTTTTGGTACGCAATCTAGTGATTACAAATTGTAGGCTATACACCAACTTTCCTACCCTGCCGGCCTACATTCTGATGGTGAATTTTTTTTGCATCCGGGCTAAGTGGCTCAGACGGTTGAGATGCTGTTCTTCCGACTCCAACTTGGCAGGTTCGATCCTGGCTCAGTCTCGTGGTATTTGAACGTGCTCAAATACGTCGGCTTTGTGTCGGTGGATTTAATGGCACCTGCGGGACTAAATTCCGGCACCTCGGTGTCTCCTTAAACCATAAAAGTAGTCACTGGGACGTAAAGCCAGCAACATTATTATATTTTTCTTTCGACCAACGTCACTCGAACCTGCTAACAACGGTGTCAGACCTTTATTTTAGAAAAGACCAAGTTAGCTACTGATAAGCAATCTGCCACTTGGTGACAGCCCTTAATGCAGATCAATTGTAAGTGATTGATGGGTCGCATGCGCCACGATGCTTTTCCGCTCGGTCGCTATTGGCACGATAATGGCCGGGTCGCATCCGGCACGGTCGCATCTGGCACGTAACCATCATAAGAAGCCATAAGAAAATACGAACAAAGATTATCTGATAACGGCTGTATGTGACGAATGGGAGAAAAAAATCAATCACCACTGATCTGTATTTAGGGCAGTCGCCCAGGCGGCAGATTCCCTATATACTGTTTAGCTAGTCTTTTCTTACACAATTGCAAAGAATTTGGAAATTTATTGAACATCTCCATTGGTAAATTATTCCATCCCTAACTCTTCTTCCTATAAACAAATATTTGCCCTAATGTGTCCTATTGAATTCCAACTTAATCTTCATATTGTGATATTCCCTACTTTTAAATACACCACCCAAACGTATTCGTCTTCTAATATCATTCTACGCAATCTCTTCACTGACAGTTCGGAACATACCACTTAGCCGAGCAGCCCGTCTCCTTCCTCCCAATTCTTCCCAGCCCAACCTTTCCAACATTTTCGTAACGCTGCCTTTTGTCGAGCTGCTTTCCTTTTGATTTTTCCAGTTCTTAAATCAAGTAATCCTGGTGAGGGTCCGATACACTGGAACCATACTCTAGTTGGGGTATTACCAGAGACTTGTATGTCCTCTCCTTTACACCCTTACTGCACTCCTAAATACCCTCATAACCATGTGCAGAGATCTACACCCTTTATATAACAATCCCATTTATGTGCTTATCCCAATGAAGATCTTTCCTTGTATTGACAAGTAGGTACTTACCGTTATCCCCATGAGAAACGTTCACCGGGCGAGTTGGCCGTGCGGTTAGTGGCGCGCGGCTGTGAGCTTGCATCCGGGAGATAGTTCGAATCCCACTGTCGGCAGCCCTGAAAATGGTTTTCCGTGGTTTCCTATTTTCACACCTGGCAAATGCTGGGGCTGTACCTTAAGGCCACGGCCGCTTCCTTCCAACTCCTAGGCCTTTCCTATCCCATCGTCGCCATAAGACCTATCTGTGTCGGTGCGACGTAAAGCCACTAGCAAAAAAAAAAAAAAAAAAAAAAAAAAGTTCACCCCATCAGCGCAAAATCTAACTTACTGCGAAATGGTGGTACAATCTACGCCTAACCGTTTAAGAGTCGCGAAAATTGCTAAAGGGTATCCTACAAAGTATGGACTGTTAAAAAACAATGTCTTATTAGAGATTGTTCAGTAACCACCTGAAGGGGCATAACGTTCGAGTGAGGGGCGATAATGAGGAACATAATGTGCGTGAAAAGGAGAAGGGCAGTGAGTGGGGCAGGACTCTTCTTCAGGAATACTACTGCACGTAAAAAGTTTCTTAGGCATGTAAATAAGAAATAAGAGAATGATGTGGGTAGACTTATCGGTTGGCGGAATTAGGGCGAGGACTGTCTCAGTGTATTCACCATGTGAGGGAGCTGATGAGGATGAAGACTAGTTTCATGAAGCACTTAACTGGTATCGTAGTCAGGGTCAACAGCAAGGGAAGGATAGTGCTACTGGGCGATTTCAATGCCAGAATTGGAAACTGAAATGAAGGATATGAGAAGATAATTGATAAATAAGGGGAAGATACTAGTTTCCATAGGAGTGGTAAGTGTTTACTGGACTTCTGTGCTACTCTACGCCAAATGGTTGTGATTTAAAAAAAGTTGTTTTACGTCACACCGACACAGATAGGTCTTATGGCGACGATGGGATAGCAAAGGACTAGGAGTGGAAAGGAAGCGGCCGTGGCCTTAAGGTACAGCCCCAGCATTTTCCTGGTGTGAAAATGGGAAACCACGGAAAACAATCTTCAGGGCTGCCGACAGTGGTGTTCGAAGGTTGTAAATTCATTATTGAAGCATAAGGCTACTCATCGTTAAACATAGAAAGTAGGGGCACCAGTTCCGTAACAGACTGTATCATAACCGACTTTGAATTCAGGAAATCTGTTAGGAATGTACCAGTAGTTTACACAGAATAGAGAGAGTGAAATCTGTCTGCAGACTGATAAGGGTAGAAAATCTCCAGGAAGAGGAAATAAAATGTACACGAATATAATTAGTGAAAAGTTCCAAAGAACAGTCAGCAAGTTCAGGATGTAGAAAGAGAATGGGTGGTATACAGGGAAGCTGTAGTAGAAATCAAAAGGGGATGCTCAGGGACAATTGTACGTGAAGATAGAAAAAAGTTACAATCTTGGTGGAATTACTTGTAAAAGTAAAAAGAAGGCATACCAAAAATCCTCCAAACGAAAGCTGATTTAGATAGGGAATTGTACGCAGATGAAAGAAAAAAGAGCGAAACAAATGACTGTACGGTAGAGTCCAAGAAGAATTCGAATAATAATTTAGAAAAGCAGCAGGGAATCTATTATGGTCTGTAATAAGAAATCGTAGAAAATGTGGGGGGAGGGGCGGGGAAGGGAAATGAATAAGGTATTGGGTAAATCAGGCGAACTTATTGTTCATCCTGGGAAATCACTGGACAGATGGAAAGAATATTTCTGAAAATCTCTACATAGATTCTGTGTAAGTCGCTTGGGGAGGAAAACAGTGATGGCTGTAACATTAAGCCCGAGAAAGTGGAAAGTGTGGTAAATATATGTTGATCAAGCAGCAGGAATACCTAAAATGGTGACAGAGGGAAGGCAGGCATGAAACGGCTTGATGGAGTCAGAGGATTAGCATGTAATGTACCCATCTATAAGCAGGGGAACGGATAAGTATTTCATACATCATTATTCTTGGCAAGGTGTTCGTCGGCATTTTTGGAAATGAGGGGGCGATCATGGGTGGAGAGTAAGATGGATGAAAACCAGTGTAGTTTCAGACTACAGACGGGCTGTCGGGACCAGTTTTTCAGTATGCGTTAACTAACTGAAAAATGTTATGAGAGCAATAGACAGCTACCTATTTTTAAGTTTGGTAGATCTACAGAAGGCATATGCGGGAGTACCGAGGGAAAAGATGGGCATTGGTCGAATAAGGGTACATCACGCTAGTCGCTATAGGTTCCACCTGCAATCGGTGCATAATCGCCGCGGCATGCCGGAGAACAATATTGTCTTGTTCTTAATTCTTAGGTGCTCCACTGTTTGTTTACAGATGCTTCACCTGCAGCGAATGGTTACCAACTGCACAACCCCGGAACCATGGTCATGGTACAGTTCTTCTTTACTGTTCTGCGCACGTCCTGTGTAGTGACAAAAAAAAACGAAGTCTTCTGTTTCGTGTCAGTCACTGGCCCACGACGTAAGGGCAAACACTCAAGTTGCAGGCGTTGATGTCCACAATCACTGCTTTCCTCAAGGCCATTTATATGCTGCCTTCTTAGGTTTTCGGGGGAGAGCTGTAGTAAAAAGGTTTTTGTTCGCTCTTCTGAAAATACAACAAACTTTTGTAGAATGCTCTCTTACTAATTTGGCACTACAGTCTTACATACAACCTTGGCCTCCTCAAGGATCTTCTTCCATTCAACCCTCCAGGATGTCTTCCTGGTCCATATTTTCACTCCCGAAACTTTCACACCTGCCTCTGCATCATCTAACTGATATAGTTCAGGTTTTCCCTTTCTCCTACATCGGGGAGTTTCTGGAAGGTTAGTTTTATCATATAATTGTATTCCAGTCCAACATGTTCTGGCCATCCAAATCTATGTGTCTTCATTAAAGAGATCACATGAGGTTCCCATCCACAGTTATATAGGTGGCCTCCAAATATTTCATATTAAGGAAATTCTGTTAGTACTTATTGAATACAGACACCAATATATAATGCATACATTATTCTTGTCCTTGTATTTAAGAGACAGTCTCGGTACTTGGGAATACGAAACCTGACAACTTGAGCACTACTGCTGTATTTGTACCTATAAGTGAGGGCACTCTATATAGCGCGGGGGGGGGGGTGTTTAAAGGTTAGAGAAAGAAGAGAGAGCAGTGTACCGTCACACTCTCTCACGTGGGGTCTCCAGCCAATTATAGTTCCAGCCAACATCTTGCCTTCGGCACACAGGTGGTGCCTTATCTAATGGTAGTCAGAGCTTAAGAGCAGCTCCGAATCGCTGGAGCTCAAGATAATCCAACCTCACGAAGTTTCGGAAAATGAAAGTACGCAAGCTTCAAGTTTTACGTTTTTGTTGCCACTGCGATCACAGTGAGACCTCTAGTTTCAGGTGGAATCCGAACTACTGTACATGGACTTACGACTTTTTCATTTCCGAAATCTCACATGCATCGATCGAGATTCGAATGGCAGTCACCTTCGTGAGAAGCCACAGACGATGTCATCCAATTTTCAAGGCCCGCCAACTTTAGTGACGCAGTCATTTAGTTTCTGTTCTTCCGTTCCCACAGCAGGTTCAATACCGGCTGGTCGGTCATATTTGGGGGTTTCTAAATGCGAAACTCTATGTCGTTGGCTTCCAGGATGTTCAAGTTCTCCTGCGAGACAAAATTCAGTCACCATGACGTAACAAAATATAAACAATATACTATAGCTGCTGACTCATGGTAGACCAATCAGCTAGTGAAAGAAATCTTCTAGTAAGAAGCAGCTACTCAATATTTCTTTTAATACTTTATTTCACAACCCACTCCATAAAATTAATCAGTTTAGAGCAGAATGTGTGCATGGTGGCTCAAAAAAATAATTAGCGCATTGTATTGTTCCCTGAAATTAATATTTTATCAGAGTTCATTTTAGTTAGTTAGTTTTAGTTCAGTTATTCACTTCCCATGCAGTTACAAACCCTGTGCATATTCAATCAATCAATCAATCAATCAATCAATCAATCACCACTGATCTACATTTAGAGCAGTCGCTCAGGTGACAGATTCCTTATCAGTTGTTTACCTAGGCTTTCCTGAATATGTAAGAAAACAAAAATCCCATGGCGCAACAGCCCCGAAAGACCATGGCCTACCAAGCGACCGCTGCTCAGCCAAAAGGCTTACAGATTACGAGGTGTCGTGTGGTCAGTACGACGGATCCTCTCGGCCATTATTTCAGGCTTTCTAGACCGAAGCCGCTATCTCAAGGTCAGATAGCTCCTCAATTGTAATCACGTAGGCTGAGTGGACCTCGAACCAGCCCTCAGATGCAAGTAAAAATCCCTGACCTGGCCGGGAATCGAACCCGGGGCCTCCGGGTAAGAGGCAGGCACGGTATCCCTACACCGCGGGACCGGCTTCCGGAATACACCCCTTGATAAATTATTAATTTCCCTAAAATCTCTTCCTATGAACGAATATTTTCCCCAATTTGTCCTCTTGAATTCCAACTTTATCTTCATACTGTGATCGTGCCTACTTTTAAAATTATATCGAGTGTTGTATTGAGAAATAAATAAGTTACAAGACTGAGCGACTGCAAAAAGACCTCGACAATGTTGTTAGATGGATAGCAGACAATGGTATGATAAACGAGGTAAAAGGTCGGGTTGTGAGTTTCTCAAAGAGGAAAAGTCCTCTCATTTTTAATTACTGCGTTGATGGGGTGGACGTTCTTCACAGAAATCACTGTAAGTACCTTGATGTTAATATAAGGAAATTCTTCATTGCGGTAATCACATAAACGAGATTGTACGTAAAGGTTACACATTTCTTCAGATGGTTATGAGGGTATTTATATTTAGGGGTTGTAGTAAGGGTGTAAAGGACTCGGGGCGTATAAGACTACAATTAGAGTATTGTTCCAGTGTAGGGGACCTTGACTAGGATTACGTGATTCGAGAACTAGAAAAAAATACAAGGAAAAGCTCGATATGTTTTGGATGATGATAAAAAAAAAAAAGAGTAGGTAGCGTTACGAAAATGTTGCAAACGTTGTGCAGGGAAGACTTTGGAGAAAGGAGACGAACTGCTCGACTAAGCGTTATGTTCCGAGCTGTAAGTGGAAAGATAGCGTGGAATGACATTGTAATATAGCAAACGAATAAGACTGAGTTGTGTTTTTAAAAGTAGGAATAGAACAATAGGAAGAAAAAGTTGAAATTCAAGAGGGTACATTGAGGCAAACATTCGTTTATCGGAAGAGGAGTTAGGGATTGGATTAAATGGATTAAATGATTAAATGATTAAATGATGTTTGATAAATTTCCCAATTCTTTGAAATTATTTAAGAAAATACTTTGTAAACAACAGATAGGGAATCTGCTACCTGGGCGACTCCCCTAAATGCAGATCAATGGTGAAGATTTGATCATTCAACCTTATCCGTCTACTAATGTCATTCCACGCCATCCCTCCACTGAGAACTCGGAACATACCGCAGCTTGTTTCCTTACTACCTACAAAAACATATCTATAGGTTCAATTGTTTCTGAGAAAAGTGTACTTATACAATACCATGCACTCATTACTTTCTGAACGACTGTACATGTATATGTGTAAGCTACTGAGAATATAGTTGAGTCTACGCCCAGCCAGAAGAGCGTTACAGTACCCCCACCACCACTTCAGCTCCAGACTGGTTTCAAATATACAGATCGCTAAAACTTCTCATCCAATTATTTCTAAACCAATACGCCAACAAACAGTCACACAGGTAATAAGATATCACACGCATTGAATAAGAACACGATGCTCTTTAGATCTGAAAAGAAAACTTTTTTCTTAACAATGGTTGCGTTGGTCAGTAGCTCAGTTATGTCTGCAATAGCTGTTGAATATCAGGGTAGACTAATCAGCTAGTGTAAGTTGTCTTTTTACAATTGGTTTTACGAGGCACCGACACAGATAGGTCTTAGGCGACGATGAGATAGGGAAAGTCTAGGAGTGGGAAGGTAGCGACCATAGCCTTAATTAAGGTACAGCCCTGGCATTTGCCTGGTATAAAAATGGGAAACCACGGAAAACCATCTTCAGGGCTGCCGACAGTGGGGTTCGAACCCACCATCTCCCGGATGCAAGTTTACAGCTGCGCGGCCCTAACCGCACGGCCAACTCGCCCGGTAAATTATATTTTATTAATAGGCTGCTACTAAGTATTTAAAAAAACACGGTACCTAAGAGAGACCCCAGCAGTTCACCGTTCTGAGGAAATTCCTTCCACGTGAAGGGCGTTTAAGCTAATAAGAACGTATTTTCTCTCCTCTGTCCCTTGTTCAAGACCTCACAACTAGGGACCATACGATAGGAGCCGTCCTAGATACTGCTCCTGTATTTACGAGATCGTTAGTTGTTCTCCTAGGAGCAGAATAATAATAATAATAATAATAATAATAATAATAATAATAATAATAATAATAATAATAATAATAATAGTAGTAGTAATACTGGGGCCAGCGGAGGTTGCCGCGTATTGTTCGGAGCGACCGCGGGGCCACAGTTCGAGGAACTGCCGGGCGGGGACAGGCTGGTGGAGGTGGTGTGATAATCTGGGCGATGTTTTCATGGGGCACACTGGGGTCCATTATTCCGCTACACCATTCCCTAACAGCTATCCGGTATCTGGAAGTTATTGGGGACCAAGTCCATCCGTTCATGTCAACAGTGCCCCTGGTGGAGACGGCCACTTCCAACAGGACAATGTGCCATGCCACACTGCCAGGATTGTGAAGGACTGGTTTGAGGACCATGATAGTGAATTTCCTTTAATGCTGTGGCCCCCAAATAGCCCCGATATGAACCCCATTGAATATTTGTGGTTCGACTTGGAGAAGCAGGTTCATGCTAGATCACCGCCACCCAGCAGTGCCCGCCAACTTGATGGACCTGCTACTGCGCTTGGGGTACCAGATACCTCAAGGACACCTTCAGCCTCTTCGCTGAATCGATGCTTCGTTGAGTGGCCGCGGGTCGAAAAATTTACGGAAGATGATTTTTTTGCCATTTGTTTTACGTCGCAATGACATGAATAGGTCTTACGGTGACGATGCGATAGGACAGGGCTGAATAGGAAGGGGCCGACGTGACCTTAATTAAGGTACAGCCCCAGCATTTTACTGGAGAGAAAATTGAAAATCACGAAACACCACCTTCAGGTCTGCCGACAGTGGGGTTCGAACCCATCTTCTCTCGAATGCAAGGCCACAGCTACGTTACTCAAACCACGTACCCAACTCGCTAGGTGAAATGAGATTTCCACTTCTGAAGCGGCACATTGCCCTGAACTTCAACCAGCCTACATTTTCTTTTTAATGAGCACCAGGTTAATTCCTGAGGCAAAGGCGGCCGGGCATACAGCTAACCACTCTATCCCATTTAGTGCAGAAGTTACGGATAGCGGAAGCCGTACCACTCCAAGGCCCCCCGCCCCCCTTGACCTGCACAGAGATGCTTCGCTCTGCTCTGCCCAGTACAATAACAGTCCTTCCTAAATAGAAATCACTACATGTTAAATTGGTATTAGAACTTCGGTCGCAATCCATACTGAATACAATTCAGTTGTGACTTGTATAGAGTCACGGCTCGCAGGTTTATGACCGTATTTAAGTATTCTTAAATATAAATAGACTTGCTGTGATTCGATCCAACTACCTTGAGCGTAAGAGGTGAAACCCTCACCAAATAATGTTATTTGTTTATAAGTACGTCCTAATTACTACTACTACTACTACTACTACTACTACTACTACTACTACTAATTAGAACACGCTGAATTGCCGGAATTTTGTCCCCCAGGAGTTCTTTTACGTTCCAGTAAATCTACCGACATGAGCCCGAGCACATTCAAATACCATCGGACAGTACACGGATCGAACCCACCAACTTGATCTCAGAAGGCCAGTGCCCTACAGTCTGAGCTACTCAGCCCGGCAGCTTCAGAAGAGCCAAGTACGGAGATGGCTTTGGTCATCAGTCACATACCTCTGTGTGTACATCGACGAAAGTGAAAGGGAGAGAAAATGTCGGCGAGTGAATGAATTACTGTACGAGTGTAAATATGTGAATAATGTAATCATTGTATATATTAGCCTAGTAGGTCTGTGAAGCAACTAAAGAACATGGGGCTTGCCCTTTTTCACTAGACCATCCATATAATCTGTATGATTTGTGGTAATAAATAAATAAATAAATAAATAAATAAATAAATAAATAAATAAATAAATAAATAAATAAATAAATAAATAAATAAATAATTTTGTCTTAATTTCGATTGCCTGTATTATTGTGATGGTTCATGTTTGTGGGTTACTGTAGTCACGTCATAGTTCGTGAACCATGGGCAACGGCTGAGTGGCCTAGTAAGTGGTCCTGAGAGTCGGGATACCAGTTGCTATGGAATGGGAGTGGGGATCTCGGACATATTCTGAGTCGTGGCCCTCCTTGTGCTCAGGCGGCTAGGACTATACAATTCACCGGTGGTCCATAACCCGTTAGAGGAGAGATCCTCACTTGGACTATGTGCAAGTAGGGCAGCATCCTGCTTCATGAATTAACCGAGCTCAGAACACTTTAAGCAAGCCTCGGACCTATGGGAGTAATGGAGTCCCACTCCCATTTGACAGGCGAGGGACTCCTTGGAAACAACTTGGCGAACGAAATGGAATTCGATGGGGAGCTATCAATATTAATGGGGCTTATGGAAGAAAGAAGGTAGAACTAGCTGAGTCAGCAAAGAGGATGCATCTGGATGTGCTAGGAGTAAGCGATATTCGGGTAAGGGGAGATAATGAGGAAGAGATAGGAGATTATAAAGTGTACTTGACGGGTGTTAGAAAGGGAAGGGCAGAGTCTGGGGTAGGGCTCTTTATCAGGAATACCATTGCACGCAACATAGTTTCTGTTAGGCACGTAAATGAGCAAATGATGTGGGTAGATTTGTCAGGGGGAGGAATTAGGACAAGAATTGTGTCCGTGTATTCACCATGTGAGGGTGCAGATGAGGATGAAGTTGACAAGTTTTATGAAGCATTGAGTGACATCGTGGTCAGGGTCAACAGCAAGGATAGAATAGTGCTAATGGGCGATTTCAATGCGAGAGTTGGGAATAGAACTGAAGGATACGAAAGGGTGATTGGTAAATGTGGGGAAGATATGGAAGCTAATGGGAATGGGAAGCGTTTGCTGGACTTCTGTGCTAGTATGGGTTTAGCTGTTACGAATACATTCTTCAAGCATAAGGCTATTCACCGCTACACATGGGAGGCTAGGGGCACCAGATCCATAATAGACTATATCTTAACGGACTTTGAATTCAGGAAATCTGTTAGGAATGTACGAGTTTTTCGCGGATTTTTCGATGATACAGACCACTACCTGATCTGTAGTGAACTAAGTATCTCTAGGCCTAGGGTAGAGAAAGTGAAATCTGTCTGCAAACGAATAAGAGTAGAAAATCTCCAGGACGAGGAAATTAGACAGAAGTACATGGATATGATTAGTGAGAAGTTTCGAACAGTAGACAGTAAGCAGGTTCAGGATAGAGAAAGTGAATGGGTGGCATACAGGGATGCTGTAGTAGAAACAGCAAGGGAATGCCTAGGAACAACTGTGTGTAAAGATGGGAAAAGGCGAACATCTTGGTGGAATGATGAAGTGAGAGCAGCCTGTAAACGTAAAAAGAAGGCTTATCAGAAATGGCTCCAAACAAGGGCCGAGGCAGACAGGGATTTGTACGTAGATGAAAGAAACAGAGCGAAACAAATAGTTGTTGAATCCAAAAAGAAGTCATGGGAAGATTTTGGTAATAACCTGGAAAGGCTAGGTCAAGCAGCAGGGAAACCTTTCTGGACAGTAATAAAGAATCTTAGGAAGGGAGGGAAAAAGGAAATGAACAGTGTTTTGAGTAATGCAGGTGAACTCATAATAGATCCCAGGGAATCACTGGAGAGGTGGAGGGAATATTTTGAACATCTTCTCAATGTAAATGGAAATCATCCTGGTGGTGTTGCAAACAGCCAAGCTCATGGGGAGGAGGAAAATGATGTTGGTGAAATTATGCTTGAGGAAGTGGAAAGGATAGTAAATAAACTCCATTGTCATAAGGCAGCGGGAATAGATGAAATTAGACCCGAAATGGTTAAGTATAGTGGGAAGCGAGGGATGAAATGGCTTCATAGAGTAGTAAAATTAGCGTGGAGTGTTGGTAAGGTACCTTCAGATTGGACAAAAGCAGTAATTGCACCTATCTATAAGCAAGGGAACAGGAAGGATTGCAACAAGTATCGAGGTATCTCATTGATTAGTATACCAGGCAAAGTATTCACTGGCATCTTGGAAGGGAGGGTGCGATCAGTCGTTGAGAGGAAGTTGGATGAAAACCAGTGTGGTTTCAGACCACAGAGAGGCTGTCAGGATCAGATTTTCAGTATGCGCCAGGTAATTGAAAAATGCTACGAGAGGAATAGGCAGTTGTGTTTATGTTTCGTGGATCTAGAGAAAGCATATGACAGGGTACCGAGGGAAAAGATGTTCGCCATACTGGGGGACTATGGAATTAAAGGTAGATTATTAAAATCAATCAAAGGCATTTATGTTGACAATTGGGCTTCAGTGAGAATTGATGGTAGAATGAGTTCTTGGTTCAGGGTACTTACAGGAGTTAGACAAGGTTGTAATCTTTCACCTTTGCTGTTCGTAGTTTACATGGATCATCTGCTGAAAGGTATAAAATGGCAGGGAGGGATTCAGTTAGGTGGAAATGTAGTAAGCAGTTTGGCCTATGCTGACGACTTGGTCTTAATGGCAGACTGTGCCGAAAGCCTGCAATCTAATATCTTGGAACTTGAAAATAGGTGCAATGAGTATGGTATGAAAATTAGCCTCTCGAAGACTAAATTGATGTCAGTAGGTAAGAAATTCAACAGAATTGAATGTCAGATTGGTGATACAAAGCTAGAACAGGTCGATAATTTCAAGTATTTAGGTTGTGTGTTCTCTCAGGATGGTAATATAGTAAGTGAGATTGAATCAAGGTGTAGTAAAGCTAATGCAGTGAGCTCGCAGTTGCGATCAGCAGTATTCTGTAAGAAGGAAGTCAGCTCCCAGACGAAACTATCTTTACATCGGTCTGTTTTCAGACCAACTTTGCTTTACGGGAGCGAAAGCTGGGTGGACTCAGGATATCTTATTCATAAGTTAGAAGTAACAGACATGAAAGTAGCAAGAATGATTGTTGGTACAAACAGGTGGGAACAATGGCAGGAGGGTACTCGGAATGAGGAGATAAAGGCTAATTTAGGAATGAACTCGATGGATGAAGCTGTACGCATAAACCGGCTTCGGTGGTGGGGTCATGTGAGGCGAATGGAGGAGGATAGGTTACCTAGGAGAATAATGGACTCTGTTATGGAGGGTAAGAGAAGTAGAGGGAGACCAAGACGACGATGGTTAGCCTCGGTTTCTAACGATTTAAAGATAAGAGGTATGGAACTAAATGAAGCCACAACACTAGTTGCAAATCGAGGATTGTGGCGACGTTTAGTGAATTCTCAGAGGCTTGCAGACTGAACGCTGAAAGGCATAACAGTCTATAATGATAATGTATGTATGTATGTATGTATGTATGTATGTATGTATGTATGTATGTATGTATGTATGTATGTATGTATGTATTATTGTGTTTTTTATTATTCTATACCCGTTCTTAATGTTATTAAGTTAGCAAATGGAAAGCGCAGAAGCTGAATAACTATCAAGTCCAATTACTGTGGATTTTGAGAAAGACGGAAATGCTAGAACTTTGAATTGCAGGATTATTTAAAGTGTCGGAAGCTAACGATAAGGAATTATCCCATTTAAATACCTTGTTGTTGCTATTTGCTTTACGTCGCACCGACATGGACAGGTCTTAAGGCGACGATGGGATAGGAAAGGCCTAAGAGTGGGAAGGAAGTGGCTGTGGGCTTAATTAAGGTACAGCCCCAGCATCTGCCTGGGGTGAAATGAGAAACCACGGAAAACCTTCTTCAGGGCTGCCGACAGTGGGGTTCGAACCCACTATCTCCCGGATGCGAGCTCACAACTGTGCTCCCTTAACCGCACGGCCAACTCGCCCGGTTTTAAATACCTTGAAATTCAGCCCACGTCAGAGATATTTGAATCCTCTTGGGGAGAGCCACGAAAGTTGAGTACTGAAGTAAAATAACCATGAATACCAAGAACATCATTTTTTATCAAATTCCAGAACCATTTTTTATCTTTAGTGATGGATCAGGAAAAGGTTTCTCAGGCTCCAAAGACGCGACGCGTACTACGAACTTGCAAGAACCACGGGAAGTGTGGAATTACTGCGTGACGTCATGGCTGGCATGACACGCTTAGTCATCAAAGTAGCTGGCTCGCCAGACGGGGAGGGAGGAGTCAAAACCTGGGGCAACACTAGGGTCGCTCACCTTTGTATTGAAGATTCTATTCCACTCTCTCCGAACACAGAAACCTTGGGCGACAGATGGTCCACACAAGAACGGGAACAGCAAATGCATGCCACTCCTCAAATATGGTATATTGATCCCAATTTATGGACGCTGTGCCTGTATCAGCCTTGAATATGGCCCGTGGTGCGGGTGTAGTTACGCCTTACTTCGTCAACCTCTGGGTAATGACTGAGTGGCCTAGTAAGTGGCCCTCAGAGCCGGGATATCAGTTGCTATGGAATAGGAATGAGCATCTCGGACATATTCCGAGTCATGGGCTCTCTTTGTGCTTAGGCGGTTACGACTATACAATCCACCGATGGTTCCTACCCTATTAGAGGATAGATTCTCACTGGGACTATGTGTCAGTACAGTAGCATCCTGCTTCACAGAATTTACCGAAATTATAACATTTTAAGCAAGCCTAGGACCAATGCGAGTGACGGAGTCCTACTTCTATTTAACAGGAGAGGGTGTCCTTGGAAACAAGTTGGCGAACGAAATGAAATTCGATGGGGAGCCATCAATAACAACTGGGCTGATGGAAGAACGTAGAACTGGCTGAATCAGCGAAGAGGATGCGTCTGGATGTGTTACGAGTTAATGATATTCGAGTAAGGGGAGATAACGAGGAAGAAATAGAAGATTATTATACAGTTTTATCTTATTATTATTATTATTATTATTATTACCGAGCTCGATAGCTGCAGCTGCTTAATTACGGCCAGTATCCAGTATTCGGGAGATAGTGGGTTCGAACCCCACTGTCGGAAGCCCTGAAGATGGTTTTCCTTGGTTTCCCGTTTTCACACCAGGCAAATGCTGAGGCTGTTCCTTAAGGCCACGGCCGCTTCCTTCCCACTCTTAGCACCTTCCTATCTCATCGTCGCCGTAAGACCTATCTGTGTCGGTGCGACGTAAAACCAATTGTAAATAAACACTTTCTTCTTATTCTTATTATCATCAACCCTAAGGTTGGTGGGTAACATGCGTATCTTCCAAGGGTTTCCTTCAAGTTACAATACACGTGCTTGCCTTTAATGCTGTCTATAAATTGCACTCCTTTGCTCCTTCTATCTTCTATCTTCCAGTTTCCCTTCAAACAGGGTGGTGCATCAGTCAGAATGACAAAGCAAGTGGCAAACGAAGCAATTTCTTCTCCTGTTTGTTTGAATAAAGATGTGTGTCTCATTTGCTCTTTGGAGAACGTTCTCGTTAGCTTCAAAAAGCGGGAAGGATGGAAAATAAACTCCACTGCCATAAAGCAGCAACTAGGCCTATAGATGAAATTAGACCTGAAATGTTGAAATACTGTATAGTGGGTAAGGCAAGGATGAAATAGTTTCAGAGTAATAAGATTAGCATGGAATATTTGTCAAGTACCTTCTGATTGGACGAAAGCAGTAACTGCAGCTATCTGCAAGCAACATCGAGGTATTTCATTGATCAGTATACCAGGCAAGTTATTCACTGGCATTCTGGAAGGGAGAGCGCCATGAATGGTTGAGAGTTGAGTGTTGTTTCAAACCACTACGAGAGAATAGACAGTTATGTTTCGTTGATATAGAGAAGGTACATGAGAGTACCGAGAGAAAAGATGTTGGCCGTACTGAGGGATAATGGCATTAAGGGTAGATTATTACAAGAAATCAAAGGCCTTTATGTTGACAATTGGGCTACAGTGAGAATACGTAGATGGCAGAATTAGTTGTTGGTTCAAGGCACTTACAGGAACTAGACAAGGCTGCAATCCTCCACCTTTGTCGTTCATAGTTAATATGGATCATCTCCTTAAAATATATGAAGAGGCAAGGAAGGATTCAGTTAACTGCAAATGTTGTAACAGTTTGTCCTACGCCGACGACTTCGTCCTAAAGGCAGACTGTGCAGGTGAATAACGGATTCTTGTCATAGAGGGTAAGAGGAGTAGAAGACCAAGACGACGATGTTTTTTAAAAATTTGTTTGCAATTGGCTTTACGACACACCGACACACATAGGTCTTATGGCGACGATGCGACATGAAGAGGCTAGGAGTGGGAAGGAAGCGGCCGTGGCATTAATTATGGTGCAGTCCCAGCATTTCCCAGGTTTGAAAATGGGAAACCACGGAAAACCACGACGACGATGGTTAGACTCAGTTTCTGATGATATAATGATGAGAGATATGGAACTAAACGAGGCCACAGAGCTAGTTACAAATAAAATATCATGGAGGCGTTTGGTAAATTCACAGAGGGTTGCAGACCGAATGCTGAAAGGCATAACAGTCTACAATGAATAGGGCCCAGATGTTTATAACATATCATATTTAATTTCTTTATATTAACTCCATGGAAAATACAAGTCAAGCCTGATTTTATCTATGGTGATTAATATTATGCAATTTTTACGGGTCATATAAAGTTATATTTTGGCTCTTTTAACGTTTTTTTGCCATTTCCAGGTAATTTTTCATATTATGGGCATATTTCCCCGTGAACTTTCGTGTTTGTCATATTTTTATTTTATTCCATTTTCGCTTTCAGTCGTCTCAAAGACGAATTTTTCACATCTCCCAACTGTTGTCTGTAATTTCTTACAATTATCTTAGAAATATATAGTTATGTGAATTAGAAGGATAAGATGCATAGAACAAGGCCAACCCCGCGTCTACGTCGTGGGAGGTGGGCAACGGCATGAAGTAGGGGATTGCCTGTAGGGATGATGTAGAGAGCGGAATGTGTGTGTGCTCATGACCGCTACGGTAGCTGCGAAGGCCTTACAGGAACGCTGAACAGTGACGGCTAACGGGAGCTCTGGTGAAGACTTTAATGGCAGCAACGGCGGAGGAGTCCTTTGGTAGGGCGAAGCTGGCGGAGGAGGCAGCCCTTCTTCTTGGGGATAAAAAAAAAGAAGAAACCACTGCCTTGTTGTAAAGAGAGGATCTTTAAAGGCTAAGGGAGATACAGAAAAATCCTGCAGTCTAGCGTAGAAAGGTGGCAGCCCCTCCAAAGGACTTAGAGTGCTGTGGCCTGATAACTCGCACACCTGAATTAAACTCATTACAGAAACCAGACGAAATTTATGCCGGTCGGATTTTAAAGAATTGGCGGCAGATGGAACAAGCTGGAGAAATTTCGTCGAGGCCCTATGGTCCACCTGAAATTAAAGCAAATAAGTCAAGGAAGTCAAGATGTATAGAAAGAGACACCGGACGAGTTGGCCGTGCGGTTAGGGGCGCGCGGCTGTGAACTTGCATCCGGGAGATAGTGGGTTCGAATTCCACTGTCGGCAGCCCTGAAGATGGTTTTCCGTGGTTTCCCATTTTCACACCAGGCAAATGCTGGGGCTGTACCTTAATTAAGGCCACGGCCGCTTCCTTCTAACTCCTAGGCCTTTTCTGTTCCATCGTCGCCATAAGACCTATCTGTGTCGGTACGACGTAAAGCCACTAGCAAAACAGAGACAGACGGGTATAAAACGACAGGGAGGTGAGCATCAATTGAACTCTAATGATCTGACGTATTTCAAATATGGCCCAATAACATCCTGCGATGTTGATCTTTTTTTTTTTTTTTTTTTTTCGTTAAAAGTCAATGTTGCGTAAAAGTAGAAGATCGTTCCTATTTGAAAACTTAAAAATATATGCTATTTGCTATTGTAATTCTTTCTGCTCGCCCATCAAAATGTGACATTTATTTCATTCTGTCCAGAGTCCATAGTTACCTCTGGAATGAGTAAACAAATAATTTCAAAATATAATAATAAAATTAATATTATTACTTATTTATTATTGTTTGTTCTAGATTTTAAAAGTATATTTTCAGTATAATGTTAATTTAAACAACGACAAGATCTTGAAGATTTCGAAAATGTAACCCAAAAATGTTTAATTTTATCTTCCTTCCCACTCCTAGCTCGTTCCTGTCCCATCGTCGCCATAAGACCTGTCTGTGTCGGTGCGACGTAAAGCCACTTGCAAAAAAAATAGTAATAATAATAATAATAATAATAATAATAATAATAATAATAATAATAATAATAATAATTAAAGTCCTGTTTATTGTCATATTTTAATACATTTTAGGTCATAAACATCCGGGCCCTAATAATGAATATGTATTACTCGCGAAGCTTTTAGTGATACCTAGACTCTCTAGCGCTGAATCGGTACACCTCGGCAATCGTCGAAATTCGTATTGGCAACCTTTGAACACAAACTATGAATCGATTATGCATCGCCGTGAGACATCTGGCGTGCACTTTACGTACTGGTACTGCTTCTTGTGATTGTGGAAATGATATGTCTGAGAATTCATGCTAGGAACAAGATTCGCATCGAGAAATGTTATATAATATATGTGTATGTGTGTGTGACACAGCTGTTGGCTTAAGATAATAAAGGTTTAGAAAATTCATATAGATCGATTATATTATCCATTCAATTCAGATTTCATTTCCATTCAGTTGGCAGTATTACCGGAACCGGGCTAGCTCACTCCTTACTCCTCGCCCATGTACAATGAAGTATTATGTATGTATGTATGTATGTATGTATGTATGTATGTATGTATGAAAATGAACTTGCTGCTTCACTTCAAGGCTATGGATTTCCTCATCAATCTCATGGAATTATTGCTTATGAAATAGATCTCATAGTCCACCACCGTGGTCTGGTGGTTAGCATAAATAGCTTCATTTTTTTACTGACCTGGAGTTCGATAAAAAAATCATGCTAGAATGGCTTAATTATGCAGAATTGGGCATAGGAGCCTAAACCACTATTTTAGGCAATAATTTTTATTTCCGCAGAATATTTGCCATCGGTGGCAGAAAGTCACTTAAAGGTACAGAGGTAGAACGTAAGGGGAATGCCGGAACATTGCTACTGGCGCTGATAAGCAATCACATCTCACTTGGTTACATTCTTCTGATTTCTTTTTCTTTTTTGAGCAAATTTCGGCGATCTTCGGTAGAATTCGATGTAGTGAGAGAATAATAATGCATAGTTTCAGTGATAAAATCTTCAAACCTCCTAAAGGAAATCTTTTTCCCCGTTTTATTAATAAAATAACTGCATTATATAGTATCTAAGTTAATGAGGCATCAACATCTGGTGATAAGTCTAACAAATCTCAGAAAAATTGGTAAAGGCATTATGAATCCATCAGAGATAAGGTAACAAGTTGATTAAAAGTAACTAGGGGTAGACCAAGGTATGAATATGACAAGCAGATTAGAGCAGATGTAGGATGGAGCAGTTATGTAGAAATGAAAAGATTAGCACAGGATAAGATGGCGTCAAGAACTGCATCAAACCAGTCTATGGTCTGATGACTCAAACAACAACAATTTATAAATACTGTGCTTGTGCTAACAATGGTTAGAAAACAATGACGTAATATGATTTCAAACTTTCTTTCAATTTCTAACAATTTAATTTTTTTCAACATATAAGAAAAATGTTTTCAGGCAATACGAGGCTACAGGCATAAACCTTAGTACAATGTTAACAACACTGCACTAAGCAATTTCTTATCTAAGACTAACAATAGTAGATTCATGAACTGAACTGTAAGGGGGGAAAATACACTTCTTCTTCTTCTTCTTCTTCTTCTTCTTCTTCTTCTTCTTCTTCTTCTTCCTCCTCCTCCTCCTCCACAGCTCTTCCCACATTTGTGGAGTCGCGGATGCGAACTGTGTCGCACATGTGGGTTTGGCCCTGTTTCACGGCCGGATGCCCTTCCTGACACCAACCCTATATGGCGGGATGTAGGTCTAATTACTATTGCGTGTTTTTTGTGGTGATTGGTAGTGTAGTGTGTTGTATGAATACGAAGAGGAAAGTGTTGGGACAAACACCCAGTCTGCGGGCCAGAAGAATTAATCAGCCGCGATTAAAATCCCCTACCCGGCCGGGAATCGAACCCGGAACCTCTGAAACGAAGGCCTCAACGCTGACCATTCAGCCAATTAGTCGGGCGGGGTAAAAGTGCACTTGAAATGAAATGAAGTAACAAATTTTGAATTATTTAAGAATATTACACTCACCGGCAAAGAAAAAGCAAAACACGACGCATTTCAGACGAAATGTAGTGTTAGTCTATTTGAAACGTGGTCAGATTCAAGTATTATGCCATTACAACGATGTGGCAATGTAGCATATATTAATCAGCCATTTGAGAAGTTTCAGTGCAGTAATTGATATTGTTGGTTGTGGTAATTACAACTGTCCATCAACACGAATTTTGAAATGTCGAAATCTGGAGCTCTGCGCAGTTTCGTATATAGTCCATTTGTCCACATGTTTTCAACACATTCCCATTGCCTCAGTAACGGGTATTACCATGTCTGGCTGCAGTTACAGCTGTGATTCGATCAGGCATAATCAGGATGCAATCTCGAATGTTTTCTTGTGGTATGAACTCCTATTCTGCCTGGTGCGCAGTGAAGTTCAGCCAGTGTGTCAGGGGAACGACTCCTAGCACGTCTCCCAAGATCGGGTTTAGGTCGGGACTGCGAGCAGGAGAGGAAGTATAATTGGGCTCATCAGTCTCATGGAATAATGCGTGGGAAATAAATTTGTAAATTTTTCAAAGTGGTCTGGGCGAAAAACCGCTGAGGACAATAAGGTCCTCGAAACATGTACGGTATATTAGGTGGAAATTAATTACCTTTAAGTACTGACAAGGCTGATTTTAAATGTCGAAAGTATATTTATTGGAGCAGAGATTGTAGTCAATACGGACCAAGATAAAATCAAACCACAATGGTTAAGTTAATAAACTCAAAATCTGATAATTGCAAAGTCCATATCGTCATTGCCTTCTGCTCCTCCAAGGACCTTCGTGACGACCTAAATCAGAATTGAAGTCCTTCGAAAAAATATGGCATTGACAACACAACTCCATGAAACAAATTAAGAATACTCTCATCGCGTCTCAAGGATGTAATTTAGCTAATACAGCACGACCACCACATAACTGGTCAAAATAGCCACAGTTGAGCAGTCAACCAGCGAGGGATCAATTGTAATTATTTGTATCAGCCGGCCACGCCCGATACAAATCCTCCAACTCCGAGTTGAGGACAGCTTGCGAGATAAATTAATATTGATTATGATTACCATTCTATTCATAGCTGTCACTGCCAAGCGAAATACGGATAGTTACAGTGATATACTTCAAAGAGTCCAAACGACGCTACAACCAAGCTCACTAATAATAATAATGTGCGTCCAGATCGGAAAAGGGGAAAGATTTGTGATCACAAGAATATGAACATTATCAAGTAAATAACTGGATCTATTACAATTTTATGCGGATGACTTTGCTGGCGAGATGTAGAGTTAACTACGCACTATATCTTCTGGTATGGATCAGAATAGATTTGTTACTTTCACTGACCTGTCTCACTCTCATCCTTGCTTTTGACAATACGAAAGTGTCTGAAGTATGAACAACGCCAGTAATACCATTCCTTATGTAGCCAGTCCCTGCTATAAACGATATGAAAATATCCCTCATAGGTTAGATTGGTCATGGATTTCAGTGAGCTTGGCAGACATATGCAATAGTAACTTCTGGCTCGGTGAGGAAAGCAACGGAAAACTACCTCACTCCTCATTTCTTTAATATGCCTCTTCAGTGACGCCTAGGCTATCTATGACAGCTGTAGGCGGAGCTGTGGAGGATCAAATCAGCCTTCGGGCTGAACTCAACATACTGTACACAAACATATTCTATAGACTGATATGCCAAGAGGCATGTGATAGCGGTATTTAAAGGTACAGTAATAGTCGGTGACCCCCCCGTACCGTGACGTCTTGGAAGTATGAGTAACATCTCGAGAGTGAGTGTTAACACCTTCTGTATTGGTCGTGCCACGGCGACGTGAATTATAATCATGTTTCGAACGGAGCATGGTAATGGATTGAATATTCTACTGTCGAAGTTGTGCGGACATTTAACATTCCTCGATCGACGGTGTCACATGTTTATCGAGAACACCTCATTCAAGGCATTACCACCCACAGTTAACAGCGCAACGGTCGACCACTGGTTGCGATCAGCAGCGTATGGCTAGAATAATTATAACCGGGCGAGTTAGCCGTGCGGTTAGGGGCGCGCAGCTGTGAGCCTGCATCCGGGAGATAGTGGGTTCGAACCCCACCGTCGGCATCGAATCGATGCCGCTAGTTACAAACAGAATATTGTGGCATCGTGCAGTAAATTCACAAGAGACTGCAGACTGAACGCCGAAAGGCATAATAGTCTATAATGAAGAATTAATGAAATTTATTTCCGTCAAAGTTGTAAACTTTAACAAAATGTACATGAAAATAACTTCCTTTGGTTTTGAAGCTTTACAGTAAATACTGGCTTCAAGCAAACTAGTGCTTTCACGTGACGGTTGATATCGAGATTGTAGCCACGAACATCCAGTTTTACTCGTACATGGAATCAGGACTACAGTGACATGCCATTTCATTTCAAAAATCTCACTTTCATTGCCTTTCACCGCCTTTGTGAGAAGCGAGTGGCTTCACGTCTCTAATGAATGAAGATTTTCGCAAGCCAATATACACAGGACACTGAAGATACTTAATTTGAAACATTTATGGAACTTACAGCACCGTTGGCTGAATCACACGTTTGTGATTTCAAGGTAAACATACTTCTTGCGATATGCTCTATCTAATGAAGTGCATCTTGCTATTTCAACTGGTCTCATGCATTTTTCTCATTATGTCCTTCGCTGTTTTGTTGAGCTATAAATATGGTGGCAACCATATGGGAGACAACCCTAACAGAAAACGAAGCTTCTCCAGGATTGCTGGAGGTTGGCGTTGGGCTGACGACTTAATTCGGGGGAAAAAATATAGTTGCGAAATCTGACCAATTAGCCGTAGTGACCTATTTAGCACGACGTGTCAAAAGGAGCCTGTCTGTCTCTAAACAGAGAGAAATGGGAAAAACGTTTGAAGAAGGTCAGGGACCACAAGAGATGTCGAGCTGATGATGTACTTTTGGATGTAATAAAAACCTATGCTCTCATCGGAGTTTACGCTTTCTGCTCTTTAGCAGCGCATCATCAGTCTAAGAAAAAATACGTACACTTTACATTATTTCCCAGAAGACGTTTTCTCGTTCAAAATTTGTTCTAGGATCGTTGCCAGCATTACAAAACCGACAAAGCTATTAAAGTACTATAAATAACTAATTCTCTACTCAACGCGGCCGGAAATTCGAAAATACTGCAATCAGTTTGGCTAACACGGAATTTAGTGCAGTAACCCCCAGTCTCACTGCTGAAAAGAAATGCATGTTCAGCATTTATTATCAAAACTTGGATGGAGATCCTGAGGTACCAAAGAATAGTTCTACTAACAGTTGCATATGGGTAAATCGCAGTTCAAAGAAAAATATGAGAGACATGATAGGTAATAATTATGGTGTCCTTTTGGCTCCGTTGGGATCGTTTCTGATGTAAAATGAGCCCCGGAACATTTGTTATTGCCTGATAGTGACTATGGAGCCTTATCAAAGACATCTCACATTCGCTATCTAAGTCGTTCACTTACTACAGTTCAGATCCCATGTATCTTGTTATATAGCAGCTTCTTCTCCCGACAGAATTCAAGCCCATGTCCAAGAGGTTGCTAATGCTCTTGAACTGATGCCGGGATGTCCATTTATTTTTTAATGTAACCGGCTCTTAATCGTAAACGAATGGAAACGGTCCCGACAGACAAAAAAGCATGCAATCGATCCAGTAACAGAACACCTTGCAATTCTAATATTTAAGCCCACAAATCATCAACTTTTGAGTTTGTAGTCCGTTTAGCGGTACTCAAGATGCATTATGAAGAAGAAGAAAACCCTCACCCCCCGCCCCTACTCACATGTATTCGCCTCTTACTACAATACCATGCGTGCATTGTAACCATCCATCCAATACGGCAAAATCGTAGGACTATCTCCAATAGAAGGTAGCTGGAGTGGCTTTCAACTGTCAAGGGCGCAAATACGCATGCTTCAACTGGTATGTTCCTAGAGTACGGATTTGACTTCAGTAGTCAATCAAGGAAGGTGAAAATATTACCAAAGGAATAGGTTTTGATATATACGAATTGATTCATTCCTGTCTGTTATAAATTTATACATTTTAAAATTAAAAACATTTAAAGATGAAATACTTCCATGTGTAAACGATCGTCAAAAGATATCTGGTCTTGAAATGTTAAGGTACGTAACTATATGAAAATTATAACGATAAAAACGTAAGTAGAAATTTGACTTTAAAGTGTTTGCGGTCATTCAGGACTAAAATATTATTTTATTACTTACTAGTTCTTCACATGGGAATGAAACGGTTATGATTTATAAAGATGAAGATATTTCGTTTACGAATAATTGTCCCTCCTTAAAGAGAGAGAGAGAGAGAGAGAGAGAGAGAGAGAGAGAGATATGCTATGCATCAAAGCTCACTTTTAAACTAACTCAGTTTGCATAATCACCTAATGTGAGTTCAGAGTAAGTTTTGCTCGTCAGTCAGTTAAAACTTTGCAATTAAAGAGCTCACTTTCATTTAAATGAATTTATGAATTATTCAAGTAATTCTGTTAATACTGGCTACAAGCTAAAATGAATGATGCAAAGAGAAGACGAAGATGTAACGACCACCGCATGATATGTCAACGCCCTAGATTGTTACTAAATATTACGTTTGTTATTAACTTTACTTAGCAGAAGAATGAAATAAATTCAAGCATACATCAGTGCCTAATCCGGTTTCTGAAAAGTTAAATAATATTCTGTAATGTTGCTCCATTCGTGAAGTGTTACGACGAGTCTTTGTGATTTAATATTACACCAGTACAATTAAGAGTGTGTTTAGACAGAGCTGATGAGCATTGGATGCACTTTACAACGTACAAAATGTCATGCACTAAAATGATGCCGAAGACATTCTAATCAGAAGAGTTTGCTAAGTCTAAATAGTATCGATGCAGTGTCGCAATAAACAACCAGCAGAGAGTTTATTCCTGACAATGCCATGGCAATGACAACGCGAATTAAGTTCTTGAATAGTATTATGTCACCGAAAAAAGGTATTTTAGATTCTTCGCAGTTCCTCAGTGATTTATGAACTGATGTATCATTTCTGAGGAAGTCACTGCAGCCGATAAATCAGGGTACTGGTCATATCTGTGTAATACCAATAATTATAATAATAGATTAATAATCACCACCATCATTGGGGATTTGTTTCTCCCGTATATATTCTAAAGCAATCGCTGGATTGTCATTGCCGGTTTGTTTTTTCCACTATCGCCCAGAACTTGGTTCAAGCTTGTGCATGGAGTGAGTGGTGAATCGTTTAAAATCATTACTTATAGGAAGAACACAAGCTTCAACGTTTGTTTCTCTCAGTGATATAAAAATCTATAAATCATATTATAAACACTACCTATTAATGGCATAGCTAGAAAATTCCCAGGTGCCCGATCGCCATGGCGAAGGTAAAATGTAGGCGCCTAAAATTGTCTAATTGCGACGGCTAAATTTCAGCCTGAGGGCAACACAGTAATTTACGAATATCTTTCTACTCTAGAAATAATAACATATAAACGTTTGCGCTTTAGAAATCTCAACAGTAAAATTATTTTTTTAAATATTATTTTTTTACTGTCATCCTTCTACTGTATCTGAAGATGGAGATTGTAAGGATTATAAGCGGTTATAAGGATCAGCTAGCCAATCGGCGACTAGAATGCTAGAATTGATATGCGCAATCGATATATTGCGTAACCATAACATCAAAAAGTTTAGCGGTCGGGTTTGGCGTCAGATTTTCTCCATTATGTTCTTTGCGTACCGAGCTCTATCCAGTGCAATGTAGTATTGTTCGGGGTTTGGTACGTACCCACGTACACAATAATTGTCTTCTCCTGACGTCAGTGTTGCCGTCAAGCAATGCACTCAACAAAGGGTAACATCTTAATGTCCCTTACAAGACCACTCCCAACAACACTTGCAATATGGAGCACAAATTCCTTGCATGTTTTCCTACGTATTCCTGTACTCAGGTAGAGTACGTTTGTTTGTGCCAAGTCAAATTTTAAGTCCACTAAGCGAAGCGTCTATAATAATGAACGCGATTTTAGAGAGATTAAGATGAAATATGATGTGATGGTAAAAATCACACAATCAGCCGAGCATTGGTATTATCTAGCAAAGGCATATAGACATGTTAGGAGGAGCTAATAAGAAGGAAGCAGTGGCGACAGCTAAAGGTGATGAGATCGAACTGGTTAATACTACAGAGCTAATGCAAGTGCATTGCATTTTTTTACGCCTGACCACTAAGAAATTTTCATCTCTCAAATCCACCTTCACTGCAACCAGAGCTTAAAGACACTGATGTATGTTTTTCATACGAGGAAAATGTAGTTATAATTGGCTATGAGGAACATTTTTCTGATAAGTGTCCAGCCCTGTCAACGACAATGTGCTTTCCCTACTTCGAATTGGGATGGATTCCTCGTCAGCACTGGAAATAACCACTTCTACCATGCATTGTGTTTCTCGCCCCTGACGTACGTAATCAGCATTCCGTTTATCTTAATGTAGTGTTATTTGGCTTAAGCAAAATATTTTACATTTTAAAAAGTCACCTGATATCTTCTGGAGAACATTATTATTATTATTATTATTATTATTATTATTATTATTATTATTTTACGACGCACAGATTTAAACAGGTCTTATCTCGACGATGGATAAAGCAATGCTATTCAGTACTAGGAAGCGACCATGGCCTTAATATTAGATACAGCCCCAGCATTTGCCTGGTGTGAAAATGAAGAAACCACGTGAATCCATGTTCATGGCTGCTGACAGTGGAGTTCAAGCCCACGATCTCACGAATGCAAGCTAACAGCTTCACGGCATGAATGGAGCAGCCAACTCGATCGGTTTTATATTATTATTATTCTTTCTTCGTTATGCCCGTTCACAGAGCGCGTTGGAACTTGTTAGCTTGATTATTATTATTATTATTATTATTATTATTATTAAATGACCGCAGTCATATGAGCTGTAAGATACTTGTTTCTCTAAGGTACCACAACGGTCCAACTGGAGTCATACGTCATAATCAGTCACCACAATCGCTTGAAATTCGATATATCTGGTCATGTTTGCATAGTTGGCAGCATGAGTGCAATATAACTGGGCGAGTAGGAGCAGAACGCGAGAATGCGAGCGACAGCTGGACCCTGAATTGATCATCACGTCAGCGAAAACGAGCCTCGCTCAACAAGATGAACTCCACACAACATTCCCCAGAAGGATATGAATAAGCTGCAACCTGCAACTGCTCAAGAGTTGACTCCTCTACCAACGAGAGCGATGACTGAACGCTTCTCTAAATACGTAACTAGACTTATAAAGGGCAACGGGTAGCACACACAATATGCAGCCCACCTTCGTGCCATGTATTAGATCGTAAAATGTTCGACTGCCATTCTGAAGATGGTTTACTCAAAAAATAATAAATTATTTGACAAAATTCCCAGCCCTGTTTCCTGTGTACGTTTTATTAGTCTTCATACACGGTGACGTTGTTCTGTCTGTCTGTTCACGTCACGACAGCGTATATTTGTGATATAATTTGAATAAGCGGAAAAATTATCGTAATGAAAGTTATTAAATTATAATTCCATCGAATTCTTTTTAGATTTAAAATCCACAACGTGGTCCAAGGTATAGTTCGTGTTGTTTTTAAGAAATTAATTAATTTTCCTTCGTTAATGTTCCATTTCGTGAGTGTATGTAGAGCCAGTGACGAAAGAACATTCCTGTGCGCGCAACAAAACAAAATCGCCCGGATTCCATCACAAGATTTGGAGGAACAATAAATACCACAAACCACACAATGAGCGCATTGAACAGAGCTGCACATTTCCTCACATAACAGTGTACACAAAACGAACTAAATCAATTAGTGACTACAATAAAAGGAGTGAAATTTCAAACAAAATTCTCACTTATCCTATTTATTTATAAAACAATATCGCCCTGGACCAAAGAACATCGCTATGCAAGCAGAGAAAACAAAACCACCCTGGACCAAACGTTTACATGTAACGAAGGAGGAACCAAAATAGTGAAGTAATCCGCAAAAGTTTCTTAAAACTTTTCTTCAGAATGTTTTTGAATATTTTGGCGGAGGTCGAATGAGGTTCCCGAAGCGTAAATGACGGAAATAATATTACCTTGTATTACTTGTAGAGGAGAGATGTGGTTATTATGAATGTCAGGGACCCATCAAACCACGCAAAGAGTTTTACATTTGCAACAGGTCAGTAATCGTGCATCATCCTCCCTATTTTCTGTGGCTGCTAGCATTGCCGCTGGGTGGAATTTCATACAATATGACGTCACTCTCATAAAACAGATTCAGATTTGGTTACCAACTACCGCAGAAAAAAATGTCGTAAGCAATGTGCACCAATAGCTGACACGAGCGGGGGCTTGCTCCATTCGAGAGGGTCTCTGATAAAGTCCTTGACGTGTTAAACCAATGTTGTTTTTTTTTTTTCACCAGCCACGACGTGCACAGACCGATAAAGAAAAGCTGCTGCACAAGAAACAGACCTAAAGAATGTGGGCCAATGGCTGATACGAAACAGGATCCCCGCGGCTCACACCCTCCGAGCAGCTCTCTGATAAATACCCCTGACAAGTTAGACCAATGTGGTTTTTTTTTTTCACTAGCTAGGACATGCGCAGACCTATAAAGAAAAGGAGTATCATAATTCATAACCATGATTCCGGGATTGTCCAATTGGAGATCGCTCGTTGCAATGAAGAGCGCTGCAGGCAGTGCACCTAAATCAACAACAAAAGGCAGTACAGCATCTAAGAATTATCAACGAAAGACATGCTCCAGCAAGCCGGGCGATATGCGTACGCTGTAGGTTCTACCAACTAGCGTGAAGGACCTTTATTCGCCCTGTGCCAATATTTGTAAGTCCAAATACATGCCACCCACTTGGGTTTTATATTGTGTGCTCTACCCAGGGCTGCTACATGCTGTTTGGCATTACAGTGGACGCTCCCTTAAAGTGCCTACTTTGGATCGGAACCCTGATCGGATACGATAATTATGATGATGCTTGTTGTTTATAGGGGCCTAACTTCTAAGGTCAGCGGCCCCTAATGGCACGAAATGAGACGAAATCATACGCAGTACTCCAGGGATACATCAACGCATCCGGGATTCAATGCGACGGCAGGCTGATGCATGTACAGTAAGCGAAACTTTTAGTGATACCTGCATCCGTGCAGGACTCTAGCCATTTGTACCTGACATGTTGCTGTCCAGCGCCATCTGCTGCTATTTTGTGTACTTTATTTTGGTGTCGGTCATTAAAATCTCATGTCATGCCAATCATGTGTGTCAATTATTACTTCTCTGTCCCCAATATTCTGTGAAGTATTGCCTCGTCAAATGTTAACGAATTTTTGGGTCCTCCTGTAGGTAAGTGCTTTTAGAGAAAGAATCAACTCCTGTTTCATCTTCGAGACGAAGGGTGTACATTACTGCCCGAAGAAGAATATTGGTTTTAAAATAGAAACTTCTAACAAAACAAATTAGCGTAGTTGGCTAGGAAATGTATATAGCTAACAATATTTAAATTATTACACTTCTAAGCTTTTTGACAGTGGAACGACTTTAAATGATTAAATTTGCTATAAATTGCCCTATACGCTACGCCTCTCTTCCTAACATAACAGAACTCTACTAGTTGCTAATGAACTGTATATTGGACAAATGCATATTAGGGTCTATTGAATAAGACAAAATATTTTGTTAGGAAAGTGGACGAAGTGTAGTCTACACAGTTTGATACAGAGCCTTCCGTACAACAATCCGCTCAGTTTGAGTGCGAGGAAGCTCAGCCTAACCGGGTAACAGTCCGTACAATGAAGTATGCAATTTGTGTGTTACGTTTGTCGAACATCATTTTTGTCTAGTTCAACAAGTACAGTCTTACAGCTATCAGCATTCAGCTTATTTATTATTTTTATAAAATTATTTTAAAATACAATCGTTAATTCAAATAATTCATTTACATTTTGTAAAAATAGAGAGTCTCATCTTAACAAAACTTACAGATTAAAAAACAATGAGATGTGAAATGCCCTACGAAGGCTAAGAGTCATACTCACTTCTTTCCTGGCCATTCTTCTAGTTACCTGCGGTGGACCTAGTTTTATGGCCGGATGTCTTTCCTTACGCCAACACTATGTGGAGGGATCCTTCAGATATTCTCAGTATGCTAATATAAAATAGCTATTCTTAAGGCTTGATTGTAAGAGGGTTCTTTGTCTTTAACTTTCACCATTATTTATTTGTACCCACAAGTGTATTTAATGAGATATAGATACAGGTCTTTGTCATAAAATTTCACACGGCAGACACAATCTGATTTGAAGTTCTTGTGATCTGGCAGAGATAAAGCACTAGAGGTCTTGTTATCTACGAGGGCTCATACTGTTTTCATGGTCTGATCAAGCCGTGCACTGTAGCAATTACACGTAACTCAACTTCTGCGAGTTGACAATGAGAAATGGTTGCACAAAATATTACTAAACGAGATAAACTGTCCAAAAGAATGAGCGGAACACTTTTTTGAACGTATGCCATACTGTAAAGCACAATAATTAAGAACTAGCCAAGCTACCACGTATACCTGTATTCTTTACAGATAAATTACACAACAAAACAATTTGATTCTCATTCATTTTTACAAAACAAACATTATGTCCGAAGAGTGTCAAAAAAGAAAGAGGGAATAGCCACTCATCCAGTTTGGTTTTCTTCAGAGTATGAGAGTTTCAGTATCGTGTATGGCCCTCCCTAAGAATTTATCACAGCCTGACAACTTTGTACTACTCTACACAGGTCACTCTGTGGTATCCGTTCCCATTCTTCAATGAGAGCCTATGAGAGTTCCTGGAGACTCTGTGGTTCAACAGAATGACCACGAACATGTACAGTATGTCAAGCATGTTCTACACGTACTCAATGGGATTCAGATTGGGACTCGCCGCTGGCCATTCCATCACTTTAATGTGATGCCTTCTCAAGACGTTCCTGGTATCGTCCGCTACATGTGCCCTACCATTGTCGTTCACGAGAAAGAATTCAGGGCCAACACCATATGCAACACCACCACATAGTCTTATACGATCTGGCTAATATACTTCCTGGCGGTAAGGTGGCCACGGACAACGACAAAATCTGTACGGCCGTTGACACATACCACCCCACACCATCACAGAACCTTGTCCGAAACTGTTCACTTGGTGTACAATATTTAGTAAGTAACGCTACCCGCGGTCTCCCCATGCAAGTAAACTGGCATCACTTACGAGTCAGGGGAAATCGTGACTCGTCTATGAGCAACACAGCTCTCCAAGCGCAAAGTTGCCAATTGACGTGGTTACGGACGAACAGAAGGCGAAACGCTTGATGTTACCGCGTTAAGCGAGGCACTTGAACAGGTCGTCTGAGTCGTTAAGTTCCTTTCGCATAACCTATTCCATACAGTCTGATGAAATACCGTGACTCCTATTGCACTTCTAAGATCTTGTTGCAGTTCTCTGACAATGGCGGTACGCCAAAGCAACGCAGAAATGACCAGATATCGGTCGTCATTTTGGGTGGTGATGTGTCGACGACCTTAACAAACCCACTTGGTGAACTGGCCTCTTCGCTGTATCGATCCCATAACCGATAAATAGCACACGGCGAAACAATGAATACCTGGGCAACATGACGAAAGTCCACAATTCCTAGATCAAAGTGATTTTTGCGACTTATACGTCGTTAATATGTCTCATTGTATGTGCCAAAAGACATGAACTCGGTTAATAACAACTTCATTCTGTTTACCTCACTACGACACACCAACGCAAGGGCATTCACTTGTTTTAAAGGGTCTCCTGCCGGGCTGAATGGCTCAGATGGTTGAGGCGCTGGCCTTCTATGCAATATGGGGCTACTGGTACCAACTCAATGAATTATATTTCTTTCATTATCTTTTGCAGTAAAATGGGAAACACAAGAACATCACTTCTGTCTGCGTTATGCCACGCAACCACTTGGTTAAAGGGACGGATATTCATTCAGAATAACTTAAAACTTCTATACGCCGACACGCATAAAGGATGAATGGGTGTAGAAAGAGAGAATGAATAAAAAATACAAATAAGTGAACAAACTATAAAGGACAAAACTCTTAAGGACAAAATGATAAATCGGATCACAAATCAAGTTCATATAAAATTTTTGAAATGGATCATGTCATGTTTAAGAAGTCTTTCTCGTGGACAGTCGAGATTTTCTTCTGATGACGCAGAGCACAGTTCTCTGCGAAACGTAAAGAATTTCACCTATTTTCTTGACACGGCATTAACCCGAAAGCCTATACAGTATCATGTCTCTAAGTACGGGCCGTGAAAGCATCAATGCCAACATGTATTTGTTCGACTTCCACTTAAACTGGAGGTCACGACATGAACAGTCACGGAGAATTCCAAGCTGCTGCTGCTGCTGCTGCTTCTCCTCCTTCCTGACCTACTCCCAATTATCTCGGGTCGGTACTTAGTTCGGATTCAGCCCACCTTTTACGGCCGGAAGCCTTTCCTAACGCCAACCCTGTGTGTAGGAATTTATTCACTATTGCGTGCTTCTGTGGTGGTTCAGAGTGTGGTTTTTTTTTATGCATATGAGAAGAGATGTATTAAGACAAACACGAACACACAGCCCCCGAGCCAGACGAATTAATCATACGCAGTTAAAATCTTCTTCCCCGCCGGAAATCGAACCCGGGGCGCTATGAATCGAAGGCCAACAGCAAGTTAACCATTCAGCCAAGGAGCCAGACACGTAGAATTGCAAGCTTGTCTTTTTTTTTTTTTTTTTTCGGATTGCGAGTGAAGAGATACCGTCTCCATTTCCTGAGAAAAGAGAAGTTTGGCGATATTTCACTAGAAATAGACACAATATGATAAAACACACCTCGATATATCCAGGGCTAGTTCACCTTGTACGAACGGGCAGGGAGAGAGAATGAAAGAAGGAAGTAAAAAATATGGATCTTAATCAGCACATGTAGGTTATAGTAGTTATGTAAACAGGGAAATATCACAGGATATGATCGCATACAAATTGTATCTAACCGGAGAAAGGAATGACGACCAAACAGCAGTATCGATAACAGGAAGATTACCTCCGCCCGGGCATTCAAAGTAATGCATCGAGCTACTACTACTACAGTACTGTATTAGTACAACCAAAGTTATTTTTAACGTCCCTTCAATTGCTCTACACTTATGACACTGGAACGCCTGAATTTTTCCCCACAAGAGTTCTTTGAAGGGTCTCATTTAAACACCCTCAAATGCCACCCTAGCCGGGATCGGAGACAGGAACTTACCACCACTGAGAAAGGCTCACACGGCCTCTGAGACACTTTATAATATGGCTAGATGTCGAAGAAACGGGAAACACACAATGACCATCGAGAAAATTGATCCTTTTCGCAAAACAATGTTATTTGTTTTACGACCAGCTAACTATATTTATGGTTTTCACAGACCCCGAGGTGCCGGGATTTTGTTCCGCAGGAGTTATTTTATGGGTCAATAAATCTACCAACACGAGACTGACGTATTTCAACACTTTCAAATACTATCTGATTGGACCAGATCGAGCTTGCCAACCTGGGCTCGGAAAGCCAGCGGTCTAACCGCCTGAACCATTTGGCCCAATTCAAAACATTTGCTTTTTAATATCTGAGGAATCTTCCCGAACGAACGGCAGATACATAGTGCATAAGAAATCATTTTAATCTGCACATTATAAGATCAAAAGTTGAAATTGTTTTCCCTTCTGTCACCAAGAGTGACACAACCAAAGCGTAGTTCTTCAACGCACGCAACTGAAAGCAGAGAGGGATCCTATCGAATTACTTTATTATAGTTCCCAAAAAGCTTTATCCGTTGTTTCATACGAGAGATGAAATGTATTCACTTTCGGAGAGAACGTTACCGTGTTAACGTATCGTGCCATACCACTACTTGGTCTTAATGCCAGAATATGCTGAAACTCTGCAATACCTTGGAGACTAAAAAGAGATGGAATGAAAAAATAACATTCCCGAGACCAAAGTGATGTTAACTAGGAAGATACGTTGGGTGAGTGGAATGTAAGATAGGAATTAAAAGTAGAATGTAAATTAGGAAAGGATGGTCCAGGATGGTTGTATAATAAACGAAATAAAATTAAGATGTAACAAAGCTAATGCAGTGCACTTGTGGTTCCCAGCAGCGGTATTCTAAAAGAAACAAGTGAAATCTCCCATGAAATAAGCTTTACATCGGCCAGTTTTCAGACCGACACTCTGTACGCTGCGTGGACTCCTCATATCTTGTTCATAAGTTGGAGGTAGCAAACATGAAGGTAGTGAGAATGATTTCTGGAACAAACAGGAGGGAACAATGGCAGAAGGGTACTCGGAATGAAGAGTTAAAGGCTGTTAGAAATTAACTCGATAGATGAAGCTGCGCGTAGAAACCGGCTTCGATGCTGGAGTCACGTGAGGCGAATGGAGGAGGATATGTTGCCTAGAAGAAAAATAATGTTTCGATCATAGAGGGTAAGAGAAGCAGAGCAAAACCAGGATGACGATAGTCAGACTCAGCTGTTAATAATTTAAATGAGGCCATAGAGACACTTGTAAATAGGGGATTGTGGATGATGATGATGCTTGTTGTTTTAAGGGGCCTAACATGGAAGGTCACCGGCCCCGGGGATTGTGGAGGTGGATAGTTAGTTCAAAGAGGTTTGCAGGCAACATTAAAAGGCAAAATAGTCTATGACGAAGATGTTCAGTATTTTTTTTTTCAAGTCCAAGTAGATTATTATTCAGAATAGATATCGAAAGTGACAGGATCTGGTATCGAACCTTAGTTGAAAGTTTCAGCCACAGTGATTCATAATTCACAGTACGGAACGTTTGAACCAGAATTAAGACAAGAAAAAATAGCTGTATTTCCTTCCCGCCGCCCATGTCACGAAATATGACGAACACATGGCGCCAAGTGTCTCGTTCACGGACCATTGTTTAACATCCCAGCGATGCTGCTTTCTTGACCAATGAAGAAGGGAACTCCTACATGTATTAATAACGTGCCCGACAGGCAGTGACCAAGCCTCCATTTCCTGTGATGTGAGGCTTTCCTTCACACGACACCAACGAACACCGCCCAGGATGACACTTATCTTTTATCGGTTCAGCTCCAATATTTCCTTCTTACGAATAGGACAACTCACAGTTCCTAGTCTCTCCCACCCCCCTCCCGCCTTCCTGACGCACTCTTTATTCAAGCCTATTTCTGAAGAAAGACTGCGTCAAATTAACGGTGTGAGACGTTTGAATCGTAGTATGTTATCAATGACAAAACATGGAACAGTCTTAAGGAATCTGTTTCATATTTTTATTCTCCTGTAGCCCCAGAATATGCAACTCGATAGTAACAGTAGGGATAACACAGTCTAATCCTTGTAAGTGATAATATCGGATCATAGCACGTTGAAAGGTTTGATGTATAATAACAGTAATGTAAGTCATTATGAAACAAGATATTTTATAAGTACAAGTTTAACCATCAACAAATTCTGTCATACCAAGGAAATGTTGCTGCATATTTACAAATTTTGCCTTTGCTGGCAGGACCTAGTGTTTACAGTGCACTATGTCTTCTGGTATGGGCTAGAGCAATTTGTCTGTCTTATCCTTGGCTTTGACAATATGAAAGCGACTGAGGTATGAGCGATGCTAGTAATGCCATTCCTTATGCAGCCAGTCCCTGCTATGAATGGTGTGAAAACGTTGCTCATAGGGTTGGTTAGTGCATGCATTTCAGTGGGCTTGGCAGACTGATATGTACTAGCAACTTCTGGCTCGGTGAGGAAAGCAACGGGAAACTACCTCACTCCTCATTTCCCTAGTACGCCTCTTCAGTGGTGCCTAGGCCATCTATGACAGCTGATGGCAGAGCTGTTGAGGATCAAACCAGCCTTAGGGCTGAAGACTGAACACACATTTACAAATTTGTAATCATGAATTATGAAATAGGCCTATTGTGGCTACCAGACCAAGAAAAAGGCATCAGATTATTTACATCAAACCATTACCTCAAAGCATTTCTGGATGTAACTTCCATTTCAATCAGATCAGATCTAGAGCGAACACTCAGAATTAATGCATATAAAGGTTGAATGCACTTCGTTGCTTTCAGTGATTATTAAAACGCAGACGCGAAAACAAAATTTAGCCTATATTAATAATGGGAGAATAATATTTAGCTTTCACAGATTATATACTTTTTGACAAGACGTGAAAAAAGATACGAAATAGGCTACCGTTGAAATTAATACTTCTCATTACCTTCCATATAGATACAAAGTGTAACAGTATAAAGATGTTCTTCCTTTCGAAATGTGCTTCAGAGAAAATACGCAAACCGATTTCAGCGCTGTTCAAACGAACACAAACTGAGGGATGATCTTCCAGCTGGAAATACAAACCTGGAATGGTGTAACAATGGATGATTTTCTTAAAGAGAAATACGCTAGTGAATATCTTTCAGAAAATGAACCTATTTCATTCAGTTATTATAAGTCGAATGAGCGGGGCTGATCGAAACTACGAGCGCATATTGGAGAGTTGTACCAGATGAATTTGTAGGACATAAGTTCTACGTCAGTAGTTTGTGAGTATATCGAAAGTGAAGAAAGGGTGGATGTATAGTATAACGGGGTAAGCACTACAGTATCCTTTTGCGGGTTGGGAGGGTATTTGAGTCCTACGAAGATCATGTACAGTAAAGAGATTTGGAAGTAAATGGGAGAATAATAATTAATTGTTCGGTTTCTACTTCTTTATCAACATTTCCTAGGAGTTAAGTGTCCGACTCGTTGGCTGAATGGTCAACGTACTGGCCTTCGGTTCAGAGGGCCCCGGGTTCGATTCCCGGCCGTGTCGGGTATTTTAACGTTAATTGGCTAATTCCAATGGCTCGGGGGCTGAGTGTGTGTGTGTGTGGTGTATTCAACAATAGAAACCATCCTAGGTAGGGCCCTCATCTTCACAGACATGCAGGTCACCTAATAGGCCGTCTACTAGAAAAAGACCTGCACCAGGTCTCTCCGGAGGCCTTACGCCATTATTATTATTATTATTATTATTATTATTATTAGGAGTTAAGTTACTCCAATTTCATCACTTCAAAACATTGTGGAAAAGTACCAAATCGACCTTTCCATCCTCACAATCAATCAATACTGATCTGCATGTAGGGCAGTCGCCCAGGTGGCATATTCCCTGTCAGCTGTTTTCCTAGCCTTTTCTTAAATGATTTCAAAGAAATTGGAAATTTATTGAACGTCTCCCTTGGTAAGTTATTCCAATCCCTAACTCCCCTTCCTATAAATGAATATTTACCCCAATTTGTTATCTTGAATTCCAACTTTATCTTCATATTGTGATCTTTCCTACTTTTAAAGACACCACTCAAACTTATTCGTCTACGAATGTCACTCCACGCCATCTCTCCGCTGACAGTTCGGAACATACCACTTAGTCGAGCAGCTCGTCGCCTTTCTCCCAAGTCTCCCCAGCCCAAACTTTGCAACATTTTTGTAACGCTACTCTTTCGTCGGAAATCGCCCAGAACAAATCGAGCTGCTTTTCTTTGAATTTTTTTCAGTTCTTGAATCAGGTAATACTGGTGAGGGTCCTATACACTGGAACCGTACTCTAGTTGGGGTCTTACCACAGACTTACATGCCCTCTCCGTTACATCCTTACTACAACCCCTAAACACCCTCATAACAATTGCAGTCATTGGGGGAGAGGTATTCCGTTAGTAAGTAGGCGCATAATGAATCTTATACTCCGAATGGAAAACCGTAAATATACCATAACAGACCAGGATTGGGGATGAGACCAAATGTTTAGGGATTTTATGGTGGGTTCTTATCGATGGTTTTTGATTCTGTTCTTTACTAGTTACTGTATCAACAGAAAGATCCTTTTCGAATTTGAATAGAATGAAAACATTTATTATTTACAATTTGCTTTACGTTGCACAGACACAGATAGGTCTTACAGCGATGATGGTATAGGAAAGGGATAGGAGTAGGGAAGGAAGCGTCCGTGGCTTTAAGGTACTGCTTAATTTCTTATTGTAGGTATTTGTTCATGTTCGCTAACTTTTAGAGGAATTCTGAGCTGAGATTAAAATATTAACAAATACCAACTAAATAATTATATAAGTCTAGTTATTTGACATTTCCAATATATAACACACAAAAATATTCCATTGTGTGTGTGTCGGGGGGGGGGGGATTTTGTTAATTATGGCAGGGGGGCATACACGATAGATTCGGCACTGTGTCTTAACTACCGCAAAGAATCTCAAGCTCCCTAAATGAGAAACAATCGAGCTCACTGATTATCCACATTATTTGTACGAACCAGGTAGTTACGATTTTGCACCCCTTAGACAGATCCTTTAGGCACCACTGAGCGGAGTAATTGCTTCCGGTAGCAGATTCCACACATTATTAAACAATTCTCCTTACGGGATATAGTACTAAACTAAATAAAGGAGAAAATTAAATCAGAAGGTTCTCTTCCGGATCAGTACTACACATCCAATCAGTTAAATACGCCTTTCTCTGTCATGATACAAGCCACCAATCAGGGTCGCCGTTATTTCGCTCTAACGGATCTTCACGGTGATACACACACGGCTTGTAAAATTGGTGGGTTTTCATCCATGAAGTTCTTATCTTACTCGGGCAAAGAACTCGTTTACCAAACAAACTAAATGGCTGGAATGGACAGCAATTCTTCCGGACTGATGACAGTGAACCGGCAAAGCAAGCAACGGCCTGGAAAACAACATTACAACAAGAGCTAATTCCGTCTGGACGCTCATATACCTCCACCCTACCGTGAAACAAAGCGACATGTCTACCACATCCAGAAGATTTCTTCGTCTTCCCTGAAGCAATTTACCAGGATCGCTCTACTTCCCAGCCACTACCGCCACTTCTCTTACACTTGTTTGACGTTCATCTCGTAGAATCAGTGCAGACTTGCATCACTGCGAAAGATGTACAGCTTTATAGTTCAAACCTGAATGGTAGCATTTATATCCACAAGGTCCCTTTAGCATTTTCGAGACTAGTGTTACGAAAGTATACGATACCAAAAAAGTATGTAGAGTATTCAGTCCGAAGGTTGGTTGTGTCGTATCCTCAACAGGTCCACTGTCAGCTGCCATACATAGCTATCCTAGTCGTCAGTTTAAAGGTGAACAAGGGAAATGAGCCAGTTTCCCGCTACTTTCCTCACCGAGCCAAAAGGTGCTGTTACACATCAGTCTGCTAAGCCACTGAAATGCATACACTAACCAACCCTATAAGCAACACTTTCACGTCATTCATCACAGGGACTGGCTATATAACGAACTGTATTACTAGTAATACTCGCATCTTTGTCAGTCACTTTCCAAGTGTCAAAGCGAAGGATGAAAATTAAACAGGAAAATGAAAGCGAACCCAGCACGCTGTATCTCACCAGAGATGGATCCGGACATAACCACGAGGCGAAAACAACACTGCGTGTCTTTAAATTAGTTCAACGAAATAGTGTGAATTTCTAGACACACACATGAAAATTGGACAAGGGCTTCTGAACGAATTTTACGAGCGGGACAGTAACTAATGACTATATGATATCGGACGAAGTGCTTGTGACATAGTTCAAAGGCACTGGTTTCGATGACATTATTTCTTCACGCAGTATACAAAATAATATTGATCAAATAAGTATGTTTATTTCATATAACCTTCGAGAAAATAATTAACACTGAAAGTGGAAATGTCGAGTAGGGCAATGTCTGCAGTGGAAGTACTAACTTATTTGGTCAAAGAAAACGAATTTTCAAACATCATACACTTGGCATTGCATTAAGATACAGACAGAAAAACAAAAGAAATGACCAGAAATCGAATAAGCCCAAAAAACGATTCGTGCGTCACCTTTAAGATGTGAACAAAAGAACGCCCGAGAAGTCAATTTTTGACTGGAAGAAGGCAATTTATTTATATAGATTAGCATTTCTAAATTAACTCGAGAAATAGTGGCAAGGTAATGTAGCGTCAATGCGAGTCACTTTTCTAATAGCTTTTATTAAATGTGTATATTGCCTCTCTACTAATGGTACAATGTTTTCAGGTAAATAATCGAATTTGTCTACGTCCATTATGCTCTCTCTGCTTCGTATGGTTCCACGTCTTCACTTCGCAGTTTCCTCATTGCTATGCTGATGATGATTATCTTGAATTTATTTTACCGTTCCAGGATCAAACACAGCATTTTTTTTATTTTCGCCCTCCTTTCATAATTTCTTTTCCTCAACAACATAGAAACTGCTAGTCTGACACTCACCCATGCTGTGGCAGCAGCTGTTATGTCGGAATCCATATTGTTAATGGAATACTGTGGATTACCTTACGTATGAAATACGACAAATGTTTTATAAAATCCTTACAAACTATCATCACACATCTTATCCAAGATCTTGTGCTTAGTGGCGCCTTTATTCCTGCGGACAGCCTAGAAAATATATCCGTTATTGGCTAATTGTTGTGAATGTCAGAGACTAGGATGTTCTCATCAACTGCACCTATTAATCTACGAAATCTGTCACTGATAATCAGTGTTAATGTAGTGTCCGCAAAGCAATAAGCTAAGATGTAGGAAGCAGTGTTGGAAGTGATGGTTAAGTGGAGGCGATGGTCAAATTGCCTATTTAACGTTCGCAAGGTAAGCCAAGAAAGCTTGTATTTTTAGGTGACTGTTGATATCCTTCAGTTAATACTTACAGGAAAGTAGCTGGCAGTCGTGGATGTGGAAGACCTTGGATGACTTGGGTAAAATATTTGGATTTGGTTCAATGCTTCATCGATAGAACTACTTCAACTGCAAAGTAAAATTGCCATGTGGACCGCTAACACCCAGCAACGGACTGACACTCTAAAAAGAAGCTGATACCGTGATCATAAGCGACGAGACTTCTAATTTTACGTGAAATCCCCACCACAGGGTAATGTGGCTTAATTTTCCAAAACCCACCTGCACTGACCGCGATTCGAACCATGTCCAACCACTGGCTATGCCACGCGACTGTTACGCCCCAATGTAATGTACGATTTGTAAAAGAAGGTAAAGTAACAGAGACGGTTGTAAACGAGAGAGAACGGGGATGGATTATTTAGCCTATAAAGAAATTATCTAAAATGAACGGACACCAAAGAAGCGTCTGAACAAGGAAATTAACACCAATATTAATGCAAAATAACTTTAAAATTGAATGTAGAAACTGTACGTAGCGTATATTTCAAAACCCACCGCTAGGCACTGCACAGAATATGAATGAAATGCACAAGTTTCATGTTTCCAAGACTTTTTAGTCGTTTCAGAAATATAATTTGCCATCTATACTACAAAATTTTTGCAAACTA
Organism: Anabrus simplex; assembly: GCF_040414725.1. Taxonomy (NCBI): domain Eukaryota; kingdom Metazoa; phylum Arthropoda; class Insecta; order Orthoptera; family Tettigoniidae; genus Anabrus; species Anabrus simplex. The sequence continues at coordinate 221,098,140 of NC_090265.1, forward strand.
TTCCAAACAGCAACTTACGTATGATTCATTACCTTTTACACTTTCAAAATTTTAGATATAAGTTACAGTATATCTCGCTCTTAACACATTTAATAACACAGCATCGTCAAAGTTGTATCCAATATACAGCAAATATTCTAATACTTAGCAACTTTTGACGTTATTTTACAATTTTCCGGTTTTCTACTATTTTGATATTACAATTTAAAAATCTACAACAGGTAATGGCAGTTATTTTTTGTCACGAATTTATAATAATGCAGTGGTACAGCGTACGTTCAATCAGCATGTGAATCCCTGCAGAAAACAATGGAATACGATATGAACTCCGAACAAAAAAACGTAAAAAGATGTAATAGAAGTCCTTAAATGAACGGAATGTGAATATAATAGCTGTCGGAAATCTTCCAGACAAAGAGCAAAGTAGCTTGGAGACAGGAATGTTGGATGTATTACAACAGCGGCCATTCAAAGCAAACGGATTATCTGTGAGAGATAATCCCATTTCCAATTAAAGAAACACAGACTCCATTGAAAAATGCCGTCAAAGAAGGATCGTGGCGTCATAGATAAAATATGTATATTTACTGATCACACGGTATTATGAAAGTGCACTTCGAGTTTTCAACCTGGAAAACCGTATTCAATAAAGTCCAGGCCAGTAGGTTTTTAAAATTAATTTTTCTCTACAGGTAATGGTAACCAAATTGTCTAACTCCTTCGAGGAATGGTCAGTGTAGTGACCTTGGGTTCAAATGGGTCTCGTTTCGATTCCAGGCCGGGCCGAACATTTTCACTGTGAGAGGTTGATTTCTCTAGCTCGGGGAATAGGTGTTTGTGTTCGAATTAGTACACATCTCTCATCTACACACGACGCGCCACAGTTACCAACCACCACCGAGCAAGTTAACTGCGCGGTTTAAGTTTAGTAGTTTGGAAGATGGTGTGGTCGATTCACACCGTCGACAGCCGTGAAGATAGTTTTCCCTGCTTCCCCGTTTACACACCAGCAAATGCTGGGGCTGTGTTTTAATTAAGGTCATGGCCGCTGCCTTACCCATCCTAGCCTTTTCCCATCCTTGCATCGCTGAAAATCATCTATATGTCGACTTTAAACAACTTGGAGGAAAAAAGGTAAACAAACACTACAACCTTTTTTTTTTTTGCTAGGGGCTTTACGTCGCACCGACACAGATAGGTCTTATGGCGACGATGGGATAGGAACGGCCTAGGAGTTGGAAGGAAGCGGCCGTGGCCTTAATTAAGGTACAGCCCCAGCATTTGCCTGGTGTGAAAATGGGAAACCACGGAAAACCATCTTCAGGGCTGCCGATAGTGGGATTCGAACCTACTATCTCCCGGATGCAAGAACACTACAACCTACCATCACAAACACGCAATAGTGAACAATACATCCCTCCACATCGGCTTGGTGTCAGGGCATCTGGCCGTATAAGTGGGCCGAATCCACAGGAATTGCTAACCACAACAAACTGAGAAGAAAAGCCAAAAAGAAGACGTAACTATAACCAGATTCAAGTACTCTTCTACACCAACTCTTATAAGTTACAATTTTTCCTTTTCCATGCAATATACAAAATAATAGACTGAAAAGTAAGCTTCCGAGGTCCACAGTGATAACGACCGATAACGCAAAGGACTATCGATATCACGGTCAACCAACTCATATAGTCTAAGATTGTCTTTGGAAGAACTGGGAACACACTGCCAGCAGTTCTGTGTTTGTTTACACCGACCACGAACTACGACAGTATTATTACAGTTTCGTATTAACAGGAGGGTGTGAAGTTCCCTTCTTGCGGTCAAAAAACTTTACTAAAACAGGAGCCAAAAAACTTCAGAATTCTCAGCTTTTCGTATTGAATGGCGCTGTCTCACAGAGTACTTAACGTCGTGGTTTGAAATTAGTATAGTAGCTTTCCACTCGAATGGAGCTAGTTCGATTCTCAGCTGTTCGAGCTCTCGAGGACAGACCTGAGTAGAGTAGTAGCCTAGATTAAAATACCACTCTCCGATATCTTAGAAATGCATTTTTTTGTGGTCTTCCACTTCAACTCAAGGGGCCCCAACAGTTAAGATCAGAGCTGTCTATTTCACAATCCTAGTTCCAAATTAATATACCTAAGAAACTTACACTAAGCGAGATGCCATGAAGGCCCTTCGAGGAATAGAAGGTAAAGGCTTCCACCAATATTAACCTCGGCATATGATGGGGTAGAGTGGTTAGCTGTACGCCCGGCCGCCTTTGCCCCCAGGAATTAACCTGGTACTCATTTTTGGTGTAGGCTGAGTGAACCTCAGGGCCATATTCACCTCCGGAAGTGGAAATCTCGTTTCTTAAATTTTACGACTTCCTGACGGGGATTCGAACCCACGTCCTTTCGGGCGAACCGAGCCTCGGCCAGGCAGCCCCTTTAGAGAGATAGGAGAAGAACGAAATCTGATAACTGAAATTGAAAAACGGAAAATAAAATTTATTGGCCACATTCTGCGGCATGAGGAGTTCCTTTGTAATATCAGTGAAGGAAGAATTGCTGGAAAAAGAGGAAGAGGACGACCCAGAGTGTCTTACTTCAAGAACCTGCTTCTAAGGATGAAGTGCAAGACCTACGCTGAGTTGAAAAGACTGGCTCAAGATAGACAACTGTGGCTGCAGCGACAAGGCTTAGCCTTTAGAATAAGACGATGATGATGATGATTAGGGACCGTATTTTTTGGTAATAGTCCGCCTCTGTGGTGTAGTGGTTAGCGTGATTAGCTGCCACCCCCGGAGGCCCGGGTTCGATTCCCGGCTCTGCCACGAAATTTGAAAAGTGGTACGAGGGCTGGAACGGGGTCCACTCAGCCTCGGGAGGTCAACTGAGTAGAGGTGGGTTCGATTCCCACCTCAGCCATCCTGGAAGTGGTTTTCCGTGGTTTCCCACTTCTCCTCCAGGCGAATGCCGGGATGGTACCTAACTTAAGGCCACGGCCGCTTCCTTCCCTCTTCCTTGCCTATCCCTTCCAATCTTCCCATCCCTACACCAGGCCCCTGTTCAGCATAGCAGGTGAGGCCGCCTAGGCGAGGTATTGGTCATACTTCCCAGTTGTATCCCCCGACCAAGAGTCTGAAGCTCCAGGACACTGCCCTTGAGGCGGTAGAGGTGGGATCCCTCGCTAAGTCCGAGGAAAAAACCGAACCTGGAGGGTAAACAGATGATGATGATGATGATGATTTTTTGGTAATAACGATATGCACGATTTTTTTGATATCTTCTTTCTTGTCTATATATGCCTTCCCAGGTACTAAAAATTCCGTATTTTAGCAAAATGAACTCGCGAAATATCGCGAAATTTGATTTATTGCGCGAATTGCGCAAATAATCACGAAATATACACCAGTTGGTGCGAAAAATGCGAAATGGCACCGGAAGAGCTCTCCAATAAATGTTTAAATGCTTCTGAGAACTTGACTATTGTAGTTTCCTTCTCATTTACTTGATAGCGCTGTATATTCTCCTCACAAATGCACACAAAGCGGTACGCACTATGTATCGAAAGTATGTGTATTTAGTTCCGTGATCTCTAAAGCAGTCGATAAAAATCAATATCTGTTATCGATTACAGCAAATAGCGCTGTGGTCGTAACAAGATACAAGACCGGTCGTAGATACAGCAGTGCGCAATGAGAGTTCGTTACTTACAAACATTAATCGGCAAATGTTCAACAATTAAGTATAAAAATGCCGAAAACTGAAGTCACAACAGGTTTTTCGAGGGCCGAGGAATACAACAGTGAGGGGTTCTATGTATATATTTGATGCTGCAAGAAAGATTCTAATGTACCAATAGCGTACCGGTAATATTCGTAAAGTGGAAACGTGCGATATGCACTGCAGAGAATCAGAATGAAGCAAATGAACATAATTCTAAGCGGCAAATAACAATCGACGATACTTTACAGATCATAAAGGTGTTGAAAAATTATAGAGAGCAATTTGTAATAGACACAAAAAAAAGCATTCATGCAAGCCAACATTCCTCTAGAAAAATAGGATAATCCTGGATTAGGAAGAGAATGAATATAAAAGGAAAGGTAAATAATACTGTCTTTACTGTAAAATATGACAGTATTGGTAGGCCTATTGTAAATAAATCGCCTGTTTGAGTAGTAATAATGTTATTGTTTTTATGTCCCACTAACCACTTTTACGTTTTCCGGAGACGCGAATGTTGTCCCCCAGGAGTTCTTTTACGTGCCAGTAAACTACTGACACGAGGCTGACATATTTGAACTCCCTCAAATACGACCGGACTGAGCCAGGATCGAACCTGCCAAATTGGGGTCAGAAAGCCAGCGCTTTAACCATCTGAGATACTCATCCCCGACCGGGGAAAAAGAGCATATCTATGAACATCTTGCAGAGCTATATGACTTTGAAAAATGCAATGAAAGCACATCTGGTTGAGGAAGTGAAAGAAGACAGTGTTAGCAAAGTTTTAGGAGGTTTTATAAAAGACCACAGTGAATTTGCATCCAAGTGTTCGCAAGCATTATGATTTCCGACATCTAATGTGGTCAGTGAGAGGAGCTTCTCTGCTTGCACAAAGACACTTCCTGACTGTCGCACAACTCTGCATGCTGTTAATGTTGAAACCATGCTTAGTTTGTACTTTGGAGACAAGTAATTCAACGTCTAAAAATGTAGGCTATGTATAAATGTATATCACAGGGCAGATCACCTAACTTCATTTCAAATTATCAGCGATTTATATATTTATTTCTATAACAATTTGCATATTTGGTTTTTCTAAGATTTAATAATCATGCATTACAAGGGTTTACTTTAAAACCCCTTATCAAAAAGTTATTTACATTTACCCCATACGCTACTACAAAGAAGATTTCACAGGAAACATCGATCAGTATAACAATTTATTTCACGAAATACCTACCGAAATAGTGTCAGTTTTAACACCGAAATCAACAGTTTTATATCACCAAAAAATAAGGCCCCTAATGATGATGATGATGATGATGATGATGATGATGATGACGACGACCCTAAACACAGGACCGGCCTTGATTGGGCAACCAATATATATATACTTGTCATATACATTAAGAAAGAGACCTACATCAGGAAAACCGACATTGGCGGATATGGGATTCGTTGGTGACCACATGCTGCATTTCTGTCCAGTTGGTGGTTGTGTGTCGACTGCACTGTGAAGAGAGCAGAAACTCATCTTCTTCTCCAGATCAATGCACAAAAGGAACCAATTTAATATCCAGCAACCGACAAACCAATAATTGGCTTAATAGCTATGGAAGAGATTCTACAGTAAGTTTATCTAATGAAAGAACACAATCAACTGCGACGAGTACTTGGCAACTGGTGTACCTATAAATAAACTGGTTAATCCGTCGTTCACGGTTACAATGACAATGTTCTTACGGTATTTTTCATTTTGAAAATGATGTGGGTGACTGAGGAAAATGAACAGAGATTCAACTAAAGCACCGTATCTACTGCACGTATTTGCGCTCATTACTTAGTCTTAAAGTAGCCTCCGTGGCTCAGACGGCAGCGCGTCGGCCTCTCACCGCTGGATACCGTGCTTCAAATCCCGGTCACTCCATGTGAGATTTGTGCTGGACAAAGCGGAGGTGGGACAGGTTTTTCTCCGGGTACTCCGGATTTTTCCTGTCATCTTTCATTCCAGCAACACTCTCCATTATCATTTCATAGCATCTATAATTCATTAATAATCACTTTGGGAGTGGCGACCCCATCGTACTAACAGCCTATATCTGCTTCATTCATTACATCCCTGCTCCGGTCAATGACTGGAAAACAGGTTGTAGGTTTCATTTTCACTTACTCTTAACGAATTTAACATTTGTGCTTAGTTTCCTGCATTAGCTTTATGATTGACAACAAGTGACGATATATTTTAATATACCATAATTTAAAGCATGAATGATATGAAAACAAAACTTCTTTCCCTAGACAGTACTAAGTAGTGTTATGTAATTTTAAGTTTTACAATAATTTAAATGTCATTGTAACGGCCCAAACGATTCCTAATTAGAGCTACTGAACCTTTTATTTCAAAGGAATAACAACTAAAATGTATGCCGAATCCAAATTTAGTTACAGAGTAACGTAGCCTATTTAATGCCTATTTTACTTATGGCATAACTGCCCCGAAGGGCCATGGCCTACCAAGCGGCCGCTGCTCAGCCCGAAGGCCTGCAGATTACGAGGCGTCGTATGGTCGGTACGACGAGTCGTCTCGGTCGTTATTCTTCGCTTTCTAGACGGGGGCCGCTGTCTCACCATCAGATAGCTCCTCAATTCTAATCACCTAGGCTGAGTGAATCTCGAACCAGCCGGGAATCGAGCCTGGTGCCTCTGAGTAAGAGGCAGGCGCGTTACCCCTATTTGGCACTGTGCGTAAAATTTGTGTTAAAATCTGTTTCCAATTGAAATATCATGGGCTATGAGCAGTTTGCATGATACTGTGCTCCTTTCATGTTCGCGTTACTTCTACCATGCTTCCTGGCCGTAGAACCAGAAACGTTACAAAGGTTCTCGGATTTTCAAAATAATTTTATCAAGACCTGTTCAGAAATGTTATGCTGCCCCACGCTCACGCCTTCCGCCCACAAAACAGGAAAGAAAAAAGTCTGTTGATGTCCGTGGTTCAGCCACGAATTAATTTGTATCAATTTAAAAATATCTCACAGGATTCCTGAAATAGAATCATGGGGAAGTGTCTCAATTCTTTTAAAGAAATCCAACAGCTCATTTGTAAGATACGTGATTCTATCGAAAATGATACTCTTACGCCTTCTTGCAAGGTTGTTTACATGTGATATAAAGGGTGTTTCCACCGGGCGAGTTGGCCGTGCGCGTAGAGGCGCGCGGCTGTGAGCTTGCATCCGGGAGATAGTAGGTTCGAATCCCACTATCGGCAGTCCTGAAAATGGTTTTCCGTGGTTTCCCATTTTCACACCAGGCAAATGCTGGGGCTGTACCTTAATTAAGGCCACGGCCGCTTCCTTCCAACTCCTAGGCCTTTCCTATCCCATCGTCGCCATAAGACCTATCTGTGTCGGTGCGACGTAAAGCCCCTAGCAAAAAAAAAGGTGTTTCCAAACATGTGGGTAATAAGCAGCGATGGAAAGTACACCCCCAAAACAACACAAGAAGTCAAGAAGCCAACGCTCATACCATGTTGAATACACCAGTTCTCATCCGATCACCCCGGTTAAGCAACATTGAGCGTGGTCAGTACAGTACTTGGACGGGTGCCCTACTGTTGATCGTTTACAAGTTACGACTTTCCAAATTTGTACGGGAGATGGCGGCAATAGCCTTACCTGACACATCGAGTGGCTGTCGCCATATTCGTGTACCAGAAAGGATACTGAATACTATAATAAGAAGTGCTCAAGATGTCCACAATGCGCCTGAATGCACGCCACCTCATTGACTGCCGGACACGTTCGAACACTCCAGGCATTGCACGTATTCGATGGCAACCTTGTTCCACAAGCTGGCGAAATATCGCACTGTCCGTAATGGCATGCCTGACTCCATACTTAAGCCTAAATACGAACTCACCCAGCCACTCACCACGATTCTAGCCAATAAATGCATCAGGCAAACCTCGTCAAATCTCGGCCTTAAGGCTTATGTCCAATTACTTTCCACAATGTTTGGGTACATCTCACATAACGTATTTTAATTTGAGTCTTCAGCAGTGTGCAAACTATTTTTGTATATTTATGTACAATAAAACTAAAGTAAACACAATACAATTACAACCACTGAGTAACAATGATCATGATAATGGATATTATCAAAAAATGAATCGTAAGATTTCTTCAAAAATTTGAGATACACCCTCCTAATACACGATTTCCACACTCATGTAAGAGGATTTTTTTTAAATTGGCACAAATTAGAGACTGAAAGACAAACTGTTTTCCTACTATGTTTATTTAATATCATACGTTTATCAAAACAAGGGAAGTTTTCTCCTTTTCGGTAACTACCAGTACTAAAAGACAGCGGTACATAATAATATTATATCCTGTATTGTACGTATTTTTTTCTTCTTGTTTACAGTTCTAGTCTGTTCTTTCAGTAAGTAGTTGGACTGTTGTCAAGCTCTCCCGAGCTTTAATGCTGTGATAGGAAGGTTCTTGTCATCCGCCAGGTGTTCAGAATGACAGACTTCTGCATTTGTGGCGATGTCCAGATCCTGTACGTGTTGTTGCAGTTTATTGTGCACTAGTTATATGGCGGAGATGACTAAAAGGCCTCCCTGTTGCCAGGTTCATTTCCCACAGTTTTCGAACATTTACTTCGAGGTCAGTGTACTTTTCAATCTTCTGGACCTAGGCCTGGTGGACATTGTGATCTGAAGGTGCCGTCAAGCCCAGCAAATCAGTCCTCCTGAGATGTTTGTCAACAAGGATAATATCCGGCCAGCTCGACCTTATGGTCCTATTTGTCCGCAGAGATCAATACAGATTGAGCCTTTCGTTTCGAGCACATTAGAAGGTCTGCAATTTACTCATTATGCGGGATTTACTCATCCACAAGCCACAGTTTTTGGTGCACAATTTTCGCTACTTCATCATGCCGATGAGTATATTCTTTACCTGCCATGGCCTTACATACACCCACAATACGTTCCACCGTCTCAGTTGTTTCTCCGCATCTCCCGCATCTGTCGTTCACTTCTTCATTGAAGACATACTGGCGGAAGTTACGGGTGCTAACGGCTAATTGTATCCTGGATTGATATCAAGAACCCTTTTGTTTCTCTGCGGAGGTAGCCGTGTTTTAGCCAGAGTGGATTTCAGTCTGATAATAATAATAATAATAATAATAATAATAATAATAATAATAATAATAATAATAATAATAACCATAAAAATTTCAACCGTTTTCTGTCTTGAGGTTTAACATTCGCCCAGTACTCCCACATCCTTCTTCGGTCCACGTCTTGCCTGTCTTCATTTTAGGTTTTGTTCGAAAACTATGCAGTCCTTCAAGTTTCTTCTTTAAAGGGTCACGTTGTAAGATGTCATCCCGTAAGACCCCCAATTTTTGAAAAATCCTTTTCCACCTCTGTGAACCAGACCCCTTTATTATTATTATTATTATTATTATTATTATTATTATTATTATTATTATTATTATTATTATTATTTACTACAGTTTCAACGTTGCACCAACAGGTTTTCGGCGAAGCTAGAATGAGAAAAGGCTAAAGACTGGGAAGATAGTTGCCGTTGCCATAATAATCGTATTTGCCTCATCTGAAAACTGAAGATAAAGGAAAATCGTCTACCATGCTGCCGACGGTGAGTTTCGAACCTACTATCCCTCAGATATAAGCCAAGTCGCTCGGTTCGAATATTATTTAAGATCTCTTAGTTTTTTTGCTAGTTGTTTTAGGTCGCACCGACACAGATACAGTAGGTCTTATGGCGACGATAGGATAGGAAAGGGCTAGGAGTGGGAAGGAAGCGGCCGTGGCCTTAAGGTACAGCCCCAGCATTTGCCTGGTCTGTAGAATGGGAAACCACGGAAAACCATATTCAGGGCTGCCGACAGTGGGATTCAAATCCACTATCTCCCGGATGCAAGCTCACAGCTGCGCGCCCCTAACCACACGGCCAACTCGCCCGGTAATCTTAGTTATGACTCCCTGGTTCAAAACATTTTCATTCAGTGATAATTTAATGTATTTCAGTAAGAGTTAACAAAAGAAACGAATGCCATCTTGTGTTCATTCGTATACACTGTCACTGTAGTCTGTTATTTGCTAATGCCAAATAGTGACCTCAGAGTTAATTCTTGGAAAAATGAACATTTCCACAAGAGATACCTTTTCCCAAGTTTAGAAAAATAAAATCAAAGCTTTAACAAAGGCACTGAACAGTGTGTTTTCGTAAGACTGAATTCCCAAATTATGATGAATATTCGTGTGTAACAATGCCCAACTCCCTGCCTGAATAACCATTGTAGTGGCCTTCGGTTCACAGGGCCCTGGGTTAGATTCCGATTGTGCTTCTCTTAATACACTTTTCTTCAACTGCATACAAGACAACGAACTACCAAACACTACAGAAACACGCAACAGTGAGTGCTTCCCTCCGATTAGCAGACATGGCCTGAAAGTGAACCCATCAAAATCACAGGCCATCATAATTGGCACGTATAAATCTCATGCTAAAATACAAAACACGTCTATACCCAGTGTTATGCTCAGTGGAATACCATTTAGCGATCATGTAAAGAACCTTGGAGTAGTATTCGATAAATATTTCAGTTGGTCGGAACATGTCACAAAAATTTGTCAAAGAGTATTCTACTCATTACATTCTGCAAAAAGGATGAGGGACTTCCTTCCAAGAAACACAAGAAAATTAATAGTACAGAGTCTAATATTTCCAATATTTGACTACGGAGATTAGTATGAGCAAAACACTTTCATGTCGACTACAGCGAGCCTACAACGCTTGTGCTCGATTCGTATTAAATATCCCAATGCAAACTCATATTAGCCCTTTTCTCTCAGCTGTCATGGCTAAGATTGACTGAACGACGTAAATACCACTCTGTTTCCCTTCTCCACAGTATTCTGCAAACAAGCAAACCAGACTATCTTAGAACAGACTTTAAATACCTCTCCCCTTCCGATAGAGCTCCCTCAAGGTCATCCACACGTTCCCTCTTGTCCATTCCCATTCTCCACAGTAACTCGTACAACTCATTCATACCTGCTATCATACGTTCCTGGAACTCAATCCCAGCTGAAATTAGAGGCATAGGCAATCCGAGGCTATTTTAAAGGAAATGTTTAATGTTTAATGTGGTACTCGAATATGTAAAAAGTAGATTTCACCAACGTAAACATTTAATAATTAGCTCTTAATTATGAATACGGATACAAAATTATAGAGGTTAAGTAAATTAATTTTAGTGATTTTTAGAAATATATGTAAAAATGATTTTATGTACATTATTCTGTAACTTGTATAAAGCTGTTGTATAATATGGTTTGGCATAATAGCAGGCTTCATAGCCTGAGCCCTGCCATAAAAGAAAGGCAATAAACTAAACTAAACATAAGGTTGGAATCGGGAAGGACATTCGACCGTAAAGCTGGGCCGAATCCATATCAACAGAAAACCCCAATAAATTGGGAGAAAAGGACAAGAAGACGAAGAAGAGGGTTCAAGCCAAACTGCATTATATTTCTTAGCGAAACTGCGAGAAAGAACTTCTAGGACATATGGAGTCTGTTAAAGCCAGCTCCGCCAAACGCGGTTTATCACGGAAAGAACTGGACAGACAAACATGTCCTTTCTTTCCCGATCCTTCCTTTTGGAACATCAAGAAATTTTGTACACAACCCAATAAAAATGAACACGAATCTGGACAAAGGACCTTTGAGCAGTTCGACATGTCATTCTTGCAAACTCACTATTAGTTATTGAGAAGGTCAGTCACAAGGAAGGTCGTGTTCTTCGTTAAAATTCAAGCCCGCGGATCCTGCCATGTGCAGTAGTGAAGCGCACGCGAGGGCTCCAAAGCGGCAAGCTTCAGGCAGATCAATATTAAAGCAGGGGTGACCTTCTCGAGGGATGGGAGCGCCAAACTGCGTGAAACTGCGAGAAGGAACTTGTAGGATATACGAAGTCTGTTAAAAGCAGCTCCACCAACCGCAATTTATCAAGGAAACCAGCACCAAGTGAGATTTAAAATCAAGAAGCTAAATGATCACAACATGCCAACTTCAATCAGTAATCATAAAGCGAAATCCTTTTGCCCAACTACATTCGTAAATTTGGCCTTTTTTGTGCAAAACCCAATAAATTGCATACTTTCTACTTACGGAACTACAAATATGACACGTTATAACTTTACCGGTCAGATAATAATAATAATAATAATAATAATAATAATAATAATAATAATAATAATAATAATAATAATAATAATTTAAAGCTCCTATGTGGGTCAACGGTAGAGTGTCGAACTGCAGATCCCAGAATCGTGGGTTCAACTCCTGCAGAAATGGTGAGATTTTTGAAGGATCGAAAAATGTTCATTTGGCACTCCGTATCGAGGGGAAGGGAAGCGAACCGTGCCATTGCCCAGGCAAGAACAATAAATACATGGTTTACAATGGAAGAGTTTAGCTTGACACCGTAGTTTCTGTCTATGATATATGTCTATTGATAAAAATTAGTTCACCGAGCTCGATAGCTGCAGTCGCTTAAGTGCGGGCAGTATCCAGTAATCGGGAGATAGTGGGTTCGAGCCCCACTGTCGGCAGCCCTGAAGATGGTTTTCCGTGGTTTCCCATTTTCACACCAGGCAAATGCCGGGGCTGTACCTTAAGGCCACGGCCGCTTCCTTCCACTTCCTAGGCCTTTCCTATCCCATCGTCACCAAAGACCTATCTGTGTCGGTGCGACGTAAAACAAATAGAAAAATAAAAGTTCAAATCACCGTCGTCGCCGTCCTGGTTTTATTGTTGCTGCTGCTGCTCTCGTTCTTGCCGTTCCAGAGCGATAGTCAAAGAGGATTGCCTTTACGGACAAAAAGCAGTTTGCGTGCCAAAGTGTGAATGTGGGGGCAATTATCGCACAGAGTGACAAAACTCCTGGGGTCGACCCTGCACCTGTCTCAAGCCTAATATAACGTAAGTTTAATTGCACATATTAGAACACTCACAACAACGAAGGTTATCAGATAGTCTCTAAGCGCACCTATACAGATCCGATGCCCTAAGATGTCTAAACAAAATAAATAACAATACAAGAGTAACGGATCGAAGTTCAAATCATATTCTCAAAAGGACAACTTAAAATCTCCTTCCTAGAGAAGCAGACTGAACTATCCCACGGTAACCTCAGGCATTTAAGTAACCTTTCAGTTATTTTATATAAAGTATAACTGATAGGAATTCAAACAGTGAAAGTGTATGATTTAAAAAATATATTAGTCTTAATGATAGCGAAAGCGTTGCTTATAGCCAAATTATTTTTAATGAAATTAGTACACAGTTTCGAATTACCCACACACAAATCAATTTATCCAAAAAGGTATTCATTAACACCAAGATTATGCCGATTAAGAAAAGAAAAAACTAAGTTTGGAAAATCAATTTAAATGCAATTTAGCTAATACCTATAGGCTTATTTTACGAAGATTTCCTGTCTTCCTGTTTCCATTATCAGAAGAAAAAAAGTGCAAGGACAACTCAATAGCTGAATTATTGTCCGTAACAGCCACTGAGTTCATAAAACGAACAGATCATCTAGATGCATAATTAATATGATACAGTACCACTGACAACAGCCCAACTAAAGCGGTTCGCCAAATGGGCGAATGAGGCCTACTGAATTTTTCATTTTTACGAATTTCATGGTACTTTTCTTTATTTAGTCGTTACCATTTTTTTTCTAAGAGTCTGAAACGTTTCTTATTTTCCCCTCTGCTAAAAATCACATCGTTTTTCTCTGTAAGAGAAGTCACCAACTATCTTCACCAGTTTCAGGAGGGAAATAAAGAGTATGGATTAACATACTCAACCATCAATCTGTGGGCTCAGTGAATGACAGTAGTTCTTCGGTCTATTACAACGCGTTCTACTTCTTTTTCAGTAGTGTAGTAGTAGTAGTAGTAGTAGTAGTAGTAGTAGTAGTAGTAGTAGTAGTAGTAGTAGTAGTACACAGATGTGACGCTTCCAGTAACTGATCCATAATGTTTCCTCCCACAGTTATAGCATACAGAAATCCTCTATACAGTGGATAAGTGATATACTTACAGAATGGTAAACAATGGTAAATACGGTTATCTAAATAATAATAATAATAATAATAATAATAATAATAATAATAATAATAATAATAATAATACATTATCGTATTTAGAAAGCAACATGTATACTAATTTTGTATATTTTGTAGTCCATCACAAATAACATGATGTAGGCCTACAGCAGGTAGAACAGCAGAGCAGGAGTTTCTTTTCCTTTGCTAGTACAATACTGTAGTCTTAATGTCACTCCAGCTCAGGGTTTTTCGTGACGATGAGAGAGGAAAGTAAGCGACCGTGCCCTTAATTAAGACACAGCCCCTGTATTTGCCTGGTGTGAAAATGGGAAAGCACGGAAAAATCATTTTCAGGTCAGCCGATATGGGGCGGGGTGTTCGAACCCATTATCTACCGAATGCAAGCCACCAAATACGCGGACCGAACCATACAGCCAACTCGCTCGGTGGTACGAGTTAAAATTTATTTTATTTTACTGGTTAAGTATAAAACGCGGACAAGTGTCCCCAACTTTGACATATAAAATAAATCATGTATCTGTCTACGATCCAGGAGGCCTTGTAGTAAACAAATGTAGCTCACACTAAATTAAAATTTCAGGTTAGGAAAACACGTCGACCCCGGCAACTCGACGAGAAGAGTGTCAGTGGTGCGCTAAGTGTTAATGACCGAGAAAGAACTGCGGTAGAGCCAATAAAATAAAAAATAAAAAAAGAAGCATAAACACTGCAGCGTCCTGGTAAGAGCACTGCCACGCGGTGATCTCTCCTCAGCCAAGGATTTCAATCCCCAAAAGCAACAGATTGTACAGCCGACAAGATAATGATGATGATGCTTATTGTTTAAAGGGGCCTAACATCTAGGTCATCGGCCCCTAATGGAACGAAATGTAAGGACAATTTAAAAGTCCAGAATCATCCAATGACTAGAATCCAAAACGTGATGATGAAGAATTCATGGATGAATATGAATTTAAAGACAATCAGTGGATCTGACCCGCATTACCCCACCATCCCTGAAACTATCTGAGGTATTGCTTCTAAAGCACATTCTTGAAACAATGATGTCTAAAGGGGTCCAAAATCCAGGTCAACGGCCCCTCATAATGCTACTTATCGCTACTTAAGTAGAACCATGGTATTTGTCATGTTGTGGTACTAATCAAAAGTAGCGTAGACTCACGGTGTTCCACACATTATGGTACTACTCGCAAATATCGTACGTCGCACAGGTAATGCAGACCTATGGTGTTTCCCCACATAAATGGCGCCACTCATAGGCAACGCAAACCAATGGTGTTTCCCACATAGGTGTACTAATTATGGGCGCTGGTATTGCCGTGGTGTTCCTTACACGGTGGGTACTAATCACAGGCAACGCAGACCCACGGTGTCGCTCGTATACTGGTATTAATCACAGGTACTGCAAACCCACAGTGAAGCCACTCCCTGCTGCTACTAATCACAAACCTAACATAGTGGTACTACTCGCAAGTAAAGGCGACCCATGGTGTTCCCCGCGTGATGGTATTAATCACAAGTAGTTTCATGGTTCTAATACGATCATCCCCTGGTCGCCCCTTTTAGTCGCCTCTTACGACAGACAAGGGATACTGTGGGTGTGTTCTTGTCTACGTCTCCCACCCACCTGTCAGCCGACGATAAGAAATTGCAATGTACGCAATTTTCCGTGAGAATGATCTACGATTAGCCCAAAATATAAAAGAAAACATTTATTTACTGAAAATAAAAATATGTAGTATGTCCATATTACATTAAATGCAATGCTATTTGCTTTTAATAAACTTAACCATGATAGGTTAATATTGTGTTTGGTCCGTATTGACTGGTCTGAATGTACAATATAACTATTTATAATAGTTTATTTAAATCCGCCTTGATCAATACACTCATTAAATGAAAGAAACATTATTTATTAAACCATACATGTTTCGGGAAATCTCAACCATTCCCTTCATCAGTGGTTAGATCAAAGAATAACATAATATGACACAATCTTTTGTTTTACAATTTGAAGGAGTATTGTGTCCCAATACATCATGTCAAAGAGTAAAGAGAACTTATGAAATATTATAAAAATGATCAATACATACAATTTTGGTTGAACTGAATGAGAAACACTATACAAATTTATGATCTTCAAGTTTTTCTTCTTTTCTTCTTTTTGTTCCTTAAATGATTATATGCTAGCCTAAACAGTGGGTTATCTTCTGTATTTTTCTCATTTAAACTTGATTCAGAATTACATTTTTGTGTAAGGTAAATTTCTAAATTTTCCAAAACATTCATTAGTTTTCCCTTTTTGGTCGAATGTAATAATTTCATGTCATTGGAAATGTCTGTAAATTTATGATTCATTTCAACCATATGTTCTCCCATTGCCGAATATCTTTTATGTTTGACTGCATTAACGTGTTCTTTGTACCTTATAGCCAAACTTCTTCCGGACTGTCCTATGTATCGTTGTTTACATGTTTGGCATGTTAATTTGTAAATTCCTGATTTATTAAATATACATTTATTCTCTATTTTATCTGAATTGAAAATTATCTTATTAGTATTATTATCCGTTTTGTATGTGACATTGATGTTCTTTTTTCTGAAAATTTTAGCCAGTTGATAAGAGTGCTTATTTCGAAAAGTTAGAACTATGAATTTCTTTTTCTCTTTTCTCTCTTTAATTAAAGTTGTTTTAGGTTCATTTTTCACTTTATTTATCATTCTATTAATAAATCTGTTGGAATATCCGTTGCTACGAGCGATTTGATGGATTATATTTATCTCTCTGTTATAATTCTTCTTAGACATAGGTATGTTCATAGCTCTATTAATTAAACTGTAAAATGTTGCCTTTTTATGTTGACCTGGATGATTGGAGTCATTTCTGATAATAGTATCTGTTTGAGTAGCTTTTCTGAAAATTTGGAAATCAAAATGACCAGAATTTCTAGTAACTGTCAAATCTAAAAAATTTAAAGTCCTATCATTTTCAGATTCCATCGTAAAATGCACTTGTCTATTCAGAGTATTTAAATACTGTAATATACCATCAGGTTTAACCTTTCGTTCATCGATAATAACAAATATATCATCGACGTATCTCAACCATGTAATCAATCCATCTATTTTATCCACTATTTTATTATATTCCATGTAATCCATGAATATGTTAGCTAAAATACCTGAAGCTGGCGATACATAGTTTGGATATCAAAGATATGTACTCCAACATTCCTATTGTAGATACTATACAAATAGTAAGAAAGAATTTAATGCAACACAGCAAATTAAGCAAGGTGGAAATTGAAGAATTTTTAACATTACTAGAATTTACTTTGGAAAATAACTATTTTGTTTTTGACAACAAAATTTACAAACAGTCTAAAGGCCTAGCAATGGGTTCGCCAGCTTCAGGTATTTTAGCTAACATATTCATGGATTACATGGAATATAATAAAATAGTGGATAAAATAGATGGATTGATTACATGGTTGAGATACGTCGATGATATATTTGTTATTATCGATGAACGAAAGGTTAAACCTGATGGTATATTACAGTATTTAAATACTTTGAATAGACAAGTGCATTTTACGATGGAATCTGAAAATGATAGGACTTTAAATTTTTTAGATTTGACAGTTACTAGAAATTCTGGTCATTTTGATTTCCAAATTTTCAGAAAAGCTACTCAAACAGATACTATTATCAGAAATGACTCCAATCATCCAGGTCAACATAAAAAGGCAACATTTTACAGTTTAATTAATAGAGCTATGAACATACCTATGTCTAAGAAGAATTATAACAGAGAGATAAATATAATCCATCAAATCGCTCGTAGCAACGGATATTCCAACAGATTTATTAATAGAATGATAAATAAAGTGAAAAATGAACCTAAAACAACTTTAATTAAAGAGAGAAAAGAGAAAAAGAAATTCATAGTTCTAACTTTTCGAAATAAGCACTCTTATCAACTGGCTAAAATTTTCAGAAAAAAGAACATCAATGTCACATACAAAACGGATAATAATACTAATAAGATAATTTTCAATTCAGATAAAATAGAGAATAAATGTATATTTAATAAATCAGGAATTTACAAATTAACATGCCAAACATGTAAACAACGATACATAGGACAGTCCGGAAGAAGTTTGGCTATAAGGTACAAAGAACACGTTAATGCAGTCAAACATAAAAGATATTCGGCAATGGGAGAACATATGGTTGAAATGAATCATAAATTTACAGACATTTCCAATGACATGAAATTATTACATTCGACCAAAAAGGGAAAACTAATGAATGTTTTGGAAAATTTAGAAATTTACCTTACACAAAAATGTAATTCTGAATCAAGTTTAAATGAGAAAAATACAGAAGATAACCCACTGTTTAGGCTAGCATATAATCATTTAAGGAACAAAAAGAAGAAGAAAAGAAGAAAAACTTGAAGATCATAAATTTGTATAGTGTTTCTCATTCAGTTCAACCAAAATTGTATGTATTGATCATTTTTATAATATTTCATAAGTTCTCTTTACTCTTTGACATGATGTATTGGGACACAATACTCCTTCAAATTGTAAAACAAAAGATTGTGTCATATTATGTTATTCTTTGATCTAACCACTGATGAAGGGAATGGTTGAGATTTCCCGAAACATGTATGGTTTAATAAATAATGTTTCTTTCATTTAATGAGTGTATTGATCAAGGCGGATTTAAATAAACTATTATAAATAGTTATATTGTACATGCTATTTGCTTTGCGTCGCACCGACACAGATAGGTCTTATGGCAACGATGGGACAGGAAAGGCTTAGGAATGGGAAGGAAGGGGCTGTGGCCTTTAGGAACAGCTTGGTGTGAAAATTGAAAACCACGGAAAACCATCTTAAGGGCTGTCGACAGTGGGGTTCGAAACCACTATCTCCCGCATGAAAGCTCATAGCTGCGAGCCCCTAACCGCACGGCCAACTCGCTCGGTTTAAATGTAATGAACTGAACACAATTTACCATAATAATAATAATAATAATAATAATAATAATAATAATAATAATAATAATAATAATAATAATAATACCGGGCGAGTTGGCCGTGCGCGTAGAGGCGCGCGGCTGTGAGCTTGCATCCAGGAGATAGTAGGTTCGAATCCCACTATCGGGGATTCCCATTTTCACACCAGGCAAATGCTGGGGCTGTACCTTAATTAAGGCCACGGCCGCTTCCTTCCAACTCCCAGGCCTTTCCTACCCCATCGTCGCCATAAGACCTATCTGTGTCGGTGCGACGTAAAGCCCCTAGCAAAATAATAATAATAATAATAATAATAATAATAATAATAATAATACACAAAGACATTTGAGACAACGATATTTCAGTACTTTATTAGATATATAGTTGTTCTTAAAAGCAAAATAGCGATGACCAGGAGGTGGAGTGAAACATATTTAAAAAGAAACAATCGTGTTACAGGACGAGAATACATAAAAGATAATGGGTACCTGTAGATATTTATGTATATTTACCTTATTCCGTATTGTAAACGATGAACTGTGGTCTTAACTAGGATTTCTAATGCAAAAGAATGTTAAATGTCTGTAAACATGTTCTTGTTTATTAAAAAGCTCCCAGCTGAGTAGTGACACTTCTGTTTTTTTAAGTAGGTAACCTATTTGCTTTTACAATATTTAAAGCTTCGCTGATATTCGAATGTGTTTATTACTCAACGTAAATACGAGAAAATGACTAGACAATAACGCAGGACTAAGAAATTAATAAAATTAATTGCTGATAATAGGAGCCTCCGTGGCTCAGGCGGCAGCGCGCCGGCCTCTCACCGCTGGGTCCCGTGGTTCACATCCCGGTCACTCCATGTGAGATTTGTGCTGGACAAAGCGGAGACGGGACAGGTTTTTACTCCGGGTACTTTTATCCGCTGTCATAATTAATTCCAGAAACACACTCCAATATCATTTCATTTCATCTGTCATTCATTAATCATTGCCCCAGAGGAGTGCGACAGGCTTCGGCAGCCGGCACAATTCCTATCCTCACCGCTAGATGGGGGCTTCATTCATTCCATTCCTGACCCGGTCGCATGACTGGAAACAGGCTGTGGATCTTCAATTGCTGATAACGACAAAAATAATTGCAGAAATATAAAAACTATCTAAAAAATGAACGGAAAAATAATAACTAAAAAATTATTTCAATGCATATGTCTGTTAAGTGAAGGCTATTATCGGGATTTATATGGTAGTTAGCATGTCTATGATGTACCAGTTAAAAGCCAAGTCTTCAAAATCTAGGTCCTGATAATATTGCTCAAACACCACAAGGACGTAATATCTCAAGTATGTTGTTAATCTAGTACTATACTGCTTGAAAGTTTATGAACGGAAGACGTACACAACTTTCCACTGAGCTTATATACTGAAATATAATTCTAGGCACAGAGAATACAAATCGGAACAGGATATTGACAGGCTCTCTCTAAGACGGCAAGTATCTATTAATAATCAGAAAGAAATATAGAGCCCCCGGCAAAGTTACATTAATAATAATAATAATAATAATAATAATAATAATAATAATAATAATATCACAGAAGTGTGGAAATCAAGAAGTAATGATGAAATAACGGAAGATAGAAAACATAACAGAAGGAGATTTATATTTTTGGACATTTATACAGAACGTATGACAACAGGTTAACCAAACAGATTTTCAACTATCTTTGAAACAAGAAGTCAACGGCAACCTGGATTCATGAATTCAAAAAAGATTTGGACAAAAATGTCAAAAATGGAAGGATTACAAGATCGGGAGGGAAAGAGGTAGGTAGGTAGGTAGGTAGGTAGGTAGGTAGGTATCCTGTGTTCCTTTATCACTGCATTATACTTGATACAGACGGAAACTCTTACGTTTCTTGTAATGTTTTATAAAAATGTTTTTTTCACAAGCTGGTATTGTTTACGATATGTATTTAAAATAATGGTTTATAATCAATTAAAATGCCTTAATACTTAGCCATGTACTCCTATCTTTTAAACCTATCACTTAAGAATTTTTTCGTTGGTACACACTGAACTTTTAGCCATGAGTGAAGGGTACAATCTCATAACGTTCATTTAATTTCTCTGCCTCAGTCTCATACTTGGCTTTGAAAATGTGGAAGCGACTGAGATATGAACAATTCTAGTAACACCGTTCCGAATGAAGCCACTCCTTGTGATGAACAGTGTAGCAGTGTTGCTAACAGATTGGTTGTTATATGAATTTTACAGGGCGTAGTAGACAGGCATATATGTAACGACATCTTCCGGCTCGGTGAGGAAAGTGACGGGAAACTACCTCACTCCTTATTCCCCAACTGCACCTTCTGTCCGACACCAAGGCTATCTACGGTAGCTGTTGGTGGGTCTGTTGAGGATCCAACCAGCCTTTGGACTGAAAACTTAACATATAGAGTAACTGAAAGGAGGTGATGGCCTTAATCTCTAAACAGTAGCAACTACCATAAGCGCTTCTACCGACAGTGAACTGTCCTATAATGGCAAAAGTTATTTCTAGGTTATGAAATATTATTACCCTTTCATTCACGAATAAATTTCAATTTCATGAGGAAGCTTGGAATATCGGTAAGAGAAAGTAGTATGCCTGACATGACTATGCGGAAATATGTACTCTCATTATCTACCAGATTAACTCCGATTTGCAACCTTTCTTCCCCAAACAATTGCCAAAGGCAAACACGGACTGGGATAAAGAGAAAGCTTGATATATTTCATTCATCAAGATGAAACCCTAGCAAGAACAAGCCAAGGCGAAGAATCAAGGTAGAACACAAGCAAGTACATACTAAAGTGAAGAATATGTCCAGATGTTACGGCATTATGCTGCAAATGGGTAAACAATCCACGTGATAAACGGAAACTTCAGGTACCCGAGATGTTGTAGAAGTTGTTGATGACTTAAATATGTATTTCATTGAGCAATGAATAGGTTTCTATTCTTATAGGGCACCGCCTTTGCGTTTAATAATGCCTGATTTGCTGCTTAGTTACCGCGAATTTAACGGGCCTTCAGTAAGTAAATGAAGCGAAGTAACTAAATCACTATCTATATAAGTAAATGAAGCAAAGTAACTAAATCACTATCTATATAAGTAACTGAAGCAAAGTAACTAAATCACCATCTATATAAGTAAATGAAGCAAAGTAACTAAATCACCATCTATATAAGTAAATGAAGCAAAGTAACTAAATCACCATCTATATAAGTAAATGAAGCGAAGTAACTAAATCACTATCTATATAAGTAAATGAAGCAAAGTAACTAAATCACTATCTATATAAGTAACTGAAGCAAAGTAACTAAATCACCATCTATATAAGTAAATGAAGCAAAGTAACTAAATCACCATCTATATAAGTAAATGAAGCAAAGTAACTAAATCATCATCTATATAAGTAAATGAAGCAAAGTAACTAAATCACTATCTATATAAGTAAATGAAGCAAAGTAACTAAATCACTATCTATAACGGCTCGTGTCAGTCTTAATAACAACGTCCATAAAAGTTAACGAAAACATTTACACACGACTTCAGAAAAACTTGAAACATTTTCCAAGAAAATGACAAGGATTAGCTATATACAAAACACGTCGACAAAAAATATATATTATCAAGTTATATTGAACATTGACCTTTGTTTTATACACTTGCTGACACAAATGGATCGGATGGAAATTTCTGAAGTCGCCGAGTACAAGCAGGATCGACAGGAAGGAGCGTGTCAAAGATATTTCTAGGCTGGTTTCACCACGGAGTTTTTTCTCTAATCTTTGCCAATAAGAGAGTGCATTTCTATTCTTTACGAACTACTTTAAATTATAACATTAGCTAAAAATAGCCGTAAGCAGATTTTGTCACATTCTTGACAGTAAAATGTCCGCATCCACATCATTGTTTTATCTCCATATAATTGTTTTGTCCATTTATTCAGCACAAGTGAATGCCTCCTTGCTCTGCAATTTTCTTATTTATGTATTTGAACTGGAACTTAAGCTACTTAGGAAATATTGTATTAAAGTTTAGGACATATGTCATCAAGATACAGTATGTTGTGACAATGAGTAAGGCCTTTACACTTCCACCTTTCATTCCATCTTTATCACTTGGCCATAACGAGTTTACAATGGAAAACAGATGTTCCACAGCAGCATCTGATCCGGGAAATTATTAGACAATTCTGATTAAAAAAACACAATGTTCTTATTTAACGTTTTTACTCATGAAATAGATGAACATTTTACACCAGTTTTCTTAAGCATTCATTTCCACACAGTCCTCTATTTTAGGCTTAAATAGTCTGATGATTAAAAGAAATTATTTTTTTATTTCGCAGGAGATAATACATTTTCGTTTGATCACATTTAGCCCCCATTCCGAGGTCTAGGGATAGCATGTCTGCCTCTCCGGGTTCGTTTCCCGGTCAGGTCAGGAATGTTTGCACAGATCTGAGGGCTTACTCAGCTTACGTGATTACATTTGAGAAGCTATCTGATAGTAAGATGACGATCCCGGTTCTAGAAAGCCAATAACAGGCAAGATGATTCGTCGTGTATCCTCGTGATCTGCAGGCCATTGGACTGAGCAGCAATCGCTAGATTGTCCAAGGCCCTTCAACAACACATCAAACTGCATCAGAGTTGTACAATCGAATGTACAGGACTTCGCGCGATTTTGTCATGCCTGCGTCGAAGGTGAACAACAGTTGTAAATGCCTCTGTAAATATTCCCTAATAACATGTACACATGTGAAATTTAGGACATAGGAGGAGGATATTTGTATCAATTTGAGATAGGGAACGCCTGTGCAGAATAGTGTCAGTCGTCGGATATAAGCCAGAGAGTTTTGGGATATCTATGGACGTGGGATAAAGAACCTTACAAATGTTTATATGGAGGTGTAATGCCTTTATTTATCTGCACTACATGGAGTTCTGTTTGGATCGGTGCGTTTATAAACTGTGGTTGCACAGATAAAATGAATGCGAAATATTTCAGCTCAATAATAATAATAATAATAATAATAATAATAATAATAATAATAATAATAATAATAATAATAATAATGATGATGTGTTGGTCCTCCACGAACCCTGAGGTACTCGTGAATGCAACGGGACACGCTCGGTACCAAATCACTGAGTTTTCCTTGAGACAAACGGTCCCTCGATGGCAGCATCTTTTAGAGCCTTAATCGTATGTTGAGGGCTGGAAATGATCTTTAAGGAAGGTCCACACATGCTCTATGCAGTTCATGTCCGGGGAGGACGCTGACTAGTCCATTCTACAAATCCCACGTCCCTCCAGGTATTCATTCACAGCTGCTGCACGCTGTGGACAAGCGTTATCGTCCTGTGGAGTACACCCATCTTCTACAGTCCCTGCAAAACCACTTACGAGTCGAAGAATGTTGCTTTCGTACACTGTGGCTGTCATGTTTCCTTGAATGTGAACCAGTGCTGTATGGAGGACGGACATGATACCCGCCCAGAATAGTGCTGAACCTTCAAGTTGTTGGTGACGTTTTACTGAGAGCGATTCATTGAGTAATATGAATAAAAGTGAGTAATTATTCTTTGCTCACAGTTTTGGAGCAGTTACTCGCACTGGTATGAATAAAACCCGGTACTACGCGCTCCGTTTGGGAGCAAGTTCTCCGCTTTGAGCAGTCGCTCGCTTCCTGCTCAGTCGCAGAGCATTCACTCAATAACGGTATGAATAAAATATACGAGCACATTTTTCTCGCCTGATGGAGTAACTACTCATGAATTTTGGAGTTACCCCTGTAGATGACGCGAGGTCGAGGAGTATACAATGAGAACGTGAAATGACGGAGTATATGTATGCGGCAAAGCGCAGAAAGATTAATAAAAACCGTACAGAGTCACATCTGGTTAACTATAAAGAGCTTTATAGGTTTCAGCAACAGAATGTTCGGTGGTTAGCGCAGCACTTCTTGGAGGACTCCAACCTCCAACGAAAGAAGAAGGGAGCTTTGCATAGAGAAGAGAAGAGAAAATGCGAATCTTCTCGCGTTAAGTGGGTGAATCACGATTTTCAGCGTGGAATAGGAGTGGATCAGACCACTGTATCTCTAACGTACACAGACCAATGGATAAGATTTCCTGTTAATGACGATACCCTTGAAGCCACAAAAGTCGAATGGCAAGAAAACTACCGATTCCCTGTGGTAATGGAGCTCTCGATTGTACACGTGTGTTAATAACAAGTCTAGTAGATTCGGAGATGAATATATTAAATGAAAAGGAATTGCCGGTATTAACGCCCAAGCCAAATTTAACCCAAAGGAGGAATTTAGAAGCATAGAGACTTCTAGGCCTGGATTTGTACACGATTCCCGCATCTGGAGAAATTCCCATATGTGCAGAATACTAGGAAAGAACACAGCAAATGCTGTGCCACTTGGTGATGCTGGTTATGCAGCTGCGCCCTGGCTGATAACACCGTATCAGAACCCTGCAACTCCAGAGCAACCATCTTATAACAAGTGCCATAAAAGAGAAATGGTAACAACTGAAAGGCGTTTCGATAAAGTAAAACAGCTCTTTCCTTTTACTACGAGTAAAGTAAGACCATCTACAGAGGAAGTACCTTCAAATCTTCCGTGTCGCTTTGTTCTAGATAATATTGTTAAACATCTAAATAATAGGATAACGATGTGCCCGAAATTGACAAAAATGTAAAAAAGAAATAATTGAGGAAGATGAAGCTGCACCACCTTTGCGTGGAGAGAGAGAGAGAGAGAGAGAGATTGCATGGATTGTACTGTATATGGATTTCAGTGATTAGTAAGTTTTTCCCGGTAGGTAGTTTGAGACAGTATTTAATCACTTCTTCACCTTTTGCAGGAACTAAAATCAAAATACACCAATTTACATGCACTTGAATGTTATCACTGAAGGAAAGGCTTCACATTGTAAAGTACATGGGATTAATATTTGCAACACTATTAACACTTGTAATATTTTCTGTGTCCTGTTTCTACCAATAAGGGTTTTTCCGTTTTTTTTTACCCTCAGCACAGTTAGTTGCTCTAGAAGAAGTAATCTCTGCAGCTTGTTATTGGATATCGATTTTCTTTTCTGTTTCTTCAACGTTGGCCGTACATTTCTTGTCTGCTTTCTTAGGATAGTTTCCGGAGCTGGATGTGAAATGCCACTTGCAGAGAAGTAAGTCTCAGGACCACCACACCAGATGACGATGTTGCCCGAGTGCCACAAGTGACCGCCCCTGTTAATTGTAAAATTATCTAAATATTTTAAATTGAGATAACGTTAAAATATCTAACTTCGAAATTTATGGATTGCTGTCTCATTGCGTAAGATCATAAAAGGTCTGCTCCCAGTCTTTAAGCACTATCCCTTTGTTTCCAGTCTTCAAGTTTGTCTTTTCTTTTTCCCCAGCCTATTCGTGTATTGAAGATTTTTCTCAGATAACTGCGCTTCTGTAATTCCTACACCATGTTTTGACTGATATATCGATACAATTTGTTTTAAAGCTGCAGATTTCTACCTACTGGATTCTGGTAACTGCGACTTTTCAAACAAAACAGGAAAACCTTTACTGACTGACACAAATGAAGCCTGGGTCTCCCGGCCAGTCTCTCCTTCAGAGCTGCTCTCCATCCTAGAATGATGATGAACTTAAGAGGTTTTAAATCCTCCTGACTGTCGTCTGATTTTGCTTAATATGTTTACACGGCTTCAGTGAGAAGTACGATTACACTGTCATAAGTGAGCAGTAGCTAAGCGATTGACAAGTCGCAGAGCAAGGTATCTGCAGTAGCAAACAACTTTTTATTCACACGAAATGGAGCAATTGCTCATTCGAGTCGGCCACTTCTCCATTGATCCTGAGAAACTACTCCTGAGAAGTTACTCACTTTTATTCATGCGACCCACTGTAACGATCCCTTCTTGCCATATGCGCAGAGAGTCTTCATTAGGGTGTAAACCAATTTGCACTTCATCAGCGGACAACGTTCTGGACCGGTGGTATCGAGTCCAGTCTGATGTGCTTCCCCACGAGCCACTCTGCGATTTCGTCAAAGCAGAAGAGTCCTGAGGGGTCTTCCTGAATACAGTCCCCCATCACGGAATCTATTGCGCACATTTTGAGTACTAGAAGCTTGTGGCGTAGAGTAGTAGCTGTGCGTATAGGATGTCTACGTGCAGGTATGCGTTTACTGTATACCGGTCTTGATCTGCTGCTGTTTTGCGTGGACGACCCGCACGATGTCCATCTGCTATTGAATGGGCGTCTTGCAACTTTTTCCACAACCTAGAGACGACACTTCGATTCACGCGAACAATGTTGGCAACGTCAACTTGTCACATGTTCTGTTGCAACAAGGTGATCTTGATGCGATCTGCCAAAGACAGCGAATGGAGAGAATTTTAGTACACAGCGCATAGGTACTGACAACTCCTAGTCTGAAGAAGCCAGGGTTGCCATGATTTAAACAACGTACGAGTACTTACTATCTAAGCATAAATGAAACAAATACAGAGTGCGGCAGAAATACCTGACGAATTTCAGACGTAAATAACTCAGCAACGCAACAAGCTATTCAAAATTTTGTTGCGCAGTTTAAAAGAGCAGGGTTTGCCGTTTATGTCACGTACAGTACATTGGAGCGAACTAAAGGTCGTATTGGCCACAGCTTTCAAACAGGTGTTATTGTCGTGGTGCGCGCGGTCTTGGCCTAGGAGAACACGTGCATCGTCTCGTCCGAGCTAGTCAGTCAGCCAGCCAGTCGCTAGCATGGCGTGGAGTGGTGAACACCGAGGTTCCGTGATTGAGACTTATTTAAAAAATGCCGACTCTGTTACCACAACACAGCGTTTGTTTCGCAGACAATTTGGCTTAGGTCGACATGAGAAAGTTCCGAGCAGGAACACCATTCTGTTATGGGTAAACCGTTTGAGAAAAAGTGGTTCGAGTGTGAAAACGAAGCTGCCTGGTAGGCATCGTAGCGTCCGAACTCCAGAGACCGTCCATGCAGTGAGACACGCCATTATGCAATCTCCTCAACGTTTGGTGCGTGGGCATTCACGTGCTATGGGACTCTCAGAACTCACCGTAAGGAGGATTTTTACACGCAGACATGAAGTTCCATCCGTACAATATGGTGGATGTTCAGAAACTCAGTGAACGTGATTGGGCCAACCACAGAGCGTGTTGTGAGACTATCCTGGAAGCTGTAGCAGCTGACACCAGTGTCCTGGCAAGTGATGAAGCACACTTTCATTAGTCAGGCTACGTTTAATAAACACAATTATCGGTACTAGTCCGCAACCAATCTTTATCAGATCCATGAGCGACCTCTCCACAGCGAGCGTGTCACTGTTTGGTGCGCTGTCTGTGATTTCGAAATTGTAGGCCCTTACTTTTTTGAAGAGCAGGACAGAACTGTAACAGTAATATCGGATCGTTACGTACAGTTGTTGCGCAACTTCCTTCAGCCAACACTCACCGACTTAAGGGAATCCTGCTGTGTGGTTCCAACAAGATGGTGCACACTGCACACACAGCCAGGGCGTCGATGGGTTTTCCCAGAGAAATGTTTCCAGAACGTTTCATCTCTTTACAGGGTGACGTTCCATGGCCAACCCGTTCCCCTAAACTCGTCCCGTGCGATTTCTTTCTCTGGGGATATTTGAAGGATCGCGTCTTCCGACGTAAGCCGCGAACACTGCAGGACCTAAAAGCTGCCATCCGTGAAGAAATCGAGGCAACACCACAAGACATGCTCAAGCGAGTCATGCGGAACTTCAGGGAGAGGCTTCAGAGGTGCATCGAACAGGACGGTCGGCATTTGGACATTATTTTCAAAACCTAGTGTGTATGTGTGTATGACGAAAATGGCAAACACTACTCTTTCCAACTATGCAATAAATCTTTAAATGTCTTGTTGCGTTGCCGAGTTATTTACGTCTGAAATTCGTCAGGTATTTCTGCCGCACCCTGTATTAGACATTGGTATGCTAACTGCAAACATGCTTAATTTTTTGAGGAGTGTATATATTACACACGAACTACAAGCCATGCCATCACAAAATTTAAAATACGTTAATAGATTACCATCTCACAAACAAAAATGTTAACGCCAGACATAAGAGCGTTCCAAAATATCTTACGGGACAACAGGGCATTATAAAAATAGCGGGACGAATGGACATCATTCTTGCTGTGATGCTGTGACCCTACACACACCTGAAGCGAAAATAATAATCGCGCTACTATTGACGTGAACAATCAGAACAAGAGTGGTCGCAACCGTTGCTGGTCTAAAAATATATAATAAAGGAAATAAGTTCAAAACAAAAGAACAAAAAACTTATGCATTCTTCTATTATTATCATTTTTATTAAGGAAAACATTGGCCGTGTGCTTTTACAGCAGTTTCTTTTCTGCGAGAACAGATGCACTTTATGAAAAGGAGGTGGAAGAACAGCTTCAAGAACAAATATGACACATTAAAAACACGTTCCTAGTTGTTGTTGTCAAGAGGATTGGGACATTGTGTTTAGAGGTAAGTTTGTATATTATTTCTAATCTGGGACGGTTTGAGGGGGAAACGAATATAAATTGTCATGAAATGTCTCTCTTTTTATGAGACTATATCTCGGAAACGACTGCCTGTACTTAGGGAAATCACGTGTGTTTTAAGGAGTAAATAATAACATGCTGATTATACTGCTCCAAATACGCTACCGTCACTGACAAAAGAAGGCCAGTACTGTCGTTAAGCCTGCAGCTCCTATTTTGGCAAACGCGCCACTGGCGTCATGGCAGCGTCGCCAACATTCTGCAGAGCTGCCAAGTGAAATGCATTACCAGCGCGACTTTAATTACAAGATCGATAGCTTGATATGTGGGCAGATGGGCTGTTCTGTTACACCACACACCATCTTCCTGGAATGGTCACCATTTAATTTATTCTGCTCCAAGAGAGAGACTGGAGCGATGATAGTTGTTTTATAGGGGAAAACATAGCGAGTATTTATTATCAGTCTCTCTTAGCATCAACAGAAGGAAAATTTTCCACCTCTCGAAGAATGAGGTATAGGACAAAGAAAGTGAAGAATCGTAGGAGGGGAAAAATGCATGACTACCTAGGCCTCACGAGTCTTATACCTTTGAAGTCCGAAGAAAATATTTGACTATCGCTGGTCGGACAAGAACCTCCATTTTTTTCGTTCAAAAAACAATGAACAAGATGGCGTAAGCATGAAGAGATCATGTTGACTTTACAATGAAAATAAACATTAACCGAAATGGCACCAAATTTGGAGAAAAAACTTTCATTACTGAAGGAGATATTGCGTACTAGATCAAGTAAGAAATTTTGTAATATATTTATCTTGTTTTTACTCTCACGCCCGCCTGGTGGCTATGGCCGTTAAGGCGTCATGTCTACGAGTGGTTAGCCGGTTCGAGTCCCGGTGGTGGAAAACGTTTTCACCATGAGAATGTTGGCCGGCAGAGTAGGAGAGGCAGTGGTATACAATTTCCGATCACTAGATTGTGTACCAAAAGCCTGAATTCAATTCCAAACCTCTCTGCAGATGTCATATACATCGAGGGCATATGGCGCTGTTGATGGTGATACGTCCGTCGGGTGGAGACGTTAAGCCTTGAGCTAATCCCTTGTGTTAATCGACAGGAGTAGGCTATGTGTCGACACTGGGTTTCACCCTCTCCCTACCTCATTATTATCATCATCCCACATGCAGACCACCCATGGGTGTCAAATAGAAAGATCAGCACCAGGCGAGCCGAGCATGTCCTCCAAAACTCCCGGAACTAGAAGTCATATAATAAACAAATAAATTCTCAAACAAGAGAAAGGATGGAACAGTGTAAACTTCCGTTGTCATTAAGGATATCAACCATAGCTGTAAATGAAACACGTCTGATAGTAGTAGTAGTAGTAGTAGTAGTAGTAGTAGTAGTAGTAGTAGTAGTAGTAGTAGTAGTTCCACCACAGGACCATGGCTCTACCCGGAATATATTACTTTCCTAAAAGTAAAAACAATGTTTGGTCACAAACGAATTATATTTTGACGGCCATACCTCACGTCATTTTTGCGTAATTTTGTGTCATGGTAATTTTGGCCCTACTGATGACGAACTGAGCTGGTCATTTACTGTTTTAAGTTTGTAAACAGGACTCCACGTGCAGGATTATACTGGACTACTAGCTCTATTAACCTCTTATACGATTGCACTCTTAACTGAAAATTCAAATTTTGGAGATGGTGGTGGTGGAAACAGAGCTCAGTTTTCGGGCAAACTCTCATCAGGTTCAAATTACGTTAAATTGAGAACGGTCACTTACTGATCATAGGTAGTGCTAAACATTCCCTCGATCCAGAAAAGACATCGCACAACACAGTATTGTCCCTATTGCATTTCTGCAAGGGAGTGTCAAGATCACATCTGTAACACAGAGATCCTCCCATAACGATTAGTCAAGCCAGTAATTAAATAACTATCTGCACCATTAATCATGTGTTAGACAAGAACGGTCGATCTTTTCTTCCTGCACCGCATGAGAGCTTGACTTTGAGGGACCGACGAAACTTATTTCCGATTTGGTGTCCCGGTAGACATCGAGATAAGCCAAATTTAAGTCGAACCTTACGTTCCAGACATTACACCCAGATCAAATTTCCAAGTTAAACTTTATTTGGACCAACACAGCATACTTTAAAGTTTTGGTGTCACGATATCAATACAAGTAGTACAAAAGCTGAAACGGCAGCGACCAAAGCCGTTAAATGAATTAACTTCCAGTTATAATATATACTGACAATACAGCGTTCTACCATACGTTCTTAGAGGGTACCTAATGTGCGCCACAAAATTTGAAGAGCGCACTCCAGACGTTTTGGCTCTTATGCGAGATCTACGGGTTCACGACACTACTCATTACACATGTCGTGCTGGGACCATTTTATCGTTTCATGCGGTGAGTTTCGTAGCGATTCTCAACGACGACGCCGCGACTCTCTCGTGTCATCTATCACGCCTCATTAAAGGAGAAGTTAAATGTCAGCTATTTACAATGCCTCTTCAATGTTCCGCGACTAAGTATTTAGAAACAGCCTTCCCAAAAATTAATAACGCTCAAGGTCACATAACAGTTCCCCATATTTGATGAGGCACAATGCATGTGGGAAGCCCTCCTAATCCGTAAGCAATAAAATGCTAAGCAGTACATGAAGGTCACATCCCAAATCCAAAGTACCTTATTCTCACAAATAGGATGGCTTGTATGTGACCTGGATCAGTAAGAGTGTTAAAAACATGAAGGGTTCTGTAACACGTTTGAATAAAAATGATCTAAACTCTCCTTACAGCGATTGGAAGAACTGATAAACCCATATACGGAATTTTTAATTAATTAATTAAAGAGCCATGTAAACTAGATATATTTATTTTGATCCTGCAAATCTTAATGACAGACATGGATATGAATTAACGCGAGTACGTCAGGTGGCTGGATTACTGTAATATATTTTTCTGCTCTCTAAACTAAGACTGGACAAACCACCGGAATTTTAGGAGCCAGGTAAAAATACTAACATTCAGGGACCTGCCTACCCGTACAGCTTATTATTGGTTTCTTTCGACTAGTCTGTACCCTTTGCGTGAAAATACCGATGTTTCACTGAACGTTGTTGATTTAAATCTTCTAAACCTGGACCATTCACGCGAATGATCATTAAATGATTCATACTGCCTGTCTCTAGAGAAGACTTAAATGTACTTTTCAGTATATTCATAAAACTGAAGCCCCTTTCACATGATGCTGAGTCCGTTGGTAACACTACAATAATGCTGATGAGTTTGCTTAACAAAAAACGTTTGATTCACGGAAAAATCTATGAAGTGGTAACTTCTGACCAAAGACTTTGAATTCATACCAGTCGCCCATTATGGCTTTTAACATTTCATATCCCTTTACTGCACGAATTATTTTTCGTTTTCGTTTGGTGACAAAAATTTCAAGCTTTAAGTTTCAACTGACGTTCAATGTCTTTGACTTACCAACAACTCTTAAGTGGGGCTAATACCGATACCTAACACTCGTATGTGATGTGGTTTTCTATAATGGAATATAGGCCTATATACGATTTTTCGCTAAGCTTTTAACATTCAAAGACCCACTGGCCATGGGTACGTATAGCAAGTATTGCAATATCTTTGATGTTGAGCCAGAGGTACTTCTGAAGCCTGTGGTAATGTAATGGTGAGGGCACAGAGAAAATAAACGGTGGTAGTTATGGGTGGATGTTGACGGGGTGGAAGGAGTACCTTCGGTTGTAGGGCTGTTTTGTAGTCTGTTATGTAAATTAAAAAAAAGCAAGGCATCGCTGGTATATGTGTTTGATTGACTGTATCATAAAATTACAGTAACAGGTTAAAGCAGCAAGCCAGAAAATCGTACTATTCAAATATGAATCACTACGCATTGTAGGGATATTATTCTCCTTCCCAAGCCAATTTTGGCTTGGTGTGATTATCCAACACTTCAAAATCTTGGTGTGATTATCCAACACTTCAAAATCTTCATTACTGAAATACTGTACTGAAGCGCAGAACCTGTTGGTCACAACAATGTGTCAAAAACTTTAGTTGCTTGTGCTATATTTTCTTTTTTATTTGTAAATCTGTCCTTACGTACTGGATACCAGTTTAACCCAATTGTTTTCTGTCTTCTTTATATGCACTGTCATTTATACTTTAAAGTTGTACATCCTGAAAATCACCTATCAGATTTGTATTGATTCTCATAAAATCCTAATTCTTCCCATTTTCTTTTCTCAGAGTTTCCAAAGAGTGATTGGATCTTTCCACGTTGGTATTCACCTGACTTAGGATATCTTTCTTCTGAAAAATGAGGGAGAGCTGGACATATATTTCTAATAAAACGGGCAGGAAATGGGCAGCAAGAACAAATCTCAAAGATTTACATATTTCAACATTCCATTTGCCAATGCAGCTTCATCTCCTTTCTTTGTTCCTACATCTTCCTTTATTACAAGTCCTGGTAATACAACATATTTATCACAAGAGACCGAGATTCATCAATGGATCCAACGACCTACTCTAGATGTTAAGCCCCTTGGATAGTAGCTCCCTCTGCGAATCAGTGGCAGAGTGTCCGCTTCTGAATCCCAAAATCGCGGGTTCAAACACTCTGTAGAGGTAGTCGGACTTTTGGAGCCCGAAAAAAAAGTCCATTCGAAATTTCATGTCGCACGATGTCATGTAAAAGATCTCTGGTGATACATTTGGTGTTTACTCCACAAAATCAATTCAAATTCAGTCACAGATCACCCAACAGAGATCCGGTTTAGTCCGCCATCGAAATTGACGCACAGACAGTCTAAATGGCGTCAAAATAAAATTAATTGACAGGATAGAGGCCATAAGATTACCCTCTGAGCAAACATTAAGTCGAAGAAACTATAATGTCAAGTGTAAGAAGTATTGCTTAGATTCAACCCTCTATATGTGAGGTGTGGTCTGTTACACCGTAAGATTACTCTTAAATGCAGTTTGTTCCCGCACGTTTACTTTGGCTATCCTCCTAACTTGCGTCTTCACAACTTGTAAGTTCATAACTTCACAGCTGTTCCACCGACTGAAAAATGTAACCAATTACGCAAATAGAATGTAAATGTTTCGGTAAGTATCTGACAACGGAATACGTCGTTTGCGATTTACAGTTACCACAGTGTATATTTTAATGTATCATATAGCAAATAATTTGAAACAGTAATGCAAACAATTTTAATTACGTAGTTATTAATTTGCTCAATGCGGCTCCTTGGCTGAATTGTCAGTGTAGTGGCGTTCGGTCAGAGAGTCCCGAGTTTGATTCCCGGACGGATCGGGGATTTTAACTTCATTCGGTTAATTCCTTTAGGTAGGGGGCTGGGTGTTTGTGTTCGTCTTAAGACACATCTTCATTTGCATCCAGCACATTACACAACAAACCACTAGAGAAACACCGGTAGTAAATATATCTCTCCACATAGGGTTGGCCTCAGAAAAGGCGTTCAGCCGTAAGTCTGGGCTAAATGCACCCGAAATACCGACCCCAGGTAACTGGGAAAAGGCCACGAAGAACAGCAAGAAGAAAATACATTAATTTGCTTAATGGGGTAGTCAGTGATGATACTCTGTCGGCGTCTCGGTGGCCTCATTTCACAGTCTTATCCTTTACCTCACCTTACCTCACCTCACAGAACACTGGAGATCATCGTAGAGTATTAATAGTTATCCCTATTTTGGGCTTCCCGCATCAGGGTTATCACATCCTTGATGTTGAACAACTGCCGGAAGTTCCGTGCCCAGGATAATCTTCTTTGCCCACATCCAGGTTTCCCATTATCAGTTGCATCAGAAAGATGTGACCGAATTATACTGTTTTCCTGAATTTTGTGAGGGTTAAGACTTCGCATGGTTTCCCGGCACGACGGAGTACTTCCTCGTACCCATGGTACCTTCAACATTTTGAAATGCATTCACATTTCAAAAGCCCGTAGTCGATTCAGTGACTAAGCCGTTAGTGTCCAACCTTCGACACCAAAAAATAACACCGATAACACACAATAATTGACGACATTCCAACAAGCTTCAACATCCTGTATAATTTCTGGGAGGGACATTCATTAACTAGTAGAATATATCACTAATCATTAATATTCTTTATGAAGTAATATAAAGTAGAATAATTTGAGGAACTACAGCTAGGTCCTTTTCAACAGGGTGATAATTGATATATAACGTGCCGAACCGTTATTAGTCTTCTCTTGTCTAGATTGATTACATCCATTAAAATTACTTCCACCGAGCTCGATAGCTGCAGTCGTTTAAGCGCGGCCAGTATCCAGTATTCGGGAGATAGTGGGTTCGAACCCCACTGTCGGCAGCCCTGAATATGATTTTCCATGATTTCCCATTTTTACACCAGGCAAATGCTGGGGATGTACCCTAATGAAGGCCACGGCCGCTTCCTTCCCATTCCTAGCCCCTCCCTGTCCCATCGTCGCCGTAAGACCTATCTGTGTCGGTGCGACGTAAAGCAACTTGCAAAAAAACTTCTTACAATCTTACTAGGGTTAATGTCATAGCGTTAAACCATTCGCAAGAGGTAGTGTCGCTAACACCTCCCGAGAGACCACGCATTGAACATCACTGCCCTATTGAACACATCTCTGAGAGCGTGAGAGGAGCTACTGTTGAGATTTCCAACTGCTACAGCCAGTCTCCACGCCAGCGGCTAGCACTTGAACACCGATAAGGATAATACGCAATAACAGTAAAACAAATGCACACCGTTACGTGTGCGACAGGAAAAGGACATTTTTGGATCTGCCAACTTCAGCGCCTGATTTTTTTTTTTTTTTTTTTTTTCTTGTTTACTTTTTTTTTTTTTTTTTTTTTTTTTCTTGTTTACAAGTTGCTGGCTACGTCTACTTGCTCTACTGGCCGCACTTAAGCGACTGTATCTATCGAGCTCGGCATGCCTGATTTCTGTGAATCTTTCCACTTGAAAGACATCATTATTTTAATACATGCATCCTAGGTCGTACCCAGTTTTTATATTCACAGCAGTTATTCAGTAATATGTAAATCATCTGATATATTAATTTTGTAATCAATGATGATGAGCGTGACAGGAAGTTACGACTGTGACATATACCAGAACTACATACTATTTTCTAGCCAATGTAAGTTTATTTTCAATGTTTTCTCACAAATAATGTTAGAAAGGATTATTTCAGTACATTATTTGAACACATGTTGCTGCAGTTCAGAACTCTTAGTTGAAATAATTTGCAAACGATTCGACGTTGTTACTCTCATGATATTTCATCGGATATATCCAAAGTTTTGCAGACCGCTTTGGTATTTTAGATGCAATGAATATTTTTCCCTATCCACAACAATTCTACAAAGCTGCTAATGCAACCAAGAAATATTTCTAGGAACAGAACATACGTTTTGCAGTGGAATTGTACAAACTGAATGGAAATTTAACGATTTATATTTTTTTTAAATATTAAACTAGACGTACTTATCTGCATAATGAGGTACAATAGACTGCAGCAACACCTAAGTTTTATATTCTACCGATTTGCCCTGATATGAAAATTAGCATTTCCAACACCGAAATGTCAGAAACCTAACAGGACTGAATTGCTAACAGGGAAGCCGAAACAGGTACAGGTGGATCATTTCAAGAACAATGGGAAAACAGAAAGTGAACTCGAACCAAGATGAAATGAAAAAGAATGATGTGAGAGCTCGCACTTGCGGTCACTGGTATTGTGTAAGGAGAAGGTGAGCCTTTGGACGAAATTGTCTTCACATCGGTCAATTTTCGGACCATGGTACAAATAAAGGAGACTCTTAGTTAATTAATAGATAATTCATAGATAATTTCAGACTTAACGCTGTCCGGCTCCTTGGCTGAATTATCAGTGTACTGGTCTTTGGATCAGTTCTAAAGTTTGATTCCCGGGCGGGCCTAGAATTTTAGCTGCATATGGTTCATTCCTCTGGTTCGGAGACTGGTTGTTTTTGTTCGTCTTACTACGCTTCTCTTCGTCTACACACAACACATCACACTACTAACCACAACAGAAATACGCAATAGTAAATACATTCCTTTACATATGTTTGGCGTCAGGAACGGTAACCGACCGTAAAACCAGGCAAAATCCATATCGAGTGTTGACCTCAATTAACTGGAAATAAGGCTAGGAAGATGTTTCCAGACTGAACGCTGAAAGGTATAACAGTCTATATATTCGGATGATTAAGTATACTAGATACACAAATTAGACAAACTTACATTAGGTTGTACAGGACACGAAAATAAACTACTTATAATGCCCATTTCGCCCTGTTAGACTTGCTTAGCGAGGATAAGAATGACAACTTCAATACAATACTTATCACACATTTAATTTTCATCTGAACTACAGGGCCCCAAAAGTTACAAGCTTCAGTGCATTTCGCAGAAAAAGTTCTAAACCACCTCCACTGACCTGCACACAAAGCTCACACCACCGAATAATGAACTGTCGAACATGAATGAAGATTTCAGAATTTCAGGATTGTGTTGAATTTACCCAGCTGCTACAACTAACCTGGTGACCAGTCTCTCTTCAGCTTCCACCAGAGTCGCATACACAAGAACCCGCATCCGACTCCAAAGAAAGAAGTCTAAAACGGATAGTTCCGGTGGTTGGGGGGGCCGTGGAACAGGACATCCTCCTCCAATCCAGCACTCTTGAAATGTTAAATCACACTTTTGACAGGGATGGTTCTAACGTAGGAATTAATATTAGAGAAGAGAAAGAGAGGGCCAACAAACTACTGAAACTTACAGCCATCTAGCGTCAAAACTGTTATCTTCCTTAATTAACGCCACGGCCGCTTCCTTCCTAATCATAGTTCCTTCCTATCCCATCATCGCCATAAGACTATCTGTGTCGGTGCGACGTAAAGCCAACCGTAAAAAATGTTATCTTCCAGAAAAATGGCATTATGAAAAGTTGTAATATATAACATGTGTAAGTTCGTCTGTCTATTACACCGTGTATATTATGTAAAAAATACATTACTCGACAGTATCCAATATCCAAAAAGGCGTCCCGCCGATGAACACTAAGGGGCACAACTATGTATCAAGCCCAACATTCCCATTCTGCCTGAAACACGATGCCTCGTGAATTTAGCCAAAGCCCGCCCACTATTCTCCCGGCGGAACACAATGAAAGACCCTGTCACACTTCATTACCTTTCTACACATAGAGAGCTGACAGCACCTGTCCACTTCCGCTCCTGCACAGTGTGCGTCTACGATAGCGGACACTCAATAATAGATTTCACCGGTTACAGACCAATGTACAACACACACTTAAATAGTTCTGTTACAAGGTTTAGGCGCATCCATTTCAGAAACGTGATTTTGGACTTAAACCTGACAACATACTGAATTAACTATAAAACATGAAAAACTGAAAGTTAGTGAAATAATCTTAGTAATCAGAAGTAGTTTAATGTGGTACTAACACATGGAAGGTTTTCGTCGACACAAGGATGGGGAAGTGCCAGGATTTGATAGCTAGCGCCTCGCATTGAATAGGAAAACGCGGGTGGGCTTCAAACCACCAACTCCACGATGCACAATCATAGCTACGTAACCCGAACAGTAGAGCAGACTCGCTCGGTATGTAGTACTTCTGTTTTTCTGCAAGGATTATATTTTAGCAGGAGATTGTTTTGCGTCTGCGGGTAAAGAGTGCATAGCCTCATGTATGTCACGCCGCTCTTGTGTCAAGTAATTTATTTTCTGAGCAAAACTTAGGTAGTTAAGCGCTGCAGGTAAATCAGCAGGTCACACTACCTGTAATTGTGAATTATTATTTGCTATTTAATGGCTCCACCTATATAACGTCACCTCATTTGGCGAATTACGAGTACTTATCTAGAATGCTGACAAGAACGGAGCAGCTACCGAAGCAGTAAAGGCGATCTAGGTTCACCCGAAAGGACTTCACAAGGTTTCTCATCAGAAAAAAAGCTTATAAACATTTTCTCGAATAATACATACATGCATTATCATTATAGACTGTTATGCCTTTCAGCGTTCAGTCTGCAAGCCTCTGAGAATTTACTAAACGTCGCCACAATCCTCGATTTGCAACTAGTGTTGTGGCCTCATTTAGTTCTATACCTCTTATCTTTAAATCGTTAGAAACAGAGTCTAACCATCGTCGTCTTGGTCTCCCTCTACTTCTCTTACCCTCCATAACAGAGTCCATTATTCTCCTAGGTAACCTATCCTCCTCCATTCGCCTCACATGACCCCACCACCGAAGCCGGTTTATGCGTACAGCTTCATCCATCGAGTTCATTCCTAAATTAGCCTTTATTTCCTCATTCCGAGTGCCCTCCTGCCATTGTTCCCACCTGTTTGTACCAACAATCATTCTTGCTACTTTCATGTCTGTTACTTCTAACTTATGAATAAGATATCCTGAGTCCACCCAGCTTTCGCTCCCATAAAGCAAAGTTGGTCTGAAAACAGACCGATGTAAAGATAGTTTCGTCTGGGAGCTGACTTCCTTCTTACAGAATACTGCTGATCGCAACTGCGAGCTCACTGCATTAGCTTTACTACACCTTGATTCAATCTCACTTACTATATTACCATCCTGGGAGAACACACAACCTAAATACTTGAAATTATCGACCTGTTCTAGCTTTGTATCACCAATCTGACATTCAATTCTGTTGGATTTCTTACCTACTGACATCAATTTAGTCTTCGAGAGGCTAATTATGTTACACAGATAACTTCAAGTAAGATTATCTATAGATGCTTGAAGGGGTTTCACGGACCGTGCTTTAATGTAAGGATATACATACATTTTTAAAAGCAAAATTAAAATATACAGTATTAACAATACCAAATTTATTTGAAGCAATCGTTCTAATCAACTATAAATCTGTGAGGGGCAGTCGATCACCCACTGGCGAAAAAGTAGGTAACTTACCATGAAGAAAGTTATTTCCATTTGATCACTCCCACGTAGTGTTACAGGCAGCATAAAACTCTGTTAGCTGAAATTATCGTGTATTTCTAAATTCAGATAGGACTTTACCTGATAGGCAACGGACTAGAACAGAGATCTGTACTATAGTGTAGGTTTTAAGTTTGCTTGTCATAACTATGTGCCTCTTGCTATTTACTGACGTATGCACCGGCCAGAGCAAGATGTAGCTTCCCACAGTAATCTGTTTCATTTATGACTGTAGCAGTACGGAAGCTGCAGAGGTATAGCTGATGCTGAGTAATGGCATTTGGAATACGAATAGTGCGTCTGGATGTTACGAAGGACGCTACTCACAGGGCTGGCCGTGCTGCAATAGCACTTTATGGACCAGTGGGGAAAGCAATGCAACCTGCCTCACTCCTTATCTTGCCTAGCACGCCTCATTTTGGTCCCGCCAGAGGTTTCTGCGGTTTCCCTACAATGACATATTCCTCTGTGAAGTCATATGAATACCCTAACAGCCTCCAGACTGATGACCTAACAGATAGATCGTTATAGTAATGAATCGTGGATGATATCACGATGAAAAAGATGAACAGTTTCAGACATTTACCCCGGCTCGCGAACATATTTCGAAACTAGAGTTTGGTCTTGAAGGTAATACCAGTATGAAAATACACCCCACCCCCAAACAGTCAGTCAGAAACGAAAAGATTTTTCAATGGCATCCCTTGCCATGGGATCTGAAACTCGTACTAACTGCCGGCTTGACAGACGAACCTGTTTTATTTCTACACTCAGTGAAGTTCCTTCGTGTCTAGCAGTAATTTATTTACTTCGTAAGTATAAAGGAAAATTCCCACGGACTTATCTTCAACCATCCTCATTGCCCTTGAAAATGTGGTCGCTGATTCCGTAGATATCGTATCTTGCATTATGTTGCTAAAACAACCGTAACTACTCGCCTCCGTGAACAGACCCCAATGCTTCAATTTCCCTCGGGGAAGAGATCCATATCATCTTGCTTAGTGAAGCACGCATGAAGGGGACACTCTGTGTAGCATTTGGAATGCATGAAGACCTGGAGGCAGCACAGTCCAGCTTGGTGCCGCACAACAATCACTGCGTCGTCTTCAAACAGAGAAATACCCCTTGAACCAACATACTGTATATTCTCAAACAATGTATCGATCAAATCGATGGATATGCCGGCATGTCAGAAAATGTAAATACTCCGACGAAACCACATTATATTCGATAACAACATACATGAAGGGTTGTAGAAATACATGAGGACTATCTTGTGGAGGCAGTTTCCGCGAGCTCAGTTCACCTGCCCTACCGTCCAGAAGTCAATAAATTAAAGAAATCAACCTTACAGGTTTACGTCTCTGTTTACATCATGTTCTAACCACCGAGCCTTCTGTCTTCCTTGAAATCGGAACCATAGGCACGTGGCCTTTCGTTTCAAAAATCCCACATGCATTCGTTGCGGCTCATGCTGGCTTGGTGGGAAGATGCAACTTTAGAAACAAGACTTCCACTTCTAGAAAGGTACATGGCCCAGAGGTTAACTCAGTCTATTAAGAGAAATGAATGGCGAACGTTGGAAAGCCAAAATATTGTCTCGACAGGAATTCTGTATCATGCCGACTAATTTGGTCCGAATTCAAACGTACAACCTTGGGTACAGGAGCCGAGTATTCCACAAACTTCGCCATATATTCAGCCTGACTACATACAGTAGGTCTGTCCTTGGTAATAATAATAATAATAATAATAATAATAATAATAATAATAATAATAATAATAATAATAATAATAGTAATGTGTAATGAGTCCTCAGCCCAAGGCAGATTGGATCCTCAACACATCCACCATCGGCTGTCATAGGTAACTTGGCGTTGCTTTCCTCACCCAGTCGGAAAGTGCTGTTACGTAAGAATCTGCCAACCCTATAATAATGTCATTCATTTTACGTCCTACTAACCACTTTATTTTCGGAGACACCAAGGTGTCGGAATCTTGTCCCCAGGAGCTCCTTTCGTGCCAATAAATATACCAACACGTGGCTGGCGCATTCGAGTGCCTTTAAATACCACCGGACTGATTTTGGGATATAACCCGCCAACTGGGATTCAGCGCTCTACCATTTGAGACAAATTCTCTGTGGCGCTTTGCCCTTGAAGGACACTTCTCGAAATTGAATTTCGGTGGACTATACGTCCTTATATATTCCATATGCGGTACTGAGTACTTCAGTTGGAGGTCTCCATGGTCTAGGTGTACAAATTAAGTACGTCACAGAGCTACACGTTTAAAGAAGCCGTAAGAGTGGCTGTATAAGGAACAGGTCGTCCAGACTTCATTCACCTCGACACTTGTATGGTTCGACAACTTTCAAGGCAAAAGCCATTCACGGAACCTTGATGTCCAACATACAAATCAGACGAACTTTACATGGTTACGGCAATAGAGCATAAGTTTTACGTTCACGATTGTTGCTGGTCGTAATTGCATATTTTAGCTATGCAGTTCGGCAAAATACAATCAGTGATTCTGATAAGTGCTGTTCAGTCGGGAGCACGAATAATGAAACAGACATCAGACTAGGTTCAGGCTTAAAGTTACAACAGACTCGAACACCAGGATATTAATTTAGGATCGCCAATTCCTTTTTATTAATCACTCCGTCACTTGTTTCCTTGTCATTCTTATACGGACAGCTAATTTCACTTTATTCCAGGTGTGATTTAGTCAACCGAAGGAGATAAACGGTTATCCTACAGCGGGAATTCCCCCGGAAATAAACCCCTGGCAAATGCAGCCCATTAACGGCCTTGCTTTCCGAAGGGACTGATGTCCAGCAAGATGGTCAGCAGATACTGGAATGCGCATGGTTAGGTCATTCTCAGTTGTGTTGTTACTAGGCTTTCTTTTTTTTAAAATAACAAGTTGCTTTACGTCGCACCGACTCAGATAAGTCTTATGACGATGATGGGACAGGTAGGGGCTAAGAGTGGGAAGGAAGTGGCCGAGGCCTTAATTAAGGTAAAGTCCCAGCATTTGCCTGGTGTGAAAATGGGAAACCACGGAAAACCATCTTCAGCGATGCCGACAGTGGGGTTCGAACACACTATCTCCCGAATACTGGATATTGGCCGCACTTAAGCGACTGCAGCTATCGAGCTCGGTTACTAGGCTTTCATGACCAAGTCTGCTGCCTCTCATATAAGTCGACACCACAGCTGGCCTCGCAAGGCTGGGGGAATCCCTCTCATGCCATCAGTCTACGATTAAAATCCTTGATTGAGACGGGTATGGAGTCGGTACCCCCTACACATCAATCATGGCTTTTCAACGATCATAACATTATTAAGGCACTAAACTAGCAGGCGCTCACCTCCATATGTTATCCACAATTGTCGGCAAGGTTAGCAAGGGAAAAGCCTTCCAGGCTCATTGTGTAATTTACATCTTCCAGTCTTCTGAACTTTGAATTATGTCAGCTCAAGTTAGTACCTGCTGTATACCTTTGCTTTTTAATTCATGTCTTCTTCCTCCATTTATTATTATTATTATTATTATTATTATTAGTAGTAGTAGTAGTAGTAGTAGTAGTATCTGCAGTGTAGTGTTGGAAAGTATTTGATTTAGTGAACGTAGGATCAGTTCTGCAAACGACTATTGCAGTACATTACAAATTTAAAGTGAAGTTATATTTGAGGGCAGGAAGGAAAAAAATGTTGAATGCCACTGAAAAACACGGTCCAGTATGTCTTACAATATCTCAATTCCCGTTCAGTTTACTGTGATACAGTCGGGGATTAGTGGTGGAAAAAGCGGAAAGGAATATGTTTTCGCCCTGAGCTCTTGTTTCTTTTCAGTTCTCCATCCGTGCATTCAAGGCTCATTCGGTTAGGTTTTTTTTCCAGTAAGTTAGTATTCGGGAGGTTTCGCCAGTTGGCACATTCCAACACCCATCCATCATCATGAACTTCCGGGTTACCAAACTTACTATAGCAAGAAAAAAGCTATTTATTATAATATGTTTATAAATGTCCATGACACCTAATCTTCTTCATGAACAGTAGTTTGGAATATATCTTTGTTAAAAATGCGTTACCCTCGAGAGAAAATGTTTACATCTACCGGTATAGTACAATGGTACAAGGCCAATAAAGCCAGCAAAGATTAAGGACTTGCTTGAGCTACTTCAATATGTCCCTCCAGGATATCACCAGTATTACAG
The DNA here is from genome assembly GCF_040414725.1 of Anabrus simplex. Lineage (NCBI taxonomy): Eukaryota > Metazoa > Arthropoda > Insecta > Orthoptera > Tettigoniidae > Anabrus > Anabrus simplex. Next base: position 221,142,990 of record NC_090265.1, read on the forward strand.
AGAACTGACAGCAGGCAATGGCCAAGAAGTGACTGAGGAATCTTTTTCCAATGCATTAGAATATGACCCATATGACTGATGATTGTCCCATGAGGGAAACTTATGTCATATTTCAAAATAAGTCTGAAGCATCTTTATATCTAGTTTACTGTATAAAACACCGTTTTTGTATTGTATGATCATAAAATAAAGTTTGGTTACGAATCTAAGGTAAACTAATAACTATAGCTAGGTCAATGCAGAACTAAATTTTCTTCCATCTTTTATATTCCTTTTTTCCAAGCACTTTCCAAGCATTTTTAATACAGGTCCAATATGTGGCATTGATAATTTAAAGATACTACATCAAGATAAAATAATTAAAAAGGTATTTTTTTATGGTAAGGTTTTCGTTTTTTGACATTTGCAAAAGTTGCTTTTTTGCGAGCACCCATTCAATTATAAACTACAAATCTAGTGGTGTTTGTCAAGAAAGGCTCTAACTGATCCCTCTTGAGGTTACTATTGGTCTTCCTTCGGAGTAGCCCCAATATGATTATTCTTCTGATTTCCAAGGTTCAATCGAAATTTAATGGAACGAAATAACTGTTGAGAGTTCCTTTATAAAAGTTTAACATGCAACACCCGCAATTTTCGAAAGGGATACATGGCTGTGATGCCATGAAGCCAAGCGCGTAACGATCGAGAGGCTCTGTCGCGCTAGCTCGTCATCTGCAGGCCTTTCAGCTAAGCAGCAGTCGCTTGATAAGCCAAGCCCTATCAGGGCTGTAGTGCGATGGGAGTTTGGTTACACGACTGCATCATGAGGACATGAATTATACAGTACAGTATATAAACGATCTACGAACTCACGAAGAGTAAAATATAAATTTATAAAATACTGCTTAAATAACACTAGTAAAATATTTAACACAAAACATTTACAAAGCCACTATTCAACAGAATAGGCCTAAAAATCTAATTTAAAAAGATAATTTCCTGTTGAGACTTTTTGTACTTGATCTCGAACTACATTGTACTTTCCAAATGACATTCTGACACAATCAGTGCTGATACTCATTTAATTAAAGACGGAACGCTGCGAGGTTATGGAGAGTGTGTTCCTTTCTTTTGACCTTGTGTACAACAAAACAAATATAAATTGTTAATACCTGCGCCTCCGGGTCATGATCCCGTTTCTCCCGCAGAAGGGTCTCGTCGCGCTCTAGGCGCAGCTCGTTGCGTTTCGTCTTGACGGCCTTGTGGTGCTGGCCGTCGCCGAAGGACGTGGGTCGAGGACGGGCCTCCTTGTTGGCCGCCGGCAGGTGTTGCACAGTTGTCGCCATAGCTACCTACATCTTGCATCTCACATCACTGTACAATAATGCCACTAACACGTCACACACATCATGACAACTGAAGAGTCACCACCTGCCAAAATCGATTACCTTTACTCTCCCGGTTTGGCCTTCTTGCGCAGGTACGCAGTGAGGTAGGTTCTGGCCCGTGTATAATCAATGTCATCAAAGCGCAAAGATTAAATCAAATTGCACACTTAGACTAACTAATGGGAAAAGATTGTGAAGTATACCGAATTTACAGTTGTTGGTAATTCCAACAGAAAGCGAAATGAGTGAATCACATACACTGTGAACTATACACACGAAGTAGCGTGCAACACGCGTCTCCAGCGAACGTGCTTTGCTTGCTCTGCGGGTGCTGAAGCTGTTGCAGACTCCTCTCGCCTCCCGGGCCGTCAGTGGAGGGGAACTAGCAAGTAGCAACTACAGCGCCTGCTCGCGGCACAAATATGAAACAATGACATCAAACTATCCCCTTTACAACAAAACAACTTCCACCGCCTTTCACAGAATGGGAAGACGTATCACAGAGAGAAACCGCTATTTTTTTATGTACCAATTCATCCCCTGGGGATATCAAGCGGCAGCTGTTAGTCCTCCATATAGGCTCCCCGAAAAATAAGTAACGTTCTATGGAGAGACACAAAATTACGTCTTTTAAAAACATTGTACTAGTGAATAATCCTAAAGAGAATATGCAGGTGAATGTCTCGGATAATTACACTGAATAATAAAAGTAAAAAGGAATATTTTAAAGCTTATTTTGAGATCAACTGAATGTCAACCCTCGAAAGTCTTCGTTGTACGTCAATTTCGAAATCAATCATAGTAACAATATGCTGTGTTATTTGGATCAGTCGGCAGACTGGTTTGATACAGCTCTCCATGACATTATATCGTGTATTTTGCTACATCTGCCATACTCTGTTCGACCAATATTAGTGTCGAATCCATAGTTTTCTGGGTTGCTGAGGTGAATAGTGACTCTCCGGGTGCGAAACCGTGTTTTTGCACTCCCAGAAAATATACACAACCAAACTTAATGGAAATCTACGTGCCTTAATGGAAATCAATTTCTAAACATTTTTTTCTCATATGCATCATTTTGATACGAGGATTAATAAGGGAGATACCATTAACGGATCGTTTTTCAGTACAAGTCCCACCAGACTTCACTCAGAAGCGAGTGCGTGTAAAGCGTACTGTATTTATTATAACTTGAAAACTACTGGAGATATTTCAACCAAACTTCATATTTAACATCCACTTGTCCATGATGATGATGATGATGCTTGTGGTTTAAAGGGACCTAACATCTAGGTCATCAGCCCCTAATGGTACGAAATGTTATGACAATTTGAAAATCCAGAATTCTCCACTGACCAGATTCGAAAACGTGAGGGCGAAGAACGAATGGATGGATATGAAGTTAAAACAATCAGTGGATCCGACCCACAATGCCCCACATCCCCAGAAACTAGCGTTAAATAATAGTATTACTGACCAAGGGATGGCATCTAAAGCACAATACTGAATCGATAATGCTTGCAGACGAAACGAGTCCAAAATCCAGGTCATCGGCCCCTCAAAATGGTACTTATCGCTAGGAAAATAGAACCATGCTATTTGTCATGTTGCGGTACTAATCAAAAGTAGCGTAGACTCGTGGTATTCCACACATTATGGTGCTACTCACAGGTAATGAAATTCGCACATGTAACACAGACCCATGGAAATCGACCAACCTTGAAGGAAATCCATTCTAAAACTTTTTTCTCATGCGCATTTTTCCGATGGGAGGATTAATAAGGGAGATATCACGAACAATCGGTTTCCAGCATATTACTTATCTATATAAATAAAATCGTAACGACCGTGTGTCTGTACATTGACTATTGTGGAGAAATTTTCGTAGAGTTATCCGTTTCAGGTGTAATAATGACCATCTGCATATTTGTTAGCTTTAGTTTCCTGAAAGTCCTCATTTTTACACTCTCCCCCAAAGCAAGATTGAGGCACAATCTGCCAGAAATTAGGCAGTTTTATACGTTTTAGCCTGTAACCGACGGAAAGCTTCCAAGATCTTTAAATACTTCATTTTTTACCCACGAAAAATATCGAAATATTGAGGCAATTTAAATGTCTGTGCAGACCTTTGCTTCGAGGTATTTTGTGGCTAAACGGTAAGAAGCATCAAAAACGAATGGTACGATCTCCGTTCAATTAGGAGTGATCTACAACTTTGGTCATATGACGTTCTGCTGTATCTCTATTCTTTATACATTAGATTTGTCTCTAACTCAATCTCACCCATAAATAGATGAGATAGGAGAAAATATAAGACCAGCCATTTAGACCGCTAAATGAGGCGTCTTATGGTACAATCCGTTTGTCGATATGACGTATCGTTTAGCAGCATTTCATCTGAGAATGAAGGTTTGCAATATTGTAAACATGCATATACTTCGTATGTCGATCTATATATATTCAGTGAAGTCGATTTGTAGCGATGTATAAAGCGTGTGTTTGCTATTATAATTAACATTTTACATCGACAGTGACTCTCAGCAGGAGGTCGCCTGCTATTGTAATCATTACTATCCAAATCGACTTTGACTGGCAGTAAGAATGGCATCCTTCTCCAACTCCTTTGTAACCAGCATTAGTAAGGAGGGACTACCATAGTAATTAATAACTCCCTTCTCGATTTGATTGGGAGAAGTCAAAGGAGCATGCAATTTTGTTCAAAACTCCCCTAACCGATTGTGTTTGGGAGTAGGCAAGTGTGCCCACCATTATAAACAAATTTACCTATCTGAAATGTGACTGATATTAGTCATAGTGGTCTTCTATTATAATGGAACCTCACCAGCTCGGTGTGACTGATATTAGGAAAAGGGGCCTGCCATTATAATGATAACAGCACAACTCAATTTTGACTGGCAGTAGGGAAGGTGTTTGCCATTATAATAAAAACTCAACTGTAATCTGTCGAAGTAGGAAAGGGGACCTGCCATTGTAATGCAATTTCAAACAATCTTATTCACTGCATGTACAGTAATTTACTTCGATATCCGTATACAATGTAGTATACCGTAGCGAAGAACGGGTATATTTGCTAGTTTATCAATAAATTTAATACAATGTATCACCTATGTATACAAAAGAAACACACCAGAATTTTTCACTTTACTAAAGTCGTTTATATCAGAAAGAAAGCAGATCTATGACATAGTTTCTAGCTAGTTCGTTTTATGAGGCGATTAGAGTAATAACGGCAGATCCCCACTGCAACTGAATTTGTGGATGAGAATAGAACTGTATACTCCTGTAGCAGACTGACAAACTTTGGATTTGACCGTCAGAGGAGAGTTGCGTCAGCGGATGAAGAACGTGCAACGCAACTCTCGTACATCTGTCCTAAACAAGTTGGGTTTGAGTTGGGTTGCGGTGCGTTGCGTTGCACCGGTGGTCTACAACTGCAGGTTGAAATGAGAGTCACATTGGCAAATCTCTGAGTTTTGATTTCCTCGTGAACTGTGACTTTTTTCCAAAGTTCTCGTTGATTTCTTTCATAGCCCGCTCTATGTACAGTATATATTAATGAGGCGGGGGAAAAACAGCGACCCCTTCTCACTCCTTTCAGGATAGAACCCCTCGATTCTCATCATATAGTTGCTACAATAAAGGCAATATTAAATTACTGCTTATAATAAAATTGCACATCATAAAGAGTTCTGGATTAGAATGAAATACGTGCGGGTTGTAAGCTGAAGTGAACGAAAGCGGACATGTTACCTAGGAGAATAGCAGACTCGGCTATGGGGAGTAAAAGACGTAGAGGGAGACCAAGTTGGCGGGTTCGAATCCAGTTCAGTCCGGTGGCAATTGAAGGTGCTCTAATAATAATAATAATAATAATAATAATAATAATAATAATAATAATAATAATAATAATAATGTTATTGGTTTTATATCCCATCAACTACTTTGACGGTTTTCAGAGACGCCGAGGTGCTTCCGGAATGTCGAATGACTCACGGGACAGCACGCACCTGCTTAATTTCAAAAGTGACGTCCATTTTGAATAACATTCATGGATTGACGAGTAAAAAGGATTACTAGAACAAACAGAAATATAGTCACATATATACGAGCTGTTTCAGACATTCTATGCATACTCTTATTACAATATTTTTGTTTGTTAGCGGTTTAGCATCGATCTATCACACAGCGTTTTCGTATCGCAGGAAAGGCAAAGTTCTAAGACTATTGAGGTACAGCCCAGGCATTTGTATGGTGTGAACATGGAAAAAATGGGAAACCATCTCCCGAATGCAAACAAGAGAGGTAGAGGACAGAAGAGATGGCAAAAGATGCTCAGTAGAAGGGGGTATAAAACTCAGCTGCTGTCCCGCTGTCACCAGAACTATAGAACACTGGGGACGTCAGGGCTAATATGAAAGTTTTAAGATTTAGACAGTAATAACATATCATCGTTGCGCGTGTTATATTATTTCAGCTCAGAATTATGACCAGAAAGGTTCTGTCATCTAAGGTTCAGTATTGCATGAACTACCTCAAGGAATTTTCGTTCTACAAGTGCTGCGGGTCAGTATTTCTCCCCTGAACATTGTCACATAACGGTATTTCGAGGCGCAACGATAGTGATACAAAATAATATTATTCCTGTTTCTCTATGCTCCTCAGTTTTAGGTGCACTTGTTCGTCATTACTTATTTTACTTCACTGGATGAATAAACCTGGAGGTACTTGCGAAAAACCGCGCTGAATAGCATCTTTAGACGGTAAAGCATTCCGGCCTTCTGAGCTGAAGTTGGCGGGTTCTAATGCAGCTCAGTCCGGTGGTATTTGAAGGTGTTCTAATAATAATAATAATAATAATAATAATAATAATAATAATAATAATAATAATAATGTTTTACGTCCCACTAACTACTTTAACGGTTTCAGAGACGCCGAGGAGCCAGAATGCCATCCTGCAGAAGTTCTTTTACGTGCTTGTAAATCTACCAACATGACGTAAAAGTATTTGAGTCTATTCAAACATCCTTCAAGTATCACCCGACTGAGCCAGGGTCGAAGCTCGTAAGTTAGGCTCAGAATGTCAGCGCTATAACCGACTGAGTCACTCATACCTGCAAGTGCTATAATGCTGTAAAATTTATTGGCACACAAAGAAATTCTGCGGAACAAAATTTCAGCACCTCGTCGTCTCCAAAAACCGTACATCCAATAACATTTCTAATAGGAACTAGATTGTGGTTATGGTCTGACACCGTGGTTAGACAGTACAAGTCCCACTGGTCGAAACCTTGTTGGCCGGCAGGGTAGGAGGGGTGATGGTATACAATTTCTAATTGTTGCGTAACAAAAGCCTCAATTCATTTCCAAACCTCTCCACATTTGACGCTGTTGATGGTAATTCGTCCGTCGAATGCAGATGTTAAGCCTTGAGCAGACCCCTTGGTGCTATTCGACATGAGTAGGCTATGTGCCGGCACCGGTTTTTGCCGGTATATCCACCAGTATATGAAAAACTCTGTTGCGAGACAAAATTCTGGTACATCGGCGTCTCTGGAAACTATATACTGTAGGTATAATTAGTGGGATGTAAAACCAATAATATTGTAATAAAGATCTTCTGTAAAGATTAAATTCATTTCTAAACGTGATATGTTGTGGAATCATAGACCAGGGTGGAGAAATCATGATGTAAGAAAGATAATCCAGGTACGTATTAGACTACACAATTAACGCATGCATCATTAACACGCGATGGTAGTTCAGTGCATTCCCCTCTAGCCTGATGATGCAGTGTTCGAGTCTATCTAGTTCCCGCCGTCAATATTCATCAAACCCAGAGCGTTAGAAACAAATTACTGTTACCGGAATAATCGGAATTAAATCAAAGTAATCCACAGTATCGATAAGTATGCGTAAAGGGCAATTATTTGATAAAACTAATAATGATTCAATTCATTCCAGCGATCTATAGGGGAGTTGCAGTTACTTAGGGCCTTACAGGTTTGCAGCAGGGGATTTAAGATTGAATGTCATTCCAAAAATGCTCGTATAAAAACAATGTTTACATGTGAAGAGGACTACTACTATTTAAATTACTGGTTTTAATTAAGGAGCACCGTCGATCATTATTGGTGGGGGCGGGGAATGTGACGTGAGAACATAATTGCTGTAAAAACCCTCATAGGATGACCGAATGGGCTACTTCGAGTCATTTCTCTTCTCAATTGTTACTAAAAGCCATTAGGCGAAAGTAGCGTTCAACAAGTGTAATTCACGTGGGTAAATTCAATCTGCAAGTTCATGGCAGTCCAACGACAGGGAAGAATTGGTCTTTAGCAACGCACGTCTTTAAGACTTAAAAGGGTAACGCTGCTATTCAACTATTCATGAATTTTCGTTGAAAGAACGCAGTGAAGTGGGTTTAAAATTCTTCAGTTGCGAACAGTTTTTCGTGGCGATAAGCAATGGACGAAAGCGAGTAAAATGGAAACCATAAACGTGTAATTAAAAATCGAAATTTCAAGGCACGGTTCTATCCGTAGGCAGTAATGTTACAAAGACCTTAAAGAATACTCTGAAGGTAGCAGCATCATGCAGACAAGTAAATCATCAAAGTATCAGTGTAACAATGGCCGGTCCACTTCAGTCATGCGCGGAAGAAAACCGCTGTTCTTCTTCCAGCGGTCTATCATTCGGGTTTTGAGTAGCGAAGGTGTGAAACCTATTAACATTGACGAATGACGATTGAGTATGCTGATGCAAGTTTGTTACAGCAGCAGCATGGCAATGATCAGCGCCATACCGCCCGTGCAACAGTTGCAACCATCCAAGACCTGCATTTTGTGAGTCTTTCATATTCACCATATATACCCGATCACCCCTCTAGTGGTTAACCCCAGGTATCGGCTACACAAGGAGGTACTGGGAGGGAAAACGTCCCGTTCAGATGTAGATGAAGTCGGTGTACAAGTGACTGCGTAGACAACCAAATTCGGTTTCGTCTAAAAATATCTGGATTTGCATTGAATGGAGTATGCGTAGTGATACAGCTGTGTACCATTTTTGCTATATAACACAAAGTGAAAGGAAAAAGTTTTTCATTTGACTAACCCTCGTAAAATGGACTGTCAAAAAAGGATGCTAGGAAGCAACAGGAGGTATACCAGCAGAGCAGAGTGATAACAGTATGCTGGTAATAAATATGTACATTTTACAAAAAATGCCACTAAATACAGTATATATTCGTATGTATTGAACTGTGCCGTGGTTTTATTAGCTCCCCGGAGACTGGTTACCTCGGGTAGAGACACGATTTTTCAGTCGCTTTGATGATGACACTGTAATGAGTTCGAAAAGTCGATAGCACCATTCGCCTCACCACCTGCGAGTATGGAATACTGACGAGGCCGGTTCTGACATTACTCCTATTTATTTGTAACAGTCTTCATATCCACCATATTTACCAAACCTCCCCCTAGTGATTAACATATTCATGGGCTAAAAAGGAGGCATTGAGAGGATTCAGCATCCGCTGGTCAATTGTTCTTTTCCGACCTAGACGATGTTAGCTTTGCAAGGCCTAGGAAATCCTTTTCAAGCCTTTTATAGTTCCCCGTTATTATATTTTCTTGTCGATTTTTGAAAGCGGCGGATATCTTCCTTTTTCTCAGTTGACTGCAGTTAAGAGTGAACGACAACTATTTCTCCAGTCTATTCATTGATTTTTAAGTGATGTGCGTACCGAAACCTGCTCCTAGATGATTAGACTCTAAATATGAAGTTCGGTAGAGGTATAGTCAACAGTGTAAAAGAAAATTAAAAAAATTCTTCTGGTCTTCCCATAAACCCCCAGTCTATTCAGTGATTCTTAAACGATATGCGTATTGGAACCTTCTCCCGGATGAGTAGACTCCAAACATGACGTTTGGTCGAGAGATTATAATAGTGTAAGAGAAAATTGAAGAATATCTCTTCTGGTCTTCCTATAAACCCCTAGTCTATAGTCATTTTTAAATGATGTGGAAAAGACGGTAGGAAGCAGCAACGGAGACGCACCTGCACAGTATGTTCTCGAATGCCAAACTTCCAAGTGGATTCCAACTACCACGTAAAACATGGTCTGCTCTGAACAGAATAAGAACAGGCCATGGCAGATGCAGAGACATGCTGTTTAAATGGAACAAGTTGCCGACACCCGCGTGTGACTGTGGAGCTGCACGACAAACCATACATCATATTGCCAGAGAGTGTGAAACGCGGGCATACACAGGCAGCAAAGTGGATTTCCTGATGGCAACTCCAGAAGCAATACAGTGGATCAGTGATCCTGACATTCAGTTGTAGGGAGCCTTTTCTTGTTCATTGTTTTCTTGTTATGCAAATATGTATATAATTTATATCGGAACTCAACTTGATTGTATGGGCAAATAAATAAATAAATAAATAAATAAATAAATAAATAAATAAATAAATAAATAAATAAATAAATAAATAAATAAATAAATAAATAAATAAATAAATAAATAAATAAATAAATAAATAAATAAATAAATAAATAAATAAATAAATAAATAAATAAATAAATAAATAAATAAATAAATAAATAAATAAATAAATAAATAAATAAATAAATAAATAAATAAATAAATAAATAAATAAATAAATAAATAAATAAATAAATAAATAAATAAATAAATAAATAAATAAATAAATAAATAAATAAATAAATAAATAAATAAATAAATAAATAAATAAATAAATAAATAAATAAATAAATAAATAAATAAATAAATAAATAAATAAATAAATAAATAAATAAATAAATAAATAAATAAATAAATAAATAAATAAATAAATAAATAAATAAATAAATAAATAAATAAATAAATAAATAAATAAATAAATAAATAAATAAATAAATAAATAAATAAATAAATAAATAAATAAATAAATAAATAAATAAATAAATAAATAAATAAATAAATAAATAAATAAATAAATAAATAAATAAATAAATAAATAAATAAATAAATAAATAAATAAATAAATAAATAAATAAATAAATAAATAAATAAATAAATAAATAAATAAATAAATAAATAAATAAATAAATAAATAAATAAATAAATAAATAAATAAATAAATAAATAAATAAATAAATAAATAAATAAATGTACATAACGATACCTGCTCCTGGATGAATAGACTCTAAATATGAAGTTTGCTTGAGATCTATTCAGCCGTTTACCCGTTATGGTGGAACAGACAGACAGACAAAAACTATTGATATGATCTAGGGTTGACCTAAAACGGATAAATATATCAAAATTTGGCGAAATAAATGACATTACAGACAGTGGACCCGCTAGAATTTTATTTATAAGATAAACAGTGACTGAAATATACTGAAATGAATGCTAAGGTTCCTGCATGTGTTTTAGCTAAAGTAATATGTCTTATTTCTGAAATAAATCAGTTTAAAATCATAAGAACTTATATTGATTCTTCATTAAACACTTCCTCTGAAGTTTTCATTCATCTTCATCGTTTCTTCTGTCGGCCACTGGAAAATGTCCTCATAAAACTGAAGATATTCACGAAGGACATACTGCATAACTTTGCTGACATCCTTAACTTTCTTCTTATTTATTGGGACTTTTCCTGAATATGCTTTACTTCCCGGTAGATTGAAGTCCTTAAGATACATTGCATTAGATCTATGCAGTAATTTGAATGTGTGTTTCATTAGTCCATCAATATATTCATTTGCAACCACTGTACTCAGGGACTTTGCGTCATAAATGACCACTGAATACTGTGAAATTCGATAGTGTACTTTCTAATCTTCGGGCACTCCTTTCCCTAATGATGATTCAACAAATAAATGTGTTTTCTTAAAATCGTTAGACCACCAACTTTTATAGTCCAATATCTTTTGAGATGTTTCAATGTAGTTCACAGTCAAATTTCCCTTTCTACTTGACTGAGCAATGCACTGAGCATAATGTTCTGGTGTGCAGAGAAAACGTTTGTTTCAAAAGTCCTATCAGAGGGGAGAAAGCTATGTCCCCTCAAATAATGCTGGGAGAATAACAGTGCTCGTTATTAAAATGTCACATGTGCGGGACAGGTGCCCTTTCAATGCTAAACGGAAACTTGTTTTCGCTGCCATGATCGGAAGAATGCACATACTATCTGCGCACCTTTTATCGATAGATTTGTGTACGGGTTTGAGGAGTAAGGAGGGAGCAATTCCGGTTCCAGTAGTACTGCCAACTGAATGGAAATGAAATATGAATTGAATCGATAATATGATCGATCGATATGAATTTTGCTAAACCTTTGTTATCTTAAGCCAACAACTGTGTCACACACACATTATATAACATTTCTCGATGCGAATCTTATTCCTAGAGTGAATTCTACAGTTTGGCTTTGCTGTGTAAGTAACAACAGTACTAGTACGTAAAGTGTACGCCAGATGTCGTACAGCGATGCATAAGCGATTCATAGTTTGTGTTTCAAAGGTCGCCAGTACGAATCTCGAAGATTGCCGAGGTCGACCAATTCATCACTAGGGTGTAAATCTATCCAGAAAAGGTGCGCAGATAGTACATGTGCCTTTTCTTCATCAAACGATGCGCCACAAGAAGACGAATATGATGGCGGTCATAACTCGATTTATCAAAAAGTGGACTTTCCAATAATAATCGACTTAATTATGAGATTCAATTTGCTTCTTTTTAATTCAGAATTTCTTCACTTTCCTTGCCTTTAACCTTGCCGTGATGTAATCAGCTATTGAAGTGTTAGGAAGGAATATGGCGGCCGCACGGATTTGGCCACACTGAATTTGATAGTCACTGTAACCTTACATTGCTATAATAGGTTACACTTTCTTCACACAATCTGTAACGATAATTTTGTAACGCAAATTTTCAAATAACCCGCAGCCGTAAGACATATTTATGCCAAAACTACTAATATGTTTATTATTAATCTTGGCAATATTAAAGTAGAGATATCCAGAATTTCCCTCAACTAGGTTTCATCATTCGTTAAGTAGGACCCGAGAAATAAAATTTTTAACCTCGGAAATACTGCCTTTCAGCCAGAAAGGAGCCACATCAACGAGCTTCGATGACATGAAAATATGGGGATAGTGGTAGATGCCTCTTTTAATCAAGAAGACAATGAATATTACTGTCGAAATGACAAACATGTGAAGGAACGACCACTCGAAGTTGTGACTCCCTAGGCCGATGTTCTAATATTGTCGAGTAACAAGAAAATGAATGCCGGACAACAAATAAATAAAGCCCCTAAAATTGATTAACAATAGCGTAACAGTGAGTGACCGACTGTTTTTGTGTGCTCTGTCTCGTCTGCTACCACTTTCATAATTTTGTTTCACGTCGCACCGACACCGATAGGTTTTATGGCGACGATGGGATAGGAAAGGCCTAGGAGTGAGAAGGAAGCGCCCGTGGCCTTAATTAAGGTACATCCTCAGCATTTGCCTAGTGTGAGAATGGGAAACCACGGAAAACCATCTTTAGAGCTGTCGACAGTGGGGTTCGAACCCACTATCTCCTGGATGCAAGGTCGCAGCTTCGCGCCCCTAACCGCACGGCCAACTCGCCCGGTCTCTGCTACCACTAATCTCCGTTATTTTTCACACTACTGCCCCAATCGTACAAAATCTAACTCGTCGTCCACGGGCATATAAGTTTAACGGACATAAACACCTGAACACGTCGTTATTAGTTCTGTATCATATTCGAGGTAGGAGAGATATTTAATCATTAGCGGTCGGAAGTGGAGCGCAGAAGTAATTTGCTTAATACTGTGAGTTGGTGGTTGGTATTTGTATGTTTAGTCCTCAGCCCGAAGGCTGGTTGGATCCTCAACAGCTCCGCCATCAGCTGTCATAAATGGGCTAGGCATCACTGAAGAGGTGCACTAGGGAAATGAGGAGTGAGGTAGTTTCCCGTTGCTTTCCTCACTGAGCCATAAGTTGCTAGTACATATCAGTCTGCCAAGCCCACTGAAATACATGCACCAACTGACCCTATGAGCAACATTTTCACACCATTCATAGCAGGGACTGGCTGCATAAGGAATGGCATTACTAGCATCACTCATACCTCAGTCACTTTCATCTTGTCAAAGCCAAGGATAAAGCTGAGACAGATCAATGAAAGTAACAATATTGCTCTAGCCCATACCAGAAGACATAGTGCACTGTTAACACTACGTCCTGCCAGCAAAGGCATGGTTGGTATTTAAAAACAGTTAGTTAAATGCGAAGCAGTTATCAGTTAATTATTAGCATTCCAAATAGCTTTAAATAGGTACCACCGGACAGAGCCAGGATGGAACCAGCCAAGTTGGGCTCAGAATGCCAGCGCTCTACCATCGGGGCTCCTCATTCCGGTAATAATAATAATAATAATAATAATAATAATAATAATAATAATAATAATAATAATAATAATAATAATAATTCAGATTTGAAATCTTTGTCCCGGCTTCAGATGACGAGTCTTTTATATCCACCATATTTACGAGACCTCGCCTCTAGTAGTAAACCACAGGCATCGGCCTAAAAACAAGTACAAGAAGAAAGGATCACTCTGTCAATGACTTAAAGCAAGAAACATTCCTCCCGACATTCACCTTAGTTCTACCCATGCTTAGAATACCCCTCGCAATCCGCTCTAGTAACATCATCTCATTACTGTGATTTCCAGCAGCTTCATGGAGAATGAGCTCACACGATCTTTATGCCACTGAGATCGGAAAAAGGAATGGGAGATAAGCGACAGTATAACCTGGAAGTAAGCCTATTTTTTAAAAATTATACTTTCGGTTTGACAGTTTCAATAAAGGTAGACTTACTTTATTTAAGAATACAGTAATATGGAGCAATGCTTACCATTATTACGGCTGGAAGAAGGGGATCAGGTACAAACAAAAGTGTAAATACAACAAAATAATAAAACCGATTTTTCTATCGCTGCTCAGTTTCGATGTATAAATACACCGTACTACAAGTCAACCGCAACATTTAAGAACCCAGTAGTAAGTACGGTTTCACTTAACACCTCGCCTTTCCACAGGCTGTGCAATATGTAAAACAGTGCTATTGGCAAGAATCGGAACCTATATTTCAGTACTCCTCTCCAGGAATTTAAGTTCAATTTCAGAACTGTATGCTGAGGATCAGCTGGTTAGTTGCTGTAGTTACCTTGTATTTGTTACACATCGCTCCATATATTACAACGTAATTTAATGTAGGTCCATTCAAATGAGCTGAAGTTATTTAATTTCATTACAGTTAAGTGAGTTACAAATTTAATATAAAATAGACAAAGAACGTAAAATGTGTGAAATAAAACTGTAGCATTACATTTAAATATAGACCCATATTACTAAAAAGCAGTGTTCAGTACACTGTAATCGGGGCTCAAAATAGGCCCTGTTGTGTACGAAATATAAATATAAAATCTCAAGTGTTAATACATGAAATGAAGAGAGAGGGCAATGTTTCAGTTATACTTCATATCCGGAAGTGTCAGATATCAAACTCTTCACGCTTCGTGTTCCTGGTTTCTCTCTTAACAGTGCCTCATTTCGTAAAGATCGTGAGCTCGGCCAACCTTTCTCTGCAAGAGCACATTACTTTCTCACCATATTGGTTACAAAAACACGTTTGTTTGGAATGCTTTGACTACTGGACAAGTTCTAGTTAATGGAAGCTCAATGGCACTTACTGCTGAAAATAAATACACTTCCTGAAGTAGAAACTAAGCGGATTTTGGTCATACTTTGTGTACCTCGTCCCATGCTGTGGTCTTTGGCGAATGAATATTTCTTCTCTTAATCTGCAATAAGCATTTCCCGAACACACACTTTACCAATTATCTTTACGTCAAGAATTTGCCGAGCAGTGTTTCAGGCAATTTGTAGCTAATGTTATAATTTACATTCGCTCTAAAACCACAGGAAAAAACTTTTACTGAAAGAGTATAGCTAAACGTCTGTGTATTAACTAGCAAAGGAATATATTTGATAAGTAGTCCTTCATTTCAGTCGAACTTGTAATCGCTGACATATTTTCAGGAAATGTACGAGTAAATAATGTCAGTGTAGATTTACTTCGTGTTATGCAGAATAGTTGACAGTTAATAGTTTTTGGACTGAAAATGTTCTGAAATGGTATCAATCTATGGACAGGAATGTGAACCTCGCGTTTAAATAAATACGAGTGTGTAGTTCTGAAAATGAAGTAAAATAGTGAAATTAGTTGTGACGTAAAAAGCCTCTTCCTTAACAGAGAATGCATATACACGAGCATGAAACTGCAGAAGAATCAATCAGCAGAAACACTTACTGACCAACAGGCGATTATATGAAACATCAGTTGAATGAACCTTATCGAGGACACGTGGCGGCGGTCGATCGCTGAACACTACTCGGTAGAAACTGCAATGCACCAACACAGGACACTCGTCATCCATCCAAGAAATGAATTATTATTATTATTATTATTATTATTATTATTATTAATGGCCTTTTTCCCAGTTATCTGGGTCGGAACTATGTATGTATGTATGTATGTATGTATGTATGTATGTATGTATGTATGGATTCAGCCCAGTTTCACGGCTGGATGCCTTTCCTGACGCCCACCCTATGTGGAGGAATGTATTTACACCCAGTCCCCGAACAAGAGGAAAAATCTCCGACCCGACCGGGAATAGAACCCGGGGTCCTCTGAGCTGAAGGCCAGTACGCTGACCAACCAAGGCACCGACCAATTATTATTATTATTATTATTATTATTATTATTATTATTATTATTATTATTATCAATCAACACATTTATCGTGACAGACCAAACTGAAAACTGATGGTAAAATAAGTTCTTGGTGGAAAGTAGTAACAACTGGGTTATACAAGGCTGCAATATCTTACCCTCATTATTCATACTTTGTAAGGATCATTTACTGAAATGCTGTTATTAGGACTAAGGCGTCGGCGTTGATCAAACTCGTCACTGCATTTTTACCCCGTTAAATCCCTTCCTGCTTCATATATACACAAGTTGCTTTACGTCGCACCAACACAGATAGGTCTTATGGCGACAACAGGACAGGAAAGGGCTAGGAATGGGAAAGAAGTGGCCGTGACATTTTATTGAGGTACAGTCCCAGCATTTGCCTCGTATGAAAATGGGAAACCACGGAAAACCATCTTCAGGGCTGCCGACAGAGTGGTTCGACCCACTATCTCCCGAATACTGGATATTGACCGCACTTAAGCGACTGCAACTATCGAGCTCGGGAAAAAAGCAATCGAATATCTTGAAACTTGAAAGGAGGTGTGTAGCCAGTATGATATGAAACTTAGCACTTCAAAGACTGAAGTTAAGTCAATAGCGAAGAAACCTACGAGGATTTAATGCCAGATAGGGAATACGAAACTCGAATAGATGTATAATGTCAAGTACGTATCTCAGTGAAATCGAATGTGCTTGTAGTAAACCTATTACAGTGTGTGCACTGCTGCGATCAATGGTATTCTGTAAGAGAAGTGAGCTCTCGGACGGAACTATCTACTGTCAGTCAGTTTTCAGACCGACTCTAATGTACGGAAATGAAATTTGGTTGAACTTAGGATATCCGTAAGTAGGAATAAACAGACGCGGAAGTAGCGTGAACGGTTGCTGCTATCAAATGCGGTAACAATCATAGGGGAGTACTCTGAAACGACGAGAGAGAGGCTAAGTTAGGAATAAACTCGAAGTTGTCCGTGGGGTCAGTGAGGGGAATGGAAGAGGATAACTTACCTGGGAGAATAACGGACTCTGTCAGAGAGGGTATGAGAAGAAGATAGGGAGACCAAGGTAATGATGGATAGACTCAGTTTTCAATTATTTAACTCGAAACGGGAGATAATATCTAGAAGAGAGCAGGCCAGGAAACAATTCATTACCATGAAGAAATTCTTTGTGAGTTCAGATCTGTCTCCAGCTACGAATTCGTATGATACGCTGCTATATATTTTCTGTTCTCCTATATGGATTGAAATCTGGACTCTGAATCCAATCATAGAAAAACGTCTTGATGCCTTCGAAATGTACCTGTATCGCCGTCTCTTGCGGATATCTTGGGTGATGAAAATCTCAAATGTCGACGTCCTTAGTCGGATGAAAAGGCAAAAAGAACTACTGCTCACCATAAAACAGAGGAAAACACAATACCTAGGACATATCATGAGAGGTATCAATTATTACAGCTTATTATCGAAGGAAAGATACAGGGGAAGAGCTCTGTTGGGAGAAGAAGAAATTCATGGCTGAGAGACCTTCGAAGATGGCACTGCTGTACTTCAGCAGTGGCATTTCATTCTGCGCTGTCAAGATCAGAGCTACGAGCCTACGTGGATCGCCAACCTCCGCTCGGAGACGGCGTCTTTAGAAGAAGAAGAAGAAGAAGAAGAAGAAGAAGGTGTAGAGCTAAAGAAGGTCACGAAACTCAACTTGCAGACTGAACGCTGAAAAGCATAGCAATCTATAATAAAATGTATATATGTATGTATGTATGTATGTATGTATGTATGTATGTATGTATGTATGTATGTATAACGTACGCGAATTTTCATTATTGGTGCTTGCTTTATGATACTATAAGTTCTGGAAATATTTGAAGTTTTTCATAAGTACGGAAGTAGGCAGCAATGAAAGGTCTTACTCAGGTCTGTTCCATTTGCTTTTGTTTGAATTACATATTTTTCGGGGACTAGTAAATTAGAAATTACTTCGTTATATTTACCCTCCCTCGTATTCATTAGACGAAGTTTGCTTATTCACACACACACACACACACACACACACACACACACACACACACACACACACACACACACACACACCGAGAGCGAGAGAGAGAGAGAGAGAGAGAGAGAGAGAAATTGAAAACTTCGACGGCTACCACTGTATCCGCTAGTACTTCAGTTGGAAAGAGTCACCAGGGCAGAGAAAATTTGGACGAGTAACGAACCAGCATACAAAGACCAGCATTTGAAGAGGGGTAGCTGTTAATTAGTTCCAAACCACCAGATAGGGGCATGGCATCGAAGGCTGCCACTTGGCTGTGAAAGGCTCGTTAGGACACACAAGGACGTTATTAAGGAACGAACTAAGAGAGAAGTAGGAAGTAGCAAGATATTTTTTTTTTTTTTTTTTTAAGTTTTGAAGTCATCTGCAATTTTACTAATTAATTATTTAACACAATCATTCAGTTATTCTGAGTTATTTCTGGGGTCACTGGAGGCACACATGTTACTTTTTGGTTCTGGCCGGGGTTTGAAGCATGATATCCTTCATGAAGTCGCAATACTTTTCAGACAAAAAATCCTGCATCGCATCAACTAGGATTCGAGCCTCGTCCGCCTGAATCGAATGCCAGCAGCTAAGCCATTGCGTTAACTGAATAACCCGAATATGAAATAATTATGTAATTGCTATCTTTCTTTGCCTTTTGAGTTTACAAACATCAGTAGCGATTCGAGGAAATGGGTAGTGGTGTTAACATTACAAGGCAAGTGAGAGTTAGGTCAGATCGCATAGAAGAATCGTCATTAATTCTGACTTATATTAATTCGGTGCTCTGGAAAATTGTGCATGAGAGAGACACGTTTTCATAGGGACTGAAAGAAGATAATTAAAATTACAGAAATCCTGGATACTGTTAGGTGCCCGACTGAAAAAAAGTAAAATACGAGAAGTCAAGCATAGTAACTGTCTGTGTAAAGGTCCGAACCTCTAAAATACAAAGACCTGTCCGCAATAGTATTTTGGAGCTTGATTTAACGCCTTCAGCAAAGAAGGTGCTCTGTTCGGCTCCTTGGCTGAATGGTCAGCGAAATGATCTTCGGTTCAGAAGGACCTGGGTTCGATTCCTGCCCAGGCCGGGGATATTAATAGAGCATGATTAATTAGTCTTAATACACATATGCAGTATTCATCTGCACACAACACACTACCATGACCACGTAATAGTGAATACATCCCATCACACAGCGTTGGCGTCAGGAAGAACATCCGGCCGTAAAACTGGATCAAGTCCACATGTGCAACACAGTTCGCAACTGCCACCCCACCAGGGTGTGGGAAAAAAAGCAGGTGATGAAGAAGAATAACAACCCTGAGCTGCAGACCTTCTGAAGTGGTGCTATTTAAGCGGCCTGCCTACCTATTTTGACGTTACGATCGTGCTGCTGTGTAGTAACGAAAGTGAAATTCTAATGGAATGATTCTATCGCTGAATGAATTTAATTTATCGAGGTAGCGCTGAGCGAGTTGCCGTGCGGCTAGGGGCGCGCAGCTGTGAGCTTGCATCCGGGATATAGTGGGTTTGAATCCCACTGTCGGCAACCCTGAAGGTGGTTTTCCGTGGTTTCCCACTTTTACACATGGCAAATGATGGGGCTGTACCTTAATTAAGGCCACGGCCGATTCCTTCCCATTCCTAGGCCTTTCCCATCCCACCGTCGCCATAAGACCTATCTGTGTCGGTGCGACGTAAAGCAAAAAAAAAAAAACCCTGAGTGAATCATCCTTTAACATGCCAACAGGAATGACAGGGAGTACAAGAATTTTGACCGCACTTCAAAAATCGACTACCTCGGCCGAGATAGAATCACGCCCTTACGTTCATGAGTCGGACTGCCACTGACCCATCGAAAAAGCTTTATACGCAGAGGTCTGACAAGACAGCTGGCAGGACGTATCAAAAGCCAATGTCAACAGTGCCCTTATTGCCTTAACAAGGAGCACGAGGTCGCACAGTCCACTGACGGCGTGGTCGCGACCATTAAAATGCTACTAGCCTACTTGGCATGTAATTTGTTTCGCTGTACGACCTGGAACGCACAGAAGTATGCGATGCATTATATTTCAATTAGTATAGTAAGTATTCTGCAACGGGAATGCTACGGATTCTGATCACAAGACACGGTAGCCTATGATTAGAAAGAACTCTGTAAGGAGTAGCAAACTTATTTTCATCGTCACCAGTTCTTAATAATAATAATAATAATAATAATAATAATAATAATAATAATAATAATAATAATAATAATAATAATATGACATGCAGTATTTAAAGGTAATAGTCGGCAGCGCCACCATACCGTGACGTCTTGGAAGTGCTCAGACCTGTATTAAGGAGCCCATAGACGTGTAATATTATTGCGCAAAATGGGTTGTAACCATATCGTTGTTGCCGGGACAAAACCTCCTATGTGATAATATTTTTGGAGAACATGCATTATGAAGAGCGAGAATGCCTTGACATTTGACACACAATATTGCACCTTAGATGACAGAACCTTACCGGCCAAAGTCCTAAGCTAGAATATTTCACACAGGAGGTTTTGTCCCGGCAGCGACGATATATTGTTAGCAGCCCACAGACGTACAATATTATTGGACAACAATCGGGTTTGTGCAATAAGTAGAATCGTGTAGAGATAATATTGATGGTTGTGCAATATATATTGTGCAAAGCGGTCATAGACGTACAATATGCGTGGCAATATATAGTCAACCGGGCGAGTTGGCCGTGCGCGTTGAGGCGCGCGGCTGTGAGCTTGCATCCGGGAGATAGTAGGTTCGAATCCCACTATCGGCAGCCCTGAAAATGGTTTTCCGTGGTTTCCCATTTTCACACCAGGCAAATGCTGGGGCTGTACCTTAATTAAGGCCACGGCCGCTTCCTTCCAACTCCTAGGCCTTTCCTATCCCATCGTCACCATAAGACCTATCTGTGTCGGTGCGACGTAAAGCCCCTAGCAAATATATATATATATATATATAGTCAGTCCATGCCGGTATTTTGTTTGGTGAACACACTTTTCTGTATCACGAAGCTGCTTCGCTTCCTTCAGGAAGTTTGTACGCAGAGAACTGATTTTTTTAAATTTCTTGCTTGTCGGCGTTCGGATACTTTTCGCGACATTTTTCAATAAGCACCTCGTACTGTTCACCTTTTTTAACCGATTACTGTAATCTTAACGTCCCATAGAGCCGGACGGTCATGGTACACTTCAATAAACTCCAAAATAAACTTTTTCTCCTCCAGTGTGTCTGCTATCACAATAGGTTTTCCCCACACTTGTTGACACCAACTGGCGGGAGGACGGGATATTGTACAATATTGCCAACACATGACACAGTATTTTGCGATTTGCGCAATATTAAAACCTTTTTGATTTCGTACAATATATTGCACAAACCCCGATACTGCGCAATAATATTGCACATCTGTGGGCCCCTTCAGATGTGATCTGACATTTCGAGAGCGAGTGTAAACGCCGCCTTACTGATCGTGGCAAGGCGACGTGAACTATCTTTCGAACGGGGCATGATATTGGGGGCCCATTGTCGAAACTGTGCGGACATTTAAACATGTCTCCACCGACGGTGTCGTGTGTATCGGGAATACCTCTTGGACGTAATCCACGGTGAACAGCACAGTGGCCAACCACAGATGCTTAATGATCGTGATTAACGGAGTCTGGTTAAAACTGACCGTAGTAACAGTCAAGCCACACTGGCTCAAATCACCTTCACTTTCAATGCAGGACGCAAATTCAGTAGGTCAGTACAGCGTTCTTTAACGTCAGAAGACCTACCAGAGTGCCCTTGTTAACACCACGACAAAGCCATGAACCCCAGTTGTCAACAAGGAACCATACAGGCTGGTGGTAGCTCCGTAATGGTATGAGATGTGTTCACGTGCTATTGGCTGGATCCATTGATTCATTTGAACAGGTCGTTGACCAACAACTGCTTAGTGACCACTTACAGCCCTTCATACCCCTACGTACCCCTACAACGATAAGATATACCAGCAGCGTGTCATCGGCGCCAAGTTGTCCAGAATGGGTTCGAGGAGCGTTCTGAAGAATTCAACGACTGCTGTACCCACTTCGTTCGCCTGATATGAACCCTGTCGAGCAGTTATGGAATGTGGTGATGAGGTTCATTCACACCCACCACCTTGCACCTACAAATACTAGGAAGATGTGGGTAGCTATTCAAGGGGCATGGGTCAGAGTCTCTCCACTTGTGGAATCGATGCCACGATGACTTGCTGCATTTGGCCGAGATAGAGGAGGACCTACAAGATACTAGACCCCTATCCCGTATCTCAGAATGTTAGTGTAACAATAACAATAATAATAATAATAATAATAATAATAATAAATTATATTATGTTTTTCGGAGATCTTTAAATACCACCGGACTGAGCTAGGATCGATCACGCAAACTTGGGCTCAGAAGACCAGCACCTTACCTTCTGAACCACTCCGCTCAGCGTCTACAATGCCAGTACTGCAGAAATCTCATGAGCCACTCAACTCGGCGCCTATGATACCAGTACTGCAGAAAAATCACGAGCCACCGAACTCGGCGTTTTTAATACCGGTACTAAAGAAAAATCATTAGCCACTCACCGCGGCATTATGATAGTACTACTGATGAAAACTCGTGAGCCACTCAGCTCGGCATAATACAGATACTGATGAAAACTCGTGACCCACTCAGCTCGGCATAATACAGATACTGATGAAAACTCGTGAGCCACTCAGCTCGGCATAATACAGATACTGATGAAAACTCGTGACCCACTCAGCTCGGCATAATACAGATACTGATGAAAACTCGTGACCCACTCAGCTCGGCATAATACAGATACTGATGAAAACTCGTGACCCACTCAGCTCGGCATAATACAGATACTGATGAAAACTCGTTAGCCACTCAGCTCGGCATAATACAGAAACTGATGAAAACTCGTGACCCACTCAGCTCGGCATAATACAGATACTGATGAAAACTCGTGACCCACTCAGCTCGGCATAATAGAGATAATGATGAATACTCATGAACCACTCAGCTCGGCATAATACAGATACTGAAGGAAACTCATGTGCCACTCAGCTCGGCATAATACAGATACTAATGAAAACTCATGAGCTACTCAGCTCGTCACAATGCAGATACTGAAGGAAACTCATGAGCCACTCAGCTCCGCGTTCTATAATGGAGGTATTGAAGATACGGTCCAGTGATGCATAGAACAACAAAAATGAAAAGCGGCATTCACCCCAGAATTACATAAAATAACTGAAGTATAATCAAGATATGAGTTAGAAATGCACGGGATGAGTTTGGAAAATCTCTATAAATCACTAGCTTCTGCATATGCTACGCTAACATTTATCTTCTCCTTGCTTCAGTGCCTTCAGTTGTACGTCGTTCTTACTCAAGATGAATGTGTTCTCCATCACTGGGATCCGAACCTGCAATATCTTAGTCCACAGACTGACGCCGTTAAATATATCTCGAATCTAAGAACTTCAAGTGCGGAATCGGAAGTCAGAGGAGCCGCAAGATGTAGCAAGAAAACTTTTCTTGTGATTACATCGACCCGAATCCCCAAAGAGTTCCAATATTTACACGGTTCGATATTAGCTGCGCACATCGAGAAGGATCTGGAGTTATTACTTGTACGAGGAAATCAGATTTAGTTTAGAAAACCGTAAGCTAGCTGGGTTGTGACTTGTGTAACGACTTTCAGAACTGCAGTTCGTACTTGTTTGAGTCTGGAGAATTCTCTAGAGCCACAAGTAACAGTATCAGCTGGGGGAAAGTGAAGGGGGAAGGAGGAAACAAATCTGTATGGATACAATTACCTCCAGTGTTCCCTGTCAATATGCTCAAATTTCTAGATAAACTCATATGAGAGGAGCAGGAGGTAGAAAATAGTAAAAGTGAAGGAACGTCAGACATAGATTACTAGAATTCTGAAAATGGAAACTGCTTGTTGTCAACGTATCGGAGTGAAGACTATGGCACGGGAAAACTGATGAGTTGGATGAGAGAGAGAGCGTATGAGATCAATTTCTTGTTCTTGCTATAAATATCTATAAGTCCATGTAAATAATAGTGTATATAATACCTAACTCTTAGTAGAGCTAGGTATTTATTCACAGAAATGTATAAGTAGGGCTCACCCTTTCTTCACTTATAATCCTTACGTTTTACCAACATTTTCGGAATAATAATATACATTAGTGTCCATGAATAATTAAAATATTTCATTAATGACAAGTCAGAGTTGTACTAAACGCAGTAAAAAACAAACTTATCTGGAATATACTAGAGTGAAATACATTTTTCTATTGGAATAGACACACATAAAAAGTAAACAACATTTAAAAATAATTTCCTCAACAGGAAAAAAAAAGAGCTTAATATAGGGTGTGATTACCTCTAACGGCCAAACAAGGCTCGCAACGACATAACATCTTTTCCCTCGGTACCCTGTCATATGCTTTCTCTAGATCTACGAAACATAAACACAACTGCCTATTCCTCTCGTAGCATTTTTCATTTACATTTTTTACTGAAAATCTGATCCTGTCAGGTTCTCTGTGGTCTGAAACCACACTGGTTTTCATCCAACTTCCTCTCAACGACTGATCGCACCCTCCCTTCCAAGATGCCAGTGGACACTTTGCCTGGTATACTAATCAATGAGATACCTCGATAGTTATTGCAATCCTTCCTGTTCCCTTGCTTATAGATAGGTGCAATTACAGCTTTCGTCCAATCTGAAGGTACCTTACCAACACTCCATGATAATTTTACTACTCTATCAAGCCATTTCATCCCTGCCTTCCCACTATACTTTACCATTTCAGGTCTAATTTCATCTATTCCTGCTGTCTTATGACAATGGAGTTTATTTACCATCCTTTCCACTTCCTCAAGCGTAATTTCACCAACATCATTTTCCTCCTCCCCATGAGCTTGGCTGTTCGCAACACCACAAGGATGATTTCCTTTTACATTGAGAAGATGTTCAAAATATTCCCTCCACCTCTGCAGTGATTCCCTGGGATCTATTATAAGTTCACCTGAATTACTAAAAACACTGTTCATTTCCTTTCTCCCTCCCTTCCAAAGATTCTTTATTACTGTCCAGAAAGGTTTCCCTGCTGCTTGACCTAGCCTTTCCAGGTTATTACCAAAATATTCCCACGAGTTCTTTTTGGATTCAACAACTATTTGTTTCGCTCTGTTTCTTTCATCTACGTACAAATCCTTGTCTGCCTCGGCCCTTGTTTGGAGCCATTTCTGATAAGCCTTCTTTTTACGTTTACAGGCTGCTCTCACTTCATCATTCCACCAAGATGTTCGCCTTTTCCCATCTTTACACACAGTTGTTCCTAGGCATTCCCTTGCTGTTTTCACTACAGCATCCCATTCTCTTTCTATATCCTTAACCTGATTACTGTCCACTCTTCGGAACTTCTCACTAATCATATCCATGTATTTCTGTCTAATTTCCTCGTCCTGGAGATTTTCTAACCTTATTCGTTTGCAGACAGATTTCACTTTCTCTACCCTAGGCCTAGAGATACCTAGTTCACTACAGATCAGATAGTGATCTGTATCATCAAAAGATCCCCGGAAAACTCGTACATTCTTAACAGATTTTCTGAATTCGAAGTCGGTTAAGATATAGTCTATTATGGATCTGGTACCCCTAGCCTCCCATGTGTAGCGGTGAATAGCCTTATGCTTGAAGAATGTATTCGTAACAGCTAAACCTATACTAGCACAGAAGTCCAGCAAACGCTTCCCATTCCCATTAGCTTCTTTATCTTCTCCACATTTATCAATCACTCTTTCGTATCCTTCAGTTCTATTCCCTACTCTCGCATTGAAATCGCCCATTAGCACTATTCTATCCTTGCTGTTGACCCTGACCACGATGTCACTCAATGCTTCATAAAACTTGTCAACTTCATCCTCATCTGTACCCTCACCTGGTGAATACACGGAGACAATTCTAGTCCCAATTCCTCCAACTGACAAATCTACCCCCATCATTCGCTCATTTACGTGCCTAACAGAAACTATGTTGCGTGCAATGGTATTCCTGATAAAGAGCCCTACCCCAGACTCTGCCCTTCCATTTCTAACACCCGTCAAGTACACTTTATAATCTCCTATCTCTTTCTCGTTATCTCCCCTTACTCGAATATCACTTACTCCTAGCACTTCCAGATGCATCCTCTTTGCTTACTCAGCCAGTTCTACTTTCTTTCTTTCATTAGCCCCATTAATATTGATAGCTCCCCATCGAATTCCATTTCGTTCGCCAAGTTGTTTCCAAGGAGTCCCTCGCCTGTCAAATGGGAGTGGGACTCCGTTACTTCCATAGGTCCGAGGCTGGCTAAAAGTGATCTGAGCTCGGGAAATTCATGAAGCAGGATGCTACCCTACTTGCACATAGTCCAAGTGAGGATCTCTCCTCTAACGGGTTATGGACCACAGGTGAATTGTATAGTTCTAGCCGCCTGAGCACAAGGAGGGCCATGACTCAGAATATGTTCGAGATGCCCACTCCCATTCCATAGCAGCTGGTATCCCGACTCTCAGGACCACTTACTAGGCCACTCAGCCGTTTCCCATGGTTCACGAACTAGGACGTGACTACAGTAAGCCACACCATGAACCAAGTCTGCGAGGGGGAAATAAATCCGAACATATTATTCGCTTTATTATTATTATTATTATTATTATTATTATTATTGAATATCCAAAGCAGTTTGGAACCCTATTTTACACAGTATAGGGAGCGTGCACGGTACTAGTAACAGAGCGCTCTGGCGGAGTTCCGAGAATTAATACAGTGAGATTGCGTTCCGCTGGAAAACCTGCTTCATAGTTACGGCAAAAAATATCGTTGCATCTTGTTGTCAAGATAAATATGAAGTAATTCTATGGAAGTTGTAATGCTGTACAGATAAAAATACATTTAAACCTGATATTGTTGTCACAGGACGAAATGTAGAACAATATTGTAACTACCTCATATCTATGAATCTGTGAAAAGTCAAATTTCGCGAGTGAGATTTCCGGTGAAATTGACTGTGCTTTTGACAAACTATTGACAGGCAGCATCCGGTAAGCAAATAAACAGGAATTCAGTTGGATTAAGTAGATAACACGTCATGTTGCTAAGCGAAGTTCTGATAAGAAAGATTTGTACGAGTGGATTATGTGCAGGGGTTACAGTTCTACGTTCTTTATTATTGGTAGCAAGAAATTTGCTGGCACACAAGCTACGTAAACAATGTCGCTGATATACGGAAACAGATCTTGAGGAATATTTTTCAGATGCATCTGTCAACATGAATTCGCACACTTGCTACACTCTGAGTTTGTAACACATCATCTTCTGTAAATCTCCTATTGTGAAGAAAAGGCGGCATAACAAGTAAAGAATGATGTGACTGTTTTAAAACCTGGGAATCCCTTGTCGGCTAATATAACTTCCCATTCACTGAAAAGATTTAGGAAGCCTCAATTGTTAACAATAAAAGTACCATTAGTTCTTCCACCATAACAAGAGGAAACAAAATCAATAGTTCCGTTTGGGGCCACAGCTAATAAAAATTTAAATGTATAACACGACTTGTACGAAGAATACATGTAACATCTCTCATCTGTTCTTGCTGGCGTTTCTGATTTCTTTTCTGTGCAATCTATTATAACCCGTGCATCAGGATAAAATGTTTTAAAAGCGCTAGGCAAAGTATTATGCAGGGATAGTTTGCTAGGCCACAACATAAAATTAATAGTGCGTTTCTTGACTAATCCCAGATCAGTAAAAAAATATTCGCGCAGCAGTAGTCCGATGTACACCAAATCTAAGGCAGCATAGGTTATACCCAATTTCATTTTCATTAAAAAGAGTAAACAGACATCGTTATTACTTATATTTACAGACACTTTAGAAACAAAGAAAGAAAGTAAAAACTGAATGTTTCAAATTAAACTGTGCCTCATTTTTTATGCTCTGGTGTCCATAAAATCCTTTGCATATGTCCAAGGGGGTGTTGGGCCCACAACTTTTATCCACCTTTTCCGAAAAAATTAGAGGTACTGTGATTGACTAGCACTGTGTGCGTACATCATTCCCACTAAAAGCACAAGTGAATTCGAAAGTCGTTGCTTCAATCTCAAATGCTTCTTGCATCGACTTATGTAGTTTTTCACACTCATTTTTCACAATAAATTCATGAGTTTCCTGATAGAAGACGTATGTATATTTGAACATTTCATTCGTTTAATCGCTCTTAAAACCGGGATACATCACATTCTCTTTTCGGTTTCTTCTTACAGCTCTCATGAAACACAGGTGGTATATATGATGGATGATTTTCAATATTACGAGGCTTTCCTCCAACAAAATGTTCACTGCAAATGACGGAGCATTTGGTGGGTTCCGATGGAGTTCCGTTTGCTCTGAAATGCAGGAAAACATTTATTATTATTATTATTATTATTATTATTATTATGCGTAGTCAAGGCACGTGCGCATGGAAGGACATGAATGTAAACATACGAACCTGCTGCAATCCACAATTTAAATGAAATGTACTATTTCAAAGTGTACTTAAATGAACGTGTTCTTGACTTGGCATACCTGATATGTTTGAAATGTGTAATATGAAATGTGTGATTTACGTCACAAATGAAATAAGGTAGCCTACTGTACTTACTTTATCCTTCCAATAGCCGAAATCCACTTCCTGCATCTGTCCGATTCCTATGGACGACCAGGAAATGTAATTCCTTTCCATGCGTGTTTCTTTGTGTGTTGTGGCAGTTCAATGCACAACAGTTTCTATTTGATTTAGGCATTTTGATACACCACCACCACCACCACAATTTCACATCCACAGTTACACAGCCTGGACTGACCGCTCAAGAGAAGATCACCAAAATGTTACCGATTTCTTCCGCTAGAGGTGCTAAGAGCGACCGTGCACGCTTCCTACACTAGGGTTGTAGTTAAAAATACATATTCACTTTTACAATGAAAATGAATTCATGTATCTAATCGACGGAAAATGAAGTGGATGAAGTTAATAACATTTTTGTAACAGCACGGCTTCTTAAACAAATGATACAGGGGTTTTGATAATGCAATGTTGCAATAATTCAAATGAGAGTTCAAGTCATGCCTTCTTTCAAATGCAGCACATTCAAACAGTAGGTGGTCCACTGTTTGTGAGGATCCGCAAACACACACGTAGCCATCAGGACGATTGATTCTGAATCGATGAAAATTATAACCAAATTTGCCATGACCAGTCAAAAATTGAGTAATTTCAAAGCTTGGCACCAACACGTTACTTTGCAGGCGGTTGAAAACCTCAGGGAAGAATATTTCTCTGGTGACTTGGCCTCTAGTGGAAGAAGTCCAAATGTTGTTCCATTGATGGATTACGTGCTTCCTTATGATTTTTTTAGCGTAGTTAGGTGACGTTTTGTCATAAGAAATTTCCAAATTAGATGTAGCCGATGCTTTCGCCAGAAGATCAGCTTTCTCGTTTCCAGATATTCCACAATGGCCGTGAACCCAGTCAAAACAGATGTGCGTACTTTTTTGAGCTGTGGTTCTAATAGCTACAGCTATTGGATTCAGATTATATTTATTATTTATCACATTCAGCGGAGCTTGCGAATCACTTAATAACCGAGATTTCTTATTGTTAGATTTGCACCATTCGATCGCAGACTTAATCGCCCACAGTGCAGCCTGGAAAATAGAGCATGTGGAAGAGAGTTTGTACTGGGATGAGAACACCTCAGAATCGTTTTCATGAACAACGAAGGCACATCCAACTCTGTCCTTTTCATCTGTGCTTGGTATGCGAGATCCATCTGTGTAAATAAAGCAGTCATGGGTAATTGAACAATTTTCATAAATAAATACGCCAGTCAAGGGATTTATGCCAAAGAGTATAGAGTCTACTCTCAACTCTGACTTTACTCCATTGCGATTCCACAGCAGACAAGTGGAAACAATTGAAATTTGCAATCCGAATGAAAAACCAAATGCAACCGGAAAGAATAGGTTGTAGCGGTAATTGACGACTATCGAATAATTCGGTAGTTTTCATTCGATAGTCCCATCACTAGTATGGAGTAAACTGTTATTTATACTGATATAAGGGTTGCCCAAATTAACCTGATACTTCAGTACGAGCGACGTTAACGGATGGAAAAGAACCATGCGTATTAGGAAGAAATGGAATATAGTCGGAAAGTGTTAATGAGCTGTTTGTACGTGCGGGGGCGAAGTGACTGGGTACAGTGCAGAATAGCTCAGCGTCGATTATTCACTTTGTGGTGGCAGATGGTGTTAGCGAAGACGACATGTATGAAGGATGTGTTTAGGAATGAGCGTATAACAGGTTGTATACCGTAGTATTCAGATGGCATCCCAATTTCATTCGGGCAACCTTTATATTATTCACTTGCTAAAAATCTACATTTATCGAAATAAAATGTGCACACGGAGACTGCTTCTAGCAACTAATTAAACGCTACATTTGCAAGGGCCCAGTTGTGCCGGTACTCAGTAATAGCAGTTTGAAAAACTTGCTAAATGAGTACCGGAAGTTTTTTAAATTTTACGTCGCACCGGCACAGATAAGTCTAGGAGCGACGATGAGATAGGAAAAGGCTAGGGGTGAGAAGGAAGCGGCCGTGACGTTAAGGCACAGCATCAGCATTTGCCTGGTCGGAAAATGGGAAACCACGGAAAACTATCTTCAGGGCTGCTACCAGTGGATTTCGAACACCGGAAGTTTCTTTATATGTCTGAAAATGGGGGTTCGCTGTGGTACTCTATAGATAAATATTTAAATTATTCTCATTTATTGGTTGAGATGACGTGATGCCTTTGAGGAATGGTTCCGCCACCAGTCACGGACGTTGTTTGCTCGGAGAACATGAAGTGGGACCTGGGATACCTGCAGATATATTACACGTACGTCAATTTTTACTTCCTGTATGGCCGGGCTAAGTGGCTCAGGCGGTTGAGGCGCTGACCTTTTGACCCCAACTTGGCAGGTTCGATCCTGTCTCAGTCCGGTGGTATTTGAAGGTGCTCAAATACACCAGCCTCTTGTCGGTAGATTTACTGGCACGTAATGATAATAATAATAATAATAATAATAATAATAATAATAATAATTCCTGTATGTTCACTTATTCCAAAACAATAAACTATTGCAGAACCCAACAAAAGTCTCGGTTTCATTTGGGCTACTCTCATGTTATTCATGTTGTATCCATAGTCCCGGACCAAACACCATGGCGCGAGAGCCCCGAAGGGTCATGGCCTACCAAGCAACCGCTGCTCAGCCCGATAGCCTGCAGATCACGAGGTGTCGTATGGTCGGCACGGCGAATCCTTTCGGCCGGCATTCTTGGCTTTCTAGATCGGACAGTCCCCCACACCCCAGCCATCTGAATAGTCGGCAGTCTTTGATGCATTTTATGGAAAAGAAAGTTTCAGCCAGTTCTCTGGTCAACTTGGCATTCAAGATGCAGCTAAAATAATTATAGCTTACGGACAGTAAAAGTCTAACATGAAGAGAAAAAGCAGATGATCTCCCCGCTCTGTCAGCAGTCAGTATTATTTGCAGTATCCACAGCTAAGTGTGAACGAGCCTAACCCTATGAATGAAAATTGTGGTACTAGAAGTGCTCTTTTGGCGAAACATATAACAAAGTGTTTATTAATCTTATGGCACCCACACTCCAGCAATTTGATCCATACGACATGCGAAGACTTGGTTGTCATCTGGAAGGCGATTCCTCAACCATGTGAATCCATGCGGAAAATGCTGAAATTTTAGGCGATTACCCGTAATTCATGTTTTCCAACTAAAGCCCTGCAGCCTAGTTTGTTTGTAAGTCTATTTCTTGAAATAACGTTATTTATATTTCTGACATCACACACTTATCATAAAATACACAAGACCATGTTGCCTGCTGGCGTCTTCTCCCGTTCAAATTACGATATTATTAAAGATGAAGGGAATGGTTCTTCGATAAGAGAAATATACACAGAATTTGCATACTCACAGCTGTCATGCTTCAGACGTAGGTATTAGAACACACGCACCTTCGATCATTAATGCCTCAAAATGTCGTATTCGCCCTCAAGCTAACCATGGCAATTAAGAGGAAAAATACTTGAATCTTACTGCATCGAACACTTAATTTGCGTCAATTCTGATTTCAAGGGATTGAATTCAAACCTTCATATTATCTTTAATTAAATGCCAGTATCAACTGTTATTCACTTCTAGACTTGCTGTTGAAAATACACATCCTTATATCTATAATGATAGCTTTAGCCATGCGAGACGTGACAGACAAGTGGCTGTCACTGGCTTCCCACTAAGACGCCCATTGTATGAATCGCAGCAAGTGTAAATTTTTTTATTTCTGAAATGAAAAGTCACGTCCCAATGATTCCAATTACACGTTAAATTTGGGTCCCGTGGCTATGACCACGAAATCATCAGTTACATACAGCTACACGTTTGTTTTACCTCCAACCATATAAAAACAAAAATGATAATCGGTCCACGTCGTAATAAACACAGCTATCCAAGTACTAGTGAATGTTACTTGAGTTACTTTGAATAGTTTCAATTAATGCAGCTGGAAACGGCCAATTTGAAATAAGCAACAAACTATAACTGTGCTTCATGAGTTTTTTTTTCTTTTTTGCGGTTTTGCTTTATGTCGCACCGACACAGATAGGTCTTATGGCGACGATGGGATAGGAAAGACCTAGGAACGGTAAGGAAGCGGCCCTGGCCTTAATCAAGGTACAGCCCCAGCATTTGCCTGGTGTGAAAATGGGAAACCACGGAAAACCATCTTCAGGACTGCCGACAGTGGGATTCGAACCCACTATCTCCCGGATGCAAGCTCACAGCTGCGCGCTCCTAACCGCACGACCAACTCGTCCAGTGCTTCATGAGATTAATGTACCGGATATTATTATTATTATTATTATTATTATTATTATTATTATTATTATTATTATTATTATTATTATTATATTATTTGTTTTATGTCGAACCGGCACAGACAGGTTTTGTGACCACGATGGGATAGCACAGGGCTAAGATTGGGAAGGAAGCGACCGTGGCCATAATTACTGTACAGCTCCGGCATTTGCCTGATGTGAAAAGATTTAGGGACCCATGGGAAACCATTTACAATGTGCTTTACGTCGCACCGACACAGATAGGTCGTAAGGCGACTATGGGATAGGAAAGGGCTAGGAGTGGAAAGGAAGCGGCCGTGGCCTTAATCAAGGTACAGCCCCAGCATTTGCCTGGGATGAAAATGGGAAACCACGGAAAAAACATCTTCAGGGCTGCCGACAGTGGGGTTCGAATCCACTATCCCCGAATGCAAACTTACAGCTATGTGACTCCAACCGCACAGCCACTAGTTTATTATTATTATTATTATTATTATTATTATTATTATTATTATTATTATTCGGAGAGATTTCCAGCCACTCTGAGAGGGTTGGCAAGCTTAAATGAATGGACCGCCACTGAGATCGAGATCTGCAGCGGAAGCGTGTCAGAAATCAATAAAAGGCTAACCACTTCCTGTCCAGGCGGGCACTGAAATGACGTCACGTCTTGGCAACCTCGCTCGCTGTTCTTGACTCCCGTGGCCTTCAACAGAGCCAGATGGTACAGCAGTATTTACGTTCTAAGGCAGATGCAAGCCCAGCCTGACTAGTCCATCCCCCTCCCATTCTCTGCGGCACAACATTAAATTTAATGTTTATGTTAGGGTGCGTTGGGATATTCGGTAACAGTTTAAATGTTCAACATACCTAACCACAGCTGACAGCACTGTGGACGAAGTCCAGAATGAAAACTGCAGCACGAAGCTTCTAAGGCTTGTGGTTAAACTACGGAGTCGAACCCGGATTGACCAGTTTCCCGGAAGGGGGAGTTAACCAATTCTGCAAGGACACCCAGCCATGATGTTGGTGGGGAATAGTATGCATCACCTGTCCTAAGAGGCGATTAAAAAGGGCTGACTCTGAAGGGCTCACAGTTGGGAGAGAGAAATGGCAACCAAGGAGCCCAAAGCTGGGTCTTGTATTGCATGCACTCGTGCAAGGCTCCTCATTTTCATCTTCCACATCTAAACTGTCTCGTTCACTTTCGAACACGATGATTTGAGAGGTCTGAGGAGTTCTCATGCCCCTTAACAGATCTTCCTTCTTCAAGGGGTAAGCTATTTTCTTCTTTCTGTACTGATTAGTGATTACATTGAAGACGTTGTCTTTCCCCTTAATCCTCTCTCAGACAAAGGGTTCATTATAATGTACATAATATTATGTTGTTCCCTTTTCTAAAACTGAATGGCAGTTTGCAACTTTTGGAAACGCTTGATCGCATTCATGAAATGTTTGCTCCTGCTTTTGATATCATATTGTCTCATGAAAGAAGCTGTGAGAGGAAAGTGGGCAAGTGAATCTAAGGATGGAGAAAACAGAGGAGATGTATGTAGCTAGTTGTAATAGTATTCATGAGGTGGTGTCCTAGACTACATGACTTAAATAGGAAATACCTGAAAAATCTGTTTATACCAGGGTCGAGTCATAAGTCATGGCAACTACTTTTTTCTCGCGAACATGAGACAATACGGAAAATCTAAGATATGCATTTGGAAATATAGGGCACGTACTTATATATAGTGCCTGAAGACAAATTATGACTTCAAGAGATTCTCGTAGGAATGTGACAGAACACAGGCCATTGGTAAACATTGTTCTATGGTACAGACAGCAAATACACAAGACTACGTACAAAGGGCAGGTCTCCACTGGTTACAGACCTTCGAAATAATCACCCAAGGCTTCCACTGTGCGTTGCCAGCGGTGGGGCAGGCGCTGAATACCATTCGCTGCATGTGTATCGCTAACGTATGACACCTCTCTCCGAAATACTGTTATACGATGTCCTCTTTGCTAGCAAACCATTGTCCACGCAATGACTTCTTGACTTTGGGTATTAGATCATAGTCACATAGGCTCAGATCAGATCAAATCAGGCGCGTGTGGAAGAACCACCCATCCCCACCCAGTTGTAAGAGACGCTGAAGGATGGCTGCTGTGTGAGCTGTCGCGTTATCGTGTAGGATTATGGCGTTATAGATTATGGCATGGCATGCACGCCTAATGCTTTCCGCAGCTCTGCATGGCATTGGCGTGCATTTCTGCTGCGGAGAACTACTATTTTTATATACGATCGTTGCTCCTGCTTGTTGACTTCCATTCTGTGTCGCTCTCACTCACACACTGAACTTGGGGGCATGCTTAGATCCACGCTGTTGTTTACATACACCATCTAGTGGCATCATATGCAAGTACATACCGTACATTTCCAAATGCATATCATAAGATTTCCCTGTTGTCTCCTGTTCGCGTGAAAAAAAAATAGTTGCCATCACTTATGACTCGACCTATGTATATTAAAGACCAACCGAGCTGCGTTGTTCGGTTCGCGAAGCTGAGAGCTTGCACTCGGGAGATGATGGGTTTGGGTTCGAATCACACCGTCGGCAGTCCTGGAGATAGTTTTCCGTGGTTTCTTCTTTTCATACGATGCAAATGCTGGGTGCTGTACCTTAAGACCACGGCCGCTATCTTCCCAATCACAGCCCTTTCCCATCCTTGCGTCGCCGAAGACCTTTGATGTGTAGTGTGACATTAAACCACAAGCAAATAAGATATTTAAGATATGTTCAGCCAGGATTTATTTGATATACATGGTCGAGTAAAATATATATTAATTATGCTTTGTAACTTTTGTTAGTTGGAATGACTTTAGTATTCTGTCGTATATTATAAACAACTGCATGTAGTTACAGTGACAGAGAGAAGAGTATTATATTCATTCACATAAGGCAGGTTACGGTGAAATCAATTAACATCATATGAAAATCTATACTGTACAAGGTAAGGCTCTTCCAATATTCTCGATTTTGTAAGTAAACTAGCTGTCATACCCCTCGCTGACAAGTTTGTTTTGTATTATTGTAGTAATAGTGCCATCTAACAGAGATGAGTGGCAGCAGAAGAGACAGGCCAAACCTCAACTAACAACAATAGTCAGTCAGTGCAATGTTTTTGTTGATAAATTTCAGCTACTTAGAACATTGTAGGCCATCGCACTTCGTGATAATAATAGAAGAGCATTCGAGACCAATCCCCTCACTGATGATTCCTTCATCACATTCGTTTCTCATTCCTTCACTTTTTCTGCTCATTTGGGTAATCATCTTAATTATCTTCCTGATCGATAGGGGCTAATGACTTCGCGGTGTGTATCTTCTGAAACAATCATAACAAGCATCATCTTCACCAGCTAGTTCGTTACCATGATCAGGGAACAATATTTCAGCTATGTTCGCCGTTGATGGGCTTAGTAATAAAAAGCTAAATTCGCTCGTATGGTAAAAATATCAGACATGAAAGGCTGAAAATTATATTTTCTATAATTGTAGTTAAGAACGCATTTTTAGACAGAAGTAATATTTCTAAAGCTTGTGTTATTCCTCGTACGGTAAAAACACACGGAACATACAAGATCGGAAATTTTATTTTGTATATCCATTATTACGTACAGTTTTTCGATGCAGCTTATATTGAAGAGGAAATCAGACATTGCCTGTTTTGGTCCTTTGATACTGCTACTGTTGTCTGCCAGGGTTACCTGCTACGGGATTTAGTGGACCGTACAGCCGGCGACTCGACGCCGAATGTTGAGCGGCAGCAAATAACAGGGGCCAACGGCTTTGGGCAGAAGAGCTCCTTGTAGTTGGGTGCTGGTCCCCCAGCGGAGGAAATGCCAATGAAATCCAGTGGACAGCATCTATTCCCCAGGTTAGGGGCGGCTGCAAAAGATGTCAGTTTTCCAGCTTAGGAGCGGCCTAATTGAAACCTGACAGGTATAAAATTGCCTTTGAGTGTGGCGACACCAACGCATTACTAGCCTACATCAAGCATAAAAGTGGATCAGAAATAAGATCTAACGAGTGTCCCAAAAGCGAAGCCCATCTCTTGTGACTCCAAGGAGGTACGAGAAGTGGATGATCCAATTATCCAGGAGCTCACTGGATAAGGAAGGCGAAGCAGCAGCAGCAGCAGCAGCAGCAGCAGCAGCAGCAGCTTGCTACTACGCCACAACTGCGCACATCTCCCGGCTATCCCCCAAACGTACATAATACCATTTCCCCTTCCCGTGATGTCAAAACAGACAGACAGATAAAAACTGAATTCAACCTACCAATGATCAAGGACCTCTCTGGATAAGGGTGACGGAGAAGAAGATTGCTACTACGCTACAACTATGCAGATCTCCCGGCTATCCTTCAATGTACATACAGAGTTTCGAACAATTAACTTAAATCGTTTTCCCGTGATGTCGAAACAGACATAAAACCGAACTGAACCTATTTTAGACCTAATTCGACAAAAAAGTATGGGTCAAAAATTTGAAGTGAAAAGACAAATTTATGATTGTATTTATATACATAAATATTACTTAATGTAATAAAACATAACAATACATGTTTTGAACGTAGTTTACCTCCCTTCTAACGTAAAGGCATAAATGGTTAAAATAGACAGTAACATATTTTTAAATAATAATGTTATTCTTTTTACGTCTCAATAACTACTTCAACGGTTTGGAGACGCCGAGGTGCAGGAGTTTAGTCCCGCAAGAGTTATTTACGTACCAGTAAATCTATCGACACGAGGCTGACGTATGGGAGCACCTTCAAATACCACCGGACTGAGCCACGATTGAACCTGGCAAGTCGGGATCAGAAGGCCAGCGCCTCAACCGTCTGAGCCACTCAGCTCGGCAAAATATTTTTAAACTATTGTACGTGGTCATGGACAAACCATTGGCATCCTTTCAGAAGGCCATATTTCAGAAAAACATTATTTTTCGACCTCCAGCTCTTAAAAAGGGTTCAAACAAATCACCACTGCCTTACTGGCACTACATCAACTTACTTGTGTCAGGCTGAACTCTTCGACATTGATGATATTAGTTTATCGAAGCCGAGAGTATCTTTACTCTTCACGCCCTCGTGCCTTTCTTGCCATCTGTTTGTACTAGATCCAATCAATAACAAATCTGCATGTGTATGTATGTTTAGTCCTCAGCCCGAAGGCTGGTTTGGTTCAGTTATTTCACATTCGGGTAACTGTGTTCCTGTAATCAAGAGAAAAACAGCTATGGCCAACAATGTCAAGACGAACTTGTCCTATTTATTAAAGTATCGCTCTATCTCGTTACCGCTGAAGATGAGCGTAGTATCCAGTCTGGTATAATAAGATTTTCTCTACGAAGTCAAGCTCTTCTTATACAGACTTGAAGAAAATCGATTCTTTTGAAATGTGGTGCTGGCGAAGAATATTAAACATACCTTGGACAGTATTTCACACCAATCATTAACCAGCTGAACTTCTTTGGGCACACTACGCGATGTTAAAATGAAAGCATAGGAAAACTGATCATCTTTGGAAACATTCTCGGGAAGAAAGATCGTGGACGAGTTTCCACTCGATAGTCGAACATTATCAAGAATGTAACTGAGTTGAACCTCTCTTGTGCAGCACCTCTGACCGAGGACTGCAAGGACCAAATAAACTCCAGGGAGATCACGATCCTCAGAATTGAGGGAATGATGAGAGGACCGGACAATAAACGTCACAGTAGCGTGTCAACTTGCACGTAAAACAATGGCAAAAATGGTCCGAAAACTAATTTTGAATAAAATTGTAAAAATTGCAGATTACTATAAAGTAGCCTAAATGTAGCCCCAAGTATTTCCTTATCTCGTCTTAACGTAAAGTAACACTCACCAAACTGCGGTCCGAAAATGGCGCTTGACAATTTAGTTCAAAATGCTGAACCTTATTTTGTATACAGACGCCTAATAATGAACGCCTATTGGGGCTTGCAACTTCGTAGCGTAGGATATTGGTGCGCCTGTCAGTTGCCAACGCAACCCATCCAGCAGCTGCGCTATGCAGTAAACACATTTAGATCGTTGAAGGTGTAGTTACCCATGAACACATGTTTCAGTTCATAAGGACATTTTGGTCACCATTCTGAAGTACGTAGGTGAGTAAAACATTGCTAATGAATGTTCTACTGTGGTGACAAGAGTAATGCATTATCCTTAGTTTCCCCAGAGTTCTGTCATTACCCGGAAATCGAAAGACGTTACGCCCAAAATAAAACTGCTTAACTTTGGCTCCTAGGTTCTCTTAACGTTTTAAAATCCATACATACCGACATCATATACTAGACTACTAGATACTATGAAGATACTATCATCAATGATGTAAGTCAGACTTGAATTCGTTTGGGGAAGTTAAGTGCAACCTCAAGGAGGGAAGGAGCCAAGAAGGCAAATATATTCGGGGAGAAAAATACAAAGAGATCTTCCATTTATCTGAACGACCGCCATTACAGCTCGACCACGCAGGAATATGAATGGCCACTAAGATGCCAAACGCATCAGAGATCCATTATGATAAAAGGCCAGCCATACCGTTAAGACTTCAGATTGCCCACTGGAGACAATTTATCATAACCATACGAAAGGGAGAATAACTTAGAGTGAAGGGAAAATGTGATATCTGGATCATTAACATTTCACATTGATTAACACTTTCAACCTACAGTTTCACACCATCGAGAGGATCTATAGATGGTATCATACCAAAGAGATCTATAATAAACAAGAGAGAAAATGTAATGTTATGGAAGTGTTAACTTTAAGTATTTCACGCCCATATTCTTATGTACATGACCAGTGTATGGCTGACTATTATGCCGGCGTCAAGAAATAATAATAATAATAATAATAATAATAATAATAATAATAATAATAATAATAATAATAATAATAATAATAATAATGCGTATTTAACGTCCCTTTCACTGTTACAGATTTTAAGAGACATCAATGAGCCCGGAAGTTCTGTCAGGAAAGGGGACCTTTAACATTACGCATTCTACTACAAAAACACTGAAGGCGAGCACCTCAACCAACTACTGTACATTACTAAACCGGTGAGGTTTATCTGCTCAACTAAGGGAAGTCTACATGCTCCGCAACAAGACATTAGAATCATTCCGTATTCACGGTTTTCATTTTACAAACGTAAAATGAATTTGTTTACTCCGTCTATAATGACGGAATATTATTGTATTGAATTAGGAGGATACTCTCATTTTTCACCTTTGTAAAGTGCTCCGCAACTGTTAACACAAACTGAGCATTATATAATACTAGCTATAGTACCCGTTCTTCATACGGATTTATGAGTGAGGATTAAAGGTGATAACGACGCAAAATGAGATTGAATTATAAATTCACTAAATACTGTATGAATCCTAACACGATGTAAGAAGATAGAAACACGGAATATAAATATAGTACGATGGCGATAATGAAATTGACTGATTAAGTAAACTACAGCCCAGAGCAGTTCTGAAATAAGGATAAACAAGTTTAGCACTCTCAACAATACAACTGCAGCCACCAAAATCTTTCCGCATAATGGCACGCTCATTCTTCAGCTGGCCTGTAAGAAACGCACGGCAACTTTATGTAAATGATGACGGGCATGGCTTCACGTGACACCTACTCACGTGTGAAAAGTGTTGCCCATTCATTAGTGAAGTTGACTGCAGCCAAAAATACAAAGAAAGCTGAATTTTCTCCAAAACCGTTAAGAAGAAAATGCAGAAGATATTTCAAGGCCACATTGTGCACTTCATTTTAATAATACGGCCGACCGTTTACGCGTTGTTTTAGTAGATTTAGGGCAAACATTTACCAAATTTTTCACATACCTCTGTAAAAAAAAAAAACACTAATTCGAAATACAGGGTGTCCCAGAAGGAATGGTCAATATTCAGGGATTAACAGGAACTATCATATGGAGATGGAAACCATTCGGAATAGGCCCTATATCCATTTACTTCAAATGACGGTTCGTGTCGTATATCAAAATCAGAAGTATCCCAAGAGTGACCCCGGATTTCAAGCTATATCTTTACCAAATTTAAGCTCAATCTGTCCACCAGCTTTCGAGTCTACACGGAACAAGCAAACAAGCAGATACCATTTCACTTTTATTAACAGTATAGATTCAATTGCTAATTCGGTGTCCACTTCGGTGAACAAAATAAACGGGTAAAATATTGCAGACTCGATAAATTATTCACGTTGCGGTGAGAAACCAACCTGCCGTGTTGTACAAAGCAATGGAGATGAATAACTGAACGAAATGGAAAAAAGATAACTGCTGATGAAGAACAAAGAAAAAGTGAGAGAAGGAAAGCCACAGCCGCATCTTATTCTGCCACCCGAGCGACCGTTATACAAATTAGATTCATTAATCTCGTGTTATCTCCTGGAGACTAGCTCCGAGCGAGATGAAGTCTACCCAACAAGAAAACACAAGATACAACATAAACACTACTACACCAAACAAGAAAACACAAAGATATACCATAAATACCACTACATAAAGCTGATCATTATAAGAAACATCCTTCGCCAAGTTCCAGATAAGCGGTAGAGAGGACTAAAATATCACGAAAGTCGTACAATATATCCGAAGGAAACACGTGAAAATACAGTGATCGTCGCGTCTGGAACCAGGACACGTTCGTGGAACAGCCCTGGTCAGCTAAATAAAGGGAAACATGCAGCGCAAACGTGCTGCACATTTGAAGTCCTACAGAGAGAGGCGGTATAGCTACAGGCGAAGTGAAGACCTATTGCGTTGGCAGTGTGTGAGAATGCCATGCAGGGATAGTGTTAAGCTACTTTAAGAAGACAAACGAGCGGCTCATGGAGACTATGCTAACATTTCTAAATACATCATAGTTTTGAATATCAGTTGACAAGTTCATTTTAAGTTAACCAAGAGGCTACGATCATGTATGGCTCCTCTGCTGCAAGATCAGCGTAGTGGCCTACAGTTCAGAGGGTTCCGAGTGCGAATTCAGGCCGAGTCATCAATCTCAGCTATGCCTGGTTAGTTCTTCTGGCCCAAGTAGTGAGTGTTACTGTTTGTCTCAATGAACACCTCTTTATATACAAACAATGCACCACACTACCACCCATCACGAAAAGAAACCGTGTATAATTGTGAATACACCCTTCCAAACAGAGTTGGCTTCAGAAAGCGCATCCGGCTGCAAAACAGGGTTGCATACTGGCCAGTAGCGGCGACTAAGGGGGGCGAGGGGGGCAGACCCCCCCACACACACACTTTGTGGAGAAAACATTACATTTTTATTCCATTTTAGTTGGCTGAAGCTAGGAATTATTGGAATTATTAAAAAAATGTACGAGCCCCGTTATCTTATCAGCTAGCTCTTTATTTTCTTTAATTATTAGCAGAAATACGTACAAAATGTCTTTCCTCGCAGCTAACCGATTTGTATAGCGCCGCATTAAGTAGTAGAAACGCTGCATGTGCTATGAAAAAGGGTAGCAGGGGTATGTCTTTTTGCCGAGATCAAGGACACCGAGGTATGATTCACCGATTGTCACGCGCATTCATCCGTCTGGCAATCTCTTTATTGTCTGGTGGTGGTGATTATTGTTTTAAGAGGAAGTACAACTAGGGAACCATCCTCTATATAACACTAATCAGAGATAAAAAATGGAAGGGGTCCGACACTTCGAAAAATGAAGGCTTTTAGTTTCTTAGTGTATTGTCAAATACTAAATTATTTTTAATTGTATAATCACGCCGTACTTCTGTTTAAATGCATATGTATATATTTCCTTTGGTGGTAGTTTTATTCTGTAGTCTAGTATTGACTCAACATCTCAAAAACTGTTATTACCGCACTTAAGTTGGTAAAACCTTTACTTCTCTGTGGAAATTCGCCCAGAGAGCATAAAAAATGTACCACTTTGCAGCTTTTCTTCCAGTTTACATGCATATACCCCGCCCTACCCCCGCTATATCCCACTAACCCGGGCACTTTTATTTCCGTAATTATGTTTCGACCCCCCCCCCTCCCCACACTTTTCATTCCGAATCGCCGCTACAGCGATACTGCAGAGTGTAGGCAAAAAAGGACAGAACAATGTTATTGCTATATGACCCGTCCTGGTACTGGCCTTCGTTTCAGAGGGTCCCGGGTTCGATTCCCGTCCGGGTCGGGGATTTTAATCGCTTCTGATTAATTCTTCTGGCTCGGAGACTGGGTATTTGTGTCCATTCCAACACTCTCCTCTTCATATTCAGACAACATACCACACTACCAGCCACAACAGAACCACGCAATTGCGATTACATCCCTCCATATAGGGTTCGCGTCAGGAAGGGCATCCGGTCGTAAAACAGGGTAAAATCCACATGTGCAATGCAGTTCGCACCCGCGACCCCACAAGTGTGGGAAAAAGCGGTAGGAAAAGAAAAGAAAGAAGAAGAAGAACTGTCTTGTTATGAAATTGCGCCACGCGCTGCGCAGGTACTTTTTTGAATGTACTTTTAGGAGTTGTATTACTTGTTAATTATGTATGAAGTGAGTTTTTGTAGATTTCTTTATTGTGACGTTGATTGATATTTTACGAACTATTTTGTAGCTTTAAAGTTCATTTAAATTTTTAGATTATTTTGTTTCGCGCAGAACTTTGTCCTTGTTGCAGCCCATGTTGTCGGGAAAATAATTGATCCTTTCAAATAAATAATAAAAATAAATAAACTGTATTTACCCGTCGCGCTATAGATATGCACACGATTCCAACAGTCATTCGGACTGCCACCAACCAGCCTGGAGAACCCGAAAACTGGGTATGCGACACTAATCTCGATCATTTTGGAGATAATCTTTTTCACTCCTTCTGACTCCCATGCCGACGGAGGCTGAACTTGGACTTAAATGTCTTCCGGAGTGTCACTATTCATCCCAGCGACCTCGAAAACACTAATACAGGTCGTTTCGATTATTATTACATGGCACTCCTTTCCCACTCTACCCCTAGGGGCGCTAGGTGTGTCTTACTTCCACGATATTCCTCTCCAAATAGTACGAAGTCATGTGTGTACCAAGTTAGGTTGAAATTGCAGGTTTGCCTACAGTCACCGCCTTTTTTAATCGTTTAGCTTCGCCGAGTTCTTTACGTAAAAGTATTCTTCCTTAACTGTGTGCAACCCGCTAAGTACAGAATGTAATGCGGGCTAGGGTACGCCTTCGTCTGTAATTAGTGGACTGATCATTTAATG
This sequence comes from Anabrus simplex, assembly GCF_040414725.1. Lineage (NCBI taxonomy): Eukaryota > Metazoa > Arthropoda > Insecta > Orthoptera > Tettigoniidae > Anabrus > Anabrus simplex. Next base: position 221,187,670 of record NC_090265.1, read on the forward strand.
ACTTGATTTTATGATTACTCAAAGTTGACTGAAGTTAGGGACCTATCAATGCCTGATGATTCATTGGAAGGTAGTTCTGGAGAGAATAAAACAAAATGAAGCAAATCGATCCAATAGAACTGGATTGGACAAAGCTGATTTTAGTACACTCTTAATATACGGATTATTATTATTATTATTATTATTATTATTATTATTATTATTATTATTATTATTATTATTATTATTATTATTTTGTAGCTCTGCAGCCCTTGGTAAACTTGCCCTCTTCTACTATTTTCCACTAGTTATCCTGATCTTGTACCAGTACTTCCCAGTTCCCATGTCCCATTTCCTGTTGACCTTTGACCTCCCTCACTTGGTTCTGGGTTAACATCGTCCTCTTTGATCACCGGGGTTTCCGATTAATACATTTGTTCCTATGTCTGTACCGCTGAACCGTACGACGTACTCAGTTCACAAGTCTTGCTGATCTTACTGTTCTGCTAATAATAATAATCGTATGGCCTCAGCCACCGTGCGCAGACATTTCAATTTGACGCCATCCGGCTGTCTGCTCGTCAATTTCGACGTTCCGTTTTACTCTAGGCCCACTAGATGGCAGATCGAGTAAACCAAAACTCTCTTGAGCGTCTATGGCGGAGATTCAATGAATTTTGTCGGGGTAAACACCAAATGTGTCACCAGAGATCTTTTATATGCCGACATCGTACGACATGGAATGTCGAATGGACTTCTTCCGCCCTTCAAAAATCCGACTACCTCTGCCGGGTTTGAACCCACTATCTTGGGATCCGGAGGCCGACACTCTACCACTGATCCACAGAGGCAGCTACTATTCTGCTGACCTTTATAGATGAAATTAATTATTGCATCACCTTCTCAATCTACCCCATTCAGAGACTGTGCCTGTTATTCTATGGAATATCTTCCTTTAAAAACATTCAACATTTCTGTATCTCTTGCTGTTAATGCTCATATCTCTGAAATATACCGGTACGTGTTTTGTAGCTTGGTGATACGATATACTGTAGAATTCTTGAGCGGAGTACTTTTGTCAGCGCAAAATAGGCTCTACTAGCAGCCATTAGTCTCTGCATTATTTCAAAGTAAGTTTCAATGTGATTACCCGCTAAAGATCCCTGTTATTTAAACTGTCAATCCTTTCAAATTTGTAGCCGCCTACTGTTAATGAGGATGGCATATTGCCCGTAAATGCTTTCCCGGCAGCCATGTACTTACCGAAGTCTTCTGGTGAAGGCCACAACTAATGCTCGTGATTTTGCCAAATATTAGGCATATGTAAGGTAGTACCTCTAGGTTATGTTTGAAATCTATTTGTTTAATATGTTAATCGTTTTATTAAGTATCGTATAAATGTCATGCTTTTTTATATTTCCTTTTTTATTTTGCTTAGTAATTAATCATTACCATTCAAAGCTTTTTAAACATGTTATTTGAGGCGTGTTTAAGCGTTATATTAACTACCAGTATGTAACAGCCTCTTTCCTTCTTGTTCTTCTCACAATTATCATTGTATAATTTTGCTCCTGAACTAAGTCAATACACTGATAATATAACAGCCAAACGGCCTGATTTAGTATGAACTGAGATTCAACACAGCCGTTTCTAGGTTGAGTAAGTACTAGGTAGGGAAATGTCGGATTGCCGAAACCAGGTTGTATACTAAATTAATCAACTGCATGGCTCTGGTGAAGTCTCAGCGACATAAAGAGAATTAAATCTACATGAATTCCTTGGAGCATAGCAAGAAAGGTAAAGGAGAAAGAAACTTGATTAGAAATACAAGAAAAGAAGATTCATCTTTCAGCAGTGCAGGGCTGTAATCTTCTCACAGCTTTGAAAGAGGAGACATCATCAGACGACTCAAGTAATACAAATGAAGACATTCACTGGCAAGTTCTGAATAAAGCGAAGGAAACAAATACAGGCGTTATTAAAAGGTAAACATCTGAGGATTCACAAGGGAACGAAATAAAATTCTTCTCAAAAGGAAATCAGTTCGCAGTATTCATTAACTCGCGCGCGCCCGCACGTGCATACATCTGCAATAATAATAATAATAATAATAATAATCATAATAATTGCTGTACGTCCCACTAACTACTTCGACAGTTTTCGGAGACACCGATGTGCAGGAGTTTAGTCCTGCAGGAGTTCTTTTATGTGCCAGTAAATCTATCGAAACGAGGCTGACGTATTTGGGCGCCTTCAAATACCACCGGACTGAGCCAGGATCGAACCTGCCAAGTTGGGGTCAGAAGGCCAGCGCCTCAACCGACAGAGCCACTCAGCTCGGCATTTTGCAAAAATAAATTGCACACTATGAACGAAAAATGTGAGTACAACGAAGGTTCCCACACAGTATCGCCAAAGGCTGACGTGTCGCATTTGCTTTTAATACTGATTGATTGCGCGGAAGTGCCACTAAGAGCCATGCGTCTCTCTCCCAAATTCACAGATGCAAGATACCGAATAAAGTCTCAGTAGCAGAGTGAGCCACAAAGCCAAATTGAGCGAACACGCAGTATGCTCCGACGTCACATTCGACAAACCTTTGACCAGCTTGACGAGTTTGAGAGAGGAGACCGCATCGTCGGACTAAAGCGCCCTACACACATAGGGACATGGTTCGCGAACAAACTTCGTACTGGTTATGGGAAAGAGACAAGTGGTCACCTTTGTGCCTTTTAAACATGCTCAGATATGCAATTCAGTACTTTGTTAAAAAAAGGGTTGCACCACTGATCGCAAAGCAAGATTCGCCGAACCATTTTCCTATGTGTATAGGGCACTTCGAGACAGGCAGGCTGGAAGTTTCGGCGTATTGCTTGCCATTTGAACTGTTCTGGTTAACCTGTACGTCGGCGCTGGACGCAGTGGGAACGCGTCGAGAAGGCTCGTCCCCAGCAGGAAGGATCGTTTCATAGTGCGAGAGGCTATGAACACTCCACTGACATCGCTGCGCACCATCGAGGGACTTGTCATGACAGCTGGGGATACGCCTGTCTCCATCAATACGGCTAGCAGAGCAGGATCTGCCGTCGCGGCGTACCTTATGACGTCTGCCATTACGCCGTGAGCATCGCCGAACACACATGCATTTCTACATGCCTCACTCTAACAAGTACAGAGGGAGAAGTGGGTAACATGAACAATCTATCTTAGAAAAGAAGAAATTGGTCAATCTTGTTTGATTCGCAGACCGGCCATGTTGACTATAAACACGAGTCCATAAAAGTCAGTTCCTTCGTGTTTCTGCAAGATGAAATGACAGCGCCTTGAAACATGTGTCAGAATGACTTTTCCCTGAGGGCGAAGGGCCTAGAATAAATCCTGCCTGTTGTATCTGGCTAAAAGGGGGATTCACCGGGCTCTTAATTTGAGAGTAAGGAATGGTGACCACGTGATCCACAGCTGAGTCCTGCACTATCTCCGCTAACTTTTGCCAGTTTCCTCGCTATGCTCTTTCCTATCAGAGCTCAAATGTTCTACTTACGTTCTACTCCGATAGGTTTGCGAGGCACAGGGAATCTCGCATTCACGTCCTTTGTGGCCCTTCCCTTTCCTTTTCCAGTACTCTCTATCTCCGAGAGGTCATAACTCTGCCAGTAATACCCACCTACTTCTCTTTTCTTAATTAATTAAGAGAGGATGAACACTGCGTAGCATTACCCATAAAACAGTACCACCAGCAGCTCTCCTGTGAATTATGACAATTGACGTGAAAGTGGTGGTGGTGGTGGTGGTGGTGGTGGTGGTGGTGGTGTTGAAAAGTATTTCAAACGTATCAGGCGTCCGATGATTATAGCTAGCTAGCCTCTAAATGGTGAGGGAGTTTCATCGCGAGTGAGGGCATAGGTGTTTACTATCCAAAATCGAAGTACAATAACAATGTAAATGTATCTACCAAATAGATATAGAGTGTATGCCTTCAAATAAATAGCCGAACTGTTATTCCCGGTAAGCATGATTGGACTGTTGGCGAGTTTATCAGATAATTTAAACCCAAACAAACAAGCCACAACTTAATCACCTTAACTCCGTATTATATTAGAAATCTTTCCTACAGGGCGAGTTGGCCGTGCGGGTAGGGCCGCACAGCTGTGAGCTTGCATTCGGGAGATAGTGGATTCGAACCCCACTGTCGGCAGCCTTGAAGATGGTTTTCCGTGGTTTCCCATTTTCACACCAGGAAATTTCTGGGGCTGTACCTCAATTAAGGCCACGGCCGCTTCCTACCCACTCCTAGGCATTTCCTATCTCTTGGTCGCCGTAAGACCCCTCTGTGTCGGTGCGACATAAAACAAATTAAAAAAAAATATTTCCAAAGCACCTATTAAAATTTAACAGTAAGATTTGTAGGGCATTACGTACTTTACAAAAATATTTGAGATTGTAGGCCTAATTCTTTTTGTATTCGGTCAAAATACATAAACTGCAATTAACATAACATTTCTTACAACGTAAATTGACAATGACGTGGATTTCTGCTCTCTTTCTTTCATTATTTTCTGCCTCCATTTCAAAAGAGAGTATCGCCGCTATGGTCGAGAGTGACTGGAAGAACTTCGCCCAACCTTCACGGCCTGTGACGTAATCACGTCACTGTGCTAGAAGAGCATACGCTCATCGCCTGACTACCTGCCCGCTTATAGTGCCGTGCGCCCGCGGGTGAAATGCCCAGCGTGAGCACCTCTGCTCTAGAGACACTGGGGCCGCTATATCACCGTCAGATAGCTCTTCAATGTAATTACGTAGGCTGAATGGACCTCGAACCAGCCCTCAGATCCAGGTAAAAATCCCTTACCTGGCCGCAAATCGAACTCGGGGCCTACGGGTGAATTTGTTAGTTTTATCTATTTTTTAGCACAAGCATCAGTATACTTTCATCAGATTCAATATTTTGTTCTCACATTGTTAACACTGGATGCCATCGTGTTTAAGTTCGTCACGGCTAGAGCTTCAGAGAATATCTGTTTACTTCCAGGGTCTACAAGAAGCAAAAAGTAAATAAATAAAACTGCAAAGGGCCATCCACGAAGAGGCAGGAAGCGAGTACGTTACGACAAGCCGCTGACAGAGAGGCATGCCTACCTACGCGCCTCAGAATCTGAACAACAATACGGCGGGTCGACAAAAATGTAATCATTCACATGCTAAGAGACTGTCTTGCAAACGACGGGTACAACAACTAGTACTGATAATCAATAAAAACAATAAGTGTGTATCTTCAGCTACAATATACAGGCTTTTTGAATTGACGCCTTTTAGGCTACCTCCGCGTCAGTTGCGATATTCGATTTTACTCAACCAGAGGACACAGTAAACCTGATCTCCTGAGAGGTCTATGGTTGAGTTTTAATTTTGGCGAGTGAGCATCAAATGTGTCACCACAGATCATTTACATACAGACATCGTACGACATGGAGTGCGAAACTGACTTTTTTTCGGCCCTTCATAAATCCGACTACCTATGCCAGGTTTGAACCCACGATCATCTTGGAGGCTGACACACTACCAATGATCTTCAGAGGGAGCTAATATATCAACAATTCAGCAAAATATTAAGACGAACCGTCGTTATCTTCTCTTGTTAGTACCTTCCACTTCTCCAGAGGATTTATGGTCTGTAAAGGGAATTGCTTTTACTCTGATCTCAGGTACATTAAGTTTATACCGTAGTTCCTTTCGCATGTCTCATAGTGACGAACGATAGAGTGACATCCAATCAATTGATCCTGTACATATCTTTGTTTGTGTCTAGAAGTCCAGAATCAAAGAGCTAATTCACTTTCAGCCTTCCTCGTCAGTTACGAGATCAGGACGACTTAATTTTGTTCCCTACTTGATACTGAACGTAACGATACCTTAGAACCACCCTCTTCCGCCCTTTCTTACAAAAACTCACAAAACAATGAAGTCCCCGCGTCATTTCACTATACCGAGAATATGAGCTGAGTTGAACAGTGTTGCGCAAGGGAGTAAACTCCTTTGAAAGGAACAAGTGTATACAATGAAGTGTAAGGTCTTCGCAAAATGGACAAACAAACGAGGCATTCATAACAGGAAGTAGGGATCATGGCACAGTTCACGTCGAAAAAGTTTCTTATCGGAGTAACCCGAGTTCATGCACAGTTAAATATGATACGAAACATTCCACAAACATGCTCCAAGGGTTATTTCTGCACTCTCTCGGTTGATTAATAAATAAAAGACTTTTTTCCAGCCGCTGAACATATTTCACCAGGACAATCGACAGAAACTTGGTCAATAACTGTTGCAGAAAGATAATAGAGGCCTTCGAAATGTGGTGTTATAGAAGAATGCTTAAGGGGAGATGGGTTAATGGAATCACAAACGAAGAGTTACTGAACCAATTAGAAGTGAAGATAACGATTTGGCGGTTTCTGACCACAAGGAGAGATAGCTCACGTTCTGAAACAAGCAGGATTTGTTCATTTAGCTTTGGAGGGAGGTATGGGGATTAAAAATGACCGAGAGGGACGAAGAGACCAGTATGACAAATTAAGATAACTTATAGATTCAAGGTCGAGAATACAATATGGTCATCCCTGACGTTGGACGTTTTCTTTTCTTTTTTTACTATTTGTTTTAAGTCGTACCAACACAAACAGATCTTATGGCGAGACGATGTGATGGAAGACGGCTAAGACTGGGAAGGAAGCGACCGTGGTCTTAAAGTACAGCCGCGGCATTTGCCAGGTGTGGAAATGGGGAACCACGGAAAACTATCTTCAGGGCTGCCGACAGTGGGGTTCGAACCCACTATCTCCCGGATGCAAGTTCACAGCTGCGCGCCCCTAACTGCACGGCAACTCGGCCGCGGTATGCAATGATTTGAATGTAACAGGAGTGGAAATAGTGACCACAGTGCTAGTTGCAAATAGAGGACTTTGGAGGTGTTCAGCCCATACATAGAGGCTGACAAAACTGAACAATGAAAGGTATAAGCACCTATGGTGGTATACTGTAAGTATTATTATCATCGCCGCCTTGGTCTCCCTCTACTTCTCTCATCCTGCATTCTGAGTCCATTATCATCTTAGGTAACCTGCTCTTCCAATCACTTCACCGACGAAGCTGGTTTATGCTGGATTATTATTATTATTATTATTATTATTATTATTATTATTATTATTAATGCCATTGGATTTATGATCGGATAACTATTTCAACGCTTTTCGGAGAAGCTGAGGTTTCGGAATTTTTTTCCCGCTGTTCTTTTATGTCCCGGCAAATCTACCGACAAGACGCTAGCGCATCTAAGCAGCTTCAATTATCCCCGGACTGAGCTGGGATCGAACACGCCGATGTGGGCAGAGAAAGCCAGCGCTCTACCGTCTGAGCCGCTCAACACAGCGAAAGTAATTAAGCCGAAGCAACTCTGAGAGACATGGGTGAAAGCCACAGCAAGACAACATACATATACAAGGTGTTTTAAAATTGAATACTCAAACTTGAAGGAATGACAGAAGAGACAAAAGCAGAAGATAGAACGATTACATGCCAATTTAATAGTATCTATAAAAACTGTTCAAAAGTGCAACCTCCAGCTTCAAAAGAAGCTCTAGAGCTACGTGTTATAGCCTGTCGTACACGTCTTAAAGGCCCCAGGTTTGTGCTGTACAGAGTACGCAATGCAAGCACCCGAACTTCCTGGGATTCAGTAGGAGTCTCATACACTCTCACTATGCAATGAGGAAACGAAAACGTACCTGCGATTTGTCACAGCACAGACATTGCCATCCTGACGACGTGGCATGTTTAATAGAATAATCGTGTACCATTGATGGTTTTGAAGAATAAGAATAATAATTTATACCCTTATAGTACAGTTATCACTATCGGTCAACAATTCGTAACAGACCCAATATTTATTAAAAAAATTAAAAAACCGTTTGCTTCGGTCTCTTCTACCATCCCTTGAAGTTGGATTATTGAATTTTGAAACCTCCTATGTACAAATAAGACATTTCTGTACTTGGTCAGAAGAATTAAAATTGGTATTTTTGTGCCGGTCATGTTTAAAATACGACGGAAGTGCCATGTATGAGTACGACGGGAAAACGGCTGAGCAGAATTTAATGGAGATCGGTATTTAATATCGTAGGAGAAGACATTACAATTTATGCTATAAACAATTTTATTAATGTGGGGTGAAACAGTGGTTATGGGAAAGTCTCTCCCTTAATACTGGCCCTGTTGATCCATCTGTCAATCCTACTGAACGAAAGTTGTATACACAACCTCAAGGTGTAATAGAATTAACTCCAGACATTATGCCATTGAATTAGTGAAATTAGCAAATAAGTGAAAAACAATGATGTCTATAGAAGACTTTTCTTATTTACAAACACGGAATACAACCCTACTGCAATTCAGCTCACCGCATTAGAAAAGAAAGCGCTACCCTCTAGTAAGAGCCCTTTGCCTTTCTAGGGACAAGTAGGCTATCTCTATCTTGATTATCTTATGAGGAGTTGAAACAATTATGAATTCTGAGGCTATCTATATAAACCAAATATACACAAAATTATATTTTTGTATATACACTTTTTTGCATCATTCTTCGATTGTATCTAGGATTAAGTACACAAAAGTCGAAAGAAAGTTTAATTCTATTTTTGTCACGGTTTGTTTGTTTGTTACATCACATCACAGGAAAACTGCTGTACAAAATTTCTGAAAACTCTGTATTTAAATTCAGGGATAGTTGGATTGTGCCCTAGGCTACATACAGTTTGGTTAGTACACATTTTTTTCTTTTTTACTATTTTGCTTTACGTCGAACCGACACAGATAGGTCTTATGGCGACGGTGCGATAGGAAAGGGCTAGGATGGGGAAGGAAGCGACCGTGATCTTACATAAGATGTGAAAATGGGAAACCACAGAAAACTATCTTCAGGGCTGCCGACAGTGCGGCTCGAACCCACTATCTCCCGAATGCACAGCGCACAGTTACGCGACCCTAACCGCACAGCCACTTGCTCGGTGATTAATATACTGTACAGTGGCGTGCCAATATCAAGGGCGCTAAAACAGAAGATGTAAAATTTCTCAGTTTATATTACCTGTATCGGAAAACTGTACACAAGTTAAAATGAGAGAAAAAAAAGGAATCAAACTTGTAATATCGCCGACCCAAAAGAAAATAGTATGATGGCCTACAAGGCTCCAGGGCTAAATGGTTAGCGTGCTGGCCTTTGGTCACAGGGGTCCCAGGTTCCATTCCCGGCAGGATCGGGCATTTTAACCCGGGGGCTGAGTGTATGTGGCGTCTTTATCATCATTTCATCCTCATCACGACGCGCAGGTCGTCTACGGCCGTCAAATTAAAAGACCTGGCGAGCCAAACATGTCATCGGACACTCCCGGCAGTAAAAGCCATACGCCATTTCATTTCAATGCCCTAAGCCTCTAAAACTAAGCACAATAGCACAGTGTTGTTAGCTGACGTGTCATCTCTCTTCTGCTGCCACTAAATGACAGTACTGCTGCAACTGTGCGATAAACTTAACTCGTTAAGGCTACGCTCGCACCAGAGGTGGCTTGCTTAGCGCCTAGCCTAGATGGAGGATAGTCCAAGCAAACGAACTTGCGAGAATGAATGGAAGTGGCAGCTTGGCTTGTCTCCCTGGGTAGTCGCTAAGCGTCTATCCTAGTGAACGAACTGGGTTGTTTTTCCAAGCTTCTAACCAGGCAGAAACGTAAACTTGTTTTTGTGTTTAACGTACCTACTGTTCGCTTTTAAACTGAAAATGGATGAGTTATTTCTGTCAGCAGTTTTTTAAAAGCCTTGTAGACCTCATCACATGAACTACACACAAATGCCATTATCTTCAAAAAGCTTTGGGAAGAGGTAGCGCAGGAAGTTGGCAAAGATGGTAAGTACAAATCAATATTGTATTCATTTATTTATTTGTGATACCTAAAGCATTTACAACTTGTAATATTGATTATCTTTCTATCAACACTTGTTTGTTTGAAAGTACACGCAGCTATGATAGGGTTCGATTATGTTTTCAGCTAAAGGATAATCTCTCTGTCACGGTACAGCTCCATTTCCGTTTACTTCCTGTACACAACAAGAAGAAGAACGCAAGGAGAATAGTTAGTACTTCAAACTAGAATTCTCAATAAGAAGTAATTTTCTTCCTAACTTCGACATAGACATTTTTAAGTCGTCCTCGTCTGGACAGCAACTAACGCAGTTTCGGGCAGTGAGGCCACCACATAACCTACCGTACCGAAGCGCCTATCTACGCATCTATTATAGCTATACTCCGCACGGCCTTACTTCTAAATTGAAGTTTCGCAAAACAAATGAGCATCGCCTTTCCTCTGTTGCCAGCGCGCTACGCACGCGAGAACAGCTGATGCAATATGACCGCGCTAAACAGCCCTTGTAAAATGTAATACCGTACTCAGAAAAACTAATGAATATGGATTGAAAACAAATTCACAAAAACTACACTTACTAACAACATCTGACACTAATAAGAGAATATATTAATAAGAATAAATGAGAATGAGGAAACAAAACATCACTCACCGCTAATGGCTGGCACAGAAAGGAGATTATGGCCTACAAAGGGAACACTCCACTGATCTCGGTCACTAGAACCCTCCAACAATATGAAAAACACACTAATTACTGAAGGAAAATGCAAAAGATCGCGAAGCATACCAAATACCATACACGCTGAGCGAGATAGGTTGCCTTGTCTTGATAATTTGATGGGCTTCGCGTGAGATAGGTTAACCACGTGGCGAATGTAAATATTAGAGTTGGCAACTGGGTTTCGAGATCGTGCTCTGCCGATATAAATCGATATGAATGGCAGATTGGGATTGGTTGGATGCCTATGCTTCAGCGCATAATCACCAGACGGAGCCAAAATCTGCCAAAACGTCAATTTAGAAGTAGAGCCGTGCGGAGTATAGACACCTACCCATGCAAGCCACCTCCGGTGCGGACGTAGCCTAATAGCGGGCACAGCAGAGTTACAGATAAACAGAACACATTTCTAAACAAATTAGTACAACACATCTTTTATACGATTCAGTAATAGATTAACGGACAGTATTTTAAGAACAGAATGAAGACACTGTCTTCAAAAGAAAACACCGGACTTTACTTTAAGCAGTATTGAAAAGTAACAGCATCTCTCAACAGAGAGCAGTATACAACTGCTCCGGTTCACTGACAACATAACACACATTGCCTCTCACTGGAGACTCTGCTGAGGCCAAGTCTTTAATGGAATGTCCATCCAACTAGCTCCATTCTTCACGGAGTTGTTTTAAAAAGTATAACATGTAAACACCACACATCCGGCCATGTGGCTTTTCTCTGGCTTCTTATTGCAGCCTCTCCGATTTCTGAACTCGCCATATGGTAAACAGCACCGGAAGATGATACACACCATTTAACCTAGATGCACCTTTCTCTGTGGCCTTGGACACAAGGATACCTCGACCGACCTAACAGCCCTGTTTCCTCGGAGGGATTTGAGGGCAGTAACGCAGGCTCGAGGATATCCGGCAGATTAAAAGCTAGTTCAGGAATTACCTCGCACGATTACGGTGGCAGATATGACAGGCTTCGTAAGTAGGACTCGAATATCTATCATCATCACCACTTTCTTTTTTACTATTTGCTTTATGTCGCACCGACACAGACAGGTCTTCCGGCGACGATGGGATAGGAAAGGCCTAGGAGTTGGAAGCAAGCTGCCGTGGCCGTAATAGAGGTACAGCCCCAGCATTTGCCTGGTGTGAAAATGGGAAACCATATTCAGGGCTGCCGACAGTGGGGTTCGAACCCACTATCTCCTAGATGCATGCACAAGAGCTGCACGACCCTAACCGCATGACCTACTCACCCGGTCGTCCACTTCTTCTTCTTCTTCTTCTTCTTCTTCGCGTTTGTCCTTCAATGGAGCAGGGTCCGCTGTACTCGAGTTTCTATGAGGCATGACTTTTTATTAGAAATCGTGCACACTTTCAACACTCCCTTTCACCATGCTGCATGACTAGCTGTGGAAATAATCACTGAAAGTGACTGCTTACGACCACCTAAGTTTGCGACAGAAATGAAGACAGTTTGGGTATTTTTTTAAAGCAACTTTGTATCACTGGTTCGGTGCTTATCAAAGCACCAGACAATTATTGCACGTACGTTCGTGAGTCCCTTATTGTTATTCACCTGGGTGAATACACCCTATCACTATCTTCAAATACAAGATATCTGAGAGGAAAACGTATGTGCGCAAGACAGTTACAATATCGAACTACGAGGATAGACGATCACAACTTAACGTACACCATTTTAAGGACATGTTCCTTCTAGTTACATCGATGCACACTCATGAGTACGGCTCGGAAGTTGAGGATAATTCCTTTTCTTCTCGAGTGCCCGAAGACGAGGGCCTATATAATATATAGTATGTTCATTCTGGATCATTGAAGGCCAGAAAATGGTGGGTTTTAATTGTCCTTTTTTGCCTTTTTCGATATTTATTAGATTATTGGCCCTTTTTAGCCTTTTTTAGGGTCTTAACGACCTTTTCTGAAACTTCACCTTCCATGGACCACATTTTTACTGCCCATCCCTAATTCGAATTATCATTAGTTCACCCATCACCTCTTAAATATCTTTTCTCTAGTAAATATATACAGTATATATATTTGAACCATATCTGAAAATATAAAAAATGAAGTGAAATTAAAAAGTGAAACTAATGGTCGAAGAAAACCAGGGGAATCAAACCGTCTGAGCAACTCAGCCCGGCATTATTATTATTATTATTATTATTATTATTATTATTATTATTATTATTATTTCAAGCTCAACGTTATCAATTCTGGCTATATTACACACTCTCGAAGTTTGTAACAGGAAATAGTTTCCATCCACTATATGAATAATACACTATGTACAGTATCTATTTCTGGGACGTTGGCGATCTCAGTAATTTGCTTCACCAGAAAGAGTACGCCAGCTTGATCCAAGGCGGTGTACTGGCCTGGATTTTACATGCTAAAAGGTGTTACGATTCCATTTGCAAGTGTCTAACGTGGAGAGGAAAGAAATGCCAGACATCTTGTGCCGGACGAACTACGAATCAAGAACAGTCAGCGAGATCATAATTACTCTTTACTGATGTAGCCTTGATAGATGCAATATTTTTGCATCTGTCTCTTGCCACAGGCCATAACGAAATGTGGGATAGTGGTATGGAAACTGCTGAGAGCTAGTCGTGTTGTATTAGCACTTCCTGGTCCAGCGAAGAAGGCAATGGCAAACTACCTCACTCATCATGTCTTGGACACCTCATTATGACGCCGCCATTGGATCTTGTGACCTCCCTATAATCGCGTAACGTCTGATGACGCTGGAGGATCCAACCAGCTTCCGGGTAGACAGACAAGATAGATTTGGCACTTATTTAAAGAAGAACTCAGCCACAACAAGCGAAGTGGCTAACCTTATTATTTATTTTGAAAATAAAGTCATTTTAACGCTGATGGTAACAGAGCTGAAGAAGCGACATTAGCGGCTGCGCAAAGCAGATCGCATTCGTAGAAATAACATCCACCTTGACAAGGACAGAGCATTCGCAAATCATTCCATGATGTCATGAGAGGAGTTCCCCGAGATAATACAGTACTCGGTTCTCGACAATCGGATCATCTGCGTTATGACTAGAAGCTACAGCAATTTTATGACAATAATTCAAAGGCACGTGATACTTCCAGTGCCATGAAGGACTTTTAAATTGTTTAATACGCACTTTAAAACTAAACAGGCAGCTTTAAGTGAATTTACGCTTTACCAACAATTTTACGTCGATTCAATCCACGATGACGTTGCTGATGATGAAGACTTCACATTTCGAAATTATCATCTGAAGTGATCGAGATTCGACCGATGGCCGCTCGGACGAGAATGACACTATAATGTTAAACTTCGTGATGTGTGGATCAATCAATCGATAAGTATTAATGAGAGTGTAACGAAATTTCAATAATTCTCAAGATGAAGTGGAAGAAATGTATTTCGGGGTCAATACTGCCAAACTCGAAGTTCGTATACTGAAGAATAAGTGAATATTTGCAATATGCGCCCATTTAGGGTGACTGAATTTTATCCCTTGTGTTCTCATAGTCCACATACGAGGAGACGATAAAAAAAAAAATCCTTTAGCAGATTTCTGCATTTCTCGCATGTTCAGAACCTTTCGTCATTCAGCTGTGGTCAGCAATAAGAGGGGATGATAATCATGTACATTCCCTTTAAATCACCACCACTACCACCACTGCTATCGCCTGAAGAAGTATACGCAGCAATCAAATATTGCCTTACAATAAATCGCGAGCTTTTAATTATACGGCGGCATTAAGACGCTCATACATAGAACACCTAATAATACATATGCTGTGATTGCAGAAAATAATGAGTCATAGGACAACAATGGGCATCTATAATGTCTATAGATTTCTTAACCAATTACACTGCAGGCCATCGCTGACCTGCTCTGACAGTCTTCCTTAAACGATGAAGCCCCCCTTTTCTTTTACTGAACCCGCCCAATCTCTTCACAAATTGAGAATATCCTCCTAGCAGAAAACACGCGCGCACAACGTGCTACTTCAGAGATCAATACACCACCCCCGGCAGTTGACCTTTGCTCTGTCGAAGTTATCACAGCAGCATCACGTTCAACAAACATTTATTCACATAACTAGAGAGTGAACATCAAGTTATTGGCGCAGGTGAGTACATTATTTCACATCGACCGACAGAATGTTATTTTAATCTCGGCGAGATGCAGGAAGGGAGCACCCACAGAGATCCTCGGCTCGTTCACTGATGCAAAAGCAACGTTCAGTTTGTTCTTTGTTTCTTTCTTTTGCTATTGGCTTTACGTCGCATTGACAGATAGGTCTTATGGCGACGATGGGACAGGAAAGGGCTAGGACTGGGAAGGAAGCGGCCGTGGCCTTAATTAAGGTGCAGCCCCAGCATTTGCCTGGTGTGAAAATGGGAAACCACGGAAACACATCTTCAGGGCTACCGACAGTGGGGTTCGAACCCACTGTCTCCCGAATACTGGATACCGACCGCACTTAAGCGACTGCAGCTGTCGAGCTCGGTTAACGTTTAGTTTTATGCAACTTCATATTGTGATCATAGCCAGGCGTTTCTTCATTCTAGTCTTGTAGACATGTACAGTATGTAAGCAGGATTGTACTACAACGGCAGCTACTCTTAAATGCTTGTTCATTCTAGGGGCAACAACATTTAGTGGAAGGTAGTATACAGGTATTAACTAGAATTGCGCGTGTCCCTAGTTAGAGGTCTGCATGGAGCTGTGTTAGTGTCCTGACCTCCAACCTCGGGGTTCTGGGTTCGATTCCTAATTGAGCCATATGATTTTAATTATAAACTGTTAATTTTCTCGGCGCAGGAACCGAGTCTCTGTGCTGTTCTCAACATTCCTACATGTCACGCATCGTTATCCTCCTCCACACTAACAAGCAGTTTCGAATACACGGAGGGTCCGCCTTACAAAGGTTGCACCAGGCTAACAAAAACCACACGAAATCATACAGTGCTTATGTAAACATCTATGGCAGCATGTTTTCAGAACTACAGGAAGCAAAGTTTTATTTCTGTTTGTCAATAACAGGTTGTAAAACATGTTTTGATTTCTTTCGTTATCCATCACTGACAGACAGGGCCAGATTTAGGGTAAAGTATCACACCTAGGCAGTGCTAACATTTTCTGTCTCCTCTTACAAAAACTAAAAAATTTACGAATAACAATGTACGCGTCATTTTAAAATTACTTTAAAATGAAAACTTTATAATTCTGAAAACAATAAATAACTAGAACCAAAATGCATTCATTCTGCGATTGCGATTTGTAAAACTGAGGAGTTTATCATTATGATTTGCTATTTGTTTTACGTTGCAACGACATAGACAGGTCTTACAGCGACGTTGAGATAGGACAGGGATAGAGTTAGGAAAAAAGCAACCTTGGCTCAAATAATAATAATGTTATTTGTTTTACGTCCCACTAACTACTCATTTACGCTTTTCGGAGACGCCGAGGTGCCAGAATTTAGTCCCGCAGGAGTTCTTTTACGTGCCAGTAAATCTACCGACACGAGGCTGACGTATTTGAGCACCTTCAAATATCACCGGACTGAGCCAGGATCGAACCTGCCATGTTGGGGTCAGAAGGCCAGCGCCTCAACCGTCTGAGCCACTCAGCCCGGCCTTGGCTCAAATAAGGTACAGCCTGGTGTGAGTGGAAGGAGCCACATAATACCATATGCAGGGCTCCCGACAGTGGGGGTTCGAAACCACTATTTCCTGAATACAAGCTAACAGCTACATGACCAAAACAGCGTAGCCAACTCGTTCGGTCAGGAGTCAGTGTTTACTACCAAAGTCGAAGGAATTCTACACCGCCTGACGAAAAAAAACTGAAGCACCCAGAAGAAATGGTCGTATGACAATGTAACTTCGTGCACGTACACACTATCGGCGGGTATGTAAATTATTAGAGTTGGAATTCTACATGACAGGTAGACGGACACCAGAATACAACAGTGTTGTTATCACGCTTGGTAGGGTATATAAGGGGCGTGAACAGCGTCAGATGCTGAGTGATCATCGTGAAGGACACGGAGACGCCGCGTACTCGTGTGAGACAGCGTTATCAGCACCTGACAGAATCTGAAAGGGGTCTCATGTGGATCTCCATTTCGCCGGCTGGTCGAATCGTGCGATATCCAGATTTGTGGGGCATTCAGATGTGACGGTGGCCCGATGCTGGACTGCATGGGAACGTGAGGACAGGCATACTCGACGTCAAGGTTTCGGTCGACCAAGCACATCGTAACCTCTCCATATTTGTGCCTGCCATCCGAGAACAAGTAATGGACTCCCTGTTATATTCTGTGTCATCCCGCAGCATTGGTCGGACGCTAGCAGCAGCCGGACTAGGCGATTACCGTCCCAAGATTAGTCTGCCGTTAACAACACAAGTGGCTGCGTTTGGAGCGGTGCCGTGACCAAAAAGCACGGAATGCTGATGAAAGGTGTTGTATTGTATTCAGCGATGAACTGCGGTTCTGCACTACCGGGGATAACCATCCTCTGCGAATATGGCGGCGACCTGGAGAGAGGTCCCGCGCCCTATTCTTCCAATGTTTTGAAGAGGCACAGCGGTGTTACTTCTGGCGGCATGGTGTTGAGAGCCATCGGGTATGACTTCAGGTCACCGCTGGTAGTTATTGAGGGAACTCTGACGGCACGGACACCCTGCGTCCTCATGCGTTACCTCTCATGCGGCAGTATCGTGGCAGAAGCGGCGATTGCGGGGGGGGGGGGGGCAGTCGTCTCCCCTACTTTGTGGAGAAAACATTGCATTTGTATTCCATTTTAGCTGGCTGAAACATGGAATTATAGGAATTATTAAAACAAGCAATTTGTACAAGCCCTGTTGTGTCATCAGCTAATTATCTTATTTAATTACTAGCAAATGTACCCGTGCTTCGCTACGGTATTCTGCATTGTATACGAATATTGAAGTAAATACTGTACATGCAGTAAATAAGATTGTTTTAAAATAGCATGTCTCTTAGCGTTATCCGAGAAACAATATGCAGAGGTCCCCATACGTTGTTTCCAGTGTAAAGTGCTTGTTACGGATTTGTGATGATAACGACAGGCTCACTTCCCTACTGCGATTCACAATCGAGTTGGGAAGTTTACATTATAATTGCAGGCCCCATTGCCTACTGCGCGGTCACAATCTATTTGGGGAGTTTCCGTTACAATTGCAGGCCCCCTTTCCTACCTCCAGACATATTACAAATTGAAGAGTTTTTATTATAATGGCAGGAAACTTCCCTACAACCAGTCAAAATTGAGTTGTGCAGTTATCATTATAATGATAGGCCCCTTTTCCAACTGCCAGCCAGGTTCCTGCCAGTCACACCAAGTTGATGAGTTTCCATCAAAATAGCAGGCCAGTATGCCTAATGCCAGTCACATTTTAGATGGGTACATCTGTTTATAACTGCGGGAACGCTTGCCTACAGCCAAAGACTGTATGCTGCATGCTCCCTTGCCTTCTGAAAGTCAAATCGAGAAGTGAATTATTCATTACAATGGTAGGCCTGCCTCATTAATGCCAGTTACACAGGAATTGGAGAAGGACTCCATTCCTACTGCCAGTCATAGTCGGTGTGCGGAGTACTGATTACAATAGCAGACACACCCTTTCTCGATCGCTACAAAATCGACATCAGTGAATATATATAGTTCGACATACGAAAGTATGTGCTTGTTTACAATATTGCAGACCTTCATTTACAGATTAACTGCTTCTAAACGGTACATCATATCGAGAAAAGATTGTACCATAAGACGCCGGATTTAGCGGCCTAAATTGCTGGTCATATGATATCTCATCTATTCATGGGTCAGATTGAGTTAGAAACTTGGGTAAAATTTGTGTAAGATTATCTCACATTGCATTGCTTTTCGGATAATTAAGTGACAGCTACATACATAGCATTTGGCTCACATATGGCTACTGGGTGGACCAATTTTCGTGTAGAGTATGATGATTCTATCTTTCCTCTAAGTGATGGAAGGTATGAATTATGTATGTGAAAAGTACTACTTTACTTAAGATCGAGAAATAGAGAAAAGTCAAACGTAAAATGGATATAAATACGACAAAAAGTCGTACGACCAAGGTTGTAGATCACTCCAAATTGAACGGGGATTGTGCCATCCGTTATGTGATGATACTTCCCGAAGGTCTGCACCATCATTAAAATTGCCTCCATATTTCGATATTCTTCGGGATAGAAAGGGAAAAATTTAAAGCTCTTGGAAGTTTTCCGCCCGTTACAGGCTAAGTCGTAAAATTTTGCCAAATTTCAGTTTTCTTTCTCGACTGGCAGATTATGCCGCAATCTGGGTTTTCAGTGAGAAGTGTAAAAAGTAGAACTTTCAAGATACTAAACCAAAAAATATGCAGATGATCATTATTACCCCTTAAGCGTGTAGCTGTACGAAAATTTCGACAAAATAGTCTATGTACAGGCACACAGTAGTTACGATTTTATTTACATAGATAAATAAGGAACCTGCTCCACGTACAACACCTTTTGGGCTATATCCGCTGGACTTAACCGGAAAAACGGACCGTTTATGATATCTCCCTTATTAATACTCCTGTCGAAAAAATGCACATGAAAAAAAGTTTTAGAGATGGAATTCCATCATGTTTGGTCGATTTCCAGTCAGGTTGGTCTTGTACTGTATATATTCTGGAAGAGTAAAATCACCATTTCGGTTCCCTATAAACCGCCAGTCCATTCCGGGAACATGAAATGTTATTGACGATTAACACCTACCGTTGGACAGGTGGATGTTAATATAAAGTTTGACTCAAATATCTTCAGTAGTTTTCAAGTTGTAAAACATACGCTTTACACGCACCCGCTCTTGAGTTAAGTCCGGTGGGACTTGTACCGGAAAACGGTCCGTTAATGATATCTCCCTTATTAATCCTCGTATTGAAATGATGCACATGAGGAAAAAGGCCTAGAAATGAATTTCCATTACGGCAGCTAAATTTACATTAAGTTTGGTTGCAAAATGACGGTTTCGGTTTCGTATAATCCCCCAGTCAATTCAGGGATTCAGAAACAATACTTGCCCTAAAACCTACCAAAGGACAGATGGATTCTAAATATCAAGTTTGGTGGAAATATATCGAGTAGTTTCCAAGTTTTAGACAAACAGACAAACAAACAAACAGACAGACACCAAAACAGAATATATGCAGATGGTCATTATTACACCTGAAACGGATAACTGTACGGAAATTTCGCCAAAATTGTCAATGTACAGACATACTCTAGAAGTGTAGACCTTTATTTCGATAGTTACTGCTTTGCAACTGTACGACGTATCTACAAACGGACTTCACCATCAGACGCCCCTTTCAGTGCTCTACATGGTTGGTCCTATGACATCTTCTCGTATCTCCTTTATTTATGGGTTAGATTGAGTTAGAGTCATTGAATGGGGTGAAATCTTATACAGTTTTTGAATGCTACTTTATATTTTTGATTCTCATGTGACAGCTAGAATCATAAAATTTGGCTATAACATTGCCAATGGTCATGTCAATGTGCGTGCCGAATGTCATGATTCTACCTTTCCTATAAGTGTGCCAAATGATAACATATACGTGTAAAAGTACAAAATCAACTTGTGTTTAATGTATTAGGGATAGAAATACGACGAAAAGTCACAGGACAAAAGTTGTAGATCTCTCCAAAATGAAACGCAATTTGCTTTGTGACTTTTGATACGACTTACTGATTAGCCACCAATTACCCCGAAACGAAGGTCTGCACCGCCGTTAAAATTGCATCCATATTTCGGAATTTTCCTGGGCCAGAAGTTATACATTTGCATAGCTTAGAATATTTCCTCAAAGGAAAGAGTGTACAGCATTCGGGATTAGCACTCGCATACATACGTGGTAATTAAGGAAGAAAGTAATACAGTTTAGTAAGTTGAAATTAATAGAAAATAGATTATAACAGAGGACATCCGGATGACGACAAATATATAAATACCAAGTGAATGTATTGGAAAATCAAATGCTCCTCAATAAATTATGCCGGAGTGAGTTATGGATATAAGAAAGCGGTAATCGGAGAGAAATTTAGGCGCAGGGATTCTTAGGTAATCAGATAAGAAGATGAATATTTGTGTTATTACTTATGCTATTCGAGGACGGTTATAACCTCCAATGATATTCCGCCAATATCCCGCAGAATGGCCGATTGACGACTCTCTTGCTTTCTACCCAAGGAACAACCACGAATTTAAAGGAATGATGAGGAAAATGACAATACGTTACTTCCCTGCTGGCAAGCAGTCAGAGACGTTGCCATGGTAACCCATATATTCGTTATCGCTCTGTCGGTCCCTCAATGCCGAGCATGGTATCGGCAGAAAATAGTAAATTTCTCCGTCATTTGAAGAGTAAGGTAAATTATGAACACAACGAAAGTTGTTTGTGATGAAGAGACCTTTCACATACGGTCCACAGAGTTTGCAGAAAATCAATAGTATAAGAGAAAATGGAGGAAGACCGTTGTGGTTTTCCTATAGACCCCCGTCTTTTCAAAGATTTTAAAATGATATGCATATCGAAACCTTCCCCGGGGTGAGTATACTCTAAATATGAAGTTTGGTTGAGATCTATCCAGCCCTTTCGACGTGATGGTGGAACAAACAAACATTTTTATTCTTTTTATTTTGCTAGTTGCTTTACGTCGCACCGACACAGATAGGTCTTATGGCGACGATGGGACAGGGAAGGGATAGGAGTTGGAAGGAATCGGCCGTGGCCTTAATTAAGGTACAGCCCCAGCATTTGCCTGGTGTGAAAATGGGAAACCACGGAAAACCATTTTCAGAGCTGCCGACAGTGGGGTTCGAACCTACTATCTCCCGAATACTGGATATTGGCCGCACTTAAGCCAAACAAACAAACAAACAAACAAACAAACAAACAAACAAACAAACAAACAAACAAACAGACAGACAAACAGAAACGAACAACTTTATTTATAAGATTATTTTTATACCACTCCCCTTGCCCCCTGCCAAAAGGGTGCTAGGGGTGTCTTACCCTCACGCGGTTTGTCTCCTGATACTAATTGATAAGTGTACCACGTTTGGTGAAATTGCTCCAGTGGTTTAGGAGGAGATGTGTCATATACACACCCACACCCACACACCCACGCACACACATACATCAATTTTTATATATAGTAAGAAGAAGAAGATAATATTTTTATATGTAGTTTTTCGATTAATTTTATATCTCACCCCCTTCGCTCCCCACTTGGATTTGCAAAAAATCCGGAGTAATACTATTCATCTCAGAGACCCTGAAATCTATGGATTCGAAACTGTTTTTAATTATTTCTATATCTCACCCCACCCCCCCACCCTTTGCTCCCAACCTAAAAGGGGGCTGGATTTTAAAAAAATTCTAGAGTATCACTTTTCAACTCAGCGACCCCGAAAACTATGAATTCGACACTATTCTCGATTATTATTGTAACTACCACCCCCCTGACCCTCTCCCTTAAGGGCGCTAGGGATGGCTTACCCCCCACAGTGATCGTCTCCCGATAGTAAGTGATTCGTGTACCAAGTTTGGTTGAAATTGCTCCAGTGGTTTAGTTGGAGATGTGTCATTTACACACACACTTCCATTTCTATATATAGTAAGATTTTTACACTCGTTCTTCACCCCCTTTCCATCCCCGCCCAAAGGAGTCCTATGAGTGCCTTACACAACAGTATATTTTTTTCCCAGATATTAAGTCTTATTTGTACCTATTTTGGTTGACAGCTATGCCCAAACGTACATGCATAATCTCACTGCTCTAGAATCCTGGAGCTGACGTTGCCATGGTTACGGCAGTTCATTTCTTTATCCGATTCCTAGAGCAGGGGTAGTGTGGTGCCAATATCTCCGTAACGGTTGGTTTTAGGGCCTTAAAACATGGTTTTCGGGCCCGTAGGGCTTACCGAGTTTTGTTCTTTGCGTCAAGAGGATTAAATTGACCTTTGTCTCGTCCTTATACGACAAATTCGATATTTTGCCTATAATAGTATAAGAGAAAATGGAGGAAAACCGTTTTTCCTATAAAACCCCCGTCTTTTCAAAGATTTTAAAATGATATGCATATCGAAACCTTCCCCGGGGTCAGTATACTCTAAATATGAAGTTTGGTTGAGATCTATCCAGCCGTTTCGACGTGATGGTGGAACAGACAAACAGACAGACAAACAGACAAACAGAAACAATTTTATTTATATAGATTAACGAAATTATTCGCGGAAATACGCAAAAAAATGTCCTTCAGGCGGCTAACCGATTTGTATAGCGCCACAGCAAGTACTGTAGTGGAGAGTTTGCATGTGCTGTGAGGAAGGGTACGCGCGTATTCCTTAGTTTGGCAGTCTCTTTAGTGTCTGTTAGTTTCTTTTAGTTTGTAGTCAAATACTAAATGATTTTTAACTGTATAATCACGCCGTACCTCTATTTAATTCTAATACATGTGTAATATTGTTCCTGTGGTGAAAGTTTTATTGTACAGTATTGAATCAATCAAAATCTCAAATAAATATTACCACCACAGTTAAGTTGTTAGGCTGAGAACCTTTACCTCCCTGTCGTCTATCGAAATTCCATGTATATTACATGTATAAACTATATATACACCCCCCCCCCCGCTATATCCTACAAACTCGTGTACTTTGTGGTCTTTACATTTTTGCCCCCCCCCCCCATACTTCTAATTCCCAATCGCCACTACTATATCGTGGTGCCCTTTTTCAACAGGATAATGCTCGTCCACACACGACAGTTGTCTATATGAACTGTGTGCTTGATGTTGAAGTACTCCCGTGACCAGCAAGATCCCCATATCTGTCCCCAATCAACTCGGACAGCAACTCCGTCCCAGTGCCACTATCCAGGATATCAAGGACAAGTTACAACAGTTGTGGGCCAGCTTGCTTCAGGACAGATTACAACGGCTTTATGACACCCTTCCCAACCGAACGCCAGATGGGGTGCAACGCCATACTGATTAGTGGGCTCGCACTGCCAAGTTCTTTGTAAATTAGACTCGATTTTGTAATCACTGAAATAATATCACATACCCTCTCAACACGTAAAGTTTTATTCCGTTTCCTCATCCCCTTCTGTGTGCTTCAATTTTTTTTTTTTTTTTTTGTCTGGCAGTGCATATTTGGAGAAAAAAGCCTACCGGCATATCACCTTCGATGGAAATGGTTTAAAATATATTCAAATGTATTAATAGTTGAAACAGAATTCCACTGCGAAACGTTATGCATCATGTTTATGCATTCCAAACGATGCTGGCATTGTTGATACGAGTATAATTAGTATTTCTTACTTCAACACGAACTATAAAACAAACTAACCCCATGGCGCTAAAGCTCTGGTAGGTCTTAGCCTTACCAAGCGACAGATGCTCAACTTGAAGGCCTACAGATTACGAGGTGACACGTTGTTAGTACGAAGAATCCCCTAGACCGTTCCTTGGCTTTGTAGATCGGGATCGCTATCTCACCGTCAGATAGCTCCACTATTGTTCCAAGAAGGCTGGATTCATCTTGAACCAGCCCTCAATCCTAGTAAATTTCCCTGAACTGATTGGGATATAATCCAGAGCATCTGGGTAAGAGGCAGATTCGCTAGCCCTGGAGCAAGAGGCCAGCCAAGAGTTTAAAGTAGACAAACTCTTCGCACAATAAACTATTCATGCTAAATGACAAAGCGTACCTCTCATCTGCAGTAATTAAATTGTTTTATTTTCGAAATACTGTATAACAGATTTCTTAGCGATAAATAATAAACTCACATTCAATTTGATTTTCAACGATGCATTCTTGTTTAAGACAAGCATTTTTCATACAATAATGATGTAATAATATACATGCACCTACTGCTTTCAATTTATTCTCCCCGCTACGATGCAACAACAAAACAATATGAGTTTTCCATCACAAGGTGATTAAGGCCTGTGAAAAGTTTTAACAAGTGTTCTAAAAACAAAGTTTATTGTATAGTGAAAAATTAGAAATGAGAGATTATTCTGCCCTCTGGAAATCGCCGACCTAGGCAAGGCCTAGGTTGCCTACGCATAAATATGGCACAGCTAACAGAGTTACAGGAATAGTACTCATATGATCTGCCCACAATACAGTACGATAAATAGACGACGTACAGTATAATAGTATTAGTACAGTATATAGTAATATTATGTGTTTGCTTCTTCACTAAGCGCTTAGTATGATACCAAAATGGATCAGTTTTACATTTAAAAGCGAAAACAGGAACTTATTTGAATAATTAAAATATGATTAATGAAATTTAAGAAGAGTTCAAAACAGGCGGTATTCTGTGTAAAATAACAGAATTAACCTAATCCAGTTACAAAAGCATAGTAAAATACTAGTGTAAGTAAATGAACTTAAATAATTATAAATTGAGTAATGAAATCTAAAAAAAAGTCGGAAATCGGAATTGTACGTACATTAACAAACAATCTAAACTAGTTACGGAAGCATAGTAAGATAGTTAATAAACTAAATTACCTAATTTGAATGCTTATAAAATGAGAAATTAAATCTAAGAAGAGTCCAAGTTTGGTATAATACGTAACGAAATGACCTAATCCAGTTTAAAAACCTACTTCAAAATTAAGTTTAAAAACATAATTGTCGAAAAATTTGCACTCGACAAACGGTAGCGTCATTCTGTTTTAGTATGACCCTACTTTGAGAATAATTTTCTTTTTCTGTGTAATACTAAGACCTTACATTGCGAAGTACATTGTTCTTTTAGTAACCTGAATTGCGGTTCAGAATATGAAGCGTCTATTAAAGAGTATCTGCTCATCTTCTGCCAACGGCCGTAGCCATGTTGAAACACCGGATCCCGTGAGATCTCCGAAGTTAAGCAACACTGGGCGTGGTCAAGATTTGGATGGGTTGCCACGCGCTATTGGTGGGGGTAAGGGAGTGGAGGAGCGGAAAGGAACTGGCCACCCTACCGTCACGGCAATGTCACGCGGAATGTTCCACTAGGCGAGAAGATAAAGCACCGTCACTTTTTCGAAGCATCGATGTAGTTGACATATACGGAGCAACTGGAGTTTCTGTTCACGCGACATGACGCACGAAGCAATCTCACTGCTGTACGACTCGTGTATTGGCCTTCGGTTCAGAGGGTCCTGGGTTCGATTCTCGGCCGGGTCGGAGTTTTAACCTTCATTGGTTAATTCCAATGGCTCGGGCGCTGGGTGTTTGTGCTGTCCGCAACATCCCTGCCAACTCACACACCACACATAACACTATCCTCCACCACAATAACACGCAGTTACCTACACATGGCAGATGCCGCCCACCCTCATCGGCGGGTCTGCCTTGCAAGGGCTGTACCCGGCTAGAAATAGCCAAACGAAATGATTATGTACGGTATGCTTGGAAACACTGAGCCGGCGCAGTCAGCTGTCTCGATGCCTCGACACATCAACGCTTCACTGTTTCGAAGCATACACACACACTAGCCAACTCTATTGGCCGGCTTATTGTTTGGGACAAAACATTATAAACCAGTCGCTGTCGTATGACGTTTAAAGTGTGTTCTTGAAAATAACATAAGTTAACGTCATCAACAGACAGATTGTGAACATACTGGTAGGAGAAAAAATAAAGTGTATTAGCACTGATTTCGTAGAATGCGAGGCTGTTAAATTTCTTAACAGTCTTCACCCTACAGATATGCCACCTCACAATTATAAATCAGTACTATATATTTTGCCAGTTTCAGTGGCTCAGATAGTAGAGCGACAGCTTTCTGAGCCCACGCTGATGGGTTCGATGCCATTCGATAGGACAGACTTCCGCGAGATGAAGTTCTAGTTACCTCGGCATCTCCGAAAACCATAAACATGGTGGACCGTAAAACCAATTACAACCTTCTAAGGAAGACTAATTTTACTGAAGTCGATCTGTTGCGGAATCATAAAACTTGGCGGAGAATCCAGTTACCTAAATTACACCATTAACTGATAAAACCTAACTCAATGCATCATTAACACGCGAAGGTAGCGCAGTGCATTCCTCTCTAGCCTGATGATGTAATGTTAGAGTCTGTCTACAGTAGTTCCAGGCTATGTCCGTCAAACTCCGAGTATTAGAAAAACAGTACCTGCCTAAAACATGGAATTAAAGTAATCCTCTGTATCGATAAGTACTGTCAATGCTGAAGGGCAACTGACAGATAAAACTAATAACAAGATCATCCAATAATTTCTAGGGCCGCTGGAATCACCCAGATCCATTCAGGGTCGCGACAGGGGATTTATGATCGGATGCAGTTCCAAAAATTTCCGACGAAAAATAATGTTGACCTATGTCAATAGATGCTTCTTCTTCTTCATCATCATCATCATCATTATCATCATCATCTTACGACGTGGTATACGAGGAAAGATGATCTGAACCTCATGCCATATTGGGTATATATTTAAGATTGTAAAAGCCTCCGTGGCTCAGACGGCAGCGCGTCAACCTCTCACCGCTGGATACCGTGGTTCAAATCTCGGTCACTCCATGTGAGATTTGTGCTGGACAAAGCGGAGGCGGGACAGGTTTTTCTCCGGGTACACCGGTTTTCCCTGTCATCTTTCATTCCAGCAACACTCTCCATTATCATTTCATAGCATGCATCACTCATTAATAAATCACCTTGGGAGTGGCGACCCCATTGTAACAACAGCCTGTATATGTTTCATTCATTACATCCCTGACCCGATCAAAGGCTGGAAAACAGGTTGCAGGTCTTCATTTTCATTTACTATTGTATTACGACCAATCACAAATAATACGAACCAGCGTCGAAGGTACGGTACGTATCACAATGGAATCGGCTCAAGGAGTGAAGTATGTGGAAGAAGAAAATATATTATAGAAAGGTGAAAGTGATGTGAAATTAAGATAACGCTGCACCTTCCGTTGGGAACAACCGTGGGATCTAAAACGACACTTTCTTGAAATATCTGCTTATCATCATGCAAAAAAAACTAAGATTATGCCTGCTATATAAGTTGTTATTAACATGCAAGGGGACAAGATAACATCGGGTGTTGAACTCTCACAGTCCACACTGTCTTCCTAAACAATAACAATTAACGAAGAACAAGAATGAAAGAGAGAGTAACGTCAGCCCGTCTTACATTAACTTTTACCTGCAGAAATAAATTTAATGATCTGGGGCCATTAGTAAACAGTCACATATTTGAACAGTCAAATGTAAGTTATACTTAAAAAGCGAAGTTTATACTAAAATATAAATGCGAAACCGACGATTTTTCAAATGACTATTTACGTTATTATTATTATTATTATTATTATTATTATTATTATTATTATTATTATTATTATTTCTTCCTTTTATCCTTTTTTGCTTTTCTATTTCACCTCAAAATTTAAGCCGAAGAGATTTTGCACCCTTGACTGACTTCAAATGCTGTTGGCTGTTTAGCTCAGACATTTGGAAGTTGCTCACCTACAAAATGACACCTTTGTAAAAAGCAAGTGGTCTCTTGTAATGGTTTAGATAACTTAACAAAAATATCAATCCTTCTAAATACTCAGTTCTCACGTCATTTGTTGTTAAACTGCAGCAAAATTTGAGTCAACATATTTGTGAACAGTTATTTTTTTTTTACTCAACAATGAAAATCCTAAAATCAAGAAGGAGAACACTCTGAACCGCACGAAAGTACGAAATGCTATACAATCTATGGCTAAAATCTTCCTGTGCCTAAAGCGATTGGTTGATGAATTTTGAGGACTCATTTCTGTTTGCGCCTTTCTTGCATCACTTTTTCAAGTTTGCAGTTGAAGAGTAAGGGAGAGAAAACGTCTCCTTGTCTTAATCCCCCGTGAATTGAACCTTGGATTTCGGGTCTGACATGTTTGCTTTGTGATTGTAAGTGTTTTCATGTCTAACCCTTGTTCTTTCAATATTTGGAAGAGTGATTCGCGATAAACTCAAACATAAGGTTCTTTTGATATCAACAGATGTACAGACTTAATTCTTGCTACACATTTTCTAAAGTCTTGGGATTAGTTTTAGGTTCAAATTTACTCAGGACACGATCGGCCTGGTCTGAATCCGGCCTGATATTCGATTTGTTGCTCTAGTTGTTCTCTATCGAGAATACTTTGGGAGAGAATTGTGTATGTGAATTATTATAATTATCATCATCATCATCATCATCATCATCATTAATAAATCAATTGCAGTTGGAAGATATCCCTGTGGCAAGCTGGTTTACAATTTACACAGAAAACGAAATTAAATGAGAATACTTTTATAATAATAATAATAATAATAATAATAATAATAATAATAATAATAATAATAATAATAACATACATACGTTATCATTATAGACTGTTATGCCTTTCAGCGTTCAGTCTGCAAGCCTCTGAAAATTTACTAAACGTCGCCACAATCCTCGATTTGCAACTAGTGTTGTGGCCTCATTTAGTTCTATACCTCTTATCTTTAAATCGTTAGAAACCGAGTCTAACCATCGTCGTCTTGGTCTCCCTCTACTTCTCTTACCCTCCATAACAGAGTCCATTATTCTCCTAGGTAACCTATCCTCCTCCATTCGCCTCACATGACCCCACCACCGAAGTCGGTTTATGCGTACAGCTTCATCCATCGAGTTCATTCCTAAATTAGCCTTTATCTCCTCATTCCGAGTACCCTCCTGCCATTGTTCCCACCTGTTTGTACCAGCAATCATTCTCGCTACTTTCATGTCTGTTACTTATAATTTATGAATAAGATATCCTGAGTCCACCCAGCTTTCGCTCCCGTAAAGCAAAGTTGGTCTGAAAACAGACCGATGTAAAGATAGTTTCATCTGGGAGCTGACTTCCTTCTTACAGAATACTGCTGATCGCAACTGCGAGCTCACTGCATTAGCTTTACTACACCTTGATTCAATCTCACTTACTATATTACCATCCTCGGAGAACACACGACCTAAATACTTGAAATTATCGACCTGTTCTAGCTTTGTATCACGAATCTGACATTCGATTCTGTTGAATTTCTTACTTACTGACATCAATTTAGTCTTCGAGAGGCTAATTTTCATACCATACTCATTGCACCTATTTTCAAGTTCCAAGATATTCGACTGCAGGCTTTCGGCACAGTCTGCCATTAAGACCAAGTCGTCAGCATAGGCCAAACTGCTTACTACCCTCCCTGCCATTTTATAACTTTCAGCAGATGATCCATGTAAACTACGAACAGCAAAGGTGAAAGACTACAGCCTTGTCTAACTCCTGTAAGTACCCTGAACCAAGAACTCATTCTACCATCAATTCTCACTGAAGCCCAATTGTCAACATAAATGCCTTTGATTGATTTTAATAATCTACCTTTAATTCCATAGTCCCCCAGTATGGCGAACATATTTTCCCGCGGTACCCTGTCATATGCTTTCTCTAGATCTACGAAACATAAACACAACTGCCTATTCCTCTCGTAGCATTTTTCAATTACCTGGCGCATACTGAAAATCTGATCCTGACAGCCTCTCTGTGGTCTGAAACCACACTGGTTTTCATCCAAGTTCCTCTCAACCACTGATCGCACCCTCCCTTCCAAGATGCCAGTGAATACTTTGCCTGGTATACTAATCAATGAGATACCTCGATAGTTGTTGCAATCCTTCCTGTTCCCTTGCTTATCGATAGGTGCAATTACTGCTTTTGTCCAATCTGAATGTACCTTACCAACACTCCACGCTAATTTTACTACTCTATGAAGCCATTTCGTCCCTGCCTTCCCACTGTTCTTCACCATTTCAGGTCTAATTTCATCTATTCCTGCTGCCTTATGACAATGGAGTTTATTTACTATCCTTTCCACTTCCTCAAGCATAATTTCACCAACATCCTTTTCCTCCTCCCCATGAGCTTGGCTGTTTGCAACACCACCATGATGAAATGAAATGTCGTATGGCTTTTAGCGCCGGGATATCCCAGGACGGGTTCGGCTCGCCAGGTGAAGGTATTTTGATTTGACTCCCGTAGGCGACCTGCGCGTCATGATGAGGATGAAATGATGATGAAGACAACACACATACCCAGCCCCCGTGCCACTGGAATTAACCAATTAAGGTTAAAATCCCCGACCCGGCCGGGAATCGAACCCAGGACCCTCTGAACCGAAGGCCAGAACGCTGACGGTTCAGCCAACGAGTCGGACACAACCATGATGATTTCCTTTTACACTGAGAAGATGTTAAAAATATTCCCTCCACCTCTCCAGTGATTCCCTGGGATCTATTATGAGTTCACCTGAATTACTCAAAACACTGTTCATTTCCTTTTTCCCTCCCTTCCTACGATTCTTTATTACTGTCCAGAAAGGTTCCCTGCTGCTTGACCTAGCCTTTCCAGGTTATTACCAAAATCTTCCCATGACTTCTTTTTGGATTCGACAACTATTTGTTTCACTCTGTTTCTTTCATCTACGTACCAATCCCTGTCTGCCTCGGCCCTTGTTTGGAGCCATTTCTGATAAGCCTTCTTTTTACGTTTACAGGCTGCTCTCACTTCATCATTCCACCAAGATGTTCGTCTTTTCCCATCTTTACACACAGTTGTTCCTAGGCATTCCCTTGCTGTTTCTTTTACAGCATCCCTGTATGCCACCCACTCACTTTCTATATCCTGAACCTGCTTACTGTCTACTGTTCGAAACTTCTCTCTAATCATATCCATGTACTTCTGTCTAATTTCCTCGTCCTGGAGATTTTCTACCCTTATTCGTTTGCAAACAGATTTCACTTTCTCTACCCTAGGCCTAGAGATACTTAGTTCACTACAGATCAGATAGTGGTCTGTATCATCGAAAAATCCCCGGAAAACTCGTACATTCCTAACAGATTTTCTGAATTCAAAGTCTGTTAAGATATAGTCTATTATGGATCTGGTACCCCTAGCCTCCCATGTGTAGCGGCGAATAGCCTTATGCTTGAAGAATGTATTCGTAACAGCTAAACCCATACTAGCACAGAAGTCCAGCAAACGCTTCCCATTCCCATTAGCTTCCATATCTTCCCCACATTTACCAATCACCCTTTCGTATCCTTCAGTTCTATTCCCAACTCTCGCATTGAAATCGCTCATCAGCACTATTCTATCCTTGCTGATGACCCTGACCACGATGTCACTCAATGCTTCATAAAACTTGTCAACTTCATCCTCATCTGCACCCTCACATGGTGAATACACGGACACAATTCTTGTCCTAATTCCTCCAACTGACAAATCTACCCACATCATTCGCTCATTTACGTGCCTAACAGAAACTATGTTGCGTGCAATGGTATTCCTGATAAAGAGCCCTACCCCAGACTCTGCCCTTCCCGTCAAGTACACTTTATAATCTCCTATCTCTTCCTCATTATCTCCCCTTACCCGAATATCACTTAATCCTAGCACATCCAGATTCATCCTCTTTGCTGACTCAGCCAGTTCTACCTTCTTTCTTCCATAAGCCCCATTAATATTGATAGCTCCCCATCGAATTCCAATTCGTTCGCCAAGTTGCTTCCAGGGAGTCCCTCGCCTGTCAAATGGGAGTGGGACTCCATTACTCCCATAGGTCCGAGGCTTGCTTAAAGTGTTCTGAGGTCGGTAAATTCATGAAGCAGGATGCTGCCCTACTTGTACATAGTCCAAGTGAGGATCTCTTCTCTAACGGGTTATGGACCACCGGTGAATTGTATAGTCCTAGCCGCCTGAGCACAAGGAGGGCCATGACTCAGAATATGTCCGAGATGCCCACTCCCATTCCATAGCAACTGGTATCCCGACTCTCAGGATCACTTACTAGGCCACTCAGCCGTTGCCCATGGTTCACGAACTAGGACGTGACTACATAATAATAATAATAATAATAATAATAATAATAATAATAATAATAATAATAATAATAATAATAATAATAATAATATGTTCCTTCCTTCCCTCTCCTAGCACTTTCCTATTCCATCGTCACCATAAGACATATCTCTGTCGGTGCGACGTAAAGCAAATAGTAAAAAAGGCAATTCACACATACTTTAAACAATTCCAATATGTACCTTAATGTTACAACCTACAGGAGGTGGAACGGTACAGTGACGTACTATGCTACTTCAAAATTGCGTTTCACCACCATCACACAGACCAGTGGTCGCGAAACGTCACAGATTAATGACGTATTGTGAATCCTACCCGCTCGGCAGAGAGTGATGCGGTCCGTTCGTCTTCGTGAGAGAAAACGTAGCACCTTCTCAATCGCCAGTGTTAGCCTGCCTGGTGGCCATGATCATTAAGGCGTCAGTCTTAAATAGTCTCACACCATGGTTAGCTGGTGTGAGTCCCGTTGGTAGAAAAAAGAAGTCACCATCAGAATATTGGCGGGCAGGGTAGGATGAGGTGGTGGTATATGATTTCTGATCACTAGATTGCGTCCCTAAACCCTGGATTAAATTCTAAACCTATCCGCAGTCTTCATATGCAGTCACGGCATATGACGCTGTTGGATGGGAACGTTAAACCTTGGGCAGATACCTTGGTATTATTCGACAGGAGTAGCCCGTTTGTCTACATCGGGTTTCACCTTCTTCCTATACCACCACACGCGTGATCGCCCACAGGCGTCAAATAGGATAATCTGCACCAGGTGAGCCGAACATTTCCTCGAACATTCCCGGCATTAAACACCATACGCTAAATAATATATTTGTTTTAAAAGTCAGTGTTCGCTACTAAGAAATAACATGAACAAGAAGGAATGGAAATCTGCTAGCCAAATATATACATTCACGAACTCCATATCCTTGACTGTATATTGGTTTCATGTGTATTCAATCATTTTCTTGTTTCTTTTCATTCAGGTATCATTTTTGACATTGCCTCAATGGAACATGCATCGCAACTCACTACGTTTTCAAAATTAGGGGTTATCTCATAAGTAGCCACTGTTAACTGTCCATGAAGGCTGACATCTGTCAAGCACGTTCGAGAGCTTTCGAGGTCACGGGTGTGTCTTGTCAGAGTTTACCCAACAATCGTCCATCACAAAGACAGTGGTTTGTGAGTTTTCCATGCAAAAGCGAGCCTTTGCCTGCTAGCGCCAGTAGACTGTGTCATGTTGTGTCTGCACTGGCAAGTATAACTGCAGTACGAGTGCGTCTTTTGGAGTGTCCGGTTGCGGGTTTCATTCTTAACTGTGCACATTGGTATCATTAGGAGATGCAATCCCAAGAATGTTGTCAAATTTTTAGAGACGAAGCTGCGGCGTGCTGAATATGGAAAGTCAATTGGAGTCAAGGATATGGAGTTCGTGAATGTATATATTTGGCTAGTCGTTTAACGTCGCAATAACACATAGGAAATTTTCGGTGACGGAAGGATGGGAAAGGGCTTTGATTGGGAAGGAAGAAGCCGTGGCCTTAGTTAAGATACAGCTCCAGCAGTTACCTGCTGTGAAGTGGGAATCCACGAAAAACTATTCTCAGGGCTCCCGACGGTGGGATTCGAGCCAACCATCCCCGAAAGGAAGCTCACGGCGAAGCGACTGGTGACTGAGAAAGTTTCGTTTCTCTCACAAAGACGAACGAATCGCAGCTCTAGCTTTCACTCTGTCGAGCAGGGTAGTATTCACAACACGTCATTTAAAATATCTGTGACGTTTTGCGACCACTGGTCTGTGTGATGGTGGTGGAAATACAATGTTAAGGTAGCATAGTAGGTCACTGTACTGTTCCACCTCCTGTAAGTCATAATATTAAGGTATTGGACGTATTTAAAATATGTGAGATTTTATTTTTACAATTTGCATTACTTCCCACCGACAGAGATAGGTCTCACGACGACGATGGAGAGGGAAAGTGCTATGAGTGAGACGGAAACATTATTATTATTATTATTATTATTATTATTATTATTATTATTATTATTATTATTATTAATAATAATAATAAATGCTTATTAATTTAATTTCGTTTTCTGTGTAAATTATAAACCAGCTTGCCACAGCGATACCTTCCATCCGCAACTGATTTGTTAATGATGATGATGATGATTCGGATACAAAATTGGATTCCAAAGTCTTCTCGATAGAGCATGAAAACAACAACAGCAACAAACAACGACAAAAACTAGAACAAAATAATGGAAGAATATCAGGCTGGATTCAGACCAGGCCGATCGTGTCCTGAGTAAATTTGAACATAAAACCATTCCTAAGACATTAGAAAATTGGTAGCAAGAATTAAGTCTGCACATTTGTTGATTTCAAAACGGCTTATGATTGAGTTGATCGCAAATCACTCGTCCAAATATTGAAAGACAAGGGTTGAACATGAAAACACTTACAATCATAAAGCAGACACTGTCAGGCACTAAGTCCAAGGTTCAATTCACGGGGTAAAATTCAGATCCCTCAGAAATCAAAACGGGAGTAAGACATGGAGATGGACTCTCTCCTTTGCTCTTCAACTACGACCTTGAAAAAGTGACGCAAGAAAGGCGCAAACAGAAATTAGTCCTCAAAATTCATCAATCAATCATTTTAGGCACAGGAAAATTGGCGATAGATTGTCTAGCATTTGCAGACGACCTAGCAAGATTAACTCAAGACAATTCAACAGGAAAAAATCAGACAGAACTCCTGAAAATAACTGCGGAAAAAAAACAGCCTCTAGATATCTTCTGAAAAGACAGAATATGACCTGCAACAAACATGCACCAAACCTCGTGGAGACAGAATATGACCTGCAACAAACATGCACCAAACCTCGTGGAGACAGAATATGACCTGCAACAAACATGCGCCAAACCTCGTGGAGACAGAATATGACCTGCAACAAACATGCACCAAACATCGTGGAGACAGAATATGACCTGCAACAAACATGCACCAAACCTCGTGGAGACAGAATATGACCTGCAACAAACATGCACCAAACCTCGTGGAGACAGAATATGACCTGCAACAAACATGCACCAAACCTCGTGGAGACAGAATATGACCTGCAACAAACATGCACCAAACCTCGTGGAGACAGAATATGACCTGCAACAAACATGCACCAAACCTCGTGGAGACAGAATATGGCCTGCAACAAACATGCACCAAACCTCGTGGAGACAGAATATGACCTGCAACAAACATGCACCAAACCTCGTGGAGACAGAATATGACCTGCAACAAACATGCACCAAACCTCGTGGAGACAGAATATGACCTGCAACAAACATGCACCAAACCTCGTGGAGACAGAATATGACCTGCAACAAACATGCACCAAACCTCGTGGAGACAGAATATGACCTGCAACAAACATGCACCAAACCTCGTGGAGACAGAATATGACCTGCAACAAACATGCACCAAACCTCGTGGAGACAGAATATGGCACAACTGAAATAGTATCACAATTTAAGTATTTTAGTGAAACAGTGAAACAGGAAAAGGGACTCAAAACAAAAGCCAACGATACTAGATGCCATAATATGGAAACTGCGCGTCGACTATTCCAAAATACCTACAACAAAAATGTATCCCCTAGTACACAAAATTAAAATATTACAATACAGTCACTAAATCAGAATGTCTTTATGGAACAGAAACACTAATTTTGAACAGGAAAGCAGACATTGAAAAGACAGAGAAAGGAACGCAAAATCATAAAAATTCTAGGCCCAAAACTCGCAGACCGACAATACCGACTCAGAGGCAAACAGGAAATCAAATCATACAGAAATATTCACAGTGACATTAGAAAACGCAGAATAAGATTCTATGGACACATTAAAAGAATGAACCCAGAGAGATTTACAAAACAAATAATAGAATTATATCAAATAGGACTAAAGCCAAAACAGACACAATGAAATGGATTGGCGAAATCAAAACAAGCAGCAATTACACCAGCAAAAAACCGGGTATTCTTCAGGTATAAAATTCAAAACTGGTAAGCTGACCAAGAGTAAAGACAGAAGAAGAAGAAGAAGAAGAAGAAGAAGAAGAAGGACTGGAACAACATGGTCTGAAGACGGAAAATATATAAATAAAGCACATAGTAAAAGAAATATGGGCACAAAGGAAGACAAATGTTCGTCTTGAAGTATTTTGCATAGTCCTAATGGGCTTATTCGCATATAATAATAATAATAATAATAATAATAATAATAATAATAATAATAATAATAATAAAAGTGATGTTATAGAGTGGTAATAATGATCAGGGTGGATGACCTCGAAAATGAAAGAAGATTCCGAAAAATATGTTGGACCTATTGTGACTGTTTTGGATCCAACATTTTTCAAAGGGACCAACATACTTTCCGATTAAGATCAATCCAGGAACTCTATAAAACAACAACAAAAAATACGACGAAGACACATCAAATGGTTGAATTAGGAGGAGTTGGCAAACAGAATTCTCCTGAATGAAAAATGGAAAACAGCCCGGGTGGCTTACACAGGTGCACAAGGACTTCCTCGTAGAAGCAGGTGTCAAGGAAGGAGAGGATAGAGGAAAGGACTACATTTAGAGAAAAGATTTCGGGAGTGAGCGATGCACCCGAAGAGCAACTGGCCAAGCAACGGAACATCACGGTGGAACAGCGAGAAAGGGGAAATCAAAGACCTAAAAATATTTCGCGATAGTGCAAAGTAAAAATGAATTAGTCTGTGTTACAGGCGGGCAAGTAGATTATGTAAACGAGGCTCACAGATGGCTACCGATGAATAAATGTAACTATTGACTTTAATAAATAGCATTTCTAGGTCAAAAAATTACAAAAATATGCAACAAAGTCATTATGTGCCATTTCAATACAAACTGAAAGCTAGGAGGAAAGAAGTATTGCACTCAGAACAGCACAAAGAACGTATGATCAAATAAAGATAATCGAGTGTCACGAGCTTTTCCACTGTAACATTCTCTGAGAGAGGAGGCACACACAGGGAGATGCACTCACGTCATGGTTGACATCATGATATATTTTAAAGTTGTTCTCCGTCCTACACATCCTTTTAGAAGCATCTTCAGAGTTGAACTTAACGTCGGAATATATTTATAGTTCTTACCCTTAGTAAGAACTTCTCCAGGAAAAATAAAGTAAAAATAAGAGTTTAAAAAGGAATTCGTAACATAACGACTGTCTTCATGATCTACTTTAGTTGTTAGCATACGAAATTATAAAAGGCAGATCCAAAAGGTCAGGGACTGCCCGCACCCCGCATATCACAAGCATGTACGCAGTTGAAAGTAACGTTGTTCGAAATGAATTTTGCCATACCTCCCCCGCGTAATTATTGCGAATTTTTTCGCCCGTGAATAGCAGAGCGCGCAGACGCGTTGCTCTTTTGTAGGTCGTCGTCGTCGTATGAGAAGAAACATTGACTCAATAGCAGCGCGGACGTATTAAACCTTTTTTATTATTATTAATCCTCCCCTGCGAACCATGTGACCTTGCCGCGGTGGGGAGGCTTGCGTGTCCCATTGATGCAGATAGCCGAGCCGCAGGTGCAACAATATCGGACGGGTATCTGTTGAGAGACCAGACTATGGAATGGATTATCGAAAGGGGGGGTGGGGGGTAGCAGCCTTTCGGAAGTTGCAAGGGCGGCAATCTAGATGATTGACTGATATGGCCTTGTAATAATACTCAACATGGCTTAGCTGTGTTGATACTGCTACACGGCTGAAAGCAACGGGAAACTACAGCCGTAACCAACTCCCGAGGACATGCAGCTCTCTCTCTGTATGAATGATGTACTGATGATGGCTTCCGGAGGTAAACAAGTCCCCCATTCGGATCTCCGGGTGGGGACTACACGAGAGGGGGCGATCATCAGGAAGATGAATACAGACATTCTGCGAGTCGGAGCGTGGAATGTTAGAAGTTTGAATCGTTGTGGTAGGTTAGAGAATCTGAAAAGGGAGATGGATGTAGTTAGATGTAGTTGGTATAAGTGAAGTACGTTGGCAGGAAGAACAGGATTTTTGGTCAGGCAACTACCGAATTATCAACACAAAATCAAACAGGGGAAATGCAAGAGTTGGTTTAATAATGAATAAGAAAACAGGGCAGCGGGTAAGCTACTACGACCAGCATAGCGAAAGAATTATTGTCGTCAAGATAGACACCAAACCAATGCCCACCACAATAGTGCAGGTCTATATGCCTACTAGTTCGCCGGATGATGAGGAAATAGAAAGAATATATGAAGAGATAGAAGATTTAATACAATATGTAAAAGGTGACGAGAATCTAATTGTGATGGGAGACTGGAATGCATTGGTAGGCCAGAAGGTAATACAGTAGGAGAATTCGGATTGGGACAAAGGAACGAAAGAGGAAGTTGGCTGGTTGAATTCTGCACTGATCATAATTTAGTCCTTGCCGATACTTGGCTCAAACACCACAAACGACGGCTGTATACATGGGCGAGACCTGGAGACACTGTAACGTTCCAGACGTTACAGTGTAATTATGTTAATTTTATTATGTGTAATTAATTCAGGAATTTAACGTCATGATATTTATTTTGGTATGTAATTGTATTATAATTCATGTTTAATCATTTGCTCACTATCATTTCATTACTTTGTAACTACGACTTGTAAACGAGGGCTGAATATCCTAATATTCACTTAGATTCTTGCGACATTCGTTTAAAATTAACTTGCAGTAGATTTCCTCTATCTTGCCACATCACCGAGGAAGAAGGAAGGACAAATTTAGACATCAAGTTCTGGGAAAAGCGAGCACGTGTTCAAGCGTTCTAACGATAGCTACCGTATTTCGACCAGAATTATTCAAACTGATCACCGCCTATATTTTCAAAGGAGCGTCATGTTGCCATGGATACTGAGTGAAAGGACTAATAGAAGAACAGTTAATATCATGGTTAAGACCCGTCAACTCTAATATCTAGAGTGGGGAGAGACGTGTCATCTGATTGGACCACGTGTAGCGACCTGTAATTAGCGCCAGAGAAGGTTATAAAAGGGCGTGTTGGAGCTCTTGGCTTCATCTTCTACGAGTCTTCTACGTGATTCTGATCGATATTATTCTACATTATTCTACTTGATTCTCTACTTGATTCTTCGTCTCGATACTTAGAAATTCTGAATGAGGGGTGTATAGCCACTCTCATCAGGAAGTACGTACAGCTCGGCTACGAGACCGGTTTGAACCAGTCTAAGTCAATAGGTAGTATTAAACCAGATAGAAATGAAACTTCAGAGCACATTTTCAGTAAAGTTGGAAGGATTCTTAATTGAGTATCCTCTCCATATAACCCAAGGTGGTTCTTCTAACTATGACTTAGGGCTTATCTCCAATATATGGGATAAAGCATAATAGGGAGTGTTAGTTTTGAAGTCATCTTCCAATTAGTGGTGGGTGCAATTTGCAAGGCAGGAATGGTACTTAGCAGCAGATGAAGAGATCTCAAAGACGACCGGTGATGTTCCAGCTACAAGGATGGAAGCTTTCCAAGGACCAGCAGAACAA
The DNA here is from genome assembly GCF_040414725.1 of Anabrus simplex. NCBI lineage: Eukaryota > Metazoa > Arthropoda > Insecta > Orthoptera > Tettigoniidae > Anabrus > Anabrus simplex. The sequence goes on from NC_090265.1 coordinate 221,228,014, forward strand.
GACTACATGGTGAGCAAGCGAGTTAAAGATATTGCAAGTTTTCGCGAAGTAGAGTCATTCAATTTTTTATTAAATTCATTTTCTATTTTAAATTCAGTTCTCGTTAAACCGTCGTCATTTATATTAAATATAATAAATAGTATTTTTCTAGTTCACTTTAATCAATCTGCCTTAATTAGCCTTTTGATTTCTAATTTTCCTGCTTAATGATTAGTGTACTATCACCCCACCCCTGTGATAAGAGTCCGTCCAAGCTTGATTATAAATTTTTATCTTTAAGTCCTCAACTTAAAGATTGGCGCCCTTAGCTTGAATGGTTGCATTTCTCGTTCGATGATTGTTCTCCGAGAGGGGAAGTCACAACACTAGAAGGTTTCAAATATACTTCATTATGATTAGGCAGAGATTCAGAAACCAGGTGTTGGATTGCAAAACTTTCCCCAGGAACAGCCGTGGACTCTGACCATAACTTGTTGGTCATGAAATGCCATTTGAAGTTGAAGAAATTGAAGAAAGGAAGGAATGCAATGAGATGGGATCTAGACAAGTTGAAAGTAAAGAGTGTGAGGGATTGTTTCAAGGAAAATGTTGCACAAGGATTAAATGAAAATAATGAAAAGGCTGAAGGAAACACAACAGAGGAAGAGTGGATAGTCATGAAAAATGAAGTCAGTAGGGCTGCTGAAGAAATGTTAAGAAGGAAGAAAAGATCAATTCAGAATCAATGGATAACTCAGGAGAGACTAGACCTGGTTGATGAACGACGAAAATACATGAATACTAGAAATGAAGACGGCAGAAAAGAATACAGGCGATTAAAAATGAAGTGGATAGAAAGGGCAAGGTAGCTAAGGAAGAATGGCTGAGGGAGAAGTGCAAGGATATTGAAGGTTGTATGGTCCTAGGAAAGGTAGATGCTGCATATAGGAAAATCAAGGAAACCTTTAGAGAAAGGAAATCTAGCTGTATGAATATTAAGAGCTCAGATGGAAAGCCACTTCTAGGGAAAGAAGACAAAGCAGAAAGATGGTAGGAACTTATCCAACAGTTGTATCAAGGTAAAGATGTAGATGATTTGGTTCCGGAACAAGAAGAGGGTGTTGATGCTGATGAAATGGGAGACCCAATTTTGAGGTCAGAGTTTGACAGAGCTGTGAGTGACCTATATAAGAACAAGGCACCTGGAATTGATGACATTCCCCCTGAATTACTGACTGCCTTAGGAGAAACCAGCATGGCAAGGTTATTCCATTTAGTCTGTAAGATGAATGAGACAGGAGAAGTCCCATCCGATTTTCGGCAGAATGTTGTTATACCTAATCCCAAGAAAGCCGGCGCTGACAAGTGTGAAAACTATCGCACCATTAGTTTAGTATCTCATGCTTGCAAAATTTTAACACGTATTATTTACAGAAGAATGGAAAGACAAGTTGAAGCTGAGTTGGGAGAAGATCAATTTGGCTTCAGAAGAAATGTAGGAACACGTGAAGCAATCATGACTTTACGTGTGATCCTAGAGGATCGAATTAAGGACAAGCCCACGTACATGGCATTCGTAGATCCAGAAAAGGCATTCGAGCATGTTGATTGGACCAAGCTATTTAGGATTCTGAAGGTGATTCGGATCAGATACCAAGAACGAAGAATTAACTACAATCTGTATAAAAATCAGTCTGCAGTCATAAGAATCGAGGGCTTTAAAAAAGAAGCAGCAATCCAGAAAGGAGTGAGGCAAGGCTGCAATTTGTTCCCCCTCCGTTCCAATGTTTACATAGAACAGACAGTAAAGGAAATCAAAGAGGAATTTGGAAAGGAAATCACAATCCAAGGAGAGGAAATAAAGACCTTGAGTTTTGCTGATGATATTGTTGCTTTATCTGAGACTGCAGAAGATCTCGAGAAGCTGCTGAATGGTATGGACGAAGTCTTGGGTAAGGCGTACAAGATAAAAATAAATAAGTCCAAAACAAAAGTAATGGAGTGCAGTCAAACGAAGGCAGGTGATGCAGGAAATAATACATTAGGGAAAGAAGTCTTAAAGGAAGTAGATTAATATTGTTACCGGTACATGGGTAGTAAAATAACTAACGATGGCAGAAGTAAGGAGGACATAAAATGCAGACTAGCACAAGCAAGGAAGAGCTTTCCTAAGAAAAGAAATTTGCTCACTTCAAACATTGATATAGGAATCAGAAAGATGTTTCTGAAGACTTTCATCTGGAGCGTGGCATTGTATGGAAGTGAAACATGGACAATAACTAGCTCGGAAAGAAATAGAATAGAAGCTCTTGAAATGTGGTGTATGAATACTGCTGAAGGTGAGATGGATAAATCGAATCACGAATGAAGAGATACGAATCGAATCGGTGAGAGGAGATCGATTTGGCTAAATTTGACGAGAAGAAGAGATAGAATGATAGGACACATCTTTAAGATTATGATGATGCTTGTTTGAAGGGCCGTAACATCGAGGTCATCGGCCCCTAATGCTACGAAATGAGACGAAATGTTATGACAAATTAAAAGTCCAAAATCCTCCACTGACCAGAATTCAAGGCGTGAGGACGATGGATGGATGGATGGATGGATGGATGGATGGATGGATGGATGGATGGATGGATGGATGGATGGATGGATGGATATGAATATAAAACTATCAGTGGAACCGTCCCACAGTGTCTCATATGCACAGAAGCTGGCACAAAACAACAGTATTACTGACCAGGGGGTACTTCTATAGCACGATGCTGAGTCGATTATGCTTGCAGTCGAAACGGGTTCAAAATCCAGGTCATCGGCCTCTCATAATGGTACTTATCGCTAGGAAAGTGTAACCATTCTATTCGTCACTTGGGGGTACTAATCGAAAGTAGCGTAGACTCGCGGTATTCCACACATTATGGTACTACTCACAGGTAATGTATTGCGCACATGTAACACATGACCTATGGTGTTTCGCACATTGAAGCGCTATTTACAGGCAACGCAAACCTATAAAGACAACGCAAACCTACGGCGTTTCTCATGTAAGTGGACTAACCACAGGGACCCGAACTATTCCGTGGTATTCCTCACAAAGTGAGAACTAAGCGTAGGCAAGGCAGAACCACGGTGTCGCTTATCCAATGGTGTTGCTCATATAGGGGTACGAATCACAGGTACTTTAAGACCCTCATCCTGATTCACACACTTTCGCTACTAATCACAAAACTAGTGCGTACCTAACATAGTGGTACTACGCGCAAGTGAATACGACCCATGGTGCTCCCTGCGTGATGGTACTATTTACAAGTAGTCTCATGGTTCTAATTTGATCATCCCTTGGTTGCCCCTTTTAGTCGCCTCTTACGACAGGCAGGGGATACCGCGGGTGTATTCTACATGTGCGTCCCCAACCGCACACATCTAAAGACACCCAGGACTTGTTCAGTTGGTTTTTGAAGGAAGTGTAGGCGGTAATAGCGGTAGGGGTAGACCAAGGTATGAATATGACAAACAGATTAGAGCAGATGTAGGATGCAATAGTTACGTCGAAATGAAAAGGTTAGCACGGGATAGGGTGGCATGGAATGCTGCATCAAACCAGCATATGGACTGATGACTCAAACAACTACTACATTATTATTATTATTATTATTATTATTATTATTATTATTATTATTATTATTATTATTGCCGGCTCTGTGGCTAAACAGCATGCTGGCCTTTGGTTGAAGGGGACGCAGGTTCGATTCTGGGTCGAGTCGGGGATGTTAACCTTCATTAATTAATTCCGATGGCTCGGCGGCTGGGTGTGTGTGCTGTCCTCAGCATTATAATTCATAATGACATGGGCATCATTCTCACAGACGTCACATGCGTCTCCGGAGGCCACATGTCATTATTATTATTATTATTATTATTATTATTATTATTATTATTATTATTATTATTAACACGATTTCACGTCCTACTGTTTAACTTTTACAGTTCTCGGAGACGCCGAGGTGCCAGAAATGTTGACCCGCAAGAGTTCCATTACGTGCCGATAAACCTACCAAACACGAGGACGGCGGAGATCTTCAAATACCACCGAACGGAACCGGGATCGAATCCGCCAACTTGGACTATGAAAGCCATGCCCCTACTCAGCCCGGCTCCTCGCAATATGTCTGGACCTGCATATTAAAGTACGCGGAGTGTCGACACTATGCACATTTATGATTGATAGCAATTATCCAGTTGACTACATACGTCGCAACTCCGGAGAATTAAGCTGTGTTAAGAATTCATAGCACTTCCCGAGAGTAAATATTAACAGTGACTTCACCAAACAATAGAATCAACATCAATAAATATCACTAGCAATGACAAAAGAAAAGAACAAGCCAGTCCTCACAGGAAACTGGTTTCCGTATCGGAGTAAGATCTTAAGACTTTCCTAGAAACAATGCTTCAATGCAACGAGAGAATCTTCACCTTTTGAGTTATATACGCGATTGAGACGTAAGCTTTTCCGAAATATGACTGGCAACGAGGATCAGAACACACCTAAATATGAATTTGTAGCCAGTAACACTAAGTACACTGCTCAACAATCTCTAAGAAACAGAGACTGTTAGAAAGGAATAATCATGGGCAAGGATGGAAGACAATAAACATAGTACATACGTAATAGAGGTGGAGTGGTCTATTTACAACGAAAAGTGGTACAGAGTTCACCTCATTGGAAAGCAGAATAACAGACATAAAGAAATCAATAAATAACGTTCTTTTTTCTCAGAAGAAAAGTCGATATGCCCTCCTCATATGCATATTTTGCACCTGTTATTCATGCTGTCTACTAAACTGCTGAGGAGTCCTTGGGGGATATTGTTCTATTCCTCTCTCTCAAGAAGGTTTTCTGTTCTTGCACGGTTCGGGAAGGGCGAGTTCGTTGAGAAACACGTCTGCCAAGAACATCCCAGGCATGCTCTATAGGATTTAAGTCCAGGGAGTACGCAGGCCACTCCGTACGTTCAATATTTTCACTTTCCAGCGTGTCCGATACAGAAGCGTTCCAGTGTGGGCGGGCATTGTCGTCCATAAACAGAAAGTCGGGATCTACCGCGCCCCTAAAAAGACGAACAGAAAAATCTCTCTGCAATTCCGCTGTGCTGTAACGGTACCTCGCTCAAAGATATACAGCCGTGTTCGGCCACTGCACATAATGCATGCCCTCACCATAACGCCTAAGGCATACCGATGACGCTCATGTACATTCTGTGGTGTGTAACGTGTTCCCCTCTCTCTCTCTCCAGACTAACTGGTGGCCAGAATCATTTGTTACAATGAAGCGGGATTAATCGGAGAACATCACCCCGAACCACTGTTGCTGACCCCAAAATATGTTCCTTACACCAACGAATACTTTCTCGACGATGGCGTGGTTGAAGTGGGATGCATTTAGCAAGCTCCCGAGCATACAAACCAGCCTGATTTTATCGCCGCGAAATAGTTCTGACAGATACACGTGTACCGCCACCGGCTGTAAGGTCTGCAGCTATCTGACGGGGAGTGAGATGTCTGTACCTTCTCGCCAGTAAGGCTGCATACCGATCCTCTTGCGGTGTGGTGGACTTTTTTACGACTACCGGCATGCTTTCGTATAATATTTCCAACTTCATCGGCCATTTTCAATCGCGAGATGAAACTTTTGGACACACCCATTACTGTGGCAACAGTAGTGACACTTTCACCGCCTTCGAACCGTCTAACTGCTCGTCCACGATTGTACACGCTCAAATGATGTCTTGCAGCAATTTCTTTTACGGACTTTCGCACGAATACGTTCAACAACCACCTTCGTCAAACACCGCACTACATGAATTGTCGAATGAATACTGAGCTTCCTTGCAACGACTTTGCTGCAGATAATACGTCCCGCCCTCTCCATTGCCTTTTACTCTCATTGGTCGGTTATTCCTGAGCAATTGTCAGTTGTTCCTTAACAATTGTCAGGCAGTGTACATATAAAACATTATTTTATCCTACTGTAATTCAGATGAGATCTACTGTAACAAACATCTTCGGTAATATCAATGCCTAACCCTGATGGGAGGTACACAATTGTACGTTCTGAGAGAGATTTCCTTTTGTAAATTTCTAATCAGACCTTCGAAACAAATAGGATGACTAGTAAAATACTTACCGGGTCCGTGCTGCACGCGCGATCCCTCTGCCACGGCGCTCGGGGGGATCCGCTCGACTCCGCGCTGGTCGAGCTGGGCCCTGACCTGTTAACACATAATAATAATAATAATAATAATAATAATAATAATAATAATAATAATAATAATAATAATAATAATAATAATAATAATAATACTCTCTATATAAAAGGCTAACACCAACTGGCTGTAATCAACGCCCAGCCAAAACTACACTAACAAAGAAATGTGTAGGTATAGGTGATCACTAAAAGAGGGTTTTTGGATTTTTCGCCGCTAATGCTTAACAGTTTACAGACGTAAAAATTGGAATTTGTAATCCACTTTAAAAATAAAGAAACACGTATTTTTTTTTGTTTTCAGAAAAGCCACTTAATGGGGGGTGAACAGGAGTGAAGAACGGGTGAATTCTTAAAATGAGTATATCAAGAGTATATCTAGAAAATCGTAACATTCCATCGACGTGAAAACTGGTATTTCGAATCTAACGTAAAAGTAAAGAAACACGCATAATTTGTTTTCGGAAAATCCTCTTAAAGGGAAGTGAAAAAGGGGGTGAATTTTTTAAAATGAGCGTATGTATATCTCAAAAACTTACGATGTTACAGGCGTGAAAATTGGTATTATTAATCTCTTTTAGAAATAAAGAAAAAATGTATATTTTTGTTTCCTGAAAAAACACTTAAGGGGGGGGGGGTAAAAAGGACTGAAAATGGGGTTGAATTATTTTTATTACGAAACGTATCTCAAAAACTGAAGATGTTACAGACGTGAGAATTAGTATTTCGGATCTTCATAAAAATAAAGAAACACTTTTTTTTTCGGAAAAGAAGTGAAAAGAAGTGAAAAGAAGTGAAATACTGGTTGAAGTATTTTTATTATGATACTTATCTGTGTCTGTCTGTTAGGTCATCAGCCCAGAGGCTGGTTGGATCTTCAAATAGCACCACCAAAGGTTATGCGGTTATAAGGAAACCGCAAAAACCAATGGCAGCACCAAAATGAGGCTACAATTGTACCGTAACGAACGTGTGTCTGTACATTGATTATTTTGGCGAGATTATCGTACAGTTATGCGTTTCAGGTGTAATAATGACCATCTGCATATATTTTACCTTTCGTTTCCTGAATGTCCTCATTTTTACCCCTATCCCCTAAATAAAGATGACAGCAGAATCTGATAGACGAACTAGAAAACTGAATATTGGCAAAATTATAGGATTTAACCTGTAACCGACGGAAAAATTCCAAGATGTTTAAATTTTTTACTTTTACCCCCGGGAAATATCGAAATATGGATGCAATTTTAACGACGGTGCAGACCTTCGTTTCGATTAATTTCGTGGCCAAACGGTAAGTCATATCACAAAACGGATGGCACAACCTCGGTTCTATTTGGAGTAATCTACAACTTTGGGCCTACGACTTTTTGTCGTTTCTCTATCCCTTACGCGTTAGATTTAGCTGTGTTTCTCGATTGCACGTAAATGTTGTAGTTTTTATACGTTTGATTCATAGTTTGACACACTTATAAGGAAGACAGAATCATCGAATTCGGCATGAACATTAGTCCTCCCAGTGTGATGTTTTGAACATCACAGCATGTCAAAAATTATCAAACTGTATGATTAATTGGAGGAATGTATATAATTGGTGGTAGGTTATTCTAAATTATGTTTATATATACAGGATTTTTTGTCATCAATTTCACATTATCATCTCATTTCATTGTATCACGGCTATAACGAACGTTGAACGAACTAATTATTGAGTAAGGTATTATAACATCATCCGTATTAATAGCTTGCAGTAAATTTCTAGTAGCCGAGGTCAGGTGACGGGACACGACATGCTAATATTAGCCCGTTACCAGAACAAGAAGTCATCAAGCTTGCAATATTGCTTTCTCCGCTCCACATTCTGAAGGGACAGTTACAACTTGTTAACGCCTACTTTTCGAAGTTCGCTACATGACGCTTTGATTGCCCGCGAAAGTTCAACCTATGTGATTGAACGTTTTGAAACAAGGTGATGGATATACAGCAATGGATAGGAGAAGGGACAGAATATCAGATCTTACTGGGCCATGTGATATGAAACATGGAGGGAGATTTTAGAGCATATATACATCAACAAGAGCCGGAGAGCGTCTATCTTTACATACAGGTAGGTCTATGCTGGTCAAGTCTATTCAAATCTGTCTATCTTTGCTTAACATCGGAGAAGGGCTGTGCGTCTTTCTGGTTCACCATTTTCACTTCCAGGCAAATGTCGAGACAGTTCCTATTCACAGGCCATAGCCGATTCCTTACGCCTCCTTGCACAATTTCATTCCTCAACATTCATTTTATCTTCATTAGTTCCTCAGATGAGGTTGGCATCATGGAGGGCATCCGGCCGTAAAACCACTGTCATTTCATCTTTTCCCGACCTTGTATCACGAAACGGGATTAAGGGATAGACGTGCATTTAATTTTAAGTGTCGGTACACGTGCCCTTAAGCATAAGTTTTGAACGTACAGTCGCTTAAAAAGAATGTGCACACAGCATTGTATGTTCCTCGCATTTAATATTTTATTTTTTAATTAAAATATACCTCACACCCCATATAGATACAAACCCTGTGGGTACCCACAACAAACATATCTATAGGTTCAATTGTTTCTGAGAAGAGTGTGCCTGCGAGGATCTTATACAATACCATGACGACATTCTTGTTTAAGCGACTGTACCTTATACCATGTACCTAGCTCATTTTAATATTAATCCTGACATTTACTGATCCAGACAGCAACAAACCTTCAATTACTCCAGATTAATGGTGTTTTACTGCATAGCATTATTAGTAAAATGCCCCCTCACCTACTGCCTACTAATGCGATCACTTCAATGGAGCTTCTTTTATTGATGTACCCTTGCCTCCACCTTCCTCTCAACACTTTCTTGGAATGTTATGGCAAAAATTACTTTGGACTTCCAAGAGTTTCCCACTGGATGAAAAAAATGCTTACGCTTATGTATATGTGCTGGGAAGCCTCAATTTCGATCCTCCCCAGCTCGCTCTGCTCAGGGAAGTGTTGAGATTTTTCCATTTCTATTTGTTTTATGGCACACTGAATCAGAAAGGTCTTATGGCGACGATGGGATAACGCGGGGCTAGGGCTGACAAGAAAGCGACCGTAACCTTAAGCTACAGCCCCAGGTAGCATTTGCCATGTGTAAACATGAAAAACTACGGAAAATAATCTTCAGGGTTGCCGACAGTAAGGTTCGAACCAGGGTTACCATACCTCCGTCCTTTTTTTCCACCCGAGCATGCCCTCTTTGTTGTTAGTAAAGAGGGCGTCCGGCCGGATTCCTTTTAAAATTAAAAAGTCCAGGTTTTCTAAGTTGTTTACAAATCCTTAAAATGCAAAATGTTAAAAAAACAGAAAATGACAACCGAAGTTACAATCTACCCATTAGATCCCACAGTCGATTATCATTTACGATTGCAATCACCAATAAAATCTGTATACCCTGTTGATGGTGACCGATGACTCGACAATGCATAAAACAATTGAAAACAATTGCATCTCTCATATAATGATGTCATCCAATATTATTCAAACTTGTCGAATACTATTTTGCTATTCCAGCTCATAACGGCAATGATCAAAGGATAAATACAGAGACAGTGGTCCAAAGAAAGAAATAAGATAACCCCCTGATTCTACTGAGAATATTTTAATTCTTTGGTACAATTTCATAGACGCATCTTGTCAAAAGTTTTACCACTACCTGTATGTGAAACGAATGCCATTTTTTAAAGTAAAATAGGATCCTATGGCAAATGCGATAGGATAAATACAAAACAACTGGTTGTACACCGCACAGTGGTCCAGTATTGCAATCTAGCGCGACAAAATTATTTTATGCAATAAAACACAAAAAGAAATTATTAAGAACTATACTTTTATGCATTCTTTATTTTAGGTGCCATTAAAACACTATACAATCACATCTGTGTTGATAGCATCTTATTTAATTTTATGCGACATACGAACAATATTCCAAAAGAACCACTTTAGACGTATGATACTAAACTATAACAAGGTTGATGTTGGCTGGCTGGCAAAATTTCGTGTTTTTCTACTGACTCTAGTCTAAGTTCTTATCAGTCAACTGAGTGTAGTGGAAGTGAGTGGTTGTCTTTCAGTGTGAACAGATTCGAGTATGGATTTACATATAACGGATTATTTAAGGCAAGTTCTGCAGCAGTTTCTATAAGTGTACAGTTTTGAATTATTACTATTTAAGGGAGATTGGGTTCATATGAAAAGGACAGTAAAATGTGCGTAATTCAGAATTATATGTAACATATAAATGAACCTCCGAAGTTTTTCTAACTGATTTTATGAGATACTTTCATTTTTACCATAACGTATGTAATCCGTAGAATATGATATCTGATAGAACCAGCTACTATTATGTATATGCTTATTTTTCTCTAGGAAGGCGACTAACTGACCGCGTCTGGAAGAGTTAATAAAGAGGTTTTCTGTCATAGTATGCACTATTTCCTGTGGGTTATGACTTATGTAGTCAAGAATTTACACGTGAGAATTACTGTAAAGAAATTGCTGAGTTATAGGTATCTTCGTATAACTGGTACCCAATCCCACTGAGTGTTCACAAAGGGTTGACACATGGGCCATCAGTAGTTGAACATTTATTTATACTACCAATCGGATAATATTGTCTGAATTTATCCAGGACTCTAGACTCAAAGAATTCAGAAATTTCTGATTGGCGTACTCAATGAAAAGTTTAAATGCAAACACCGAAATACATCATACGAGTAGTTTATGCATTGATAAACAGGTTCATGATAAACTGTAGTTCTATTTTAGTTTACCCACTTCAGTTTTAAGTTTAGATTGACATTATGACGGGCGGGAACTAAAATACTTTCAGTGGAAAAGTGATTGTGGAGTATTTTAATGGCTCCTAAGATAAATAATGCCGGGCTGACTGGCTCAGACGGTTGAGGCGCTGACCTTCTGACCCCAACTTGTGAGGTTCGATCCTGGTTCAGTCCGGCGGTATTTGAAGGTAGTTAAATACGTCAGCCTCGTGTCGGTAGATTTACTAGCACGTTAAAGAACTCCAGCGAGACTGAATTCCGGCATCTGGGCGTCTCCGAAAACCGTGAAAGAAGTTAGTGGAACGTAAAGTCAATGACATTATTGTTACGATAAAGAATACGTATGATCGATTCATTTTTGTGTTTCATTTCGTAAAGTAGTTTTATCGCGCTAGATTGCAATACTGGACCACTGTACACAGTCTTAAACTATGCAGCGGGCCGATGATCTTCGATATTAGGCCCCTTAAAACAACAAAAACTATCCAGCTCCTTGGCCTACTGCTCTTCGGTTCAGGTGATCGGGTTCGATTCCTGGCCAGGCCTAGGATTTTAACTATGTGTGATTAATTCCTCTCGTTCGGGCACGGGGTGTTTGTATTAGTCTTAATACGCTTCTCTTCATCCACATATAACACACCACACTGCCAACCACCACAGAAACACGCAATCGTGAATTCGTCCCTCCACATAGGGTTGGGGTAAGGAAAGACATCCGGCAGTAAAACAAGCGCTGACCCCAATAAATTAGGAAGAGAGCGAAGAAGGAAAGGGAGAAGAAGACTGTCGTAAACTGTATTTTGAGATATATTTGCGACAAGTTTCATTTGACTGTCCGTAATTAACGCAAAGTTATGTTTAAGGCTGTCATATTTTAGCATGCACATCAATTTTCATAGCCTCCGGGGCTCAGGCGGCAGCGCGCCGGCCTCTCACCGCTGGGTTCCATGGTTCAAATCCATTCCATTCCAGCAACACTCTCCAATATCATTTTATTTCATCTGTCATTCATTAATCACTATACCAGAGGAGTGAGACAGGCTTCGGCAGCCGGCACAATTTCTATCCTCGCCGCTAGATGGGGCTTCATTCCATTCCTGACCCGGTAAATAGAATGACTGGAAACAGGCTGTGGATTTTCATTTTCATGCAAGAATGTAAATACTATTTTAATTTATTATATTTTAAAAAGTGTCCTCTTTTTCACGCAACAAAGTATGGTAAATCTGATTCGAATCCACCATTGCTGAATTCAAACAACTCGGCCCGAAAATTCCGAAGTACTTAAGGTACGTGTGAATTTGTATATGACGGTGTTGTAGTGTTAAAGTAGTAGTAAGTTCAACCTATAGTACTGTAAGCCGTAGTGTTAAGCACTTGAAATACTTCAGTTGCGTATGAATTTGTATACGATGATGCTGGATTTGGAATGTTAAATTAGTAGTATCTCTTGTAATATTTTCTTCACATGGAGCTGCTTGTTGTAGTTGGGTAGTTATGTTTTAACTCTATTACATCACACTACTGTAAGTGACCATTGCCACCGGGATATTTCGCAATTGCGATGTATTTGTTAATAATAACAGCGCACCCAAGTCGTACAGTACTTCTGATTTTTCTCAGGATCTTGCGGATGGAAGGTTCTCCGATTCAAAAAAGAGTTTCTAGGGTGCCTGAAAATGCCACATGTCTATTTTCATTTTTGTACCTACCTTTAAACATCGCTATACTTCGATTTCAATATAAAGGTATATTAACAGAGGTATTCGATACTGATGTTTAGTCCTTCTGAACATTCACTCCACTCCAGCTGAATAATTTTGAATTCCAATCCACCTTTCTCACAGATTACACGCCTAATCAAATTATCTTCAGCCATTTTCACACGATGCCACACTAAAAATGCATATATCATATTTTCGACATGGTTTCTCAATCTGTGACTATAACGAAGAAAGACGTATTCTTCAGAAGGGTCCACAACATTTTGAACAAGAGCGACTAGGCACAAGTTCGATCAAAGATGAAAATGGGTTATCTGCAAAAAAAATTCCTTACAACAAAAGTAATCACCAGAACGCCCCGTGACACTACAGCCCTTGAAGGGCCTTGGCCTATCAAGCGACCGCTGCACAGCCCGAAGGCCTGCAGATTGCGAGGTGTCGTGTGGTCAGCATGACGAATCCTCTCGGCCGTTATTCTTGGCTTTCGAGACCGTCAGATAGCTCCTCAATTCTAATCACGTAGGCTGAGTGGACCTGGAACCAGCCCTCAGGTCCAGGTAAAAAACCCTGACCTGGCCGGGAATCGAACCCGGCGCCTCCGAGTAAGAGGCAGGCACGCTACCCCTACACCACGGGGCCGGCTAATCACCAGAGCAGTTGAGACATTTATTAGACAGTCAATCCCATTCTTGAAAAAGCTGGCAGGCTGTCTACAGAACCGCGTCTGTATCCAGTCACACGTCATCGTTCGATGCAAACAAATAATGCAGGAGTTCATTAACGTGCCAGTAAATCTACTGACACGAGGTTGAAGTCTTTTAGTACCTCCAAATACCATCGGACTGAGCCGGGAAGGGCCGTGCTAACTTGAACTCAGAAGGCTAGCGCTCTACCACAGTTACTCAGCCCGCGATGCAAACCGATGTCCACGGATGTCTATCTTCAGCTAGTGCATGGGTCCACAATCAATGTAAAGCGTTATGACGTCACGTTGCAGAAACAGGCGCGCCATGAATCGAAACGGGACAGATGACCTAGATGTTAGCCTCCTTTAAACAACGTTCATCATCATCATCATCATCAAAGTCAAAACGCCCGAACATGTTATTCAACGGCATTATCGTTTATGACAACGCCCGCTCCCACACTGCCAACACTGTGAGGAATACGCTTCAGACATTTTGGTGGAAAACTCTTCATCAACCTCCCTACAGCCCAGGTCTCTCCTCGTGCGATTTTCACGTCTTTGAGAAGCTGAAGAAAGACATTCGTTGACATCGGTTTGCATCGGACGATGACGTGAATGACTCTCCGTCGAGAGTCCGCCAGCTATCTCAAGAATAAGATTGATTGTAGTCACCCAGTGGGATACATGTCTTAACCGTTCTGGTGATTACATTTGAGGTACCTTTGGCCAGGTGACCCTTTTCATTTGACTGCCCCTTCATATTAGATATGCCGGCATTGGGGTTGAGCTTGTGATTCTACAATATTGGTTTCTCCAGCTATATTCTTATTCTTATTCCTCCGCTTTCCCCACACCTTGTGGGGTCACGGTTGTACATGTGTATTTGGCCCTGTTTTACGACTGGATGCCCTTTCTGACGCCAACCCTATGTGGAGGAACGCAATCACTATTGCGTGTTTCTGTGGTAGTTTGTACTGTGGTATGTTGTGTGAATATGAAGAGAGCAGTGTTGGGATATACACAAACAACCAGTCCCCGAGCCAGAATAATTAATCACGCGCGATTACAATCTCGGACTCGGCCGGGAACGAACCCGGGACCCTCTGAACCGAAGGCCTCTACTATCACCATCAGCCAAGGAGTCGGAATTTCTCCAGCCATATAAGAACACAAAATAAACAACCCTATTGTACTCGGAAGACAATTCTATTTGTTAGCGAGTGAATGCCTGTCAATGATTATGAACAACATTCTGAAACTAAAAAAAAAAGGCACTAGATGATTTATTTTTGATTCAGTTGGCCGTTTCGATTTCTTTGATAACATGTTGCATATTCACCGTATTCAATGTTATCCACGCACAAAATTTTACCCACAACACAGATAACTTCCACAAATTTCGAATGCAAACTTCTTGATTGAATTGCAAGGGATCTCTTGTGAGCAATAACGCTTGCAATTGCACAGTATTGCGGATTACAGATCATTCTTTAGAACGCTCCCCACAACGCAAGCACGGGAATGTAATCAAATTAAATATTGGAAATACGGAAACTGTACTGGCTGTGGTATTGATTCTAAAGCACGAAACGAACTTATTCATTCGTTACAGGAACTACCCAGGAAGAGATCCGACCTCTAGTGAATGGCCTACAGAAACACGAATCAGTCGGGATAGAGAGAGTATCTTGGCTGAATATTTACTAACGGAAATGCCTCTATTCTACATGTGTTTCTGAAAATAGAAGCTTTGAGTGAAATTGCTTTATTTAGTCTACACGCTTATAGCACAGCTACAATTTAGAAGAAAGGTTGTATTAGAAAGATTCCCAACATATAGAACTGAATACATTTACTATTCGTATTATGTACAATGTTAGGAAGAAGATTTATTAAAAATCAAGAAAGTTATTTTAAGATATAGTCAGTTGTTGTCTGATTCTCCTTGGCTCTTATCTCGTTCAATATTTCATAACACTATCTGCTTTACGTCGCACCGACAGAGATAGGTCTTATGGCGACGATGCGACAAGAAAGGGTTACGAGCGAGAAGGAAGCGGCTGTGGCCTTAATTGAGATACCGCCCCAGCATTTGTGCCTGGTGTGAAAATGGGAAACCACGGAAAAACATTTTCATGGCTGCTGACTGTGAGTTCGAACCCAATATCTCCCGAGTGCAAGCTGATAGCTACGTGACCCAAACAACGCGGCCACTTGTTCGGTATATGCATGTAATGTAATGTAATGTAATGTAATGTATGTATGTATGTATGTATGTATGTATGATTTCAACGTACATTCAACTACTGTCCGTTTTAGAGAAGTCAAAGTTTGGGAAACTTTCACCTGGAAAGGAGTTCTAAGTGTAGGACTGGAGAAGAAGTAGAAGAAGAAGACGACGACGACGACGACGAAGAAGAAGAAGAAGAAAGATCACCAGCACCACCGATCCCTCAATGAATGGAAGTATCCAGGAAATTAAAGAGGAGCCCAAGATGGGCGACGAAATAAATGACTTAAGGCTATGCAGACGTAATACCGTCGGCGAGAGAAGCTACAATGATCTGACCAGGCTAGCGCGGACGGGAAAGACTACTGGACAAGCATGATATAAGTGGAAGAAGTGCTAGACTCATCGAGGGCCCCGTGATATTCACAAAGGGGACCAATGCACTTCTAAGTCTATAAAATGAAAGGATGAACAAATTTCATTTTCTGTAAAGTTTGGTGTGATCTTTTTGAATACTTATTCGTGTCCATAATTCTAGACTTTATCTAGAGATAGTAAACGACTATGTGCCAGAATTGTGATGAGAGACCAATCCGACGGACGGATATGAACCAGATACCCTGACTGTGTTTACACGGCACTTCCGGCACGTGCGAGTCTCATCGCGCAGAGGGGAGGGGCCACATGAATTTACCACGAAGTCTCTGCTATACTCCCTCGGAATTAATCCCAAGTTGCTGCATTATTGAGAAGGCGCTGCAAATGGAACACGTCCATCTGCAGGATTGGCACAGACGGATAAATACAGGATACGAAACATGTTCAATGCTTTCACTTTGCCAATTAATAATGAATGAATTAGAAAGCTAAAATCTTCATATTATTTTGTTCGTTATACTGGTTTGAGTATCGCGGTCGTACTAACACGTACAAGTTGTCAGTAAAGTTGGGATGACAAAGGGCTAGGACTGGGAAGGTAGCCTTATTATTAAGTCACAGCCTTGGCATTTGCCTGGTGTGAATACAGGAAACCACAAAAAACAAGTCTTTAGGGCAGCCGGCAGTCTTTCGAATTTAAACTTACAGTAATACGGCCCGGAACATGTACCTAAGAAGCTTAAAGTACTTTTAGTTATATACTACTACTACTACTACTACTACTACTACTACTACTACTACTACTAATAATAATAATAATAATAATAATAATAAGAGGATGCCCGTCTCGCATTATCTCGGAAACCACAGATCCGGGAAGGAGTATTGTTTATTGTAATATTTTCTTATTTTTGATACATACACTTTGTGTCTGTTAGGTCATCAGGCCAGAGGCTGGTTGGATCCTCAAATAGCACCACCAAAGGTTATGCGGTTATAAGGAAACCCCAAAAACCAATGGCAGCACCAAAATGAGGCGTACTAGGCAAGATAAGGAGTGAGGTAGTTTGCCATTGCTTTCCTCGATGGGTCAGAAAGTACTATTGCAGCACGACTGATCCTATGAGCAGCACCTTTCATAACACTCCGATGCACTAGTCGTGCTCTGAATGTCATTACTCAGCACCACCCATACCCCAGCAACTTCCATATTGTCACAGCCATGGATGTTGACTGGGACTTCGGTGGAAGCTACACTTTACTCTGGCCTGTGCCAAGAGATGGGTGCGAAAGTACTGTATCCATCAAGAAATGACAGCAGGCAGAACATACAGTTTACAAAAGCATATATCCTATAGCGTAATTGAAACACATGCAGTAAAAGTACGAATTTTAATTTTTTATTTTATTAGCTTCCTGAAAATGATCAAAGCTCCTACAGGGACAAAGCATAGCACTTGTAAATTATGCTGCATCCTTTTTAACCTCAAGATCTGCAGCAAGAGTGCTCAAGAACATCACACTGCTTACGATCTCTACAAAAATTATTTTCATGGAAAAGTGCTATATGAACTTCGATTGTTCACTTCTTCAAGAAAGTGTCATATGTGTTACAGTTATCCTTTAATGTGTGTTTTTGTGTGTTGATAATTGTATACTTCTTGCCATGTTTTTTCTATCGGCTGATGATGACATAGATGTGTGTCGAAACCGGTCCCAAACCAAATTAAACAGGTTGTGACATTAATTTGTGCAACAGTTTATCATTGTATTGAATGGGTGGAATATCTCTCTTTTTAGCATTGTTATAACGAAGTGTCCAGAAAACATTAACCGAAATGTAATAATTAAGTGATTTAGAAAGTGACCAAAAAAGAGTGCTCTGGAAGGAGTAGAAGAAACATTATTGTTAGAAATGAAACTTCTCGGAGATGCTTTAAAGGTCTATCAGATACCCTGGAAACGTGACCCCCGCCTCAAAAAAGATGGTCACCTCAGAAGTCATTCTCAGTCCGACACCTAAAATTAAAGTTAGTATTAACTGTAAAAAACATGCACACTAATTAGACTACGATGGTATATTAATTACAGTATATGCTATAACTATAGTCTACGTATCTAACTGCTCTAGATTTCAACGAAGTTATATTGTCTAGGTTGCCTTAGGCACAATTACTAGCAACTTTTTATTCTTTCCCTTCCATCTGTTTACTTCCCGACATTCCCTTAATAATGATAAATAATTTGGAATTCTCCCCGGGTGCATCCACTCTCTGTTCAATCACTTGACAATAACTGGGCTTCATAATAAATTTTTCTCGTATTCTCACCATTTATAATTTTCTCTCTCATTTTTCTTGCCATTAAATAGTCTGTTATAAAATGTGCCCATCCCATTTCTTTAGAAAATAGAAAACTTATTTCCATTTCCGTTTTGTCTGTATGCTTTATTCTTGTGTACCCCCATTAACCACCACATTATGCCCCTCATTTCGAGTTGTAATATTATCCACTTCTGTTCTAATTCTACCGATTCCATTGAAACATTCTCCCTGTGACCTCTTTTTACACTATAAAGCAATTTATTTCTTTTCAATATCCTTAAATAATAATAATAATAATAATAATAATAATAATAATAATAATAATAATAATAATAATAATGATAATATTTTGTTTTACGTTACACTAATTATGTGTACGGTTTTCGGAGATGCTCAGGTGCAGATATTTTGTTCCGTAGGATTTCCTTTACATGCCGGTAAATCTATCAACACGAACACGAGGCTGATTGAGCTGAGATCGAATCCGCAAATAATAATAATAATAATAATAATAATGTCTTAGCTGCCGAGAAGTAGACTTTCAGAAGTGGTGCTATTTAGGCGATCTGCACGCCAATTTTGATGTTCCGATTACACTGCTACCACGAAGCAAAAGCGGAACTTTCCTCGATAGCTTCTATGGTTGAGTTGCAAATTTTGTTGGGTAGATGCTAAGTAAGCCAACAAAGATCTGTAACATGCCAACAATTGTGACATGGAGGATCCAAACTTACGGGTACAGTATATGTGCCCATCAAAATCCATCTCAGACAGGATCGAACCCGTGTGCTTGGCCGAACAAAGCGATGAAATATCAGGAGAATGTGAACACATTTTTATTGACGGTAATACTGCGTTTCGTATTTTTATCTGCGAGAGACGTGTATTTACCAAATACGGATGATGCAAAGACTACTTCTGTTCCCATCGCATTAATGTCTCATAAAGATCACCGTTAGTTTCGCTCGCAGTTATTTAAAAGTTCAAAACTTTTTTATGATGATCAATTTATGGAAATAAACCTGTAACAAGTTTTAGTTTCTTTCTGCACATGTTTAACTGAATCCTGCTTTTTTAATACAGATTCAGTGCTAGGTGCTCTTTATTAAAGAGGGTATTTGAAGGAATATTCATTGTACACCTGCCAGAGAGTACCTGCAGATATAGGCCTACCCATTCATGTCGTATACAGAATTAAATTCTTCTTATATTAGAAATATTTTACTTCCTACCGCTCTACGTACTTATTATTTTAAGGCTTGTACCACCACAATTCAGCCTGTTGTGCAACGCAAAGCCGTATTGAAGAGGTATTGGAAGTACTAAAACATGGAGGTACAACGGCAATGGCGTAATGTGCACGGAACTCAGCCACAAACACGTACAATAATTTATCGTATTCGGAATGCATTTGAAGCCGACGGCACTGTTCAGGATGTGCATAAGAAAAGGTCTGGCTGGCCAAGCAAATCAACAAGTCTACCTTCCAGCGCTGTTGTGTTGCAACATTTTACTAGGTCACCTCAAAAATCTGTGAATTAGGGTGCACATGAATAGTATTGGCTACTGAATGCATGATTCGAAGCAGTGTATCGATTCATTCCAAGTGTCCGAGTGAATCGATTCACAGGAACGGCGAGCTCACGGCACACGATTCAGCTTACTCCCAGCGGACAGTGCTGAGTAGCGCACTCACTGGACGTTGACGGGGAGCCGAGCTTCCGCTGCAGCGAGACAGTGAATCATGGCACATTGAAAGAATCGTGAACGAGCGTGGCTCAGTGAGACACAAGATACACACGGCTCCTTATCGGCTCACGGGACACTGGCGGAGAGCCGAGCTTCCGCTTCAGCGAGACATACAGTGAGCCATGGAACACTGAAAGAATCGTATGCTATAATGGACTCTCGAGCTCAGCTCATTTGAAAATAATACCCATTTGTATTCACTGTCCTCTTCTTACAGGGAGATTTAAATAATAGATGGATTTATTTGCAGTGTTAAAAAGGTAGTCAAAACATAATTCTGAAGTAGCTAGTCAATAGGTAGGCTATTAGGTTATGCTATTTATTAGTTTAATGAATCTTAGTTGACATTTGACAATTAAACTCGACTCTAGCCTGCCCTATGACTATGAGTCATGATCATGACCACTCAAAAGTACCTCTTTTATATTGGGAAGAACGGCTCAGTATTCTTAGTTCATATGTCACATCGTTGCACAAGACTTCAATCATATGTGGACAGACGCAATAACTTAACCAACAGTATGTTGAATCAGAAAACCAGCGGGCTACTGTACATCTCGGGTAGCCTATACAAATTATGACGATTTAAAAAAATGCTCAGCTGATAGAAAAATACATATTTTCAAAAATGACTGAGCGAGTTGTCGTGCGGTTAGTATCGCGTAGCTATGAGCTTGCATTGGGGGATGGTGGGTTCGAATCCCACCGTCGGCAGCCGTTAAGATAGTTTTCCCTAGTTTCCTCATTTTCACACCAGGAAATGCTGGGACTGTACCTTAATTCAGGCCATGGCTGCTACCTTCCCACCCTGCGTCGCCGGAAACCTTCGATGTATTAGAGTGACTAGCATTTTGTTCTAAGAAAGGAGTTCATAGTATGAAGACCAGATGGCAGCTGCGAACAAAGAATGCTGTTGCTGCTGTCTTACCAGCACGTACTACACAGATGCAGTAGGAGCGGTGACTAATGTGCCGTGAATCGGATCACTGTATCGATTCAGTAACGTGAACGGAATCAAATGAATCGATTCAGTAAAATGAATCGAATGTCCCATCACTACACATGAAAGCGGGGTAAGCCGATCGACCGTACGACGAATTCAGAAGGCTGCAAAGTGGGAAGTGTACATTCCAAGATCGCCGCACGCTATGAACGAGAACGACGCGGATCGAAGGATGGAGTTACTGCGAGTGGTTTGAAGGCATACTTCACGAGGATGAACGGTGTGCAGGGATAGTTATCTGGTCTGACGAGACGCAATTCAAACTGAACGGTACTGTAAACCGCCACAACTGCGTGTACTGGGCTCCTCAAAATCCTCACATTTACTTGGACAAACATGTTCATCTACCCGGTGTTAATATGTGGTGTGGTCTATCATCGCGCGGTTTGATTGGCCCATTCTTCTTTGAAGGTACCTTAACTTGGTGATGTGTATCTTCATATATGCTGCAAACATAGATTTTAAATGTCGTCCGATAGGTGTATGGAAATGAAAGATTTTACCTAAAACAAGATGGCGCTCCGCCTCACTACCACAGAGATGTCAGAGCCTACTTGGATGAAAATCTACCTGGACGATGGATAAGTCCAAGAGGAGTTGTTGAGTACCCACCACGGTCTCCAGACCTTACACCTCTTGTCTTCTACCTACGGGGGACTTTAAAAAATGAAGTTTATCGATAGAAGCCAGCTACACTGAACGAGCTACGAGAAACCATCGAGGCGTCCTGTGCAGCTATCACACCGGCAACACTGACAGCCGTAGTGCAGTCAGCAGTTCAGCGGCATCCACGTTGTTTGGCTGCTAATGGGGGTCACTTTGAACACTTAAAATAACCTTCCCCCAGTGCAAAAATTGTGACGGTATGTCATTCTGTTCCATTAATATAGAGTATCAAAGAGTGTCTACAGTACATTTCCATGGACTTCTCTGTATTATATTCAATTTCACTTTTTCAGCCAAATCATTCCTTTTTCCACGTCCAAAACTGTGCACCCTTCCTGTATAGTATTTATCGATTCCGCCGTGTTTAAATACACTTGTTGTCTTAAATTTCTATTTTTATATTCCTGGTGTCCTGTGTTGTATAACATTTCAGACTCGGAAATAAGCAGTTTTTGTTCCAACGTAACTTACGATCCGCCATCTAGGATTTAACAAGTCAAATCTTTCGCAAAAGACAACACGATGCTCACACATTTTATCAAAGAAAAGTTAAGAAAGGACATTTCATAAAACATACCTCCAATACACTGTCATATATTTTATAAAATATATGTTATTAAAGATATTTGACAAATATCTTTGATAGCGTAATACCAGGTTAAGGGACGGATTTCTATGACATGTTATTTTTGTTCTAATTGTAAGACATTTATTTTTTTATTTCAAACTACGTAAATTATATGTGCAAGTCTTCTGAAGGAAATTGTGGGGTATTTAGTTTGAAATGAAAAGTAATATCTTGGATGTTTCTGAGATACTGGCCACATTTCTGCTTAATTCTATTCAAAATCATATTTTTGTCATATTCCGCAGAATTTTATAACTTATTACCGGTACGTGAGTTTGTGTAGCAAGCTTTCATATATTAGTACTCCAAGAGGTAGGTGGTGTCTTTCTGTAAAATAATATTTCTCAATTTTAGTCTGTATTAACAGTTAGCTGTGAAAGTATGGACTAAGGAGGCTTAGTGGAAATTCCTAATGAGCTCAACCTTGATAACGAAAGTCACTATTTTCAATAAGGCAACATGACTTGGGACCACTTAATCTCACTCGTATCTGGATGGTCACACTGTCAGGATTTTTGTGTCCTGGAAGAGCAAGGGCAACTGAACTAAACTCCCATCCACCCTTCAATTGTCCTTAGTATGAGAGACAGGCATTATGTGCACAGACATGAAGTAAATAGACTGGCAATGAGCAGTTAGTGCTGAAGACGATGCAAAGCGTATAGAAGAGAAAGTGTGCTCCCTTCATCTGTTTCAGTGGTTCTGCCGCAGAGCGGTGCTAGCGGCGCTAATTTCCTTACCATTGTAAGAGATACACATTCACACATTCAAAGATGTCAAATTATGCTCTAGACATGGATAAAATAAAAATACAGTCAGCCTCAGATCCTCCTCAGAAAAGTACACCAGTCAGCCAATTCCTAACGAATCAACACTTAGGAAAAAAAAAAAAAAAAAAAGGAAAAAAAGATATATCCTCTTCGCTGTGAAGATGTGTTGAAGATAAGATCTACACTTCACAGCAATAAGGTACGGGTTTCGGTGGACGAAACAACAGATATAGGTGAGAGATACATAGCTAACGTTATTAGTGGTGTAATGAAAGAGGTGAGGTGAGGTGTTTCATTTGAAGTTCTGCAGAAAGTAAATCATTCTGCCATTCGACTGTTTGCAACCGATGCCGCCCCCTACATGGCCAAGGCAGGGAAAGGACTTAAACTACGTTACCCCAAAATGATCCGTGTTACGCGTCGCGCACAGGGTTTGCATAGAGTGGCAAAAGAGGTTGGAAGCAACTACGCTGCCATAGACAGGCTAATTCTAACGGTAAGAAAATGTTCCTGAAAGCTCCATTTCCGAGTACAAAAGATGAAAGAAACAGCCTCTGATCTGACTCTTCCTCCTCGATCTATCCTTACTCGCTGTGGAACGTGGCGCGATTGAAGGTCATGTTGCAGAAATTATCATTCCTTTGAGAGGGAAATTCCGAATTTGATCCTTCTGATTCGTCATGTGTTTGTGCAAGATCTGGCTTATTTTAAGAGCCTGGTCGGAAACTTGGCATACATAACATAAAATTTCGTATCAACATCAATCACGGTCTCGAATCTGCAGGGCTTCCACTTCGTGATGCACTAGAAATTGTAAAAGAAACTGAGGATGATCTAAAGCGAGCAAAAGGTGAAGTGGCTGATGCAATCAGTGCAAAACTGGGAAGGGTGCCGTTGTTTAATGTCGCTTATTCTACGCTTCGCAAGGTAACGTTCTTGACCGGAATTTTCCCCGGATTAAATAACTTTATTCAAATTTGCTATCACAACATGTGATGTCGAGCGGAATTTCTCCAGATAAAAAAAATTCTGCCTGACAACCGAAGAGGCTTCCAGTTTGCCAACTTGAAAATGCACATGAATATCCAGTGTAATTTCATAAACAGTGTGAATTAATGCCATTTATGGATATTTTATTCTCATTTTAATAAATAATTTGTTGATTAGACACCAGAAAAGTACTTCGTCACTCATATTTTGTTTTATTTTTGATAGAACATAACTTGCTATAGCTGAAGGCGAAGTGGAACAAAGAACTTTCTGATAGATGATAGAAATATGTAACCAGTAATTATTATGAAATGTTAGTTATGTGTGAATTAATTTGTACGGCCAGTCGTGCTACAATAGCACTTTCTGGCCCAATGAGGAAAGCAATGACGAACTACCTTACTCCTCATCTCGCCTAGTACGCCTCATTACGGCACCGCCACTGGTTTTTATTCCCCGTAATCGCACAACCATCGGTGGTGCTATTTGAGGATCTAACCATCCTCCCAGTTGACGACCTAACACACAATCACAAGTAAGGAATGTCCTTCAACACAGTGACGATGCAGAATGCGGTATATTTTTAAAGATTATAGGTGGTCGTTCCTGATACGAGGTGGTACGCCTCGTCATCAGGAGAAATCCGATACTATCTCTACTTCCTTCACGACCATTTTACCTATTCACTTCGATCATTTTAAAGTTACATCACTTGGTTATCTCTGGATTAGCTTCTATAAGTCATAGCGGAGAACACTTGACTGAGTACGACGGGGTTCAGGTTCGGATTTCGAGATATGTATATAATACGTTCATACTGTAAGAAAAATAAGCGATATATTTGCAACTCAATGAAGGTAAGAGTTTACATAATATGGATAAAAATAAAAGGCAAAGTATTCATACAGACAATCTCAACATTAGACAAGGGATAACCGGGCCTGTTGACCGTGCGGGTAGGGCGCGCAGCTGTGAGCTTGCATCAGGGAGATAGTGTGTTCCAACCCCGGCAGCCCTGAAGATTGTTTTCCGTGGTTTCCCTTCTTCACACCAGGCAAATGCTTGGGCTGTACCTTAAGGCCATGGCCGCTTCCTTCCCACTCTTGGGCCTTTCCTATTCTATCGTCACCATAAGATCTATCATTTTGTTATACAGTCATGGGAAAAAGTATATGTGCACCTTATACATTAAGGAATGTTGTAGTCGACGCATTGTCCATAGGCTGCTAGAAATTTCACTACTTTTCTATATTTCAGTATTTCGCGAAACATGAATATGAATAGCCTACGTACCGGAAATAACAATAGTGCTTTAGAAATGTTTGTTTTAACAAACGTATCATCCAATAAGTTCGAAATATAGGTGCATAAAAATTATTCGTACAGGTGGTTTATCTTCACTTCAAAGTCCTTGATTACATCCCTTGCAACGCAAGTAAGCAGTAAAGGTCACGTCTTGTACCGTCAGTTGTGCTTCAGTCGTTCTAAACAACAAGTGATCGTCAATCAGTAAGATGGGCCGCAAAATGAAAGAAACAACAGAAGAGAGGGAAATTATAATCCGGGCTCATAATTCCTGTGAACCGCTGTCGGAAATACCGAAACTTGAAGAGACCAAGGTCTACAATTCAGGGAATTATTGATAGGTATGGTGAGAGAAAATCTTTCAAAAATGCACGTAAATAAGGACGTCCATGCAAACTAGACGATCGAACTAAAAGACTAATCCTCAGGAAAGTTAAGTCTAGAATCAGTGCTGCAAAACTGAGGTTTGAACAAGGAAATGATTAAAAACTTAATGTCTGTGCTTCCACAATTCAAAAGTTTTCATATAAGAATGTGTATCATTGTAGATATGCCAGGCGAAGACTTTTAATTACCCCAGCAAATAGGAAGAAAAGACTACAACATGCTAGACTATAAACATGCTTCTCTAGAATTCTAGGATAGAGTTATATTTACGGATGAAAATAAATTCACTGTTTTTCAAGAACATGGCAAGAAGGTGTGGAGGTAAACGAACACAGAAATCGAAGAAAAAATCTGCTTCCTTCAGTGAAGCATGGTGGAGGTTGTTTAATGGTTTGGGGTGCATGAGTTCAGCTGGAGTAGGTTCCTCAAATTCATGGATGGAAAGATGGGACCGTAAATACTACACTGAAATTTTGAAGAAACATCTAGCATCTAGCGCCGAAAAAATGGAACTTCTGGGTAATTATGAATTCATGCAGGATAATGATCCAAAGCATACGGCCCTTGATACACGATTGTGGATTATACACAACACACCCAAATATACGGTACCCCCCCCCCCCCCGCATCCCAAATCTGAATCCGATTGAACATGTGTGGGCTTATCTTAAAGAGAGACCGAGCACAAAAAATATTTCATTAAAGCCAGCTTTGAAAATGGCTCTTTGGAAGAATGGAGTAAGATTGAGCCCACCTTCACCCCGAAGATATTTCATTCAATGCCTAGGCGGCTTGAGGCCATTGTAAAATCAAAAGGATTGCCAGTAAAATACTAAATGTGCACTAAAATCAGTGAGGAATTAAAGTAAAACCGGACTGTGCAAATACTTTTTATGAGTAATAATCATGGTATTTTCATTTATTTATGTATTAATGACAGAGACGTCTATCAATTTTATGTTTTATGATGTATATATCTTTACATAGTGTACAGAAAGTTAACCTACTGATGTACATGACATTAAGTGTCGTAAGTATTTTTGTTTAGTATTGAGTGTACGAAGAGCCTCCGTGGCTCAGACGGCAGCGCGTCGGCCTCTCACCGCTCGATACCGTGGTTCAAATCCCGGTCGTTCCATGTGAGATTTGTGCTAGACAAAGCGGAGGCGGCACAGGTTTTTCTCCGGGTACTCCGGTTTTCCATGTCATCTTTCATTCCAACAACACTCTCCATTCTCATTCCATAGCATCTATCAGTCATTAATAAATCACTTTGGGAGTGGCGACCCCATCGTACTAATAGCCTATATCTGCTTCATTCATTCCATGCCTGACCCGGTCAATGACTGGAAAACTGGTTGTACGTTTTCATTTCATTAAGTGTACGAATACTTTTTACTACGGCTGTATTTAAACATTTCACCTAGACACATAAAAATATCAAGATTTTTCCCCCACTAGTGTTTTAACGTCGCACTAACATATGGAAAGTTTTCGCCGACTCAAGGATGGGAAAGAGTTTGGACTGGGAAGAAAGCGGCTGTGTCCTTAATTAAGATACAGCACCAGCATTTGCCTGGTGTGAAAATAGGAAACCACAGAAAACCATCTTCAGGACTGCCGACTGTGCGGTTCGAACCCACTATCTCCCAAATGTAAGCTCACAGATGCGCGACCCTAACCGCATGGCCAACTCGCTCGGTCAAATCATGATCACGAAACGCACTATTTGAGGATTGACATACAGTATTGAATGAAAAATGTCGATAAATGTTTTGAGGATGGCCTATATTGAAAGTCGATGTCACATGTTTCCCCAGTTAGATTAGTAGGGCATAAACGCGATGACCTTTACTGGGAGGTATTCAAATATATGATGGTATGGCACACAAAGTGGAGAGCAAGCAGCCCTTCCCCTTCTTAGGTAACACGATATTCTTAATATCGAACTGAGAGGCAACCCTCCAGGAAGCAATAAAAATTGAAGAGAACGACATCCAATAAGCGACATAAAGCTTTCCCGCAGGGTGTGGATGATAGAACCATAAAGGTTGTTTTTAGCTAATGTTCACACATTTGCGAGATTTTTCTTCTTCTTCTTCTTCTTCTTCTTCTTCTTCTTCTTCTTCTTCTTCTCAATATAAGTCTGGAGACAAGAAACGCTCAAGTTGAAGAGCCTAGTAACAAGCACCAATATTACTAGGCGAAGGTAAGCTGGTACTTAAGAGAGAGAGGGCAAATTGGAAAAAGCATGCAAAGAAGTTAATGTGCTTTTCATTTCCGCCACTAGGGGAGGAGGGCCACTCGAAACGGCGTGACAATATTCACGCCAACCAAGCTCCAGCTTAATGGAATGTGTTAGCTATGGCAGTCTGCCAAGAGTCTGATCATTTTTAAATGTATAAAAGTAAGCAAGCAGTTTTACGAGGCTGTTGATATCGTGATCATAGACATGGGACATCCTGTTTTACGTGGAATCCGAATCACAAGGATGTGACTTTTCATTTTAAAAATCCCGTGCACTGACCGGAATAAGAATTGTGACCGCCCTGGTGAGAAGCCAATAGCGATGTTGCCGTACTCTGCTACCATGCCCCTGTTTAAATGTATGGCAAATATACTTTTAAAATGTACCTAATTTGAAATTATTGATATAAACGAAAGAATACAATTATAACATATTTTAACTAAAAACTACAGTAGAGAGCGCCTAAAAAGTATGTTCTTAGACGATAACCAATAGTCGTTACCGATACTCGCTGGTACGCTTCGTCATCAGGACAAATCCGATACTATCTGCACCGCCTTGATGGACCTGTGACCGTTTTACCTACCGGTACTCAATTTGATCTCTCAAAAGTTACATCGCTTGGAATCTCTGTATTCGCTCATAGTGGAGAACCCTTGACTTAGTACGACGGGGTTCAGGTTCAAATTTCAAGAGACGCATATAATACATTCATACTGTAAGAAAGAAAGTGATACATTTGCAACTCAACGAAGGTAAGAGTTTAAGACTTGGTAGAAAGGAGACGAGCTGCTCGACTAAGTGGTATGTTCCGAGCTGTCAGTGGAGAGATGGCGTGGGAGGACATCAGTAGACGAAGAAGTTTGGATGGTGTCTTTAAAAGTAGGAAAGATCACAATATGAAGATAAAGTTGGAATTCAAGAGGACAAATTGGGGCAAATATTC